>NC_069113.1:56409385-57149385 GCF_025612915.1 Magallana angulata
GAGTTATAGGTACATCCCCCCCCCCCGGATTATGATTTTCATGATTTTGGGAATTCTTGTCAAGATTGTTTTAATTAGTTTAGCTCCCCCCCCCCTTTTCAATTTGCTTCCGACGCCACTGTTATTAGAGTATATGCAACAAATTCTTAAAGTATAGGCCTCGGCTGAATTAAGAAAATATCTCCAAATGCATCCCTATCGCTACCACAAAGTTGTGACAAGACGACCCCCCCCCACACACACACACCCCGCAAAAAATTTACACGGGGTTGGTCAGCTGAGTTGCAAAGTTATCGATAAGAAAAACAAACTATTCAAAGACATTGGTTTTGAGATTGTGATTAATATGAGACATAAGAAGCGACACCCTCTTTAAAAAAATTAATAAAAATTCCAAAGATAAGGTTAACGGTCGTGAAATCAAAGTGTATATAATACATGTAAAGTAACATAAGTTTTTCCGCAAAAAATTACCAAATCTTTGCAGGTCGTTTATTCTAACTACTTCAGAAAAATAACAAGAGTAGAGCTGTCAATGTGACAGCAAAACGGGTTTTCTTTTGTGTGAACAGTATCCATAATCCATTTGTCAATCCTGAATTGATAAATACTACATATCCAAAGGAATGGGGTACTCTATATGCAATGTTTTTGCCCAAAAATGACCAAGTTCAACAGCTGATATTTTTTCATAAATTATCAGAAATCAAAATCCTAGCAATTTGCATACCTCTGATATATGTATAATTGATCTGCAAAAGAACAACTTCCTATCTTGAAAACTGTTCGAAGATTTATCGATACAATAAGGGTACCTTTTTGACAGCCACTCACCTGTCCGCCTTTTTTACTATTTCAATAATCGGAAACCCGGTTAAAAATTCTCTTTCAAAATTCTTAAAATTCTGAAGCAATGGAGTTACATGGGACCTCACGGCGGTCTTCGAACCCCATGCCGCTCAAAATATATTTACCCACTTAGGAAATTTTTTGATCCGTCTCATTTCTAGAAAAGAGTACGCATTAACTTATATTAGATTATATATTTATTTTTTAGAGAAATAAGATATTAGGCATTTCCTTTTATAATACCATGAAAATTATATCATGGAAATTAGAGCATTCGTCACATCGGCAATGATTTTTTTTTTCCAAGAATCTCTTCCTGTTTGGTCCAGTTTCAATCATACCTCAAATTTTTTCTAAAAATAATACCGGTGTTTTCGATAGAAAAGGTGTCGTTCATTAAAAGCTTATTGCAATAGTTTAGCTGAATATTATGTTTATTTTTCGTCCAGAATTCGACAAACTTGTAGACTTTACATTTGTCAATTTGTATCACGTCAGATGTGCTATTGCCGAGCCTGAAGTTACAAATGCAGAAACAACGGATTGAAAGTGTGCAAAGTTGAAGGTTTAATTAACTAATGTAAAAAAATAAAGTTGCAAAATGTGCATCATGCGAAGGAACTGAGTCAAATCTTACACGTGTTTATGCCCGAGTTTTATAGGTTACACGATCAGAATTACACATATTCATACTCAGGCTCACACATCAAAATGATTGCATATTCGGATTCACTATTTACATGTCTGGATTTTTGAACACGGTTACCCTCCATATTTTCCTTCATTGAAATATGGCTTAATTGACTGGGAAAACTACTGCAATGTCTATTATTACACATATACTTAGCATAACCATCGTTTAAAAGCGTGCATAAAATATTATATAAAATCGGACCAAGCAACTTTGAATAGACACAATTCAAGTAGGTTCAGTTCGATTTTCCGGATTAAGATTATTTATAGGCAATTAAAAATCCTCAGTTTTTTAAACTGTATGCCATTTTGGTAAATTTAAGCGTGCATATAAATCAGAAGTATCCATCAGTGCTTAACTATTACGAGAAAAAAGCCATTTGTTGATATTTTCTACATAAAAACGGCACTGAAAAAGGGTCCATTCTCTATAGCTAAAATGCGCTCGTCCTTTAAAGAAATTGGACGCACAAGATTTTAAGTTTGCAGGAATCATCGACACGAATCAATTGGAATTTTAATGTCCATAACCTCGAAATGCTATGTACAGGTTTGAACAAAAATTGATTACTTAAATTATATTATGTTGAGATTTGAAGTACATGTCTATTCCGGCTATTAAAAAACCCCAAATCTTTCTTAAAGTTGTCTCTGGGTCATCTCTCCATCTTTTTTTAAAAGCGACATTTATAATGTTAAAATATGTCATCTTTACACGTTTCCAATTTGCACGTCCAACATAAACCAAATAACGGTTATAATTAAAAAAATGTGCAAAATTAATCAATGAAATTTTCACTCTCCTTTTGCGCCCAGATTTCTGCCGAATCTACGTCTTAAGCGCCCACTTTCTTTGGTGAAGCCAGCCCACATGCCCTTGACTTAAGAAATGAAGATACGTACAGCGCATTGATGAAAAGGTTAAAATCATTCATAATAATTAAGCTATCCCCTGTATCGTCATGCTACAGGGGGTATTCTTACTATTTTTCTTAACAACAACCTTATCTGAACAAGATAAAATGAAACCTAAAAGAACAATTCCATGGTCTATTTATAGCACATGGTAAGAAAATGGACACCACTGCAGCACCTCGCCGTCAGGTGTAAGTAATCTATTTTTTAACAGCAGATGTAAACTTTATATTTTTTCTAAAAGCAAAACAACCATGTCATGCTCTCTGAATACGATGTCTTACAAAATATAATGTGTGTTTTGGTAGGGGGATATTCTCAATTCTGTCCGAGTCAGTGTATGTGGGGATGTGTAACAAGATAGGGACCCCACAACAGGTGGCAGCCAGGAGAGATATAGTGGATATATTGGAGCTGTTTGGAAATCAACATGCTGTGAGGGGATTAATGAGTAGCGGAAGTCGGAAAGAAGGATTTAGATTTAGTGATTCAGACATGGACACTATGTTTTGGCAACATAACCACCGAGTGATCTGGGACTTCTCTCAGTCTGAGTATTACAACATACACAGACAGGTAATGATTCTCTGTGACAGTTCTGAGAGTCCAGCAGGATTTACGTTACTTTGGTTACCATTGGAAAGAGCTGAACAAGGAGTGTTAATGTTATCTATTGTGGAAATGAATGGAGGACTTTATATATCAAGTTCTAAATACAGGGAGAACGCGTGTGCATCAGTCTATCTTGATAGTAGAGTACATGGGCCATGTAGCACTAGCACAGAGAGATTAGAAGGTTACTACACACTGGATCACGATATTGCTCATTGTTTTGTCAGTGATTTTTGGCCTCCCTCTGCCTCCTCATGGATAGACAGATGTCACTCATGGCCCCCACCTCATGTTGTCAATGACATCGTCAGAAATGGATGTCACTTTGTAGCAATAGGTCACAAACTAGGAAACCATGAAGACAACGAATGGAGAATTTCTTTCTCTCTGGCAGAACATAAACTTGTGTACTCAATGAATCACACACAGTTCTTAACATATGGATTGATGAAATTGTTCTTAAAGGAAATAATTAACAATGGATTAGGAGAGGAAGATAAACTACTGTGTTCCTACCACATGAAAACAGCTGTTTTCTGGGCCATTCAACAAAACACACTACCTCACTGGTGTCCACAAAATCTCCTGGTCGGTTTCTGGGTCTGCTTCAAACTTCTCCTTAAATGGGTGTATGAAGGAATTAGTCCAAACTTTTTCATTCCAGAAAACAACATGTTTCTAAGCAAAATTCATGGCCAAGCACAAACAAGTTTATTCAGGCGACTGTATGGGTTGTATGAGAAGGGTATAACATTGCTGCTACACAGTCCCTCCATCAGGTCCTCTATCATTGATGTCCTCTGTAATCCCAGACTCACGGTGTGTACTGATGAACACACTCTGATCTCTGAGGCTGAATTTGATGTAAAATTATTTCTTGAGATATGTACTCATGATGCATTAATAATTAACAGATCAGACCTACAGCACTGTAAGAAGTACATACAAACAATAGAACAGTTGATAGAGACACAACAGACATCAGACCTACAGCGCTGTATGAAGTACCTACACACAATAGAACAGTTGATAGGTTCTCCTCTGTCACAGTATCATGTTATAAGTTTACAGAAACATGCAGCCACCATTCTTCAGAGCACTGCTTTTATATTACACAACATGTGCACTAACACAGGTGTCAACAAACAGGTGTATATTGTAGACAAAATGTACTGTCACATGCTGGAATTAGCAGCCAAGTTTGGGCTTGTTCCTGACATGTTGTACATTGCCATGTATTTTTACAAGACACTCAGATACAGGGAAGCTTTATCTGTTATAGAGATGACAAAGGTCAAGTTAGCACAGCCATATCTGATGTATAGGCGTGTAGACAGAGAGAGGTATACTGAGGCTGTAGGGGGACAGTCCTGGTCTACAAAGATGAGACAGGCTGTAGCATGGGAAATCAAACTTATCAATGAAATATCTTATATCAGTGAATTATTACCCGAACAACAGTCTAGTAGACAAAACAAAGAGCCTAGATTACATATCCCACCCTTCGTACTGTTGCACATGCTAGAGTTTTTATGTTCCAGACATATTGACACAATGAGAACACAAACAGCTCTAGATGATCTACAGGTCCTACTTCACTCTGATCAAGGACTGTTCGTACCTTATTACTACAGAGACATCTCCTGGGAGATCCTGGGGATCTGTCAACAGATGGCAGGAAACCTCCAGGCTGCCCTGTGCTCATACCAACAGTCACTAGGACAAGTCTCATTTAATGAAATACAAACTGCTACCACACAAAGAATCCATGATTTACATATACCAACATAAGAACTTTTGAAATATAGTGGTATCTGGTGTATTTGAGAAGCGTAGACAGAAAGAGGTATACTGAGGCTGTAGGGGGACAGCTCTGGTCTAGATCAAACAGGCTGTAGCAGTGGATATCACGCTTAATAATGATTTGGTGTATGTTATATTAATAAACCAATACCTGTCCAATACATATATATTTTTCGATATAGTCAACATCGCAATGTGTACAATATTGAAACAATATCGATTTTTTATTGTCAACATTGCCGATATTTCTTTGACATCAACATCGTCGACATCGCAACGTTCACGATATTGGACGGATATCGAGCTTACATTGTCTACATCGCCGATATTTCTTTTACGTTGTCCCTTGCAATGCAATGTTTACATCTTGACATCACAATGTACTCATATACGACAATGAACTGATAATGAGTTTTCATTGTCTACATTGTGGATATTTCTTTTACATTGTCTTTTGCAATGCAATATCGACAATGTCGATGATGTAAACAGGAAAGAAGGTACACGATGTAGAATTAATGTCTACTCGATGTTGGTCATCACTGCAATGTTGACGATGTAAACAGGATATACCGGTAAAAGGTTCGATGAAGACACAATGTTGACTTGATGTCGATCAACATTGCGGTGTAGACAAAGAAAAACAGGAAAAAAGACACAATGTCGACGCTATGTTGGTCAAAATTATGATATTGACAATGTCGACGATGTAAACAGGATATAAGAGGTACGATGTGGCACGATGTTGATCAACATTGCGATGTCCACGATGTAAAAAAAAAAAAGAAGGATTTAAACACAATTTCAACTCGATGTTGGTCAACATTATGATATTGACAATGTAAACATGATATAGAGGGTAGGCTGTAAATGTTTATTTAATAATTATGCCAATATGATATTAACACAATGTCGACTGGCCATTGCGATGTGGACAATATTGATAAAACATCATGCATTGATTGGACATACCTCAGGACAACAGAGTCTAGTAGACAAAACAACTTTTGTTCTTTAGTAATAATAATATTACTTATTGAACTTAAATCCAGTATTGATCTTATAACATTTTTAAAAGTTTATGAAGATGAAATTCTTTAAAAAAAAATATTGTGCTGCAAAGCCCCTACAAAAGTTGACTTAATGGAAATATTTCCCCTCACAGCAGTTTCAAAATCTAAGGTTATATTTTTGAGCATTGTTACACATCTTATTTTTTCTTGCACAAGTTTACAGTACCTGTTATGTGGTGACTTCCATTACAAATTTAAGATATGTTTGCTTTGTGGAAAAAAAAATGCAACCAATCGCACATTTAAAAAAAATTTAATGTCCATCATACAGAAACGATGACATTGCTGAATGTTTTGTAACCATGAATACTGTCCGTCATGGAACACTAATTATAGATCTGATGCAAGAGTCACTGATGATCACCTTTTGACAGGAATAGAGATATCAGTTGAGTTTCATGTCATGTGTCTGCAAAAAAAAAACCAAATGAAAAACTGATCTTTAAAGTTGCACAGGTATTTTTTATTTGATGTACAAAGTAGTTTGCCTCTTTATAAGATGCTTTTTTTCTATTTTGTAATTGGTTTATGTTTTTAAGTTAACGAGGCTGGGGGGTGGCTGCCATTTTAAAGCATTTTTATCTCTATACAAAAAAGATTTTCACTCTAATGTTCTATAACTCTTACATCGTACTGAAATTGTCTTTTTAAATAAATGGATATGATGGTATTGAAGCATTATTTAAAGAGTCAGTTGATGGTAAACCAAGGGTTACAAGATGCAAAAAATCATTTCAGCTGTTTTCCAGCATTTTCCAACTTTTCAAAGGGAGGTAACTTGTAATACTCCAAATATTTTGTTCTAATTTTTTCCTTTTATTTCTTTTTTTTTATAGTTTCACCATCGAATTTTTTTTAAATGCTCAATCTTTATTACACATGTCTTGATTATTATCAGGTTAAAATTTGGAAATAATCTTGTGGCTACTTTTTTTTTGTTTTACATATTTGCATTTGTATGAAATATATATTTTTTGGTAAAATTGTGATATTTTTCTTAATAACAAATAATGTTAAGTTTTTCTTTTTGTGTTAATTTTTTGTGATGTTATTGGTATTTTTTTTTTACCTTTATTTATATTTCAAAAAATTTTCATATTTTTTTTTTTTTACATAATGTGCAATTTCTTCAGATGCATCAAATGATAAAATTAATGATGATTGTGATGTGATCTTCCATATTAAAATGTAAAATAAGATTAAATGAAACATTTCTGCAAATTTGGATGAATTTTGGAGAAAATTTTTTTGGACCCCCAGCCTCCTTTAAGTTTCATTTTTTTATTCCATTATTTCACATGAGTATGTATGTTTTGGTTACATTTATCAAAGCTTAAATTATTCATTAATTTTTTTTATTATTATTATTATCTGGTTGTACATGACTATAAATAGTAGATATCTACATTTCATATTAAACTGGAAGGTGTAAATGATACATTTACAATATTATAGAAGCAAAAAATTTAATGCATTGTTGCTCTTAAGATAAGTTTCAATAAATAAATCAATGAACAGCATGTGTGTTTTGATATAATAGGACTCAATTTTTTCTCTTGATGTAGAGAATATATATATATCTATAGCTTCTGAAGATTTTAAAATGAAAGCGCTTAAGCTATATTGAACGCTTTTCGTGTTTTCTTATTTAATTTATATATATATATATATATATATATATATATATATATATATATATATATATATATATATATATATATATATATATATATATATATATATATATATATATATATTATTAAATGGAAATTTTTATATCACATCCTATATAAGCTCTTGGTCACTGTATATCATCCGAGAGCCGTCAGGCTGATATACAGCGACCGAGGGCTTATATAGGATGCGATATAAAAATGGCTATGTATTGATTTTTAAATCACATACTAAAAGAAAAATTTTTAAAAAAACATCGTGTTATAAATGATTATTGTTAACAAACCGTTCCCTGTCTATATATTCTATCTCTAATAATTAAACTTCCCTGAAATTTTTGCGCCAGCTATTTGTATACCAAGTTGACGTGACATAACTATTTGACGTTATACTCGGAGATCAGAGTTGAATGACGCATACCTAACTCTACATCCTGACAGCCAATAAATAATGGAAAGGGGAGTGATATAACATCTAAAGATTGCCGGAGAGGGATGTGATATAAATCTTTTATTATACTTTCATGTTTAATACTGAAATCCGATTGGTTTAGACGCAGTTGGTAATCCGTTCTATTACCCTCAGCGTTAGCAACACACTTGGCAACAAATTGTTACATGCGCGTAAATTATGCGCGTATGGTTCGCCGTAGAATTCACTTCATTTCTATATAAAAGCAGTAAAATTTTCTTTAAAGTTAAGACATTCAGTATAATAAAATAAATAGATCCTGTTTGGGAGGGTAACTGTTGATATTGACACCCCTCGAAAACCATTGTCAACCTCCGCTTCGCGTCGGTTGACAATGGTTGTCTCGGGATGTCAATTACAACAGTTACCCTCCCAAACAGGCACTATTTATATAATATCACACCCCTAGGGTTTATATCACATGAGTAGGCAAATCTTTGGTTTACATCGCAGAGGGCGAAAAAAAGTATATTTTCTATAAGTAAACAATATAAAGAAACAGAACACCTTACCTACCATTCACTTCCTGGGGCGACGCTTTGGGCGGCAGCCATTGTGAGGTATCTTAATTACCTCAGAAATCGAGACAATTCGTACTCCTGAGGTCCGTAATCCTATCAAAGCTGACTAGAAGACAAAAGACAAATGGACATAATATAACATAATTATCATAGGCTCTTCAAATTCACAACTTTTCTAAAGAAAGATAAAATTGTCAGCTTTCTTGGTAAATACAAAAAAAAACTAGTGGGTATTGTTTTTTTTTTTTTTTTACAAAAAAACACATGTCTCCCCTTCTCCCCAAGGATTGTAATATGGGGCAAATTTAACAATTAAAAGAAGAATGATGTCAGCTATTTGTTACCCAGACCAAGACAAAATTTTATTATCTTTTTCATAATTTGACTCGAGTAAAACATGGTCAAGGTCATATACAAATAAATAGTACACCTAAGTGTATTATTATTGTTCTTTGTTTAAACTTTGAAGTCCTTCTGTCAAAGTATATTCACGAGTTAAACAATGATTTTTTTTTCTAATTTGACCTTGAAATAAAAATTTTAGGTCAAGGTCAAAAATTTTGGTAAGGTTCAACTAGGTTATATACCATCTATCTATGATACAAGTTAAAAGTCTGTATGTTAAAGGAGTTATGGTGTTATGGTCCGGACAATATTTTTTATGAAAAGCTTGACCTTGAAGAACAAAATAGGTCAAGGTCAAAACTTTTGGTGGCGTGCACTCCTTTTTAATACCATCTACCTATGTTCCAAGTTTGAAGTCTTAAGGTCAAAGGGTATTTAAGTTACGGCCTGGACAAATTTGGATGAAGAAGAAGAAGAAGAAGAAGAAAGTCGACAAAAACAATATGTCTCCCCTTTGAAAGGGGAGACATAATTAGAAAGTAGAGACACATGAACCAATAAAAAACTTGTCCGATGGTTTTTGTTACATATCTTGCTATTATTTATGTTATTGTTTTTATGTTATTGAAAATATAATATATTTTTCAGTCAAGGTGGTGATTTATGTACTATTATGCATTATGAATAAGAAAGACTGGATATGTTGTAGGATTTTCGTATATTTTAGAGTTAAGTGTAGGAAAAAGAAATAGTGAGGGGTATTGTAGAGGGCCGAATGCCCAAGGAAAACATGTAGGGTTGATTTTGAGAGGGGGGTCCCCCTCTCAGCAATAAGGGGGCTCCAGGGGACCTGTTTGTGCATATTTTGAACTGTACTATTAATTTTGTTCTGAATATGATTCCTTATAGGAGCCCATTTGTCAACAACAAAAATCCCACAGATCAGCACACAGCGTATTCATCTAACGTCTTGATTTCGTACTTTGTGGTACATAGATTTTTAAAACAAATTTTTGTTTCATTTTTGTAACAGTTGTATACTTGTCTGTATGTATTTATATTCATGTTTAGGTGTCTGATAGACTAAATAGTCTGAATGTCTGCAGCTTATTTAGCAGATACATGTATTATCACAATTATAAAGAATTTGCAAGTTTTATTAAAATCTATTTAGAAAGTTATAGGTACCAACTGGTTACTCTTTGTTTGAAAAAAACCAAACTATGACATACACTTATTGACTAAATAAGACTTTACTGTTATTATGTTCTTCAGTCCATTATTATTATCTATTCAAATATATACTACCAGACAAACACTGATAGCTGTATGCTATAGGTAAGGTCAGACAAACCATTTTTTAAATCATATTCATGTTCCAGCTTTAGTTTGGATAGGAAGACCAATCACTGAGTCTAAATCATGCTTGGCCTCCATTGCCCTCATACAAAATAAAAAAAACGTTAGGTAGAACTTAAAGCTTAAAACTTAGTCCAATTAAGGTTCTATAGTCTGTCTCAAGATATTTTTGCCAAATATTTTCTTAAAGTATTCCATATTTATAAATACCTCTTGATTCAGACAATATTCATTATATAGTATGAAAAAATCCCAAGATTACCCTTTTGAAACTTGTCAGGTTTTAATACACAGCAAAAAATAGAAAGTCTACGGAGATTTGGCATTGCATCCGCCATAATTAAGCCAGAATGACAACATTAAAAAATTGTGCGAGGTATTCCGAGTGACATCTGAATGTAGAAAAGATGTCAACATTCCCCAATATGAACCTCTATAAGAAATCTGTTTTCGTTCCTGTGAATTTTTACGAGGGAAAAATGATAATGTGTGAATGAAGTTATCTTGGATTCCCTTTCATTGATTTCAATTGCACTTCTTTCACAGGTATGTGTATTTTTATCAAAACATTGTCCAAATGTGTAGCGTGAATATCTTGGGACTGACTATAGAATCATCATATCGCTTTAAAAACAGGGATCTTTATCTGATAAGAAAAGCTTCAAACCACAATGTTTTTATGTTTAGATTTTTACATATACCAGGTTTATTAAACAAACGTGATAACTGACGACCTCTACTGAAGTAATGATTCTTCTTTATATGATCATATTAAATTTTTAAAGTTAACCGGAACCGTTGTGAAAATAGGTGGAGAAATCGCTGGTCGGCACAAAATGAGAACCCTGATGTTGAGGTTGTTATTTGTTACATTTGAAACAAAAGGATAGACAGATAAAGGATGGAAAGATGGATGGATAGACAGAAACAGAAAGGTTGACCTGTTGGATTACTCACTGTTCTACTTGAATTTATGCCGTTAAGACACACCCTCAAGTTCCGCAAGCCGATATTCAGTGCTCTCTGAAACAGAACATTTCTTTTATCAACTATTCACTTTACTGAGAGAGATGGATTGGCAGTTAGACATGAATACCAAGTATCCAATTCATCAACTTATATTGGAAAGTGTTGCATCCATAAACGTGCAAGAGAAGGAGCTTTCGTAGGCCACTAGGGCTTGGACAATGTATTGAAATATCAATATACAGTTGAACTTCTCAAACTCCGATATCTCAAATACGATGGATATGTCGAAGTGATTTTTAGGTCCCAAACATTTAAACTTTTAGTATTTTACCCTTGATATCTTGACTACTCGGATATCTCGAAGTTGTTAACCAGTCCCATCTAGTTCGAGATAACGAGGTTTGACTGTATATTGATATGATATGCAGACGATACGTGCATCGCTAGTTCACTACCTGTATAAAAAATTTGATACCAAAAATTTTATTTCCCTCTTTTTAATTCTATTCTTCGGTTTCATTAACAATAAAAAAATTTCTCAAAAAAGATCTAAAAACTACAGTGGATTTAAATTGGCAATTTTGTCATTGGCAGTGTAAATTTGTTTCTTTTAATCTTCAAGTTTGAATATTTTGAGTGAAAATGTTTTTTTTATAATAGAAAACAAATGATAGAAAATCATTTTGGAAATTCACGGAGTACAATGTACATATATAAAAACCAACGCATTGGCACCGTATTGTTTAGAGACTCCCGACATTACCATAATAATAAGATATAATGAATAATCGTAAACTATGGTACAATGTATATTATTTTGTGCCTTGCAAATTAAGTCGAAGAGTTCAATATATAAATTAAAGCTGTGGAGAAAGTGTGCCTTGTGTCTATGAGTTTCCTATAGTCAATGTACATAACAGGGTCAGGATATGTCCGCATCATTTTAAACTGATAAAATTTCATAGCTGCAGACCTGTAGCACTACGGGAAATTCAGGTTGGGCGTTTAAGAAAACGTTTGAGGTATAAGTAAATTAGTAAATCAATAGTAATATCTTCCAAGAATTTATTGTATGAAAATGCTTCCAGAGTTTATTTCTAAATTAGTTAATAAGTTAAACCCATGCACAGTTAGTATATATAGTTTATTTGTATGGAGAAAACTGTAGAGCTATACGGTCTGTCGGCCCGAATTTCCCGCAGAACTATAGTTATGTAGCTTAAATTTTACTGAGATTAATAAATAAATGACATTCTAATGTCTATACATCCTGAGAAAGCATATATGCGAAATCAAATGATAAAAAAAAACACATCAAAATTCTAATTAATTCGAAAAAAAGCAGTCTCCCCAGATCATGATAATACCATTATAACATACGAATTCAATTTTAAAACACATATTGATTCTCTGTTTGTTATTTCATCAATTTTGGTGTAACCATTGTAATTCATAAATGCATGACAAGACAGAAACGTACGAAATCCAAAGCACGACCTAACTGTCGGCGTAAGAATACGCAATCTAAATCTTTTAATTCTTAAAAGCTGTTAAAGTTGCGTTAACGGTTTTAAAATTTTAAACTTCAATACCAGTATCTATTATCGATATTTTTTTTATTTAAATCGTTCAATGGTGTTTTGCATATACTTTTTTGTTGCTTGATATTTGCGCGTTATTTTAAAGTGATTATTAAGGTTATTCCCCCCCCCCCCCCCCACAATGTTACCTATTTCATAACCACATGAAGCACAAAAGAGAGAATTTTAAAATACTTTATTGCAAAGTAATATTAAGGTTTCTCCACCCTTGATGTTTTTATGGTTTTATCCGTGTAATCTTTGTTCAATTTTGAAGATTAATATGCATTCAAACTGAACGTAAATATTGGTAAGTAAAAATATTCTGAACATGCTGTAGGTGCTTCCACAGGTACACTATCAATGCAATTGTAGCGACGACTGCTTTCCAATCAAACATCACTTTTTTAAAAACCGATTTCTATAGATTTAAAGCAATTTTTTAAAAGAAATTAATCGAAATCCTTTATCTTATGTTTCTTTTCACATTTTAAGGCCATTTAAACTTACCAGTAGGACAGTTATCTCATTTACATTGCATTTTTATACAATTTTTCAACAATGAATAAGTACAGTTGAGCAACAAAACGTCTATAACTTTTTAAATAATTGTTCAAACTGACTGAAAATTGGTACATTTGTAATTCATTATATATTCTATTGAATCTGCACAGAATTGTTTACCTTGCTTGGTAAATATGAATTGTACTCTTGCCTATATATGGTTTCATCAGTTGGTCATTGAATTCAACAATTACAACTCAAACTACTCTCTACAAATTGTTCAACATTAGTGTCATTTCACTTTACATAGCTTAAAATGTGTTAAACACAAGTAAATCAAGAAATATTGGCAAAACCATGCATCACATAACACTAAAATTATAACTGTTAATAATAAAATATTCCGGAATGCTCACAATGCATGACGTCATGCGACAATCGAAAGAGACCTTAGATCTAATAGTCTGCCTTATTATTTGTTTGTTTATTTTCTAATTTGATTTGGCTACGAATATAATCCATCATAATATTATGAAAGTAAAATGTAAAACATGATGTTTTTGCTGAAGAATACTCCCATTATATATGAAATTTGGCGCACAAGATTTAAGTTAGCAGGAGTCATCGACACGAATCAATTGGGATTTAAATGTCCATAACCTCGAAATGCTACGTTCAAGTTTTAACAAAAATTGATTACTTAAATTATATTATGTTGAGAGTGGAAGTACATGTCTATTCCAGCTATTAAAAAATAAAAACTTACAAGAGCTCTATCTAAAAGTCGTCTTTGGGTCATCTCTCCATCTTTTTTTTAAGTTTCCATTTTGTAGATAGAAGACCGATAGACAACAAAATAATAAAAAAAAATATTTTTAAATAAGTAGGATTTTGCATCAATTCTGTCGTGTTGCTATATTAAGACCAATATTATGATAACACATTTCGCATTTCAAACATTTTTCTGCCCATTCCACGTCCAACAGAAACCAAATAACGGTTATAGTTAAACAAAAATGTGCAAAATTAATCGAGAAAAATTCAGTGCACCCAGATTCCTGTCGAATCTACGTCTTAATTTTCTTTGGTGAAGCCAGCCCATATGCCCATTTATAATAATTAAGCTATCCCCTGTATCGTCATGGTTCAGGAGGTATTCTTACTATTAAAAAATCATAAAAACGAGAAAAAAGGTAATATAACAACAACCCGATTTGAACAAGATAAAATGAAACTGTACAGAACATTTCGGAATTCCGTGATCTATTTATAACACTTGGTAAAAAAAATGGACACCACTGCAACACCTCACCGTCAGGTGTAAGTATTTTTTTTTCTAAAAGCAAAACAACCATGTCATGCTCTTTGAATACGATGTCGTACAAAATACAATGTGTGTTTTGGTAGGGGGATATTCTCAATTCTGTCCGGGTCAGTGTATGTGGGAATGTGTAACAAGATAGGGACCCCACAACAGGTAGCCTCCAGAAGAGATATAGTGGATATCTGGGAGCTGTTGGGAAATCAACGTGATGTGGGGAGATCAATGATGAGTGGAAGTATGAGAGAAGGCTTCAGATTACATGATTCAGACGTAGACACTATGATTTGGCTAACTAATCATCGAGTGATCTGGGACTTCTCTCAGTCTGAATATTACAACATACACAGACAGGTACTGATTCTCTGTGACAGTTCTGAGAGTCCAGCAGGATTTACTTTACTCTGGTTACCATTAGAAAGAGCTGACAATATAGTGTTGTCATCGTGTGTGAGGATGAATGGAGGACTCTATCTATCAAGTTCTAAATACAGAGACCACACATGTACAACAATCACTCCTGATAGTAGAGTACATGGACCATGTAGCAGTGGAACAAATGGTCCACTAGAATACGATAATGCTTATTGTTTTGTCAGTGATTTTTGGCCTCCCTCTGCCGCCTCGTGGATAGACAGATGTCATTCATGGCCCCCACCCCATGTTGTCAATGACATTGTAAGAAATGGATGTCACTTTGTGGCAATAGGACACAAACTAGGAAACAATGAAGGCAATGAATGGCGAATTTCTTTCTCTCAGGCAGAATACAAACTTGTATACTCAATGAATCACACACAATTTTTAACTTATGGTTTGTTGAAATTGTTCTTAAAGGAAATAATTAACACTGGATTTAGAAGAGAAGAAGATAAACTACTGTGTTCCTACCACATGAAAACAGCAGTTTTCTGGGCCATTGAACAAAACACACTACCTCACTGGTGTCCACAAAATCTCCTGGCCGGTTTTTGGGTCTGCTTCAAACTTCTCCTTAAATGGGTTTATGAGGGGATCTGTCCAAACTTTTTCATTCCAGAAAACAACATGTTTCTGAGTAAAATCCACGGCCAAGCACAGGCAAGTTTATTCAGGAGACTGTATGGGTTGTATGAGAAGGGTATAGCAATGCTGCTACACAGTCCCCCCATCAGGTCCTCTATCATTGATGTCCTCTGTAATCCCAGACTCACGGTGTGTACTGATGAACACACTCTGATCTCTGAGGCAGAGTTTGACATGAAATTATTTGTTGAGATAGATAGGAATGATGCATTATACAGAACAGACCAACAGTACTGTATGAAGATCCTACACATAATAGAACAGTTGCTAGAGTCCCCTCTGTCACAATATCAAGTTGTAAGTTTACAGAAACATACAGCCACCATACTTCAGTGCACTGCTTTTACATTACATAGGTGTCAACAAACAGATGCATATTGCTGACAAAATGTCCTGTCACATGCTGAAATTAGCAGCCAAGTTTGGGTTTGTTTCTGACATGTTGTACATTGTCATATATTATTACAAGACACTCAGATACAGGGAAGCTTTATCTGTTATAGAGATGACAAAGGTCAAGTTAGTACAGCCATATCTGATGCATGAGGGACATGTAGACAGAGTGAGGTATACTGAGGCTGTAGGCGGACAGTCCTGGTCTACAAAGATGAGACAGGCTGGAGCAAGGGATATTAAACTTCACAATGAATTATGTTATATCAGTGAACTATTACCAGAGCAACAGTCTAGTAGACAAAACAGTTGGCATGCATTGTATATCCCACCGTTTGTACTGTTGCATATGCTAGAGTTTTTGTGCTCTAGACATGTTGACACAGTAAGAGCAAAAACAGCTCTAGATGATCTACAGGCCCTTGTCCACCATGATCAAGTACTGTATATAGGTGATATATGCAGAGACATCTCCTGGGAGATCCTGGGGATCTGTCAACAGATGGCAGGGAACCTCCAGGCTGCCCTGTACTCATTCCTGCAGTCACTCAGACAATTTCCATTCAATAAAATACAAAATGCTACCACACAGAGAATCTATGATTTACATATACCAACATAAGAACTTTTGAAATATAGTGGTATCTGATGTATTTGAGAAGCGTAGACAGAAAGAGGTATACTGAAGATGTAGGGGGGCAGTTCTGGTCTACAAAGATCAAACAGGCTCTAGCAGTGGATATCACACTTCATAATGAAGTTCAGTGAATGTTATATTGATAAACCAATACCTGTCCAATGCATATATCTTTTTCGATGTAGTCAACATCGCAATGTATACTATGAAACAATATCGTTTTTTCATTGTCAACATTGCCGATATTTCTTTGACATCAACATCGTCGACATCGCACCGCTTACGATATTGGACCGATATCGAGCTTTACATTGTCTACATCGCTGATATTTCTTTTACGTTGTCCCTTGCAATGCAATGTTTACATCATCGACATCACAATGTACTCGTATACGACAATGAACCGATAATGAGTTTTCATTGTCTACATTGCGGATATTTCTTTTACGTTGTCCCTTGCAATGCAATGACGACTATGTAAACAGGAAAGAAGGCACACGATGTAGAATAAATGTCTACTCGATGTTGGTCATCACTGCAATGTAGACGATGTAAACAGGATATAAAAGGTTCGATGTAGACACAATTACTCGATGTCAATCAACATTGCGATATTGACAATGTCGATGGTGTAAACAGGATATTAGAGGTACGATGTGACACGATGTTAATCAACATTGCGATGTTAAACAAAAAAGAAGGAATAGGAATTAAACACGTTAACTCAATGTTGGTCAACATTACGATATTGACAATGTAAACATGATATAGAGGGTAGGCTGCAAATGCTTATTTAATAATTATGCCAATATGATATTAACACAATGTCGACTCGATGTTGGCCAACATTGCGATGTGGACAATAATGATAAAACATCGTGCATTGGACATACCCCAGGACAGCAGTCTAGTAGACATAACAGAGAGCCTTATTAGTATATACCACCCTTTGTACTGTTACACATAGTGGCCTATTGTTATAATGAGTGCACAAGGAGCTCTAGATGATCTACACGTCCTAGTCCACCACGATCAGGGACTGTATATACAATTTCTATACAAAGACATCTGCTGGGAGATCGTGGGGATCTGTCAACAGATCACAAGTTGACTAATGAATTCTGTTTATTATGAATACTTGTTCATTGTATGCAAAGTTTCTGATTTCCATGATAATAGTTCTAGCCTTAAAAAATTTAAAGAAAATATTTCAGGAACAAAAAAAATGTTCCAGTTTTTTGTAGTTTTACATGCATTATTCTAAATATTGTTATTTGAACATTTTTTATTGGTCACTTAAGTTCTTTAGTAATAATAATATTACTTACTGAACTTTAATTCAGTATTGATCTTTTAATATATTAAGTTTATGAAAATGAAATTCTTTAAAAAAAATAAATTGTGCTGCAAAGCCCCTCCAAATCAAGTTGACTTGATGGAAATATTTCCCCTCACAGCAGTTTCAAAATCAAGGTTATATTTTTTTAGCATTGTTATACATCTTAATTTTTCTTGCACAAGTTTACAGTATCTGTTATGTGGTGACTGCCATTACAAATTGAATGTACGTTTGCTTTGTGAAAAAAAAAAATGCAACCAATCACACATTTAAAAAAAAAATTTAATGTCCATCATAAAAACGATCACATTGTTGAATGTTTCACAATCACAAATACGAGCTGTCCTCTAATCAGCTGGTCATGGAACACTTATTATAGATCTGATGCAAGAGTCACTGATGATCACCTTTTGACAGGTCTGCAAAGAAAACAAATGAAAAACTTATCTTTATAGTTGCACATGTATTTTTTATTTGATGTATAAAATAGTTTGCCACTTTTTAAGATGCTTTAATTCTATTTTGTAATTGGTTTGTTTATGTTTTTAAGTTAAAGTTTCATTTTTTAATCCTTTATTTCACATCTGTATGTATGTGTTGGTTACATTTATCAAAGTATGAAATATTCATTAATTTTTTTTAATATTAGTATCTGGTTGTACAAGACTATGAATAGTAGAAATCTACATTTCATATTAAACTGGGGAGGTGTAAATGATACATTTACAATATAATAGAAGCAAAAAATTGAATGCATAGTTAATTGTTCTTGATGATAGACTATTGGCATTTAATCTCACAAACACCCTCTATAACTCTCAATAAATAAATGAATGAACAGCATATGTGTTTTGCTATTTAAGGACTCAAATTTTTCTCTTGATATAGAGAATATTATATATATAGATTATTAAATAGCAATTTTTATATCGCATTCCATATAAGCTCTTGGTCGCTGTATATTATCCGAGAACAGCGACCGTGGGCTAATATAGGATGCGATATAAAAATCGCCATGTATTGTTTTTTAAATCATATACTAATAGAAAATATTAAAGAAACAATAAAAAACATCATATTTTGTATGATTATTGTAAACAAATTGCTCCCTGTCTATATATTCTATCTCTAATAATTAAACTTCCCTGAAATTTTTGCACCAGCTATTTGTATACCAAGTTGACGTTGACATAACTATTTGAAGTTATACTCGAAGATGAATGACGCATACCAAATTCTATATCATAATAGCTGATGATTAATGGAAAGGGTCGTGCTATAACATCCGAAGATTGCCGGAGAGGGATGTGATATAAATCTTTTATCACACCCCTAGGGTTTATATCACACGGGTAGGCAAATCTTCGGTTTACATCGCAAAAAGGGTATATTTTCTATTAGTAAACAATATAAAGAAACAGAACATCCCACCTACTATTCACTTCCTGGGGCGACGCTTTGGCCGGCAGCCATTGTGAGGTATCTTGGTTACCTCAGAAATCGAGACAATTCGTACTCCTGAGGTCCGTAATCCTATCAAAGCTGACTAGAAGACAAAAGACAAATGGACATAATATAACATAATTATCGTAGGCTCTTCAAATTCACAACTTTTCTAAAGAAAGATAAAATTGTCAGCTTTCTTGGTAAATACAAAAAAAAAATTAGAAAGTTGAGACGGATGAACCAATCAAAAAATTGTCCGATGGTTTTTGTTACATATCTTGGCAGTTGCTATTATTAATGTTATTGTTTTTATGTTATTGAAAATATAATATATTTTTCAGTCAAGGTGGTGATTTATGTACAATTATGCATTATGAATAAGAAAGACTGGATATGTTGTAGGATTTTCGTAAATTTTAGAGTTAAGTGTAGGAAAAAGAAATAGTGAGGGGTATTGTAGAGGGCCGAATGCCCAAGGAAAACATGTAGGGTTGAATTTGAGAGGGGGGTCCCCCTCTCAGCAATAAGGGGGCTCCAGGGGACCTGTTTGTGCATATTTTGAACTGTACTATTAATTTTGTTCTGAATATGATTCCTTATAGGAGCCCATTTGTCAACAACAAAAATCCCACAGATCAGCACACAGCGTATTCATCTAACGTCTTGATTTTCGTACTTTGTGGTACATAGATTTTTAAAACAAATTTTTGTTTCATTTTTGTAACAGTTGTATACTTGTCTGTATGTATTTATATTCATGTTTAGGTGTCTGATAGACTAAATAGTCTGAATGTCTGCAGCTTATTTAGCAGATACATGTATTATCACAATTATAAAGAATTTGCAAGTTTTATTAAAATCTATTTAGAAAGTTATAGGTACCAACTGGTTACTCTTTGTTTGAAAAAAAACAAACTATGACATACACTTATTGACTAAATAAGACTTTACTGTTATTATGTTCTTCAGTCCATTATTATCATCTATTCAAATATATACTACCAGACAAACACTGATAGCTGTATGCTATATAGGTAAGGTCAGACAAACCATTTTTTAAATCATATTCATGTTCCAGCTTTAGTTTGGATAGGAAGACCAATCACTGAGTCTAAATCATGCTTGGCCTCCATCGCCCTCATACAAAATAAAAAAAACGTTAGGTAGAACTTAAAGCTTAAAACTTAGTCCAATTAATGTTCTATAGTCTGTCTCAAGATATTTTTGCCAAATATTTTCTTAAAGTATTCCATATTTATAAATACCTCTTGATTCAGACAATATTCATTAAATAGTATGAAAAAATCCCAAGATTACCCTTTTGAAACTTGTCAGGTTTTAATACACAGCAAAAAATAGAAAGTCTACGGAGATTTGGCATTGCATCCGCCATAATTAAGCCAGAATGACAACATTAAAAAATTGTGCGAGGTATTCCGAGTGACGTCTGAATGTAGAAAAGATGTCAACATTCCCCAATATGAACCTCTATAAGAAATCTGTTTTCGTTCCTGTGAATTTTTACGAGGGAAAAATGATAATGTGTGAATGAAGTTATCTTGGATTCCCTTTCATTGATTTCAATTGCACTTCTTTCACAGGTATGTGTATTTTTATCAAAACATTGTCCAAATGTGTAGCGTGAATATCTTGGGACTGACTATAACAAATAGAGAATCATCATATCGCTTTAAAAACAGGGATCTTTATCTGATAAGAAAAGCTTCAAACCACAATGTTTTTATGTTTAGATTTTTACATATACCAGGTTTATTAAACAAACGTGATAGCTGACGACCTCTACTGAAGTACTGATTCTTCTTTATATGATCATATTAATTTTTTCAAAGTTAAGAAACCGGCACCATTGTGAAAAATAGGTGGAGAAATCGCCGGTCGGCACAAAATGAGAACCCTGATGTTGAGGTTGTTATTTGTTACATGTGAAACAAAAGGATAGACAGATAAAGGATGGAAAGATGGATGGATAGACAGAAACAGAAAGGTTGACCTGTTGGATTACTCACTGTTCTACTTGAATTTATGCCGTTAAGACACACCCTCAAGTTCCGCAAGCCGATATTCAGTGCTCTCTGAAACAGAACATTTTTTTTATCAACTATTCACTTTACTGAGAGAGATGGATTGGCAGTTAGACATGAATACCAAGTATCCAATTCATCAACTTATATTAGAAAGTGTTGCATCCATAAACGTGCAAGAGAAAGAGCTTTTCGTAGGCCACTAGGGCTTGGACAATGTATTGAAATATCAATATACAGTTGAACTTCGGTATCTCGAACACCGATATCTCAAATACAATGGATATGTCGAAGTGATTTTTAGGTCCCAAACACTTAAACTTTTAGTATTTTACCCTTGATATCTCGAAAACTCGGATATCTCGAAGTTGTTAACCAGTCCCATCTAGTTTGAGATAACGAGGTTTGACTGTATATTGATATGATATGCAGACGATACGTGCATCGCTAGTTCACTACCTGTATAAAAAAAATTGATACCAAAAATGTTATTTCCCTCTTTTTTATTTTATTCTTCGGTTTCATTAACAATAAAAAAAATTCTCAAAAAAGATCTAAAAACTACAGTGGATTTAAATTGGCAATTTTGTCATTGGCAGTGTAAATTTGTTTCTCTCAATCTTTAAGTTTTAATATTTTGAGTGAAAATGTTTTTTTATAATAGAAAACAAATCTTTTTATTGAAAGAAAAATTTTGAGATATGTATCGTATCATGACACAAGTATTGTGATACACACAGATACAGAAAATAGTGTACCTCGTCCCAGCCCTAGTTCTTAGGCTCATATTCTTAGGCATTCATACTTATTCTACACTCATTGCTATTCATTTAAAATTATACTTCTGTCTTAAGCAAAATCTCGATATGTTCAGTCACAGGCCTTTTGTTTGTTGATAAGTGTTTCTCTCCATCCTTACCTCCCCTATGTGGGCTCCGACTGACTGAGCCGCTAGGTTCGTCTTTCTTCTGGCGTTCCTGAAGCCTAGTGCACCCTATATAGAGACAATAAGCCACATCTTCACTACATGTTTTATTTCAGAAAAATATCTACATATATATAAATACATTCATAAATCCCAGTGCACTCCAGACAATTAGCCACCTACACTGCAGGTATTTTTTTCCAGTAAAAAGGATTTCTACTGAATACTGTTTGCAGTTGGTTGCAAATATTAAGTTATCCTGGTAAATTCAAAACAAGCATCTGCAAACAAGGTGACCTTTAGAATTTTCAAACAAATATTCTGCTGTAAGTTTAACCCTCCACCCACTTTTGTTCTGAAGGGACATAAAAACCATAAAATAACTTACCGCTGATGAGCAGTAGAGTATATCACCTACAAACGAAAATGATAATCTGTACTGGATATTTTATCTACATCAGAAATTTAAGGTGTGTAAATCATACCTTAAACTGTATATGATACAAATTTAAGGTGTGTGAATCATACCTTAGCTGTATATGATACTTAAATTTCAATTTCTTATTGAGGCTTCATAACAGATATCTCCATTTCAAGTTTACCTGTGGCTTTGCAGAGGGAGATGATGACATTGTTGTTGGTTGATTTAATGTTTACGACCGGCAGCTGGTTGTAAGCCGTCCCGTCAACGTCCAACTTCATGGTGTCTTTGGAAGGGTAAAATAATCTACAAAGATAATATCATGAGCTGTATATATTATGGATTAATTGTTACTCATGTCTTTAACTGGTACAATAAAGTGAGACTGAGATATGGACTTCAGAGGAGGAATTGTGAAAAAAAAAAAAAAAAGTACATGGATTCAAGGCACTGAAACAGCTCATCCTCCAACGATTGGTGTGCTTTGTCACAATCCTCCAAATACATCATTCTCAAATACTTAGTTTGTTCAACAAAAAGCCCAAGAGTTATCTGTCTTTGGTCAAACTATGTAAAATTAATAATTGACAGACTGATTAAGTTGTTAAATATAAAAGGACAGTGGTTGTTAAAAAAATGAACCATCTACACTAAGCTGTTCATTTTATAATTAAATAGCAATATACAATACATACATGTATATATATATGTATATGTAAGTATTATACTTATTCATGTACCACAACTTGTCTCAATGTTGAAAAATTTCCTCCCAACCTCACCCTAACTACTAGTAGATTCAAGCCAGTAACAATAAATCATCATAGATTTGACATAGATTAATGTATGTCTATATTCCATGTCAAATATTGCCTTTTTTATGCAATTTCACATGGGTTTAAATGACATTTGTTGAAGATAATATAAAAAATGGAATGTGAATTTAACACTAAAAGGAGGGAAATCTTTGATAAATATTATACAATTATTGCTGTTTTTAAGGTCAATACGATGTTTGCGCCATAAATTACAGATTTTTTACTATGGGAGGCAGTGTACAGTAGCTCTCAGGTCCTCCATCCAAATTATTTCAGATCAGGAGCTACAGACCTGCAGCTATTGTTTATGTTATCATTTTGTGCTGCAGATTAAATACTTAGTCTCATTTTTATCTGTTTACTATGGAAGCTATAGGAGACATGTCCAGAAATATAAACTCAACGTGTACTGCATCTTTCTGCTCAGGAGTTAAATAATTTCTGTACAAAAAAAATTATGATGTGCACATGTACAACCAATGCAATATACCTCCAGTCTTTCGCATCCGGGACACGTTGTTCATCTTCACGATTGTTCTGTCGATCATCACTCATATGACAAATAGCTTGGTGATTTACTACAAGTAACAAAATTACCTATTCCTTAGCTGAAAATTATTCACCATCAGCAAACAAAGTAACATTTAAACAGTTTGGAAGTATAAATATGTATTTGATTTTTACCTGAAGAAATACTGGGACGAACTACGCATGTGTAGACCTGTCTTGTTACAGCAGTTAAAGATTTCCACATGATTCTTACACTGAAAAAGATACAACAGAGATAATTCGCGTTACACCCAGTCACGTTGAACAAAATTTATACCAGATTAAACCCTGTGCGACATTGCAACGCTGTCAAGCTACGCAGATTAACGTATTATACTGGTAAAAATTGATCGTTAAGCTGACTTTGGTTTCAATTATCCTCACCAAAAAGACAACACGGACACAAGACAAGTCACTAGATCACTTTCTTTCACAACGACCTTCACCTTGAATTGATCGTGTAATGAATAAAACCAAACTCGGTAGGTCAAAAATAAAAGACGGACGAGTGCCAGAGAGAGAGAGAGAGAGAGAGAGAGAGAGAGAGAGAGAGAGAGAGAGAGAGAGAGAGAGAGAGAGATATTCTCTTTTGAGAAGTGGACAGGCATAGCCTACATCCATCTGGATGTAGGCTATGCCTGTCCACTTCTCAAAAGAGAATAAGAGAGAGAGAGAGAGAGAGAGAGAGAGAGAGAGAGAGAGAGAGAGAGAGAGATTTTTTATTTTCTCAATTTTCTCTACACGCAAATTAGTAAATACATATTACGATTTAATACAGTTGATCAAATTTATTAAAAGATAGAGTTAATATTCTCGTGGCTTATGGATAAAATGTTAGTCATGGACCATTAATGTAGAGAAGCAAAATGATATACGCACCATTAAACGCCAAGAAGAAAAGGGGGAGTTCGATCATCGGTATGAGAGAGAGGGCACGAGTCTCAGGGGTTCCCTCGATAGATGATTAATTTTCAGATTGAAATCCATTGCTCGCTGAGCCTTGAAGAACCACACAATGGCAAATAGGCAATTCCTGAAACAACCCTCCTAGAATAACCGGCGCCATTTAAGGTCAAGCTCCGAAATGTCCGCAAGTCGGACGATCTTCATTATACAGGGTTCTGATAAGGCCATCTCAAACATAATGGTATACACGCGAAATTAAAAGCAAAATCTCAATAATTATAACGATTATTATTATGATTCCAAGGCAGTCGGCATACTGGCGGGGTTTTTTTGTAATGGGATACAAATGCCATGCTTAATGTGTATTGGTGACGAAAAAAGGACTGAAACTGAAATCAATCAATCAATCAACCAATCAAATATCTCTCTATAATCTAGAAGATGTTAATTTATTCGTTTGTTATGTCAGCCACCTCAATTCCTTTGCTTATGTCCATAAAAAATTCAAAGTTTTACATATTCGTTCTAACAGTTTAAGGGTGTTATTTACTCAGGGTTTGAGTTCTCAAATTCCGATTGTTATAAAGTTCAATGTAATGAGTAAAATTTGTTCTAAACACAAAAAGTATTTATGAAATGAATTATTATTGACAAAACATTCAATAGTTTTACTTTATTATGAAATTAGGCTCAAACAAAAATTGACTTTTAGTCAAACAGAGGAAATTCGGACTAAATTTTGCAGATTTTGTTTTCTGCTAAAAGTTTTTTGGCAGTAGTATAAAATTAAAAGTTAGGATTTTATATTTAAGTGTATGTAATTTTGCATATTTTCCGTTAGTTTTATCTCACTTATTCATAAAAATAATCTTATGGCAAGAATAATAAAAATATTGAAAAATGCTTAAAAACGATAAAAGACACCATATCTCAAAATTTTGATCATTGACCTCATATAAATTTTTTGCCAATAGAATAAGGTCAATATAAGTAGTTCAATACCATAAATGTTTTTGTATTATCATCATTCAATTTTTTGTAAAATTGAATCAAAAATGGGAAGGGATTTGAAAAATGATAGAGGAAATTCGGACTGAATTATTTTTAAAAAATTATGCTGAAATCTTAATGTTGTGTACTTATTAAGTGCCACTACCATTCATAAAGTGTATATTATTTTTTAAAGTGTTTAATTATTTGTAATATTTTTTTAATTAAGAAAATCTCAATCGTAGTGTAAAATTTTATGGGATTTTTCTTGATTTTTCAATAAATATTCAATGGCCATTAACTCAAAAAGTAGGTCATTGACCTTCTTTTCTGAAAGTGAAAAATAACAATACAAGCAAAGGTCTATAACACACAATAGATGGTTTTTCATTATCATCAGTGGATTTTTTTTTCATTCTGAGTAAACGTCATCCTTAAAGTACTTCAATAAGCTGTAATCTACCGATTGGTTTTCTTCCACTTGGCCACTGTACCATATTCTTCCACTATGCCATTCCACCATTTATCCACCATGGCATCCTATCATTAATCCACTATGCCATTCCACCATTTATCCACCATGGCATCCTATCATTAATCTACTATGCCATTCCACCATTTATCCACTATGGCATCCTATCATTAATCTACTATGCCATTCCACCATTTATCCACTATGGCATCCTATCATAAATCTACTATGCCATTCCACCATTTATCCACCATGGCATCCTATCATTAATCCACTATGCCATTCCACCATTTATCCACTATGGCATCCTATCATTAATCCACTGTGCCATTCCACCATTTATCCACTATGGCATCCTATCATTAATCTACTGTGCCATTCCACCATTTATCCACTATGGCATCCTATCATTAATCTACTATGTCATTCAACCATTTATCCTCTATGGCATCCTATCATTAATCTACTATGCCATTCCACTATTTATCCACTATGGCATCCTATCATTAGTCCACTATGCCATTCCACCATTTATCCACTATGGCATCCTATCATTAGTCAACTATGCCATTCCACCATTTATCCACCATTGCATCCTATTATTAATCCACTATGCCATTCCACCATTTATCCACTTTGGCATCCTATCATTAATCCACTATGCCATTCCACCATTTATCCACTATGGCATCCTATCATTAATCTACTGTGCCATTCCACCATTTATCCACTATGGCGTCCTATCATTAATCTACTATGTCATTCAACCATTTATCCACTATGGCATCCTATCATTAATCTACTATGTCATTCAACCATTTATCCACTATGGCATCCTATCATTAATATACTATGTCATTCAACCATTAATCCCCTATGCCACTCGTTCTGACCCCATCTTTTGACTATGTGATTCAACCATTCATCCACTCTGCAATCCTATCAATTAAACACTATGCCATTCTACAATTCATCTATTACGCCATTCATCAACTATGTCCTCCTATTTTCATCTACTAAGCCATTTTATCACTTACTTACTATTTTATTTGTTCTGACTCCTTCCATTGACAATGCTATCCTACCATACATCCACTATGCCATTCTACCATACATCCACAAAGCCATTCTACCATATATCAGCTATGCCTTTTTAATATACATCCACTATGCCATTCTACCATACATCCACTACGCCTTTCTAATATACATCCACTATGCCATTCTACCATACATCCACTACGCCTTTCTAATATACATCCACTATGCCATTCTACCATACATCCACTATGCCATCCTACCATACATCCACTATGCCATTCTACCATACATCCACTATGCCATCCTACCATACATCCACTTTGCCATTCTACCATACATCCACTATGCCATCCTACCATACATCCACTATGCCTTTCTACCATACATCCACTATGCCTTTCTAATATACATCCACTATGCCATTCTACCATACATCCACTATGCCATCCTACCATACATCCACTATGCCATTCTACCATACATCAGCTTTGCCATTCTACCATACATTCACTATGCCATTCTACCATACTTCCACTATGCTAATTTATTATTCATCGATTTTATGCCACTCATCCACTATGCTATCCTATTTTCATCGAAAATGCCATTTTATAATCATATCCATTATGCCATTTGTTCTAACTCCATTCATTGATTATGTTGTTATACCATACATCCACTATGCCATTCTACCGTAAATCCTCTTTGCCATTCTACCATACATCCACTATGCCTTTCTACCAAAAATCCACTATGCCATTCTACCATACATCCGCTATGCCATCCTATCAAACCATCCCACTTTTCACAAACTATGCCTTACAACTATTTAAATAACATCCAGTCACTATTTTTTTGTCATTTTTTTTTTGTTATCCACTTGTTAATTGATCAGCTAATGCTTTCATTTTTTTCCATCCATTTCCATTGACTTTGTCCTCCGCCTTTCCATTTCTAACATCGTCGACCATCCTACAAAATGCCATCCATTTCCATTGACTTTGTCCTCCGCCTTTCCATTTTTAACCTCGTCGACCATCCTACAAAATGCCATCCATTTCCATTGACTTTGTCCTCCCCCTTTCCATTCCTAACCTCCTCAAAAATGCCATCCATTTCCATTGACCTCGTCAAAATGCCATCCATTTCCATTGACTTTGTCCTCCGCCTTTCCATTCCTAACCTCGTCGACCATCCTACAAAATGCCATCCATTTCCATTGACTTTGTCCTCCGCCTTTCCATTTCTAACCTCATCGACCATCCTATTTGACCAAGAAATATGTTTTTCTTTTAAAATGGAGGTGTCCCATACCCCCTTAAAAACATTAAAGCCCAGATATTGAATTAAATCGGTAAGATCTAAACTAGAGTAGGCTGTTGACAATAATGGTCTGGGTGTAAAAAGTCTGATATTGAAAGAACCTAAAAAGGTTTCGTTATATGCAGCAAAAAAGTAATAGTTTCTCCAGAAACTCATTTTGCTTGGCAACAGGAACATGCGTCCGATTCTTTGACTATAATCAATTTATTTCATCTCTCTCTTTCTCTCTCTCTCTCTCTCTCTCTCTCTCTCTCTCTCTCTCTCTCTCTCTCTCTCTCTCTCTCAGAGGATTTGGCGATGTCTTAGCTAAAAATGAAACATTGATTGACACTGATTGGAAATGAGTACATATAATTAAGGCCATCATTTGTACATACTTTTTCATGTTTTCCATTTTCATTTAATTTCCATAAAACGTGTACCTGTTTTTAAATACAATTCTTGTCGTTTAAATTGATGAATGATCAACACAATTCTAAAAATATGGATCAGGTCGTTGAAAAAACAATTAAAATCCATTTAGGAGATCCAATTTTATCCGGAGAGCATTTGTTTATAATCACCCACTTACCCTCAGGTTGCAGATAATGAGCAACGACTGGGTTCCCGGTAACGATTTACTGTACATGCATATGGAACATTTAATTTCTATTACAAATATTTATTCCCGTCATCCCCTTCCGAGATTTCCCCTCTATCCGAGTGCTGAGTGAGCCGTATTGATTGGAGCAGCTTGTATGGACGGACACGACATATTACCTCCATGTCAAGTTACAGGCAATTTTCAAATTTCTAAATTATCTCACAAAAAAATTCATTTTCAATTCAATAAAATCCTAAAATCAATAACTAATTTTCTAAATTCAATGGATTTGAAATTTCATTGTTCTTTTCAAGTCTTTATCTCTTGCTGTAATGAATACACAGATCGAAGAAACTGCATTAATTCCAGAGCACCAGAAAATTAGCAATTTACACAGGTACTAGCTAACAAAAGACCACTAAATGTAATGGACAATTCCAGTTATAATCACTCTCGGTAATTCAGGAGTTACACTGCCAGGAATGGCCGCGAGTTTCTCTCCCCTGATGATCCGGAGAATTATATCATAAATATATCCTGTCGAATTGTTTAAACTGATTTTGTTTAATTCTTTTTTTTTTTTTTTTTTTTTTTTTTTTAGATATTTGCCAGTCGTGTCGAGTATGACATGATGATGATGACAATGATGATTAAGATGATGATGATGACGATGATTATTAAGATGATGATGATGTTGATGATTATTAAGATGGTGATGATTAAGATAATGATTAAGATGATGATTAAGATGGTGATGATGACGATGATTATTAAGATGATGATGACGATGATTATTAAGATGGTGATGATGATTATCAAGATGATGATGATGATTATTAAGATGGTGATGATGATTATCAAGATGATGATGATTATTAAGATGTGATGATTATTATCAAGATGATGATGATGAGGATGATTATTAAGATGGTGATGATGATTATAAGGATGATGATGATGATTATTATTAAGATGTGATGATTATTAAGATGATGATGATTAAGATGATGATGATGGCGATGATGATTAAGATGGTGATGATGTGTTTTTTCAACCTGCCATTAAACTCTTATACTGAGATCAAACCAATCCGTTAAATCAGGGTCATGCAATTGATATGGTATATACATGTATATATATATATATATGTTGGCCATAGCTAATGATTTATGCAATGGTGTTACATAAACTTTAAAACTTTTAAAATCATCTTTTTTTCTGGCAGAGGCGAATAGTTAAATATAAAGGCTATATATAGCTTTTAAGAGTGATGGTCTGTTACACTATTGATAAAACAAATATAATTTTTTTATTACCTTACAAATACTCACAAATACAAATAAATTACTTGTAAGTGCATAGTATGCCAAATAAATACTGTCCATGGGTATTTGTCTTTAAATTAATGTGGGAACAGTTTGGTAAAGAAAAGCACTGTTTGATATTCTCAAAATTGTGTTTAAAGAATTTCTGAATGAAGTGCCTATATATCTTTCATTCGTAAAGAAATATGCTCGTCATAATTACATTATCTTCCGTAATATACTCAAAGCCATACATTATGACGCATGTTACTGGTGTAAAAGACACCCAATATAGCAAATAGCCGCTTAAGTTAATTAAAATGATTTCTCAGAAGCAGGCAAGGCCTTCTTAAGTACCAGATAACAACTCCATTACTTTGCTAATCCTGTAGAAATTCCCTCATTAGGCTATCTCCCATGTCAGAATCAGATTAGTTGTCGGCAGTGACCGTTTCTCCGAGGCGACAAGCGGCCCCCATAAGCCGGTCAGTGGAGAGAATCAGCGAGACACAATTCCCAGAAACAGGCCCCTCTGATCAATCCTGACTAATGGAAATCTCATATTCCATGAACTACATTGGGGCTTCTTTGCGCTGTCTAATACGCTCTTGTTCGTTCTAAATAGAGGCTTCTTTCCATTAGGAGCTCGAGAATCCCCGTGTGCTCGTCGTTTATTTCGTTGAATTGTTTGCTTTTTGGGGACGTCTATCGCCTGATTTGATCGATTATGACAGAGCATGTTTTTACTGTTTTATCCTTGCTCCAGCTTGCGTGCATCAACTCTAATAAACACTGATAAAGATTTGATTTCTCTTTCACGGGGCCTAGCGTTTCTCCTATCATGCTGATATCGTTTACATTCATGTTTTGAACAATTGCTTTACCAGTTTTTGACGTTGTTGGAAAACTGAAAGATCCCAAAAATCAGCATTGTTTCAAAATGCCATGTAAGCATGGAGGATGAATTTGATTAAATAGAAATAGACCCCACTTCTCCCCATGGAAGCGCCACTAATGAAATTAAGTTCTCCAAAATCATTTACGATTGTAGAATTTAGAGTTGGTTAATGTAGTACATTTGCTATAGGCTTGTATTGATGGATTCAATGAAGCATTTTTATTTTTAAAAAATTGGACAGTGTATGATGGTGGCCATTCATAATTTCAAAATTAATTGAGAAAAAAAATAAGGTTCTTTTAAATGGTTTGAGGGCTTAGCTTTTCGTGAAAACAAAAATGAACTGTAGACACTATTCATAGATCCTGATTCCATTCCTTTATACAACTAAGGTAAAAAAAAAAAAGACTTAACAGATGTTTATCATGAACGACATTGAAAATTATATTGATATTATGATATAATTGTTTGAAATGTTTGATGAATTGCCGTGTACTGTTCCGTCAGTGATATTATACAGCCCAGTGATACGTAGGAAGTAGAACGCTGCTTGCTTGCGGCAGGAGTTGCCAGGAAACAAGAGAAATTAGACCTCTCTCCGAGATCTACTGATAGTTGTCCCCACAGAACAGATCAACAGTATCATCTCAGAGAACTTTCTCAACAGGTTTCATTCACCTTAAGTTTCTTGTCCTTAATTAGACTGTACTTTAGAATCAAAGATTTTTTTCCGATTCAGAAGCAGATTTTTGGTAAAATAACTAAAATTATTCCACCCGAGGTTGGACAAGCGATGTACCTTTTTGCACCCAGTCAAAGCGCCCAAATGTCTTTGTATAGGGTTATAAAAAGTGACGTTATTGCTTTTCTTACGCTTACTTTGCCGTTTGATTAAGAGTAAAAGAAAATATCGCAACCTGGAAGTAATCGACAAAATGGCTGTAGCAGCAACGCGATCTGCAGACTGCTAATCTGTTTAAACAGAAAATACAAGTTGTTTGTTTTGATTACCATCTGATAATTGTTGTTACAGATTCAATCTTGCAGGAGGGAAATCATAAAGGCGCTCCAAGTAAAACAGCCTGGATTTGTTCCGGGCACCGCGCAGACAGATTGCGGGATAAATCGTTTTAGACACAAGGGGGCGGGGCCGTGAGGGCGGGGCGGCCAGGGAAGAAGAGGAAGCTCTGTAAACTTCGATACTCATCATTCAAATCATGCTGTTCTTGTATTGACCGTTAGGTAATCATAATGGGCGTGCAGTCATCATTGAACGACTTAACAAGGGAAAGTAAAGGAGAAGTTTGATTGCCAAATAGATTATAATCACAAAAATAAAGCGATCTCAAACATTGCTGGCGAATATATCATAGTGATTGCTTTGTCGTTTGGTATTGTATTGATTAGCTGTAATGTGCCAAAAGACTATCGGAGAAAGAACATATATCTCTTTATTATATGTAATCAGTCCAATTTCCTTGATACTCAGACCATATGGATATCTGTTCATTGCATGGAGAAATACTGGTAATGTCGGAGTGTTCAAACCATTAATTACAATAAAGACAAGTGTCGCATCCAAGTCCAGCTAAAATATACCATTTTATAAGCAGAGTATCGGTATTTATATCTTTTTTTTTGGCAATCAGAGCTTTTGTTCGTACGGGTGTACATTTTGAAACTGATACACTTCTGTATGTTTTTATGCTTTGAGTGTTTTGGGAATAATGGTCTGATTACCTTCATGAACACCAAAATACCTCACAATCGTTCCTTTAATATGCAGCGTGTTCATTTTAACCTAATTGATATTTTTCTATTAATGTATGATAAAAATATTGCGGTTTTCGTAAGAACTTTTTAATACACTTTTTTTCATTGTATATATCTATAGGTCAGCGGTCCAGTAAGTCGATTGGTTTTAGAAATCACGTGGTATTGTTTTGGCGCCGTGCTTTAGCAAAAGATCAATCTGTAGAAAAATAAATCAAGATCGAAACTTAATTATATTTTGTTCAAGGACTCTTGAAAATGTAAAAATTAAAAATTCCGTAATATATTATCTGTTAATGAGTATGTACAAGTATTTCTCCTTAAAATAACTTGTCCGTCAAACAGTCATAAACCATGCAGGTACTCTATACAACGTTAGGCTGCATTAAAAAAATAGCAGTCCAATATATTTACGACTTTTGGATAAACTGCGGCCTTGAATGGAATTCATGTTAATCATGGAGGAACACTGCGTACATTACTTAACTGAAATGTCGTCCTGGAAATCTCCTTGTCAAAATCATTCATGACTTAATTCAGCTGTATACTTTGATCAGCTTGTTTTCATTCAAATGACATGCTAATTAGCCTAAAAAGATCCCAATGCGTAACACCTCTTCCGAGGTATTCCGAAAACCATAAGAGGTAAACCGAAGTATATAGCAACTTCCTTCCTACTCGTTTCTTGAAACAAAGATCAGACATCAATCAAAATGTAATAGAAAAGGTATGTCTATGGAACAATAGACATATTATTGAGTAACAGAGAAGTTATGTCTTTGAAACAAAAGATGGACATTGATTAACAACATGAAAAGGGTAGAAATATGGTACTCTGTCTCCTCTTTAACAGATAGTCGAACAGGCTACACTTTCTATTGAAACGAACCCTAAAACTATTAATTGTTATTTGAAAAAAAAAGTAAAAAAGAATACATGTATTGGGATTTGTTGCAGGCCTCATTCTTGTAGATAGAATTATATACATTTATAGAAGTCGCTGAGAAAAAAGCTTTTCTGTTTTTACCGTTCCAGGTAAATATCACTAATTCCAAAACTAGATGCTGAAATTTTCATGACTATTTATTTCGTTTGTCATCTCCCCAGGTCAATGATTTTGGAAGATGTTCGATTGTGAAAAAGAAGATTTTTAAGAAAACGCCTCTCTTTCTCGTCAGGTTAAAAGAGTATACGGGGTTATTGTATTGCAACCGACATGAAAGTACCTGGATGATAATCTTTAAAAATTGTGCAATGTGTTCAAACATCTTTCGAATGAATTCAAGATATCATATTTCAGTATAAATCCCTATATATAAGAAATCTAAAATCACCTCTAACAATTTCTCAAATAAAAAAGAGGGGACATGTCATTAATAAAGACCTTGCTAAAGTTTCTTTATTTCATACATTTTTATCGTTTTTTACTGATTTGCGAAAAAAAATTGTCATAAAATGCTGAACATTGGAAACTGGGACATGCAGAACAGAGCATATGATAAAAGTATGCTTGTTAAAGTTATGACCTCATCTTGAAATGTTTTCAATCACAAATGCATCCCACCACCGGCTCGAGATTGTGTGGATTTCAAGCAAATATTATATTCGAAATACAATTAAAGAAGCGGTTCAAGGTCCACTGGTTTGTGTCGTCCTGTATGTCTTGCAATGAATGGTCTTAGGTATATGGAATCACCGACAGAATATGTTCATGAACTTTGTCATTATGCAAAGGTCAACTTATCGTCTACATATTGTCAGGAGAGCCCTTACAGCATAAATTTAGAATGGTGATTTAGGACGCTATGATAATTCGGTAGTCTTCTTTTTCGAGTTCAGATTCCAAATTCGGTGAACGTCTTCATAATAGTTGCAACGTATACCTGAACATGCGCAACTTGGATCTATGTGGTTATAACGGAGTTACTTCAAAGCTTGGACTCGGGGCGAGGGAAATAGCGCGGTGGAGAAACACGGTGTGTTTCCGGAGACTCTAGGGCTAAGACTGAGATAATCAGACCTCTGTACCTTAACACTTACTATCACCCACCTACATCTTAATCACCTGGCGCCGTCCTAGCTCTGTATGTACCTGGGGCCATCCATCATAGTGGATGTACCAGTTTTGCAGTCAAGAATCCATCAGACACTTGCACATCAGGAACGGTTAAGAGAGAGAGAGAGAGAGAGAGAGAGAGAGAGAGAGAGAGAGAGAGAGAGAGAGAGAGAGAGAGAGAGAGAGAGAGTGCATCCACTAATTATGGAATGATTAATTACAGCAAACATAAAAGTCATTGTCTCGGCGTTTGTAATGAGGCCTTTAAGTTGTTGTTAAGCGTTTATGAGAGTAATGCATTTGGTTAATGTAGGTGCATGAATCTTCCTCTCTCTCCCTCCAGGCTGACAGGTATACCTGGATTCAGATGATTTAACCAATCAACAGCTACAGAGTCGTGTACACCTTGAATAACAGGCCAAACACGCGCCTTAATTAGGGAAATAGTAATGCATGGCAAAGAAAATTAGAGACAGAAATTTCAATTATTTGCAAACATCATGGTGTTGTGGTTGCACAAAAAGCAAGAAAATGGCCCCCAAATAGACGTATACGCTCTTTTTAACATCAAAAGTTCCCAGTGCAGCCAAGAAAACCTCCGAAAATAGATTTTATGATTTTGCCTTCCAAAGAGATTTACATAAGGTTTTGTAATGGCGTATGACCTTAATTATTGTGTCTGAGGAAATTCAGACTGTATGGTAAAGAAAAATATACTTTTCGATTTCCAAAGAGGACACAATCAATTGTTGTAGTGATGTAATATATTGGGTCAAGTTTAAACAATTTTCCAAATTGTTGATTTTTGTAATGTACATGTATGTGTCGTCCCCCCTTCTCTCTCTCTCTCTCTCTCTCTCTCTCTCTCTCTCTCTCTCTCTCTCTCTCTCTCTCTCTCACAGACTTAACCCTAAGCCAGTTTCAAGGGCATTGCTGGACAACATAAACTGGGAGAAATCATCAACTTAAATTTAAATGAATAAAAAGTTAAGAATCTAAAATGGCTATGATAATTAAATTTGTTGTTACAATTAAAAATTAACTCCTTTAAACCTTAATTCTACACAAGGCAACAGGGTAATTTTTTGCATTGTTCCCCACTTATTTTGGCTATGTATATTCATCATATGAATCTTATGTAGGAATATGAATTTTTAAAACAAACATTGAAAATAACACTGATATCTATAAAAAGATATATTTACAGAGTGAATCCGAAAAAATATCGATAAACTCCTCTAGAGACAATCGGAAGTACTCGAGAAAAAGGTCACGGCCCCAGCCCTTCTGAATGGGGAGGCCAATGACCCATAAATATCAAACAGACTTTAGGAAATATGTAAAACAATAAATTACAAAACATGAAGTGTTTTCATTAGGTAAATACGTCTTAATGACCTCGAAGTAGAATGCAACCTCACTGGAGAGAACTTTTCTAGTGGAGGCCAAATAATATTTAGTTTTCACATGATGCATTATAAGAGAAAATTCTCGCTTTTGAATGATGTTTGACGTAGCAAAAATATAAAAAAAATTGTTGATTAGTATTTTGACTTGTAATTTTAATTTTTTAATTTTCTTCAAACACATCCCATAAATGTCATCCAAGAAACACGTTTTCGAGAGACACGTAACTGAATTTTTATGTTCGAACTGAAGGCAACTGGTTGTCTTTAAGCATGACCTCTTTGTAAAGCCGAGAAACATTCAACAAATTAAAATTTCTGATTGACTTTTTTTCGTCATATTAATTTGAAGTGACGTGAATAACTTGTAGAGGCATGTTATTTCGTTTTGAAATATACTTGGAGATGACAATCTCATTAGCATGGTATTAATTACAAAATTTTCCCTACGTCCCTTGATTAAGTATAACATACTCTGACTGCCAAACGCAGTTCCATTTTCAGCCTGCAAAGTGACAGAACTAAACATTCTGACGAACATGATTTGCGCGTAATGATAATTACTGCTATATATAGAAATCCCAATCAAAGACCGGCATCTTCAGCTCTGACGGACGACTGTCATTCATTTTTTATCCCGCACTCTTGCTCCTCTCCGTCAAAGAGACGTGAGTCTTTAACTATGCATGTGAAGTTGCCCACCTTCCCTTGAAGACCGGCGCCTCTGGTTTTAGCTGATTTTTAATTTGTTAATTAGAACATAGCGGTGATCGGTACAATGCTCGCTGGTGGAAAACCCCAAACCGTCTTTAGGCCCGCCATTCCGTGAGCCCCCAGACCGACGAATCCAAATCCGCGGTACTGGTCCTATACTTCTGTAGATCAACCTGATTCCATACAGTGAAAAGTGACAGGTGATTTGTGCGGAAACCGCTAACATAGTAGTCCATGTTTGCTATTAAAAAATCTTTTTTATTAGGTATTCGACAATCTTATAATTAATGAGAACTTGCTCCAAAATTATGCACGTGGAGAAATTTATAAAGTTAAGAAGATACTGGGCGATAAAGTAAGACAATAATCATGAATCTCGCTCCAAAAGAAGTAGCTGGAATTTTAAAATGTTTTAGTGGAATTTCAAATTCTAAGTAAAGCAAATAAAATTACATTAAACACGATTCACCTGATATTGTTTCATGAATATTCATCACGCTATTAAGGTCATATATATATCTGGTGGTGAGTGTCAAAGAAAGAAATTGAAAATATTGTTTCCAATACATAGTGTCAGAATATCATTGCAAAAAATTCCTTTGAAATGACTTTTTGTATACTTGTATTCTAAGCACACGGGGTGAGACTTCGGACCGGAAGGGGTGCCACCTGTAGCTAAAGAAAATTTAAAGGCCAAAGAAATCATCCATTTAGGTGTTATAGTCCTACTGTTTTTCTCATCGGAACATGATTATTATATACCAATTAATACATGTACCAACTGTTCAACAGACTTACAATGGATATACCCGAATTTTATTGAACGGCTGATGAAGCAATCCAATTCATTTCTTTTTAAATAAGAATATTATTTCTATGTCACCTGTACTCTGATTCAAGTTCAAGTTCTTTATTCCAGGAAACAAATATCTCAGGTTATACATGTGAACAATGTCTGTATATACAAATCAATGTCAGTAAGTTAACGACACACAAAGTGTACATGATCAATTTTGATTATTCATATTAAGAGTTCGATGCTTGTTTGCATTAAAATATAAATATTTCCTCAAGTTACACAGTACTTAGGTGTTTGATGTAGATAGTAACGGTATCACGTGATAGACATGTTTGATGTAGAGAGTAACGGTATCACGTGATAGACATGTTTGATATAGATAGTAACGGTATCACGTGATAGACATGTTTGATATAGATAGTAACGGTATCACGTGATAGACATGTTTGATGTAGATAGTAACGGTATCACGTGATAGACATGTTTGATGTAGATAGTAACGGTATCACGTGATAGACATGTTTGATGTAGATAGTAACGGTATCACGTGATAGACATGTTTGACGTAGATAGTAACGGTATCACGTGATAGACATGGGTATATCCCTCTAACTATTTTTAGAATCGGTAGGACAACAAAGAAGTGCCTTTAAGCAAAATAGTCCCTATACTTGCAGAGTGTATATACATTTATTGGGACATTTTAAATCAGAATGCTTGACACATGTCAGAAAAGAGGATTTGCAATTTTTAAAACAAATGTCAAAATTGAATTATCATTTGAAGAAAAGAATTGAAATTGTTTGATGTACACCCTTTCCAAAACTGAGAAATTCCCTACTTTTACTTTCATTTTCAGAGTTTTTCAATACAGACGCATTTTGCTGGAAAACGAATCTGACTTCAAACCACGAAATTTTAACAGGAAAGAGACAATTTGATGAGCTTTCATTCAAGAGGTCCCTCGTTGCTGAACGAAAATTAGGGCCGGAGCTATGAACCATAACGTTAACATTACCGCCTATGGAAAATGCATTAGTGGACTATACCCATATTGAGCTCCATGCTGGTAAGGCATATTTCTTGTTGATTTGCAATTATTATGATAAACGTGCAATTTTCTTTTGTACATTTTCTCATTTATGTGAATAAACTAAATTTCCAACAAGTTCAACAAGTTTAATCATTTTAATAGCATATTTTCCAAGAAAATATCCATCACAACACCCCCCCCCCCCCCCCCCGGGATTTTCAAAAAACCAATTAAATTAAAGAATTTGTGATTTTAACTTGAATGTAATTTATTTTGAGTTTTTACATTTAAAAAAATGAAAATGTAGGCGTGTTTCTAATTATATATGAGTTTAGAAGACATTTTTATAAATTTTGAGACCAAATATCACTTCGGGTTTTTAGTGCGATCATTTCAAGCGAGCAAAAGTGAAAGTAGAAAAGCAGAAAGTTTCCGGTGAGGAAAAATACTTCATTCTAGCAGTGTCCAGCTATCTAAGATTAGTTTGCATTGTAAGGGAATTGTATTAGTGTCCGGTAGGTTCCAATTGTATATTTATGATGATAGATTTGCATTAAATTGGAGTAAATTGATTTGTCATGCATGTGACATGACTATGTACCGAAGATGTAGGTATGCACTCTTTAACCTGTAGAAGCCTACCATGTTGGTTAGTACTTTAAAATCCACAAAATCTATCTTTGTTTATCATAATCAAAATTTAATGAAATTATCAGTAATCATTTTAAGTAGATATTTACTAGTATTTATTTATTCATACTATTGAAAAAATAGATCAATATGTTGGGGTGGGGATTGATATTGAATGTTATTGGGGGGGGGGGGGGGGGTGTTGGTCTTTAGGCTGTATAGATGTGTTGTGCATGAAGATGTAGTTATTGTTGCCTATCTGTTCTCTCTTTCTGTATCTTTCCCCCTCTCTCTAATTCTCTCTGTCTCTCTCTCTGTCTGTCTCTCTCTGTCTGTCTGTCTGTCTGTCTGTCTCTCTCTCTCCTCTCTCTCTCTCTCTCTCTCTCTCTCTCTCTCTCTCTCTCTCTCTCTCTCTCTCAACATATGGCTGCTTTTGATATGGAATTGCAAATGTTGGGAATAGTGTTGGATAATGTAGAATTAATTAATTCAAAACATTTCATTTTAGATAACATGCAAATTGAAATGGAAGTCTTCTTCAGAGAATAAAAACACAACAATGAGCCACACTTGATGTAAGTAAAATTTATTTTTGTAACTTCACTCGTCCAAGTTTAAAAGAAGGAACCTATCAAAACTATATACCCTGCATGGCCAGTATTTTACATGCAGATAATTTAGAATATTATAGATACTGGGAAACTTTACATTGATTATACATATTTCACAGCCTTTGTGGGTATTTCTTGTTCTTCTGGATTTTGAACTTTAGTTAAATGTAGACTCTCTTCCACAGGATATGTCTTTTGATAATTTTTGTTAAATTTGTTACCATGGTAACAATATACAAGAGTAAAAGAAAAAATCCTTATTAGCAAGTTTCTTTTCCCTATGACATATATTTAATGAGTTAAGTCATGGTGCATTTGTTCCGAAATTAGGCTTAAATAAAAGTTCAGCAAATATTACACTTATATGAGTAAAAACAACTCATCACTATGACGTCATTATGACGTCATAGGTGAGGTAATCTCAAGCTAGCATCAAAATGGAGCAAAAACTGAAATGAGGGCCTCACATTATAGAGTCATATAACTTTATTATTTATAAACCAATACCTACATGTAATACCTTGATGGATAGGGAAATTCCTATACTTTTCTATTTTACCTTTTTGTGGTGTTTGAAAACAATTCTTTTTTGTAACTAAAGAAAAACTCATGATTTTTACGACAACAATTTTATAAAATCATACATAATTGAGCTTTTTCATAAGAATATGAACAAAATAAATTTGGTAAAATATTGAATGTTTATGTTTTACATGTATTTTAATCCTTGAGATTAAAGTTTCCTCAATTTATGCAATTTGAAGAGCATCGAGTGCCAATGAGCTATATGTTGTTTAGGTAAATTATGACTGGACTGTTTTTTCAAATTTCATGCATGTGTATCAATGCTGCAAAATCCATAGTTATGTATTGAATTTTTCCAAATTTGGAATCATGGTTCTTTATAGTGTCTAGAGTGAATATATAAGCTAAGAATTGTAAATTACCACAATGACTGTTTTACATGTTTGACGTAGATAGTAACGGTATCACGTGATAGACATGTTTGATGTAGATAGTAACGGTGTCACGTGAAAGCATGTTTGATGTAGAGAGTAACGGTATCACGTGATAGACATGTTTGATGTAGATAGTAACGGTATCACGTGATAGACATGTTTGATGTAGATAGTAATGGTATCACGTGATAGACATGTTTGATGTAGATAATAACGGTATCACGTGATAGACACTTGGTTTTAGCGGGTTATCTGAAGGAAGTGTTTTTTAGTAGACTTTTCTCTTATGAAACTACAAAGTGCTTGACAAAAAAGTAAAAAATGTCATTCATCTTCAATCTCATTTATGTTGCAAAAATTTGTTATGTTTACTTGTATGGCAGTATAAGTGTAATTATATTTTGTATGCATTAAGGAGAGGCTAATCTAATTTATTACAACTTGTATCCAACATTTTTGACAAAAGTTAACAAATATGTTCAATTTATTTCTTTGTGTCATACAACTCATCTGAATACATATAAATAATATAATGTACACGTATTAAGACATTACATAAATTACAGTCGGCGAATTGACAGAAATTCATAATACTATGTAGTATATATGTTTCAGATTTTGATACTATGCATATGCTTACGATGATAAGATCTTAGTTTCACAGCTTGTAACACAAATTTTTCCTTAATTATCAAATTCTTTTGTATAACACAAAGTAACATAACTAGTTTATTCATATTCCGTTTTAAATAATTAAAACAAACCTCTTGATATATTTCTGTTTTAATTCCTCAAAATAAACACTTAAAAAGGGGATAGATATCTTCTTTGGATCAAAACAGATTTGCACTCCTAATATGGGTTAATATGGCTTTATATTTACCACGCAGTATAGCAGTTCAAATAAGGGTTATATTTCATTGGAGTAACTGATCAGACCTTGAGAGAGAATATATAAGGAATTCCTGTATAATGTCAAGCTAAGTTTCTCCAGAAAACTCTAACAAAAATCTCACAGACATGGTCCCCACTGCTCTCTGTAATTAATCTGATTAATGTGTCGCTATTGGACTCGTTAATGCAGATTGCGTATCAAATTACGGATCAAGGACCATTGTTATATTAAACGAACGCTCGTTTAGCATGTCGATATTCCAGATTAACAAATCAACAGGGGAAAATAATGTTTTGAAAATTTCTCCACACCGGAAGTGAGTTATGGCGGACATGTACAAATCGTTTACATCGAAGATAGAATTTCCTGCCAGGAAAAGTTCTCTAGACCAAAACAAAGCTCGTTCTGATATTTGGAACAGCATATTAGTTTCAATACACAATCAACGAACAATGAAAAATTATTATTCAATAAATCAGGTTTTGACAGGAGTTCGAGCGGCAGCAGGACTCCCTTGAAACCAAAACATGATATGAATTTGGATTTGTATGTGATCTCATTTAAAGAAATAGCCGCGTTGGATGACTACAGAAACCATAATCTCCTTCACATATAAATGAAGTAATTCAGGAACTAAATTCGTTTAATTCTTTTCAATCTGCCGTCCGTTTTGGAGAACAATCTTTTACGGGTTACCTAACACTCAATTATTACAAACAAACCCTAGCCTGCTGCCGGTACGTCCAAAGCTATCGCTAGTCTTAATGAAGCTTTCTCCGGCGGCGTTTACAAGACTTAGATGCAAGACAGGCAGTCAATTTTCCCCGACAGTAACGATTTCATTCGCAAATCTCTCCAACTTCCCATTCTAAAAGAACACGAGAGGTCTTTTACTAAATTTGACGCGATATGAAATTGAATTAGAAAACCGCTACTCACTTCAGTTAAAAACTGGCATTTAGATCTTGTACTGACGGACGAGGGAATGAAATGGCCAAAATCAGGCAAACACTCAACCGGTTTTGGAATTGCTTTCTTATGAGTTTCTGTTTTCATTGGGAAAAAAGAAGTTCGTTCCGTCTCTTGTAATCAAAAAGCAGTGAAAGCCCGGGTTTATGGCTACCCATTCTTAGAGGTCCTTTGGTGAAGCACTCGAAATGGGAAAAAGAGGACGTTTACAAAAGTTATAGGTCTAAGCAAAGAATTATCTGTTTCATTTTTTGGACTAAAACAACGTCACAATTAAAGACCGACGTATTCTATAAACCCTAACCCTGGTAAGGATAAACAAAGATCACCATGTAATCATTTCCGCTTGCCTGGTCACAATAATTTGATATGCAAATCCTCGCTTTTTAATGGTTTTTATTCATCTTTTCATATATTCAATTTTACCTACATGGATGTAAGCATCACTGCCTGCAATCAAAAGTCAACTGATAATAAGTATTAATAAATTAGTGGAACAAATTAAGAGAGGTTTAAAGACATTAAACTTAAAAGACATTAGTTTGCTCTAGTTTTATTTTTTTCGTACCCTCCTTCCCTCGTGACATTTTGTATATTTATATTTATCTTGTGGGGATGATTTGTTAATATTTAAAATCTTCGATCTTTCAAACAGTTGATAAAGAAAGACAGAAAACCTTAAGCTATCTCTTCTGCACGACTTAATAACTGCAGACCAGGAAACATCGGTGGATCAATTATTCACGCATTATACAAATAAAGATTCCAAAAACTGAAGGTCACGCAAAACGAATAGCGACCACTGTTGTTGCTCTTTAATTAGGCGGTAATTAAGAGAAAAAAAAGTGTCAAGTGCACAACAATATAAAGGAACATCCCCAAGGGTGAATAAATATCTGTCGCCAACGAGCTTTTCTCCAGAAGTGCGGATTCACAATTAACCATGTCATTTTATAGTCGTCACACGAACTTGTCAATCAGGAATTATTTTAGATTCGAAAAAAAACCCACCAAAACAAAGGAAACACACAGGTATCCATTAAAATGGATATACATGTATAACTGTATATACATGTGTATATATATACAGTATACTGTTTACATCAACTCCAGAACTTTGTGGCCGAATGTTTGTATAAATATCATTTACAGAAGTTTTTTTTATCAACAACAATAATTTTTAGTTACACATGTTTCCGTGCAACAATCAGAATTAATTTTGTACAATAGTTAACACAATTTTTCAAAGAATTTTTAAATATAACTTAATCATTTTGACACATGTTTCAAATAGATTCTATGTCAAATAAAAATAATGATCAAAAGAAATAAACATAGTTAAGGGAAAGTAGAGCTCGGAGTTAGTTGTGATGGTGACATGGGGGAACCTGACGCGCATGGCTGACTTATCACTGAAAGGTCAAGGTTAGTTTTAATTTAAGACAGAATGGAGGATCACAGAAAATTTACAATTACAAAATATCAAAGGAAGCAATGCTCGGTACGCTCATGGCTCGGTCATGAAAGATTCAACACTGAGACCGAGCATAAGATACAAATAAAAAACCTCCCAAACAAAAAAGGTTCTCACACAAAGTCGCCTCTCTCCTATCTTATAATCTGAAAAGGAAGTCGTCAAGTTGTGTACTTTTGGAACGAGCTGGTGCTGTTATGAAATTGAATGTTGGTACTCAGGGGAAAGTAAATCCTGGCAGAACAATTTTAATCGTGATCTGTTCGTGGATGGAACAGTAAATTGTAGTATTTCTTCTTCCTGATATTACATTTTGGGGTGACGTAAAAGATATAGATGTATGAGTAACGCAATTCTTGGTTCGAATTTATAATCAGTAATTTAAAAACGATTATAAACTTGTCTATAAATAACTTATTCCATGCAAACTTTGACCAATTTTAGCTTAAAACTATTTCAATTATGATGGTCTATTTTTTTGCCATGGATTCCATTATTGTCAACCCAATATTGAGACAATCGGAAGCCCTCGCGTCTCAATGTAAATTCTGATGAAGTGATTCATCAGAGCAAAGCCTTTTATTCCGTGTATTAATATCCGGGAACTGAAGAGCCAGGATGAGCACTCAAAGAGCGGGAGTTTGTCTCACATTATTTAATAAATAGGTCATTCCCAAACTCTCCCAACGTTTACAACTGTTGGTTATCAGAACAGTGGACCATTGCACTCAATCATAACACGTCTCTAGTATTGATAGACTTCTCCCGGTATGTTTACTAAATATGTTGTCAAAGAACGCGTCCTTAACTATACATGCATTCTTCAAAACCCGCTTCATTTCCGACATCGACAGTGTTTATAAGTACCGGGTTAGCCAGACGGATATTGCCAGAACTTCACAAATAGAACTATTGACCCATCCATTGTATAGTCCAAGCGACCGAGTACTCTCCTTTATCGGGGAAGGGACACATTGAACGCATTATAACTACTCAACATCTGCCTCATCGCAGTCTAATCGGATCAAAATGAATAAAGAGTTTAAAATCTAGTGTGTACATCCTTTGGGAAGACTTCCTGTAAACGTATTAATGGATGCTATGTATTTTCTGAATACATAGAGTCGCCAAAAACAACCCTTGTACCGTGGCGTCTTTTACAACCGGACATCTCAACAATCTATTTGAATGTGTTCGATTGTTCATCAGAGAATTATAAGCTATACTTGGTTCGGATTTCCTCTATTGTTTACCATGTGTACCTTGTAAACAAGTACCAAATCTGACTCAAGTGCCTATGGATTGTGTAAGTAAGAGAGCAATAAATGTTACGGTCACCATTATTTATTTATTGTTTTTGTAGGGGGGAGGGGGTTAAAAATAAAGACTGTTGATATGTTTAGTTATAGATGTTATTATCACATTTGTCTTTATATAATTTAAAATTGAAAATCTTTATGGAAATTTTCATAGAACAATAAAACTTGATTGACAGAATAAAGCTTTTAACAGAGATGTATAACGAATCTTCAATAAAATAAATTATCTGCAATGATTCAAGAATCTATGTTTAATTTCATTCACATCGTCTTGAAATAAAAAAGATGAAAACGCAAATATATTTTATTACGTAAGGACGTTGTTTACTCAGGGTTTGAGTTCTCAAAAGTTTATTGTCATGATTAAAATTTGTTCTAAACACTAAAAGTATTTATGAAATGAATTATTATTGACAAACCATTCGATATTTTTATTATATTAGGCTCAAACAAAGTTGGACTTTTAGCAAAAACAGAGGAAATTCTGACTAAACTTTTCACTGAAATATTTTTGGTTGTACTGTAATATTCAAAGTAAAGATTTTATTTGTTAGTCAACATAATTTTGCATATTTTCTGTAGGTTTTATCTCACTTTTTCGTTTAGCTATTCGAATGACTCACACTACAAAAATATCAAAAAATGCTAAAAACGATAAAAAGACCATATCGCAAAATTCTGATCATTGACCTCATATAACTTTTATGCTTGTAGAGTAAGGTCAATATACCTAGTTTAATGCTGTAAATTTTTTACTATTCTCATCATTCATTTTTTTTTTTTTTATAGAATTGAATCAAAAAAGGGTAGGAATTTGAAAACTGATAGAGGAAATTCGGACTGTAATATTATGAAAACTTTATGCTTTGTGTCTGTATAGTGTCACTGCCATTCATAAACTGTATTTCATTTTAAAAGAGTTTAGTAATTATACCCGCACTTTCTAAAGAAAGTTCGGGTATATTGTTGTTACCCTGTTCCGTCCGTCCGTCCGTCTGTCACATTTTACTTTCTCAAACTGCTCTTACATCTTATAAACCAGCAAACTGAAATCTTGGAGTTTGATTTGGGGTATCATGTTGTTTTGTAAAAAGGTTTCAAAAATTCTCTGTTAGTCCTGGGGGTCAAATAATTGGTAAAAAATGACGTTTTTTCACAAAAAACCTTCTTCCTCGAACTCCTCCTACATTTTCAAAAGTAGACAAATCATCTTTTGGAATATGTTTTAGGGTATCCTATAGATGCGCAATAAGGTTTTGGAATTTTCAATTTTGTCCTGGGGGTCATTTAATGGCTAAAAAATGACGTTTTTTTACAAAAAAACTGGTTTAAAAAACGTCATTTTTTTTAAGCAGTAGCCAAATGATCTTCTAGAATATGATTGGGGGTGTCATATTGAGGCATGATCAGGTTCCAGAATTTTTTTTTTAATTAAGGGGATCAGTGGGCAACAAAAAATGACGTTTTTTGGCAAAAAAAATATGGTTCCCAGAACTCCTCTTACAACTTTTGGAGTAGCTACGTCATCTCTTGGGATATAATTGGGGCTGTCCTATAGATGTGCAATAAGGTTTTAAAAATTTAAATTTCATCCTGGGAGTCAAATAGTACTTAGCAGAAAATTGACGTTTATCACTAAAAAAACAAACATTGATCCAAGAGCTCCTCTTATGATTTAATGGATAGACAATCATATCTTGGGATATGATAGGGACTGTTCTATAGATGTGCAGTAAGGTTTTCAAAATTTAAATTTCATCCAGGGAGTCAAAATGTAGCAGAAAATTGACATTTATCAGTTAAAAAAAAACATAGATCCTAGAACTCCTTTTATGATTTAATGGATAGACACATCATATCTCGGGATATGAAAGGAACTGTTCCATAGATGTGCATTACGGTTTTGAAAAATTAAATTGAACCCTGAGGCGCATTACCTACCGGTACATACCTTTTGATGCCCTTTAAGGATCAAGAATATATATGGTTAAGGGGTGGGGATCTCAACCGTTTTCGAGATATTCGTGCACTTCCTGTTCAAGGGGGGTCATGACCACCCCCGGGGCCCATGACCTACATACCGTTTGATGCCCCTTGACACAAGGAACGAGAATATATATGGTTTAAGGGTGGGGATCTCAGTTGTTTTGAAGATATTAAGGGACTTGCTGTTTGAGGGCGTCAGGACCACCCACAGGGCCCATGACCTACATAACATTTGATGCCCCTTGACATCAGAAACATGAATATATATGGTTTAGGGGTCATGATTATAACAGTTTCTGAGATGTATGGTAATTTCAAATTCCTGGGGGGTGGGGATGACCCCAGGGGTCAGATCTAATAAACCCTATATATTGCCAGTAACAGCCAATATATGATTATGAAAACCCTATATTATTATCTTTGTCCGTTTTCAAGTTACCATTTACAATAGAGTCTATGATTCTTCCTACAAGGTTCAATGTTAGACCCCACACCCTTTTGACACCCCCCTCCCCCCCCCCTTCCCCCGAAAAGTGGTTGTCTAACCCAAAATGAGAAAAATCAAACCAGGGTGCACAACTAGATTTGCAGGCCTATCATATCCTAGAGTTTTGTACAATTATGTTCAGCCATCTCTGAGAAACAAGTTCAGAGCGGGAAAGAAGAAAAAGAAGATGAAGAATATATACATGTATTAAGAACCGTACAAAAACAATAAGTCTCCAAACTTCATTCAGGAGACTTAATAATTAATAAAGATTAAATAGAGATAGGATCATCAAACATCAATAATTTAAAGATAATTGACAATTTCTGATTCTAAGGGGGTCAGGATGACCCCTTAGGGTCATGACTTACATGCCATAATGATCTGATGCGCCTGCATGACCTAAGGAGGAATAATATCTTTGGATTAAGGTGGGGATCTCAATGGTTTTTATGATATTTGATAATTTCAGGAAGAGCACTTGGGATCATGACCTACATACCATCTTAAATGCCTTGAACAAAGAAACAATAATATAATATGTACATGATATATGATTCAATTTAAGGTAACTCCGTACCTATAAAATTATGGGTTCAAAGTTAAAAAAATTAACTTTTTTTAACTTATTGGACTTGAATTTCATCAAAAAATAAATAAAATAAATATGTATCCATACTATTTAAGATGTAAGGTAATAAAAACCAAATGCTGAAATTATCATCTGAAAATCACGCTTTTTTTGTTTAAAAATTAAATATAAGTGGATGGATACTTGTTTGTCTATTTAAATTCCATTGCTTACTATGCCAGAAAACTAAAATTAATTTAAAAAAAAAGAAAAAATTGTTTACATTAGAAAAAATATAGCATTTAGATATATCACTTAGATGACAATAGAAAAGAGTTATTTCCCTTTGTCATTATTGAATTATGTGGAATATAAGGATGAAAAACGCTTATTAAATATCTCCAAGTAAACAATGATTTCAGTTTTTGATGTGCACCTATAATAACATAGAAATTACAAATCTACTTGCAAGAATTTTAATGATTTCATGGTTTATGTAAAATGTATGACGTCACAGGAGGGTGGATTTACTTTAAGAACCCAGATATAGATCAATCATCTGTTTTGTAATACTTCCTATGTATATATACATGTACATGTATTAGTTTGTGTTTTGTTCTATACTATTCATGTTCATGACTGTAGTATGGCTTAGTCTTATTTTAGATTACATTAAAAAATTGTCAAATATATAACTTGGAACCCCCACTCCCAAACAAACTCAAATATAAACTGTTCTCCCCCCCCCCCCCTTCCTTGTCGAATAATCTATTAAAATCAAAATATAATTTGGGTGTCTAAAAACTTTTATAAACTGGTAAAAAATGTTATTCTTAAAAAAGGGGGGGGGGGGGATGGGGGGGGGGGTTTAAAGACAACACCTGGGGGTCATTAATGTACTTTACACCAGTTGATGCATCATAATGACTTTAGAAGATATTTTGTATTTTCCTGTTTCGTGGGGTCAGAACAGTCCCATAAGGTCATGACCTACATTGTATTTGATGCATTATAATACATTAAGAAAGAAATACTCCTTCCTTCCTATTATTACTCATATAAAAAATATAAGTGTCTACACTTACTTACATATGTAATACACAAATTTAATAAGAAATTGTTTATACAGGGTCAATATGGGGTCAACTCAACAGTGCATGCAGTCTGACAAATGAAAAAAATAACTTTTGCAACTAAAATGACAGAAACTTTACAAATGCGATAGGATAGGTAACGATGATAAGCTTATTTAAATATTAAAAGATGATGATACAGTATGCTGCCAAAGGGAGATTACATTTAGAAAGTGAAAGTAGAACTTATATACATGTGTATGTATGCTGGCAGGAATCCCATGCTGGCATCTTATTATATTGTGCTACTGCTACTACATGTATTATGCTTACCTAAATTGGTCAACATCATAATGATAATCCAATTAAAACACAATAATGAATTCCTTTAGCTGATCTTAACTACCGTAATCCTTTTCTGCATACGGAAAACACAGACAATGAGACATGTATGTATGGGTGTTGCTAAAACGCGGAACGGTAAACGGAATTGTGAAACATTAACATGATTAAACGAGCAAATTAGCTATAACTTTTTACTTATTTCTCTTATATGGTATTGCTGGCATATTAACGTAACGTACGCAGTTAGTGAAAGCGTTTTATGCGTGTTTTGAGTATTTTTATATTATTTTCAAATATGATGTACATGTATATACTTACATCAAAATTGAATTTTCGGTGTTCTAGACGATCTTTTATCATACAGACGATACAGTATCATTGAGATGGAAGAAAAAAACTGTAGGACTGACGACATTAAAAAATTAAAATACAGTAAACATTAAAATACCCGGTAATTTGTGAAACTAGTAATTTGTGAAACTAGTATTTTTAGCAATGCAATTTTGTTTACGTTTGCATTACAAAGCATGCAGTTGTTTATTCCAGCAGCTATATACATATGATCCGAATAGAGAGCTCTAGACGTTGCCTGGTTTGATTTTCCGATTATATATTGGGACTATAGTCTGTCGATCCCAAAATATTCATGCAGCACATTTGGACGATTTATAATGGAAAATGTTGACATCTTTTCTCCATTTGGAAGTCACTCAGAAGACCTTGCACAATTTTTCAACACTATCATCCGGGTCTGTTAAAATGCAAAACCCCGTAGACTTCTTTATTTTTAGCTGTGTATTTATACCAGCTGATAAGCTAGAGAGGACGTTTTAAAGAAAGAATAATGAGAATGTTTAATGCTTCTAAAAGAGAATCGCTTGAACCCTGAGGTATATATAAATATACAGCAAAAAGTGAATCGAGGATATTTTGGGACAGAATATAGTGGTCAATGCATGTACTGTTAATTTTGAGGAAATAAATATTCTTGAATAAATAATCTAATATTGCTAATCTTTCAAAAAAAATTAAAAAGGTACATAAAGTATATCGTTTTAGCATACATAACAAATCTATGAGGTAAATAACATTATAGATAAGATTTTCCGTTTTCCTTCCGTTCCGTTTTCCGTTCCGCGTTTTAGCAACACCCATGTATGTATACACGTGAACCCATCTGGGTAAAACTAGTACCCGCTAATGAGACATGCAAACCTGTGTTGTGTACGTAACTTCAGACAAAGATCAGTCATTTGTAACATGCATGTATTTTTATGACCTATTCTTCAAATCCACTTGCACTATTTTATTAGATAAATAACAGCTTTTAGGTGGTGCAGGACACCTGCATATTGTGATGTACATGTATACTTCCTATTGAGATAAACAATAAAGTATGTTGAATATTGATTAAATATTTACCCCCCAAATAATGTTACCTAACATTGAAGCGCAATGGGTTAGAGCGTTTACATGTCTGTAAGAGCATTGGGGTCCAAGGTGTATTTTTGGTAATTTACGAATTTTCATGGGGAGGGGGGGGGGGGTCTGGACCCCTCACTCCCACCCCTTCTCTAAATCTGTGCACACGATGATGTTCCTGTAGGCACACAGAAGCAAATCTAAAACCGGCAACCGTCACGGGGAGGGGGCATAACTTAATTTTTAATTTTGTTTGTAATAATTATATAGACCATTATACTTCCTATGACATAAAATGTTAAGATTATTGATTAACTGAAAATTCACTGCAAACAGGTCTACCCCAAATTGCACATAAAGTGCTGCTCATGTCACGATGTGTATTATCATATGGGCAGGGATCTCATCCTTCAGTTATGAAAATTATAATTTTTAAATGTATTACCGGAGTTTGCATGTAGCCTTCATTTTTAATTAAACTGGTACAAAACAGTGTTATTTAGGGGCAAACACATGGTGCGGGTATTACTGTCTAATGACAGCATCTAGTTTGTATTATTTTCACAATTACGAAAATTTCAATCCTAGTGTAAACATTTTTCGGACTTTTCTTAAATTTTCAAAAAATATTCAATGGCCATTATATTAAAAAGTAGGTCATTGACCTACTTTTTTGAAAGTGAAAAATAGCACTACCATGATAGGTTTTTAACAAACAAAAGATGGTTTTTCATTATCATCAGTGGGATTTTTTTTTCATTCTGAGTAAACGTGTACCTAAATGTAAGAAAACATTATCCTGACATAAAATGATTGTATGTTAAAATCCTCTCTGATGCCTTCAGTGCAGCAAGTGCACATAACCCCCGAGATGATTCTAACTATGTTAATAGATCAAGTGACATTCAGTAACGTTGTTTCGTCTACCGCTGAGATCGGACGATCGTGCTGTGGGCCGGTTTACTGCCTTGACGACAATTTTACGGTTTCTCCACGTGTTGTACACTGTTACAGACGCCTTCCGTCTGGTGTCACAATGCGCGCGCACACTTCATCCTGTCCTTGTGGCGCTTTACACATTTAATGGAATCCTAATAGTGCTAGCATTATAACGGTCTGATATTGGATCATTCGAACTATGACATATGGTGTGGGTTTTGGCATGAATTTTTCCATTAATGATAAACTTTATGGTGAAATTTGCTCATTTTAGTGGCCTAATGTTATTCACGCTAATATGCAAGTTCCATAATAACAAAACAAGAAGTAAAACAAAACGAAACAAAGAAGAAGAAAAAAAGTGTGTATCTCGCGTTTATAGACGTTTTTATAACGTATGCAGGTATTTGACATGATGACCTTTATTTTTATAGCATATCTACGCCAGAGTATTGAGATTGCTACTGACGCATAATCTATTTACATCATTTGATCACTTTAATCATATTTCAACGCACTACTCTTTTTTTACTCTTCGGAGATCTTGATTAACCACTAACCACTTTCCCTCAGTGCTATCGCTGGAGGAATATAAGTAGCGAGTGTTGCTATTTATAGTTTTACTGCGTGTGACATATTCGTTCGTATCTTGGCGGTCTCCTGCCGTGCAGTGGTAATAAGACGACACCTCGAACCCAATTACCCATCGTCAACAGATGACGTAATTAGAATCGGATTTTATCGACAGTCTACACAGTAAGACGATACGAGAATCAGAGACTGGTCCGTGCCAGATCATCCAATGGTCGCCATCTTTAATCAGGTGTGATAACGCCATATGCAGAATCTGCGTGTGACGTTGTTTGCATTCGTAAGATTGTTATTTTCTTTTGTTTGTAAGTGTGCTGTAAGAGTCATGGGAAAGGGGGACAAAATTATTATTTTGTTGCTCAATTATAAAAAGGATTGGAACAAAAATCGTCATGCCACTATTCAATCGTGTAGATCAGCCGGGTAATTCATCTGTAACAGCCCATCCATAATATTGTCAGACATTTTCTAAGGCCCGGCCCGCTCAGCAGACAACAATTACCGTTAGATTCCCCGAATCAAAGAGTTTTCCATCGTAATGTAGATCAAACATAAATAATTTCTTCTGCAGACAAATTGCAGAATTCAGCGCGCGTTATCAGGGTCTATTTATTCATATATCACGGAGATGGAGTCCACACTTCCCATTGATAAAACTGTAACGATATGTATCAAGTCTGCTTCTCTAGGAATAAGGGCTCTATCTGATTCCATTATCCATGTAGAATGTCAGAAAAAACCAGCGTTTTCATTATTTATGAACTTTCTAAAGGGCATGAAATAAGCCTAGTGTGCGAGTCTTGCGTTAAAAATGCAGCAGTCGGAAAAATATCTAAGGGTCGACTCCACTTGATGTATATTTCATTGCAATAAGCAACTTTTTCAGTCTATCATGCGTTTTGGTCGATAAATAATGTAAAAAAGAAGGATGTTTCGAATTGTCAAGTTTGTACTCTGTGGCATGAAGAAACCAAACCCAGTCACCTGGAAAGTACCGGTGTCAACTGTAATCGTGTACACTGGTTTTGACTCCTAAGGAATTTAAAGTATGTCGGAAAACGATAAGAGATTAATTAGAACAAATTAACTGGTTTTTATACTGGTCTAAAGTGTACTCAAACACAATATGCCAATGCTAGATGGGGTTGATTTAGAAAGGACTGCCATCCCACGACAGAACACATCACTAATGTCTCACATTATCATGGAAAAGATGCTTTGTGTTTTGGCATACGGAGAAAATGGCTCGTTGGGGAATAGTCAACACTTGATGTCAATAGACGTCGCAGAAAATTTGTAGAACACAGAATTACACTAATATTAATCAGTTCATCAATAATCTCAAGATAGTCGCAAAATGAAATGCGTTATCCCGCAAAAATAAATTTAAAAAAAAAAGGCCCATCAAATAAACCAAAATCAAAAACAAACAAGACAAGACAAAGTCAGTTATAACAATTTTATGTATCAATACAATAAAAATAAGTAGATATAACGAAATAAGTTAAACATACAAGAACAAAAAAGAGTTAAAGTATTGTTCAGTTCACGATGTCGACTAAGAGAATAGGACGATTTATACAACACTGATTATCAATAGCAATGCCGGCTACATCACTGTCATACGATGATTATGCTTCTATTTGGAATAAAATATGATGATACAGAACAATAAGATGATAATGGAAGGTAAATCTCTCGATTTTTGCCGAAGTCGCCAATTCCGACAGCGTGTAACCGTTGTAATTGGCCGGTATAACATATAGCCGGTGGGAGTTCTTTTCATTTCACAACCATTAATCGTTTCTTTCATGTTTGATTATATTTTACCACACAGTGCGACAAATGTGGAAAAATTGAATGTCTTCCCAGACAAGTCAATCGCCTCTGTCGCCATTTTGAATGATCACTCGGCCAAATCACTAGATTTAAGTGTAATAAAACCTCACACACTTTGCATTAATCTACCGGCCAATGATAAAACATTGTCGATAATGGCATAATTCGCCATTAATAACGCTCGATAACGTCAGACGGTCCAGAATGATGACGACTTACTGATTACGCGCCAATATCTGGCTTCCGGTTCATGCTCACGTGACTAGATTGGATAAATTTGCTTCTTCTTTTTTCCTTACTACCCATTTTCCAGTTGTATTAAGCCCGCTATCACAAACATGAAGAAGGTCAAAATGTCTGGACCAACACGAGGTCCTGAATTTTCTACAAATCTTTCTTTCTGCTCGAGTTTACTTACTGCAAAATAAAATGATAAAAAGAATTGAAAAAAAAAACTCAACATAGTTTGTTCATGTAAATCAAATAGTTAATTTTAAGTATTTGGTACAAAAGTAGACCATGATTATGCTCTGACGTTTATTGAAATAGGGTTTAGATATACATGTATACATCAAGATAGAATTTAAAACATCGTTAAGCAAAATTTATGTAAATATGTTTACCTGTCATAAAATAAGCCAACAATGATCGCCTTATAAAGTTATTTTTATGTTACACGTATGAATAGGAGACAGTTCCATGCCAGATTAGTGTATATACATGTACCAATAAAATTTTCACATGACTTTGTGTCAGTTCGTTCTGCTTTTGAAATGATCAAGATTTGGGTTGTCTACAGACCCATCCCATTAAAAAAAAAAATGAAGTTTTGTTACTCGTGTGTTAAAGATATAAAAACTCTTTCGTAAAAAGTAATAATAGAACCACTTCAACTTGAACTTGAACACTTGAACTAGGGCCCACCTTTAAGCGTATTTTGATGAATGAAACAGTCCAGAGAAAACAAAGTCAGTAAGCTACAAGACAGAATAGTGTACGTAACAGCTTCCTATCCAGCATTGTTCTGCAAACAGTGTTACCGGAACTGCCGCATTGTATCTAATGGGGACTTCTGACTGAGAATACGCTCTATACAATAGGGGATTGTGAATGAGACTACACTGTACATACAAATATAGTGTGTACATACCATCATCTCGTCGCCTCTGTGTTTTCTTTGCTGGAAAAAAGATTTAAAACAACTTGTGAATTTGAACACAGGGCAAAGTTATGTAAATATTGACTCCAGGATATCAAACGATTTCTATATGCATTTTATTTCGGGTTTATAAATATATAATCTTATTGAACCAAGGGATGGTAAGATTATATATTTTGCTTAAGACAAGGTGTAGAGATGCCGATATATTTACATACTTTTTCAAAGTATACAAATCTCACTGGGATCAATTGTGTTTAAAATAAAGCAGCCTTTGCAAAAGATCTATCTGCATTACACAAAACAACAGTGACACCTGTCTGTTTCAACACCTCAGTAAGCCCACGCACTCGATATGCCGAAATTACGCCGTCATAAGTTTATCTCACCACCCTTCTATTCTCTCATTGTACCGACACGTCTATCCGTCCGTCATATTTCATTTCAAGTGTTATGCAAGACATTTTTAAGAGAAAATGAATTTATCGTACTCATTTAAAAAGTATTAGATCCATATGAAATTCAATACAAAAACTACATGTAAAACTTGGCCCGATTATATATCATCACAATTCCAAGACGCATGCTTTTTCTAAATTTTTTCAATAGAGGACATATTCTGCGACAATAAGTCCATCACTTTTTAGAGGCATAATTAGTACGTAAAAGTTTCGAATTCTTTCATGGTAAAAAAATCGGAGTATTGATGCTGGAAAAATGAGATAAACGCATGGTTTTTGAAATCGTATTAATTTATCTTGAGAATAAAGTTGATACATGTTCCCCTACCACAATCTCCCGGTCATGCTCTTCCAAGCAATGAATGTGATGATCTACCCCCCCCCCCCCCTCCTTTCCCTATCCCTTTATTTCTGATTTTCTAGGATATCCTATCGCTCCTACAGATGCATCGTTATGCCATTGTCCCATAAAGATTTCTATTTCATTCTATTGCCACTACAAATGCTATGATATGCTTCTGTCCCTGCAAATGTCTGTTTTAATTATTCAATCGCCTCTTCAGTCGTCCAAGTTATTCATACAATTTCCCTAACCGATGTCTAGATTATTCAGTGGACACTTACTGTTGAGGATCATGACCTCGGCACTAATGGTGGGCATGGAGCTGGTGGGGTCGGTGTAGGTGGTGCTCCTACAGATGTAGCGGCCCTGGTCACCCATTTCCGTCCGGCTGATAACAAGGTCACTAAGCAGAGAGAAAGGGTGCTCCTCATGGACCCGTTTGGTTATCAGAATCCTGCCCTTCCAGTGCTGATCCCGATTGGTCACGAGGTTCCCTTCAAAGAACCAATCGATAGCGTCCGGGGGACCACGTGACCCGGTGGAGTTACAGGTCAAGGTCAGTGGATCGTACAGGTTGACGATCTTGTTGTCCTTGACATCCACTATATCAATGGCTGCAAAATAAATCAGCAAAATTAACTGAACATTCTCAATACGGAGTGATGTGTCACAACTGCGGGGTGTATTTTATTACATATAGATGCTTTGAAAATAGACCACTGATCAATTAACCCTTTAACCCCCATTGACGCATTTGGACGCACTTTGGTAATACATGTATTAAAAGTTTAATTACTCGCTTATTTTACATCGTATGCTAAAGAACTAGATATCAAAAGAAAATACAAATCCTCGGGAAAACAGGAGTGATTAAAGAAAAATGATTAATAACTTAAAAAATAAATCATAGTTAAAATTTAAAATCATTTTTAGCTCTTCATTTTGAATGCGCATTGTCGGACAAGGGCGGCTTTTACAGCTCGAAAGCACCGATTTAAATAAAAAAAAATCCCCGTAATTATTAAGTAAACAAGTAATACACCACTTTTTATAATATCCTTGATATTTTTTATACACGTTTCATGTGATTTTTTAGAAGAACAAAATTATAAACAGGGTTCAATAGTAAATTACGTTGTTGTACATATATTTTTTAGTTTTCATCCACGCCGTGAAGGCTAGTATCGATTGCATTACGTATTTATATTTGTATATAAAACTAAAATGGACCAAGCTAGTAACTGCTTCTTATAATCATATATATTTTGTCAACATTTTATAAAATACGAAGTCTTTTGCCGAGATCACAACAAGCTGAATTTATCTCCCTTTTCCGTTACTACGCTACAATGTAAACATTGAACAAGCGCGGGATTTCTGAGTTTGACATGGAGAACAGTTCATCGGATAACGATAGCGATACCTTGTCTGAGGGTTCAGATCTCCAGCTATTTAGTGAACATGAATTTTCATCGGACACAGACAGTGACGATGATACACAGCAGACAGAGTCATCAATGGAGCCTGACAGCCAACAAACAGAAGCAACTGATGATGACTTCTGGTCTGACGATCTCCACCCAGTGGACATAGCACCATTTACTGAACAAGTAGGCCCAGATCATACTTTACAGCCTGACGATGACTTGTTGAAGTATTTTTATCTTATGATAAACGAAGATTTCTTTGAAACCGCGGCTCAGGAGACGAACAGATATGCAGAACAGGAAATGACTCGCAAAGGTTCCCGCGATTCGATTTGGTACCCCACAACTAGCCCAGAAATGAAAGCTTTCTTTGGACTGAATATCATCATGGGAATAAATCAGTTACCTCGCATCGATATGTACTGGTCGGAAAACCCATTTGTTGGTAAGTAAAATATATGATTTGTATTGCATATATTGCAAGAAATTCACTAAAGCTAAGCCGCTTGTACGATATAAAATACACCAAATTATATTGAAAAAAAAATAGAATAACAAAAACCACAAAAACAACCTGCCACACAGAAAGAGTAATTTAAATAATATACCCCCTAAGAATTAATATTTTTGGTTTTCATTCTCCCAGGAAATGAAGGTTTCAAGAAATGCATGACAAGGACAAGGTTTGAAAAATTGCTGCAGTATCTGCACATAAATGACAACCAGGCTCAAGCACCTGCTGGATCGCCGAATTATGACAGGTATCATACATGGTTTTGCTTTGGTTTATACAAAACTAATTTCTTTTTGTGAGGGAACTTGATATATTTTTGTTTGCTATTATTATTTTTTTGTAAAGATTGTAAAGACGCATTTGTAAAAAAAAAAATTAGCAAACAGAAAAGCATGTGCTAAAATATTCACATTGAACAAATACTGGAAACAATTTTTATATGATTCATTTCCTTTGGTAATAAAACTTGGTCCCTCATGTGAGTGATTCTAACCGAAACGTGGATTGCACAGGGAGAAAAGTAAAAAAAAAAAACCCAGATGAAATGTAAACTGGATCATTTCAAAGTTGTTTGAAAGTAATATAAATTGTATTTGATTTTGATTTTCATAGCTTACTTCTATTCACATACCATTTTACTTAGAAAATAACATGAACAACCAGATGTAAATGACATGTCCTAAGTCACAATCAGTGGTTCAGTATTAGTAGAGTCTTGGCATGTCAAGTTTTGGATCATGGTTTAGAGTTTTGACTGAAACCGAAATATCAAAACTAGAATACAAAACTACTAACTCAGTGAACAAGTATATTACATGTATACACGGATGCAGAAATTCTGTTTGCCAGGGAAGGGGTGGGTGGGTTCAAAGATCTATTTTTAGTTACGGTACTTTACTATGTGAACTATATAACTTTGAATTTTTCAAAGGGGGTGTGGGCTTGCAGTTGAAATCCTCCACCACCCCCCTCCCCAAATACATTTTAGAATACATGTTTTATTACATTTCAGACTTCATAAAATCAGACCATTTATCGACATCACAAGAGGAAATTTCCAGAAGTTTTACAAACCAGGGAAGTGTCAGAGTATAGATGAAGGAATGATAAGGTACATGTCATGGCATTTCATCCTTGCTCTTGTTCTATCCGCTTTCTAAACGCAACTTGTTAGCATAATGCTAGTGAGAGCTGCTTGGGTCCTGGCCTTGATTTCCAGTCAAGCCATATATTTTCATTATATTTATATGTTTATTCTTCCTTTCCTACTACATTACTTTATCCAGTATGCATAGATTTGCCTATATTATGATTCAATTCTCATATTCTTACAGGTACAAGGGACACCATTATGCACAGCAGTACACGCCAGGAAAACCAATAAAGCGCGGTCTAAAGGTATTTCAATATTTATAACTTTTGTAATCTTCATATCTTTTTTTCAAAACCTTGGATTCCCTAAGTGATCATTATTTTTTAAAAAATATTTTGAAAGTTTTATTTTTAAAAAACCCCAGTAAGTTTACTGACACTTTTTATGTGAAATTGAAAAAATATTGAAACGTTAAATATCATAAATGTTATGACATGGAAACTTTGTTTTCATGTAGATATGGATGAGATGTGAACAAAGTGGCTACACCAATGATTACAGAGTGTATCTTGGTAAACATGATTCAATGTGTGGCCCATCACTAGGGGAATGAGTCGTCAAACATTTATGCAAGCCACTGAAGTGGAAAGGTCATCATGTGTTCTTCGATAGGTAAATTGTTGTCAGAATATCAGTCTGTTTACATGCAAGTTAAAATGACTTTTTATGAACAAAGGTTATAAGAATTTCAGAGTTTATGCACCATAAATTTGCTGTGACACAGAATAGGTTTTATCAGTTGTGTGTTTTATCTAATTTTTATTTTTGGGGGAGGGGGGGGGGGGGGCTTCTTTTTCTAGAGATGCATGAAACGCTTGAATGCTACTTCATTTATTTGCAGGAAATGTGACACATTTATGTTCTTGTGAAATAGAAAACTTTTGTATACTTCTACTATATCTCTACTAGTATGTCTCTGCTATATTGACAAATATGTAAACCAATGGCAAAAGTTTTGAATTACAATCATGACCCTATTCATACTACTCAATTTTTAGGGGATTATTTACATATGTTTACATTCTATCCTGTCATAGTTGCTCGAGACTGAAATGGGAATGGGTAAAATATTGTCTCTGATTATTAAATTAAGTTTGATGTCTCTTTTTGAAATGACTAAATTTATAAAAGGAACATACAATTACGTGTCTCGTGTATGCAGTCATATTTTTAACGACTTTATAAAAAATCAGAATCAGTCCATCAGTCATATGACTTTTTCTTAATCTTATTTTATTAAAATTTTGAAATTAAGGTGGTATGGGACACTTCCATGTTGTGACGTATTGTTTATCGAAATAAACAATAAAACCAAGTGTAATTATATAAGTAGCTAGTTTCTTTCCCAATATTGTCACCTAAGAGCTTAGTGTAGTGAGTTAGAGGGATTGCTACGAATATGAAAGTCATGAGATCGAATCCGGCTGGGGATTTTACAATTTTTACCTCTCAGATAGAATATTTTTAAAAGCTATTTTTTGGTTGAGTATTGTAAAATTTGAAAATTTTAAACCGTTGAAAGTATGTCAATTATAATTTATTTTAATCCACATTAATATTGACAGATGTCCCATACCACCTTTAGTTCATTTTATTGTTGGTTTTCTTTTCCTTCAGATATTTCACTTCTATTCCTCTTCTCCAAACTCTTGAATCCTACGGTGTATATGGTTGCGGGACTATAATGGCAAACAGGAAAAGGTTTCCCTCACAACTGAAGAACCCACACCTTCCTGAGAGAGGAGATGCTGAACAGATGCAACATAATAACCTTGTTGCCACCGTATGGAATGATGCTAAACCTGTACGTAGTTTTTATGTGGTAAAATAGGTGTTGTATTTGTAAAAGTCTAGGTTCAGTGCCTATCTCTTTTACGTGAAAAAAACAATGGATATTTGTGAGAGTAAACATGTTTTCAAATGATTCAAAAGACAGGGTTATTTAATTTTTCATATAAATTTAATCTCAGGTTCACATTGTATCTACAACATCTGACCCTCTCGGAGATGGCCCAGCTCAAAGAAGGGTTCGGGGTGGTGGTGTTATCATCATTCAGCACCCGCCTGCAGTTGAGCACTACCAACAGCACTACTATGGTGTAGACAGAACACAGCAATACAGATCCAAGTGTCCAGTTGGCCGTCCATCCAAAAAGTTTTGGAAGTATCTGGTCAACTATATTTTTGAAATTTCTCTGATCAACACATTCCTTCTTTGGTTTGAAACCCCAGGAACAAGAAAACCAACAAAACATTTCTCTATGGTTGACTGCAACTTGTCTATCGCAGAGAAACTTATTGGTGATTTCTCTAGCAGAGAGCGGGCACCTTCATGTGGAAGGGGAGTTGCAGGTATAAGTGTTGCTAACATCAACCGGCACACCAGCACAAAGTTGACAAGACCGCGAGGAAGATGCAAACAGTGCAAGAAGAATGGCAGAAGAAGTGACACATTTTTTGGTTGTAGCATTTGTAATGTACATCTGTGTAGAGGAGCTTGTTTTCAGGCCTATCACACTTATCATCACTTGCTTATGGAATAGGTTTATATATCATGTAATGTCTGTTTATAATTGCATGTTTTGTTCAAATAATATGTGTCTACTTTATTTGGTGGCTCCAAGCACTTATCTAATCCACTCAAATGGTTTGCATTTTTTCAAAGGTGATTTTGTCGTGTACCATGTATTTTTAAAACCTAAATCTAAAAAATAATCTAAATATGTTATTGAAAAGAAATAAACTATTCATCACTGTGTGTTGGTAACTGTTGCCATGACAACCATTTTTAATTCATGTACATGTATTTAATATTTCTATTGTATACTAAAGCTGAATTCTTTATTCATTGATTTTCTTGAAAAATTGATAAAGCTTCTTGGTTTCTTTCCATATGAATTTTGTTGTATTCATAATGAAATAATTTTATTGATAAGCTTGTGGTCTTGTTGCTATGGTAACTATTGTTTCTGCGTTTTCAAGGATGTATTATTAGAAAAAAAAATATATCGTCGGTAACATTATAAACCACCATGTAGACTGTTATTGCCTTTTTTGGGTCACTAAAGACACACTTTGAAACTTTATTACAATTGTTTGTTGTTACTTTTTTTTTGATCAGAAAATGCCAAATGTTGCGCAAAGCAACATCAAAAAAGTTGTTTCAAATTGTTTTGATTAGAACTCCAGCTGTTCAATAATACTTTACAATGTATTTTTATGTAGAATATTCTGTATATTACTTTATCGTTCAATATGGTATCAAAATATTCCACTATTCAATGAAAAATTTATGAAAAAATATTATTTTATGATTTAAGCCCAAAACGTTGCCATGGCAACCGCATATTTGACTTTTTTTAATCAAATTTAAAATCTGCAAAAAAATGTGTTTCATTCCATATAAGGTTGTTTGAGTAAAAAAATAACCAGTATTAAGTTAAATTCAATTTGTTATTATATAACTTGATTTTGGTAAATTGTGAAAAGTTCTGGGGGTTAGAGGGTTAAACAGCTCATATAACGCTGTTAACAAATAATGTATTTTCAACCAGGATTATATAATTGCAGACTGCTTTAAATATTTCAATTGCTTTTTTTGCAAGGCATTATCTTAAATTGAAATATAACCGGTGTAATATGTTCGAATCTACGAAATATTGCAGGATATGGGGAATTTGATAGTTGTACTATTGTGTGAAAAAGTTCTTGTTGCAGCGGAGGACAGAGGCAGTTCTGAATAATTCATGAGTACAATGGCGTCAAACGCTCGCTGCTCTTTTTAACACTAAGTGCCGTGATAGAATTTGTCATGGAGTGCAGTTATCTGGGTATCTATCAATTTATTCATAATAAATGAAACTATTCTATTGAATTGTGAAGGAATCGGCGAAATGATGTGTAATCTTTTGGTCAAGTCTCTAATTCCGTAAACATATTGTCTAGACTATAATGGATGGACTGACAGCCACGTACTATAAGTGTTCCTCTGGTTAAGGAAAACAGCGGAGGTTGAAAAAAACTCTAACTTTTGAATCTTTGCATTTCATGTTAGGAATGATTCTGTTGCGGTTTATAACCTGTTAACGTGCTTGCCGCATATCTTTTGAAAACATCAAATACGTAATAAATTTTAAATCGACTCCCTCCAATAAAAGTTAATCGTTTGAAGGATCAAAGAACTGTAAGAGATAGAGTATCGGGGTTAGCCCGATCTTTTCCTGGAGGGATACTTTCGATTTGTAAAACAAGTTTAATGTGTTTGCTAAAAAGAAATTATTTGTCTACTTACACGGTTCCAAAATAAGTGGTGAATCTGTAATAAATGAAAAACAAGATTATTCGAGCTGAAATGTGCTTTGAATTAGCATAATAGATCGCAAGATCGAAGAGAAGGTGTGTATGTCTAATAAAGTGCATTAAAAGGAATTTGCATTAATCTTTTAATAATTTATACTCTCTCTCTCTCTCTCTCTCTCTCTCTCTCTCTCTCTCTCTCTCTCTCTCTCTCTCTCTCTCTCTCTCTCGTAGCATAATTTTAAAAAAAATTGGGTGGGGGGGGGTAACAATTTTTTTTTTTACTTTAAAGCTTGGCGCTCATATTTACTTACCTAACACGTGTAGATTGATGTCAAAACTGAGTGGTGTCTTTGATGTCACCTGACACTCATAAACACCGGAATCGGAGGGCTGCGCATGCTCAATGACCAGATTCCAGGATTGAGAGTTATGGGAATGTCTTTCATGATTTATTCTGATATTCTTCATGGCTGGATCAAATATTTCTGTATCAATGGCGATAGGAAACGGGTTTGGTTTTTTTACCCAAGCCACCTGCCAATCAAATTCAAATATTGTTTAATTCAAAGAAAAAACTCTATATTAGATAACAATCAGCCTTTGTGTAAAAATAAGAAAGACATTTATTTAATAAACCCCAGTGAAAATTCGGTAAAATACGGTAGTCAAAATATTTTCGTTCATTCCAAAGAAGATTAAAACAGACTTAATTTACTATATGCTCATTCGGTACACCTAGGTTTTACTATACGCACGTAAATTTGATATGCAACATAACGGCATTTATATAGATAAAGCACTTTGTTTTTAGCCATAAATCAAAATGTTTTATACATAATTTCTATATGCATCAAAGCATAGTGAATAAAGTCTCTTCTTAAATAACGGTCACCCCTACACAAACAAATAATGATGCAATATTCGAGAAATGATATGTTAAGGTAAACAGTTGCTTTAATTCTAAGGAGATTTGTTAATTTATGTCAGAAAATGTGATTAATAAACACCGTTTTTCAAAGACGACATGAGCTAAAATAGAAATGAACATTTCTATTTTAATTTTTGGAAATATATTTGCTTAATAAGACACCTTGATTAAAAGAGTAAAATCCAATAATTTTTTCACATCTGCTGAATTAAAGCCGTTTTTTTACAATCGCAAGATGTGCAAGCCCCCTTGTCGCTTTAATATAATAGGATGCATTTGTCAGATATCGAATTCCTGTTACTCGACACGGATTTAAAAAGACCTTTGCCCCCGGGGATTGTGCACGAAATATCACTCAGTCATATTTCTGTCCATTATCACCATTAAGATGCAAAGGACAGGAAAATATTGCGATTTCATTGCGTGTTTAGGAATTCATTACCAAATATAATAATACGGAATCTGTTGAACCGTGACCCGTCTGGATTGTATGTCCGCCCTGCCTCGTTACGGCCAGTTAACACTTCCGCCGAGACCCTCGGATGAATCCCAGTATTTTATCTTGCCAATTCATTAAGCAACTGCAATCCTCATTACAGCGAGCGCATTCCCGCTCTATTACAAGCTTGTGCAAGTCGTGCGTTGCACAATGTGTTGAGAATATGACAATTTACGGGAAGGAAGTTTATATTCCTTCAGGAATTACTTAACTTTAAATGCCAGATATGTTATAACATCCGCTCCAGCCTCACGGGGTTCAGATCCTGTACCTAAGGAGTCCGCAATTTTATATCATTTTTTAGATTCTAAAACAAATTTAATACTTATTGCCTATCCCCCTAAACCAGACCCCTTCTCTCGGGGGCTGTGATTTACACCCCTGAGTAGACAATATGTCTAAACCGTGCCTGGTTTTGGTTACAATCAGTTTATTTCACGTATATATGTTGAAATATTAAGGACCCTTAAACTTCTCATCACAGTTTCTCGCAGAAATTTTACACGCCTTCTGAATGAAAATGATTTTTTAGGAGAATTCCGACGGATTTGCCATTACTTTGTTTTTATGAATATTGTAAGTATACTGAGATCTTTGCGCGTTTTTATTGGAGATGTAAAACAAAACTTGTACTCCACGATTCGTATTCAAACAAGGGAATGATTTATATTGGTTGATGTTTAACTTTATGTGGATACAACCTTGAACATATCCATGTTATAAACGTTCTGGGTTATTAAAACGTTAAAAGAAACGGAGTTCTCTGTAATTCTACAGAAATAAAAACTTTTATACACACAGCATTAAATATAACAAAGAAAAACATAATAAAGAAATACCACAAATATTAGGACTGGGTTTTAACCACCTTTATTTTATTTACCGCCACACCCACCTCCTTGGGCCCGATGTTTTCCACTTTACATGCTAGCTCCGCCTTCTGACCCCTGTGAACTGTGACGTTGTAACCTTGACCTGTGTCCAGGAATCGTGGGGTGTCTGTGTACCGGAAAGTTGTCTGACAGACCACTGAAATAAAACAACAACAGGAATTTATTCATACATTCTCTTTATACTGTGCGGCACATTGGTAAACTGGTATGTTCATTTCAATTACATGTATATAGAAAAAGAAACCCACAGTATGCTTTGTTCAACCATTTTCCTCATTGTAAGAAAAAAATAACAAAGCTAGACACAGTATTGTTATAATATTAAGACCTCTTTTAGCAGTATTACTGTCAAATGAAAGAGATCAAATCCAATGCTTATAATAAAGATTATTAAAATCACGACGTTTTGATTTAATTGGATTAACTAGTCCCGGGTTTATTTTCGGATATTTGACCTGTTGTCGACCTTTCGGCCGTGCACGCTATGAATTAACTACACAATTCTAGATTACTGCGTTGTGTAATATCACAATATGCAAAATTCCCCCTCTGTGACGAGGGCGTATAGTCAACATGTTGAAAAATGTCATCATTCCCAATTAAAAGGCCATAAAATGTATTCTGCCTGTGAAGATGAAAACAGTGTCCGCCGATTATTCGTAATGATATGCATGCAAGATATTAAAATAACACAATTTGACAGAAATTTTCAATCATGTATCTCATTGTAAATCAGTGGCACAACTTAACAAGGGACGTTAACATTGAATATTCTTTTCATTCGCTAAATATTTATAGATCTGCTACCAGTCTTAATGTATGCAGAACTTGCCGTATTTTGGGTTCCTTACAATGACATACCTTGTATCGATTTGGAATTAAATTTATTAGCCTCGTACATCAGCTTTCTTTCTGCTTTTGTTTAACAACAAAAGAACAGAGTGTTAATGATTTTTTAATGGAACTGACCATAATTAAGCGCGCGAGAGTCGGTATATTAATATTTCATGAGTTTTTTTTTAATTTATTAAAATAGATGATGAATTGTGCGCATCAAACCATTGGAATGTTTTCATACATTTTTATAAACATTATCAAAAGATAAAACATACTTTAATCAAACCTTCTGGCTAAATGCAAGACAAATACAGGAGTTCCCATCCCAATGTATTTGCAAGAAAAAGTTACATCTAAAGGTCCAACGAAATCTTGTATTTAGAAGAAAGGGTTTTAAGAATACAAAATTTTATTTAAAATTGTGTCTGAATAGTTTATTCTGTCACAAGAGACTCTCTATATAAAAAAAAGTCGTTGATCCATCGAGCATCAAAAATAGCCTTTTCTAAAGAAAATTGTTTGCTTTGGGATTCCCTCTTATCACGCTTATGGAAAATGTAGTTTTATATTCTCTTTACACAAAAGAGAAAATTTGAAAAAAAGACATATAATTCCAAAAATTACTAAACTATCCCTGGCGAATCAGCAGAAAATTCCTTTGCCCAATAAACAGGTATTATCGGATAATAACGGACTTGATGCTTGGGATGAAGAGGGTTTTTTTCTTTTTGTGAGAATAAGCTCAAGTATTATTAAACGATTTGATTTCTGTCACGGACCTAACACCCACGACCGTCTGTATCCCGAAATTGTCTCAACTCAAATATGTCGTCTAGAACATCGAACTTTTTGCTAATAATATTGTATGCGAGGCCGCTAGAACCAGGATATTTAGATAAATCCGGCTCATCAGTCAGCCCAACGGCGGGAGAGCTATCTTATGTGATGAAAAAAAAAGTCCGCGTTGTTATCGTTTTTCTTAATAGTCCTCACAATTTGAACCCGGAGGCCAGGAGGCAAGAAGAATGAAGAATTAAGTGTTTCTGGCGATAGTCACGAATCAGAGAATCAGTTTCTAAATCCCGTCATAATGAAATCAGGAATGACAACGGACGACAAGGTCGCGTTCGATGTGTTGATTCAGTGACTGCAAACAGATGACAAGGTCGCGTTCGATGTGTTGATTCAGTGACTGCAAACAGATGACAAGGTCGCGTTTAATGCGTTGATTCAGAGGTTGCCGAGCACTTGGTTGATCGAACTGACCTCCTGCTGTTCTGCTGTCCACTGTATGGAAACAAGCGGCGGTTCCAAATCTGACCCGTTTGATTGGAAAGAGTTTTGGTCGTCAGAAAAAAAAAATCACAATTATGAAAACTATGGCCCTACTTAGTGTAACTGGTGCCCGTAAATTTAATAGTGTCACTTAATTATGTTATTGTTTTACAGATTAATAAACTCATTAACGTCATTTGGATGAAATTCAAATTATGTATGGTGAAAATTAAAGTATATTTTAAAAGTACGCGAACCCCAAAAATAAAACCAGAGCCAGCTGAGTGGCATTCCAGAACCCGGGTGAATGCTTTAGGGGGTGATACAGAAGTCGACTGTCAAAGAATTCTGCAAGAAGGGAGGAAAATGGAATACACATGTCTTCGTTTGTATAAACAGATAATTACACCGAGAAATCCACCTCTATCATAAAAATCAAACCACTGCACGTGTTTTTAGAGGGCAAACGGACGACGACAAACAATGGTTCAAATACCTCTAATCACGGCGGAGAGTAGGAAAGATCTATCAATACCTGGCACCGAATACAAAAGACCCGGTCAATCATTATACACGTACAGGAGGGACGAGTCATAGAGAGGACCCGGCAATTCAGGATCCGAACACGTAGTTTTTACTTTGACCCTCCCACTCCCTACTTTCCCTGTTCGGCGTTTTTTGGCTTCTATCTGAACGTATATTTCATCACTCAGAGCTTAATCTGTTTACGCCGCTTTGCAAAAAAAGAAAACAAAATCTTGGGTCTGCTCAAAACACACTGGGGGGTCAAATGATCCATTTCCAGGAGAACCAGAAAGATTCCTCAGATGGAAAATCGTCGCTTTCCCTCGATGAGCGCTCGGCAGCGACGGTATCGGATAATCAGCATTGCTCATCGGCCTCTCTTAACTGACAATATTTGACAGAGTTGGGTAATTTGAAAACGAGCCTTTTTTTATTTCATTCTCTTTGATGATTTTACAAGCTTACAGATAACGCCGGAATTACTGACACTTTGTTAAATTTGATCAGTGGAACATTCACTGGCACGGTTTATTGTGCATTACCAATTTTTTGTGCACATGTTTTCCCTTCCGTTCGAGTTTTTTTTCAATTCAAACATAAATGTTTACATAACCAAGTGATTCGTGTGCGAATGCTCTCTTGATTGTGAAAAAAACATGTCAAATAAAAGAGCGATTGTTTAATTAAATCATACAAGCACCTTACCTCCTAAATTTAACACGAAAATCAATGAATAGATATATTTCCATGCTTCCAGTGAGCATATCATCTTAAGAAATGTAGTTTCTGTCGAATTCACAATGTTAAAATCCCCCGGAATAATACCACCATTCCAGAGTCCTCGCCAAAAACACAAGTCATGTCCGCGGCGCAAATAGGTCAACTACTGCTATGTCGTTCTTCGAGCGATCCACCCGCTGAAAAAAGGGAAAACAAAATGGTAAAACAAACCGAGATAACATCAAAAACGGCTAAATGTATTTTTATAATTCTTTGAGGACGAGAGTAAACAGAGAATTGGGCTATATGAGAAGACATGTTAATCTCCTTAAGGGCTATTCTGTTTACCCAGAAACAAGTGCTGGGACGGGGCCGGATCGTAAATCATACCCCCACAAGTTATAGAGACCCACTTAGGATCCTGTGGGGCGACAGTTACGTGATCAGAGATCGAACGCAGTGATTAGGAATCTATAGCCCGGTCTCGTGTTAACACTTTTTATCCCTTCAAAAAGAACACATAACGTTTGATTTCAATGATAGTAGGATACCCTTTGCTCTGCAAAGAAAACATACACAAGTGGTTCTCCGTTAGCATTGCGCGTTAATTAAATATTTTACGATAGTCCGAAATGATTCTTATTCATTGAATACCCATAGACAGTTTGACACCAAACTAATCCACACGCGTGGTCAGAATAAAAAGATCCGAACAACTGATAAAAAAGTAGAGGTCTTAAGACATATTCACTAAACAAATATCCAAGAGGCTTACCGGTCCCCAGGAACCGGACAGTCCGGAACTACGGCGCTCCGTCAAATGCCCGGATCTAACTCGGTGACACTCGGTCAGAAATAAGTTCCGATCCCGTGCGAATAAAAAAATAGTTTGTACCCAAAGCTAGGTCCTGTTAGCGTGTTGATTCACAAGATACAATTTAAACAGTGCGGGAAGGTTTTAATGATTTCTTTATGACTGGTACAGGGGGCGTTCTCATCGGCTGTCAATCTAACATAGTATATTCACATCACATCGATTGCCCGTGGACTGCGCTGACTAGATCTGTAACACCCCGCTAATATACCAAAAACGATAATACACATTTCTTACTCCAGATGTTTAAATTCAATTGAAATGAAAACGAGAAACATTTAATCTTTTCGCAATCTTTCTTTTCTTTTCTCTTCAATGTCAGCTGCCAGTTATTTGTGTAAGCGCGCATTCAAATGAATAGTTATTAATAGGATTAGAGCATTTTATGCAAACTGTCTGTTTCGGGTTCCCTTCTTATGTCTGAATGGGGTTGTGTTTTTTCACAACAAATCTTGATTAACAAAAGCTTTACATTGGAGCGGGCAGTAATTACATTGGCATTACTTACAAAAGGTTCGAGCTCATATGTTCATCTAAATATATATACATGTTTGTGAAATATGCAACTAATTGTATGAGGAATTCAAAACCAAACCCATGAGAAAAGGTTTTCTTTTATTTATCTTGTTTAAAAGTGACAGATAATTTAGGTATTTAAAATACAAAGGATGGCGATATTGGTCATCCTATCACCTTTAAGACGATTAGAATAAATGTGGGAAAAAGAGATAGTTTTGTTGTTGGTAGTAAATCTTATGATTGTTCAGATCCCCACACTGTCTGTGTAATAGTCTTTGGGCTCTCCAGACTTACTGCACGGGACTGAATAACACCCCCCCCCCCAACCCCCGTTAACTTTCCGTACCCACGTTGTTGTATTGACCTACTTGTGTTTCTTTTCTTTAAATAAACTTTTTTCTGTTTACTTTTCTCGTAATCCTGTCGCTAAATTTATATTATCTCACGTCTAAAAGTTAAAAAGTATCGGCTTCATAACAACCTTCCCCCGACACCCTTTGACACGCGGACATTTTTAACCACAGAAATAGCGACAGCCCAATTGTTCAAACCGAGTTCTTAAGTTCATATACATTGAACGTCGCCTAATATACTTTCCTCCAAGATTTATTGACTGGCCTGTAATGTTTAATCTTAAGACATAAGCTATGTATAAAAGTCAACAAGAAGTTTGAGGTACGCTCTATGAGAGCGGAGATTTTATTTTATTTTGATCGAGAGAAGACGCTCCCCCAACCTCAATGCTATGGAATGCAATTTGCAAACAGTGACCTTTCATATTTTGTAGTTTGTTTCATTTAACTTACTTATGTCAGATTTGTTAATTAACGAATCATAATGCCCTGTACATGTATTTATTGATCTATATCAAGGGATTAGGATGGATGTAATGTTGCATGTAAATTAAATGTGCCGTATCTTTGTCTAAAGTATTTTTACTCTCAAATAAAAACATAAACTGAAGTTCTGCATGTATCTCAAAATTTTGTGAAGCTTTGAAGTACATTTAATACATATGAAGAAAAATTTAAGATATCTATGAAGTTTGATAATGATATTATGTAAAATATTCAGAAGTAAAAGTCGTCGACGAGAATGAGAAAAAAACCCCGTGTGTGTGTGTTCGTGTGTGAGTGGGTGGTGGGGGTGGGGTTGACTTCATTGATAGTTCTTCAAAAGAGAGCATATAGTTAAGCTACAAGCTCTCTCTCTCTCTCTCTCTCTCTCTCTCTCTCTCTCTCTCTCTCTGTTACTTCTACAGAGAGCTCTTAGTCCTCCAGTTATTATCTGAAATCCGGTGGAGCATATTTACTCACAGTTTACTCTTTGGATAATCAATTCAAATATTTACACACTGTTCATGATTAGATCATCGCGATTATTATGATGATTCTAATGGGTTTCATTTCAATTGTTTACATCTTCTATGTTTGTTTCAGCACCTTGGACGGACTATCCGGCGGGTACCAACCCCTCGCTCTTGGTGAAGAAATTATACTGTGGTTTCATTAATTTTCGTGGGTATCAATTTTCGTGGATTTTCTGAAAAACACAGTTTCAAGGATACGTAATTTCGTGGCCAATGATCCTATCAATACAAAATGTTTGTTGAAATTGAAATTCAATGAACATCTAATTTCGGGGATCAACTTAACAACGAAATCCACGAAAATTGGTATTCAACGAATATTGATGAAACCACAGTACATCGCCAAGCCTTTCAGTCTCATTATACTAAACTGTCATTAGCTAAAAATAATATTTATAGAAAAGATCACGTGTAACCATTAGCCATGATTCGATATGAATTCGTTGACCCTATATCCTTCACAAAACCCAAAATCAGAACAATATCAATAGTAATCAGAGTGAAATATAGATAATTATAAATAACATCCTTAAAATGTTTGATACGATTTATCTATCAACGAAGACATTATTTCCAAAGATTGACCTTGATTTCTGATTTATCATGGCAGCGTCGACAGCCCCTCTTAACATGCAGACAGTATATTTAACATGTTAATTAATTAAGGCCTTTTTCGGTCACAACATTTAATTTATATGTAGGCCACGTCCCGGCTTGTTATTTTAACTCCTCTATCGACAGTTTGGTGCAGAACTTTTATAACACAAGAACACATGTTCTATTATGCCTCTCAAGAGTACTTCTTGAATGTTCAATTTAAATATATATATAAAGCGCACCTATTATCTTTTCATTAAAATAATGCTTCTATAATGAGCGGTATTACGGCTATATATATCCGAATTAGATCAAACAGGAGGGCCGCTGACGTGAGATAAACTGGACGCCTGTCGACGCATCGTCAGCATTTTTGCATAATATCGCTAACCCTCGGTGCTAACCTAACATGTTTCTGACTCAAAAAAACCTTCATTTCTTTCTCTTTGCACATGATTTAAATAGTGGAAATGGATGATAGGTTTCGCAAGAGACCACAACTATGTAGACCCCTTCAATTCAATTCAGAGTCAAAGCTAAGGAATTTTAAGATACTTTTAACTGTATGGTCCAAGATTTTTTAACAAATCTGAACCGCATGTATGTCCACGGAGATCTCTTACCGACAGTGAAGAGACCTTTTAAACTATTATCATTGTGCCATTGATATTTGAATATCAGATCTATTTAAGTTTGTTCTTAATGGCCATTTATACGGTCTGACCAAATAACATCCGAAAGTGACAGTAGCGGAAGTATTTATCCCATATCCCGGAGGAGAAAAGATCAGGACTATTTTGCCGATGGCCCAGAGATTGTGTGCAAACCTACTATGCCATTCCCATCACGATTACACACATCGAGTTATAACGGACGGACGGGAGGGGGGTGGGGTGGGCAGTTTAAGATTGATCAAACTTTCATAGAACAAACGAGAACTGCATACTAGTATGTACACGTGAAATTGGAATTTGCAATGGAATGCCCTAGATCACCGGGATCAGCACCCTCCTATACAGATTACACAGTCTCTGTCTTTCAGGTGGCCATTTCACGGTCCGCGACATCCTTTGGACACCGTTGATCCTCCTTAACACGTCTTTGATGTCCAACTACCCGGATGATAATACAATGCACACGTGCGATAATTATCCGGGGCGGTATCCAACAATCTGCTTTACGGTTGACGAAATTCTCACCAACGATTGTCGCCATTGAAGTTCGTCCGATCCCGATCGATATAACGGGTGATTCTTTGATAACCTCTCGCAGCATGTGTTGTTTGTGCACCTCCGTTCATCACACAATCAAAATCTAGATGGAGACATTGATATCAGATTTTACACTTCACCACTATATATAATAGTTAAAAATATCTGATGGAAATTCTTCCTATGAGAAATTTTAATCCTTAAGCTGATCAAGGACAGAAAGGAAAATGCACTGTGACTAATACTCGTTTGAGACTGGAACACAATCAAGCCCGAAATCGACGAAACATTACTATCACATGTTGTAAGAAAACTCCCAGGTTTCCCTTATCTCAAACTAACAGCACTAATTATTTATTTCTTTTTAAGAATGACTCTTCTATTTATGAATCTATTTTTTGATTCTATGAATTTATGGATTTATTAGCGGTGCCGGACATCTCATCGAAAGACAACTCGCCGAATGCGACAACTCATCGAAAGTCAACTAATCGAAAATTAAACTCATCAACGTGACATGTCAACGAAAGACATCTCGTGGATGACGACAACTCATCGATATAAATTGAAATAAAAATATTTATTAGCTGTTTAATTAATTCATCGATCAAACAATTTTCAAATATTTTAATCGTCCCAAATGACTATAAAATGTTTCGAACGTCTGAGACATTGTCCAGGAAGTAATCTTTATTGTGTTGGTTATTATTACACAACCTTGGTGTGCTGTAACACGGTACTAAGACTTCCAATTCAATGTCGCACTCTTGCCGATGAAAGTGTTACATTGTTGTCTTGGAAGAAAGAAACAAAAGATAATTATTTTTAATAGAGCTAGAAAAAAACACGTTCTCAAGGCAAGTGTTAACCTTCTAACAAACAAGTGTCTACCGCTCAAACCGCGATCACTTTATAAAACAAACACGCGTCTACCTTTAAGATGGTATGGGACATATGTAGATATTAACAGGGATAGAGTACATGATAATTAGAAAACTTTCACAGGTTAAGAATTTTAAAATTGACAATATTTAGCCAAAAATAGGTTTTGAAAATATTTGGAGAGGTAAAAAGAGTAAAACCCCTAGCGGGATTCGAACTCACGGCTTGCAGATTCGTAGTAAACCGTACCCACTGTTACAACCCTTTGTACGCTGTTAAGTGACGATATCGGGAGAGAAACTACTTATTTAATTACTCTTCATTTTATTGTTTATTTCGATAACCAAAATGTCACAACATGGAGGTGTCCCATACCACTTTAGGTCTGTTCACTCTATAACAAACAAGCCTCTACCGCAGCTTTGAGCGTCTACATTTTTAGACCCCATTCACAGTCAATCGCTTGATATTGTCAAAATATATCTTTCAAATGTTACCAAATTTCCTCAGAGAAACAGTAAAAAATACTACGCATATGTTTATCTGGACAATCAACTCTCAAAAGGAATTAATTCAAAGCAAAATTAGAGATGTCAAACCACAGGAAATCAATTCATATTTTTAATACGCCACAAACATCAAAAGCAAGCTAATTCATGTCAATTGAAAATAAATGTCACAGTTTCCTTGTCAAAGCTAAACACTCAGTAAAAAAATAGTTTTGACATATCGACGTATCGCAGCACAGGTTGACCACGTGACAGGACAACATGGCGACAGAGGAACGATTTACATCGGGATCGAAAATCGTGGGAGAAGGGTGAACAAAAAATTATGCTCCAAAACGCTTCCTAAGACATGTATCAATATTAAAGTGATATTAGGCTTAAGGAAAGATATTAAAGGTATTTCAAATTATGAGGCAGTAGAATCGGGGCCTTTCCAACTGAGCTCGTTCCGCTTACCGGAAAAGCCCGCCGAGAAGTCGTCAAAGCAATTAAAACGTCAACATTTCAAAATACTGACATAAAGATGATGCTAAGGTTACATATACATTGTACAATATTAAACTTGTATACATTGTAATTGATATAATGAAAACAATCTAGATTTTTGATACTTTTAAAATATTACTTAGTTTGAAGTTCCGTAAACCGCATCGAAAATATGCGTTCACAAACACTTTACAGACTTTAATTATCGATAAAACTGGTGGCCAGAGATGTGAATTACGTCCTGGGGCCCAGCATGGATCATGGGGATAATAAATATGATCACCGCGGAATAAGCCTATTACATTTATACCAAAGGAATACCGATCCCGATGATTGGTATTTGGGCGAGATAATGAGATACTTTTGATGAATATGGTTCATGGTGATACATGTACTTAATTTCAATAATTAGCAGTCGATTGGTTTTTAGCTGGATATCGCAGTCAAAACAGAACCTTGATAATTTATTTATCTGTCCACACATGGGCCTGTTGACCAAGGAAAATCGGATAAAGAAAGAAAGAAAGATACATGTAGATAGATAGATAGATAGATAGATAGATAGATAGATAGATAGATAGATAGATAGATAGATAGATAGATAGATAGATAGATAGATAGATAGATAAAATGAGGGAATCTGGAAGGATGTTTGGAATATATAAGGTTTATTTTTTAAAGTTTAATTTGATCTTTCTATATTTCCATATTTAACGACGCGAGATAAACGTTTCATTTGCAGGGAAGTTTAACGTATGGCTTTACGGGAAGCACAAGGTGTAAGTATGTAAGTATATTTATACACGGTTCTGGGCGAGACATTCTCCAGACGGCGGCAGCAACCATTGTAAGTTACCGAGGGACGGCCAACAAGATCAGGCCTCATTGGTATTCCAGCAATGTCTGCGTGACAGAATATCTACCGAAATGTTTACACAGAACAAATACATGCATGTAGTTTAATGTATTGTAATCAGATTCAAGCGTTTTTTTTCTGTTTTTTGCTTTGCCTAATTTTCGACAGTAATATGTTTTGAGCATATACCGGTATTTTCATTACAACCACGTAGTTATTCGTGTAGCACAGTGCCTTTGATAAGAACACCCCCCCTTCCCGTCTCGCGTCACAGGTACCCGTTTTGGTTGACCAATATTTCTATTATTCAATGCAATTTAAAAATGATGTTTTGACATTATTACAAAACATCGAATAATTTTGTTTGTAAGGAAGTATGATGAACGCCATATACCCATTTAATGGTTTAAAAGAATAATCTGAATTGAATAACAATCAAAAGTTAGAATTTATAGGTACAAACCAGTGTCCTCTGTTCCTCCTCCCTAACACAACTAACACTGTTCTAAGTCTGAGAGAGAGAGAGAGAGAGAGAGAGAGAGAGAGAGAGAGAGAGAGAGAGAGAGGGCGCAAACGACTGCATAGTGCATACATACATCATTCTTGCCTTGCACTGATTTAGAGGGGGTGTTGGTATTTGTTGGTATTATTTTAAGTGTTTTATAACGTTTTGAAAACTATTTTAGCTTGTATACCATTGTACACTTATGTTTTCAAAATATATCTATTTTATAATCTAAGATGGATTTTCAAAGCTGCTTAAATTGGACTGTATGCATTAACCACTTGGTCATTGAGAACATTTAGAACATGTAAATGTATACAAATAATTTTCCAATAAAACGAAGAACCAGTGCAGTTTTAAAATAATCAAAATAATAAACATCCAAAACGAAGTCACAATTCGATCATATCAACGGCAAACGTTTTCGCCATTCTCAATAACGCTCTCTGTCATTTCATTTTGATACCCAGAGTTCGTTTGATGATAGTCGCCTTATATTGTAGAGAGTACAGCCATTTATACTTTACATTTATTATGCATCTACTAAGTATTTTACATTTTAAGAAATCCGATTGTCATCATTCTAAATACCGAATCACGACATAACGTGACTCATTACTTACTTCAAACAATTTATATTATGAGAGAGAGAGAGAGAAAGAGAGAGAGAGAGAGAGGGGAGAGAGAGAGAGGAGAGAGAGGAGAGAGAGAGGAGAGAGAGATACGAATATGTGACGCTTTCTTTCATGATACATCATCGCATGATGGTATGAATTATTACAGATGAGATTTACTTAGCAATTCTCTAGCTTTATACCCACAGGAACCACCAAAGAAAGTGTTTTGTTGATTAAATAATACTTGTATTTGTCAACAATTATCTATGGCGTAATAAAGTGTTCCAAGATTTTTACGCGCTTTGAATGACATAAACAGCATATTATTTTCAAAACCCGCCGTGAAAAGAATTGATCTAGTTTTGAGCCCCCCCCCCCCACACACACACACTTGGCTGATACTAGTACATCATCCGCACACTTCCTTGACCGGGATCACATGCTCGCTATATATGGGCAAGGTCACGACTTTTCAAGGTACCGCCCTTTCTTGATATGCATACCAACATGTTCAGTCGCTGCAATCTTGTACCATTCCAGACTTAGAAAGAATCTGTAACCATTCCTACATGCATTGACATTTGTACTGTGTGGTTACTGAAAAAATGTCCCATTTAATGTAATAAATCTCCAAGAAAGAAATGCAGCGTTACCATAATTACCTAGATATTTAGGCAACCGAAAGAGGACATGAATATTCTAATGAGATAAAGAATTATAAACCGTTGTCATTGGGTTGTCACCGGTGCGTCTTTCTGGCGCTATACTCGGTAAATGGTGCTATATATTGCGTTAGGTATATAGTAAATCACTCCTTGTATCAATATATTCATTACCATATCGTAGACAGTATGGACATGTAAAAACAAACATATAAATATTGTACAACAGGTATATCACGTACGTACTGTTTGGCATTTCTATCTGGAGAGAACAGTTTTTTCGGTCGCTTTTGAAGTTGTGATGACTATGTAAATTCTTCAAAATAAGTCGAACTGGTTGGCAGACAATCCTTGTGTAAAAGTCAAAACTGGAACATAACATGGCCATTGGGTTAAATATGAATTTGAGATGGCGGAGTGGGTTATCTATAGATCGCCCATTGACAGCTCTAATATCCGTTCTTTGCTTGAAGGCTCTAGACCAAAATAAGACTTCGATCAAAATGGGGAAGAATGCAATTATAAGCATTTAGTACAATCTGCTGGAATAAACCTCTAATCGAAATTAGTTTAAACATGCAATATAGCCTATAATTTTGATAATAATACGTGCATGTAAGCATTTATTTAAAAGTCGCTTTAAATCCGTCTGAACAAAAACACAGTCGAGGAATTCCTGGTTATCAATGACACAGGCTATACAAGATTTGTAGACAAACGTTGAATTACAAAAAAGTTAAATAACAACGGAAAGTCTGACAAGGCATCGAGTGTTTATGACCCTGTCTCAATATCTGTTGACATCGTACGCGTCCGCACTTTCTTAAAGCGTACATCGATGTTCTTACGCAAGACAAATAGGGCCACATGAAAAAATATTTTTATCTCGTAATTATTACGAGTATATTATCTCGTTATTACGAAAAAAGATCGCGTTATAACGAGAAAAGATCTCGCTATAACGAGCTATTTTTCTCGTTATAATGTCCTTACCTAGCAAAATCATTTTATCGACAAAGCCAGGAGAGAAAACCTCTGCATACGACAAAAACACGCAAAATCTTTTGTGTCAACCATGTACGAAAGAGTATTTATTAATATAATTCAAATTGTATACTCCTTTGTAAAAATGCATGATGCAAATTCTCGGTAATAATAGCAAAATTTCTTTGTAAAGATCAAACGAATACAAAATAATCTATAATATTGCACGTAAAAACACACTGTTGTTCTGTTCCGATATATCTTCGATTCACATTTTGTTTTATTACTCGATATAAAGTGATTTACTATATACATGTACCTAACTACATTGTTAGCAAATCCATGTGTAAAGGTTGTAGGTTTCACGCAGCATATGTTCCTGTAAGACATCTGTGAGAAACGTTGAGAAACCTAATATACAGTGTCAGCTTGTAACAGCTGATTTTACAGGGTAAATGTCATGTCATGTTGTAAATTTTGAATTTACCGGGAGGCAGCAAGTACAAAATTTACAACATGATAATAATTTTTGTATTTACTGCCACCCGGTATAAATTCAAAACTACCAACATGACAGTAAATACAATATTTACAACATGACTATTTTTGTCGTGTTGTACATGTAGATTTTGTATTTACATTCAAAATTTTTACAACATAACATACAACATCTGAACTTGTTTCAATGCCAGTGTCTTCATCAATACTATAATAAAGTGACCAGAACCCTTAACCCCGCCCACCTAACTTCTATGTTTAAATTTTAAAGCCTGCGTTCTAACCTATTTGTATATCCTTATGCAGTAAAATATATTTAAACCAATATTTAAAATGATAATGTATTGTGTGGTTTTTTTTGATAAAACTTATAATATTATTGTTAGGAAAAGACTACTTATGTTATTTAGAACTTGTGTCCAATCCATTTGATTTAATCAATAACATATGTTGATATCAAACCAACGCCGCCCATCCGAAACCGCATGTAGAATTTACCACACAGCTTGGAATGAAGAGTTTTGAATGAAGGACTTAAATGAAGAGTTTTGGATTAATTTGGTTTTCTTATCTGTGGTTTTTATCTGCGATATAAATCAGATATACATTGTCACACAAAGACTCGTTATGGTGTGTCAAATCCGGCGCCTAATCAAGGAGAAAGTCGAGAGCAGACCTGAATGGTCTAATTTTCTCATGGGAAGAAGTAAAAAAAAACCCGTTAGGTATATAAAATAATGTCGACAACCCGTCCCTGTTGTACTATAATTCCTTTTTTTTATTCAAAAAAGCATGCCACAAAATATGAGATTGCATTTTGATTGGCATTGTTAAAGTTAGAGGGTATTGGTGCAAGCTTAATCGCTCACATACAATGTCAAGTCTATTGGCAAGGGCCCTCTCTTACTCATTTAATGCTGTTTACTGGATATATATAATTAACAAGCAATTAAAGAGGTTAGCTCCTTAAGTTTTGGGTCGTCATTTTGGGTTACCTCTAGTCTGCAAATTCTGCATGACATATTACATGTAATTCTAGTGTTATATTTATATTTTCCAATGCCAAATAAACTTTATTGAATAAAATTGTTTTAAAAAATTACATTTTTACCAAGTTTTGTAAGGGACTATATTTTGTGGCGGAAGGTTCTTAAGAAGGAAATGAACAATTTTCATAACTCACTACTTTTAGAGTACTGTTACTTTCGCTTCCAAATTTTCAGCGCAGACCAAACATTCTAGATAGTTTGTGTATTACGATATATTCATGATGATCTAAAAACATATTTAAATAATATTTTGATATTTCTATCGATATATTTCGGCATATTTAGCTTATATTTCATAGAACTTAGGAAAAAATAAACTCCAATTTTGGCCTAAAATTAGCTTATTTCATGCTATATCTCAAATATTTGAGATTTGACCCCTACTTGTTTAACTTTTGAATAAGACATCAAATGTATATCTATTTGTATGCAAAGTTTTGGAAAGATGACATTACTATAATTTTTTTTAAAATTTGATTACTCCAAAAATTTTGTAACATCTGTTGTTGTGTTTATTATGTACTGGCCTTTAAAGCCCCCAGTAAAGGAATAATTTTTCAATTTTGACTTAAATTTTAACTTTATAGTCACTACATGTGTTCAACTTCATACTACATTAAAATCATAATTAAATAATAGTTCAGAGTATAAATATTTGTTTGATTTCTTCAAATTATCAATTTCCACGTTTCAGGAAAAATATCATTTCTGTTTGGGGCACTATATTTCCAAATCAAAGTAATGAAGTACTGAAAGCCGGGCTCTTTTGGTGTGTCTTTATGCATATTGTGTAGTAAAGACTGAATCTCTCTCTCTCTCTCTCTCTCTCTCTCTCTCTCTCTCTCTCTCTCTCTCTCTCTCTCTCTCTCTCTCTCTCTCTCTCTCTCTCATGCTTTTATTGTCGGCAAAGCGTCAGAGAGCGATCACTTTTTGTAAGCGGCTATAAACAAAAATATGTCTGTCTAGTAGAAATCAAAGTACTGAAGTACTGAAAGCCGGGCTCTTTTGGTGTGTCTTTATGCATATTGTGTAGTAAAGACTGAAAATCTCTCTCTCTCTCTCTCTCTCTCTCTCTCTCTCTCTCTCTCTCTCTCTCTCTCTCTCTCTCTCTCATACTTTTAATGTCGGCAAAGCATCAGAGAGCGACCAAATTTTGTAAGCAGCTATAAACAAAAATATGTCTGTCTAGTAGAAGTTCAACAGTTGCTGCCTTGAATTTTGCAATAAGCATTATATATTCAATCCCCATTTCTTTATCGCGCAGCAAAGTAGTTCATGGAAATTCATGCGCATTGTATGTGTCCAAAATGCATAGTAATGTTTTAAAAACACGTTATTAATAAGAAAACTAAAAAAGATAGACAATTCATTCGAAATTAAAAAAAAAAGAAATAAAATGCCAACACTTTTGACAAAACATGGCTCTTTGTGTAACTATTTGGTATAGCGGAAGCTTTACCTTGACGCTGTTTGGTTTTTTGTTTATTTGTGCTATTTATAGTAACATTGGCAATTTGCCTGCCTATAGCCAGGACTCTGCTTTCAGCAGAGCCCGGCTAAAAAATTAACAGTTGCTGCCTTGAATTTTGCAAGAAGCGTTATATATTCAATCCCCATTTTTTCAACGCGCAGCAAAGTAGTTCATGAAAATTCATGCGCATTGTATGTGTCCAAAATGCATAGTCTTGTTTTTAAAACACGTTATTAATAAAAAAAACTTAATAAAGATAGACAATTCTCTCGAAATTAAAAAAAAGAAACAAAATGCCATCACTTTTGACAAAACGTTGCTCTTTGTGTAACTATTTGGTATAGCGAAAGCTTTTTCTTTGACGCTGTTTGGTTTTTTATTTACATTTGAAGTGCTATTTATAGTAACATTGGCGATTTGCCTGCCTACACCCAGGACTCTGCTTTCAGCAGAGCCCGGCTAAAAATGGCATGTGACATGGGTCACAAATAATATAAATGAACATTTCAGGTCCCCATCTTTATATTCAAGTGGATGATTGAAATTACTTTTATTTCAGGTGCCAACCTCCTTAATTCAGAATGCAAAACTACACCATAATTAAAATCTTTTAAGGTTATATGTGCTTGATGAAATTTTACTGATGGAGAATCTTTTAAAATGCTTGCGCAGAACAATTTTGGGGTGGGGTGGGGAGTTTGCCTTTATTTATTTCTCCAAGAGAGCGAAAAAAAACTTATTCCGTGTGTTTATCTGTGTGTGTGTGTGTGTCGGAGAAGGTGGGTCAGAGCTTTTGAGGTACAGCGCTTTCTTTTTTCATAAATTCATACTAGAATCCTCTTCCCCCTTTTTTTACCGAATAAAAATAATGCCTTTTTACCGGTATCTCAGTAGGGGGTCGATATTGCTTTTAAATTACTTTGTACACCGAACGCAATTTGACGCATGCACTGACGCACCACACATCGTTGTAAGATGACGCATCGCGGTGTTTTACTTGTTCATAAATGACGCCTTACATATACTTAAAATACAACATGCGTCTTGATTTGCCCTTCAAATGACGGAATACACATTGTTATATAGCATCTTAAATTGATTATACTTGAATATCTACATTTTCTAATGACTTGAAATTCATCAGTAATAATACTATACGAATCGATGTTTTAATGTATAGTCCACCATTTTTCATCTATGACTATTTAAATATTTTATCAAACAATTGCTGAAAATTACAGAGATACTGGTAATATTAGGAAAAATTCTTTGAATATTATGAGGTTATCAACCCTTCGGGCTTTATTGGATTTGATCACACCTGACCGTGTTCGATCACCTCATAATGTTCATAGAATGACTCCTTATTCAGTTTAGGGAAACAATACAACACAACAGCCCCTTCAAGATGGGATAAATTTGTTAATATTCAATATTTTAATTTTTTTTAAAAGATTAATCTTTATTATTAAATAAACCCCTTAACACCACACTAAGATTTTAGTAATCAAACTTGCAATCTATTAGATATGAAATATGATAGTTATGGATAGACTACCTTAAGGGGGCTGGGGGGTGGCTGCCATTTTAGACAATACTGATCTCCTTTAAAAGAAGAGTTCCGTAAAAAAATATAGAAAATGATAAAATTTTATATTAAAATATATGAAGTTTTTCTTTATCAAATAGTAGTTGATAGCTTCAGAAATCGCATATAAATTTTTCAAATAAATCTGATGGTTTTATATTATATTATATTTCGACCCCCCAGCCTCCTTAAGAACTTGAGCGTCGCATGAAGTCGATGAAGGACAACATATATCCACCATTTTTCAACGATCAAGGTCTGGACTACGTTTTGTGAATCCTTGTCGTCCAACTGCGACAACAGAAGGACCTTGGTAAATTTAAAAAAAAGAAAAGAATGCAAAAACTCCAGACGGAACATTGATCTATTATTGTATACGACCTTGACACTAGATACACATCGAAATCTTTATAGCGATTATAGCCTTGTTCTCTTAAATGATGATTACTTGTACATGTAACACAACGGGCACAAATTTATGCGAAAGACAGTCACAGGGATCTCCCAAGCTCGCGTGTATTGGAACAATTACAGTGTATATCAGGTGGGCCAATGCTCGGAGGGAGGGGACTCGGAATGACCGGTGCTGGTTTATGTTTTAAATACGGTGTACAGGTGGCGCCTCCTTTGTGTTTTTGATCATAATTTATCCATCTTTGATTAGAGGCGACTAAAGATTTGCCATCCGATAAAAAACATTGTCCTAATTTGAAACCAACTGACTGTGAAAGAAACCATTTATCTATCATGTGCAATATACAGGTACAAAATACACAGGTAAAAATATACAGGTAAATATATATAGGTACAATATACAAAGGTATAATATTTACGATTAAACCCCTTTTTACTCGTATTTTAAAAAACATACAGCAAGCACACAAAATTGCATCCAATCTCCATGTGATATCTGCTTGTGATTTGTTCTGCTTTAATTGTTACGTTTTTTCCTCATGCTACATTCTTGTAACAGGGAAACCATACTTTTAACCCCCCCCCCCTTATATGACACTTCAACTGTCACCCACTCGTTTACATCTAGTCCTGGGTTTTGTCTGTCTTAATATCGCCATAAATATTTTCAAAATAAAATTATATCAACACCAAACGTGTACATGTTTATTCATGTCTAGGAGCCCGGTTTGTCAGAGAAATATTAAAAAAACCCAAAAACCAAATACAAATGAACGAAAGAATACATAAATGCTTAACAAGCTGTATGAAACCGAACAATACCGAAAAAAAACACGACAGTTGAAGACTTCCAGTTCACTTAATCACGTAAAACAAATAGGTAAATAAGTAAATAAATAAATAGATGAATAAATAAATAAATAAATAAATAAAGTCATTCAAATAGCTATTCAAAATAGATTTCTAAGCTGTCAATAAGATAGATCTTTCAATGAATTTTCAGGATCAAGTTACTGATTTAAAATTATATGTCAAGGTTAAATAGAAATCGATGATGTTGTGTTCAAGTGTAATATATACCGGTATAAGTGCTTGGGTATTTGAATCGGCGTTGTCTTCATCGAGAGATTCTCTCCCCCCCCCCCCCCCCCCCCCCCCCATATACAACATTACATACATTTGCATATATATGCATTTTAAAATAATTGTGGCCAAAAAACACAATAAATCAATTTTTCAATACCAAATAACACCAGCGAGTTCAAAACAAGACCCCATAAATACCGGAAGAGTTTTCGCGGCTCCACCGTCTGATTTGTATGCGCATAAGACCAAATGATGCGACCCCTGCTCCATATATCATAGAAAAACAAAAGAAAGTCTCTATTTTGGTCCCGTGGTCCTGTTTTTTGGAGTCTGAGTTTTTGTCATTCCATCTTCTTGTTTTCACGATGACGCTTGGTGTGAATTCCTGAGGTCACCCTCCTGCTATATATAAGGCCAGATATTTCAACAATTCTGTTTAATGACACAAGGTTGATAAGTGATTTGTTGCGAAGTAAGGTGGCTACATGAACTGCTGTTGAAACCATCCTGATTATCTTGTAACTGTAATGATATAAATTAGCAGTTGTAAAGATGAATCATCGGAATTCGTGGTTGCTAAATCTTTGAGCCATAAAAACGCGTCTGCCCGGTGGCATGGGTGGTGCCCGTGGTGTCAGGCAAACAAGTGTCGTTGACTGCACCTGCGTAAGACACCAATCCACCGCAGGCTAACCTTTAGGCGAAGCCTGTACCTGGGTAGGACACCAGTCAATCGCAGGTTAACCTTTAGGTGAAGGCTGTACCTGGGTAGAACACCAGCCCATCGCAGGTTAACCTTTAGGTGAAGCCTGTACCTGGGTAGGACACCAGTCAATCGCAGGTTAACCCTTAGGTGAAGCCTGTACCTGGGTATAGAACACCAGTCAATCGCAGGTTAACATTTAGGTGAAGCCTGTACCTGGGTAGGACACCAGTCCATCGCAGGTTAACCTTTAGGCAAAGCCTGAACCTGGGTAGAATACTAGTCCATAGCAGGTTAACCTTTAGGTGAAGGCTGTACCTGGGTACCATACCAGTCCATAGCAGGTTAACCTTTAGGTGAAGGCTGTACCTGGGAAGGACACCAGTCCATAGCAGGTTAACCTTTAGGTGAAGGCTGTACCTGGGTAGAATACCAGTCCATTGCAGGTTAACCCTTAGGTGAAGCCTGTACCTGGGTAGAACACCAGTCCATAGCAGGTTAACATTTAGGTGAAGCCTGTACCTGGGTAGGACACCAGTCTATCGCAGGTTAACCTTTAGGCGAAGCCTGTACCTGGGTAGGACACCAATCAAACGCAGGTTAACCTTTAGGTGAAGGCTGTACCTGGGTATAACACCAGTCCATCGCATGTTAACCTTTAGGTGAAGGCTGTACCTGGATGGGACACCAGTCCATCGCAGGTTAACCTTTAGGTGAAGCCTGTACCTGGGTAGAATACCAGTCCATAGCAGGTTAACCTTTAGGTGAAGCCTGTACCTGGGTAGGACACTAGTCCATCGCATGTTAACTTTTAGGTGAAGGCTGTACCTGGGTAGAACACCAGCCCATCGCATGTTGACCTTTAGGCGAAGTCTGTACCTGTGTAGAACACCAGTCCATCGCAGGTTAACCTTTAGGTGAAGCCTGTACCTGGGTAGGTCAACAGTCCATCGCATGTTAACCTTTAGGTGAAGGCTGTACCTAGGTAGGACATCAGTCAATCGCAGGTTAACCTTTAGGGGAAGGCTGTACCTAGGTAGAACACCAGTCCATCGCAGGTTAACCTTTAGGTGAAGCCTGTACCTGGGTAGGTCAACAGTCCATCGCATGTTAACCTTTAGGTGAAGCCTGTACCTGGGTAGAACATCAGTCAATCGCAGGTTAACCTTTAGGGGAAGGCTGTACCTGGGTAGAACACCAGTCTATCGCAGGTTAACCTTTAGGTGAAGCCTGTACCTGGGTAGAACATCAGTCAATCGCAGGTTAACCTTTAGGTGAAGCCTGTACCTGGGTAGAACATCAGTCAATCGCAGGTTAACCTTTAGGGGAAGGCTGTACCTAGGTAGAACACCAGTCCATCGCAGGTTAACCTTTAGGTGAAGCCTGTACCTGGGTAGGTCAACAGTCCATCGCATGTTAACCTTTAGGTGAAGCCTGTACCTGGGTAGAACATCAGTCAATCGCAGGTTAACCTTTAGGGGAAGGCTGTACCTGGGTAGAACATCAGTCAATCGCAGGTTAACCTTTAGGGGAAGGCTGTACCTAGGTAGAACACCAGTCCATCGCAGGTTAACCTTTAGGTGAAGGCTGTACCTGGGTAGAACACCAGCCCATTGCAGGTTTAATTTTAGGCGAAGCCTGTACCTGGGTAGGACACCAGTCCCTTTAGGTGAAGGCTGTACCAAACTGCAGCAGGGTGGACTGGAACATGCTACATGTAGATAAGTGTCTTGTCACGGGGTATAACACAGTTCATAAAGCGACCACAGTTGGGTTCGAACCAGCGACCTTTGGTTCCTTGCCTTTGACCACCAAGTCATATCATCAGTTATAATTTACCATCATGTTATGTATCGAAAACTTATAAATACCATGATGATTAGGGTATATATATACATGTATCTATAAGCTTTTGAGTTATGTTCATGTACTTGATATGATTTAAGGTGGCTATATACACCACTTTTTGATGACGCAGTACGCAAAAAAGTAAATCTGGAAGCATGCAATTCCGGTACTGGCTGATTTAAACTGAGGCGAATTGTATGGGGACCGCTCTTTTAGAAAAATTTGTTAAATGAAGAGATTGAATTTGATAATTGGAAAATTCATTACTTACAAGTAATGTGGTATGTGACACCTTCATGTTGTGTGGTATTATTTATCGAAATAAACAATAAAATCAAGTATAATTTTTTAAATAGTTTCTTTCTCATCATTGATGTGTTACACCGTAGCGCAGTGGGTTAGTGGGGTTACTACAAGCCTGTAGGTCATGACTTCGATTCCCGTTCAGAAATATAATTTTTATTACTTTCCAAAATTTTCTAAAACGTATTATTGGTTGAATACGGTGAAAGAAAATTCTAAACCGGTGAAAATATTTCAATTATAATATACTTTAATTTTGCATTAAAACGAATATATTCACTTATACAGACCTATAATGAAATATGTATGCATTTATCATTCCAACATTATATTAAGGAAATTTTCTTCAACTCAGAAATGAAAAAGTCCCCAAGATGTTTGGGCCTTGAGACTTAGGAACGATAACCCTTACCTGAGGAACTTTCATACCAAAAAATAGTTATAATATTTTTTGTGTTTATTTGCAATGATTTTCATTCAAGTTTTTATGTCACATTTATTAAAATACATTTTCTTTTAACATCAAGAAACTTTTTCAGATGATTTGTCAACAGAGTAAGAAAATATGAAAAATTATGTTTTGGGGAAATAATAAAAAAAATTACAATAACATTTTTGTGTCCGAAGGAAATATCCATCATATGACAAAACATTTCTCTCAATTTGTTAATAGCTGTCTTTTTAAAAAATATTTAACAAAAACACGAAAAAACATTAAAAAATTCTTTTAAAATACCTACAGTATCCCTATCATCATTTTAATATTTGATAACTATATGTTTTGTGGTCTTCTATCGAAAACTGGAATAAACTGTGGGTGTATAGAGCCACCTTAAGCAGCCTACGTGGTTTCTGCATTTTCTGAAGTCAACCGATTAATCAGGGGAGGGGGGGGGGTAATCTTGTTTACCCGGGGAGGGGGCGGGGGTTCCAAGGCCTACGTTCGGTTTTACTACGTGATTTTGATAAGCATAAATGTTACCCCCCCCCCCCCCCCGACTATCCTCTAGATCCGTGCATGTAGTAATTTCTGAGTTACATATTGCACCTAGGAAAAAAGATAAGTAAAGATTCGCTTGGAAGATTCTCTGATGCCTAACTATAGTTCTAACATAGGTTTATATAATTATCTGATTCATGACTCTCCACTCATTAGAAACGTTTTAACAAGTCCTTGGACTTTCAGTAGGATGTAACTATCTATTTCTTGCGTCAAAACAAGTTGAAATGACGCTGGTTTCAAGCGAAATATACACCGATTGCGTAGCCTTAGCTCAAAAGCCAGACAAATCTTGTTGATTTCAAAGAGCCATGACTGAGTGGCCTACAATGAAATAGACAGACCTACGTTACAATGCTGTATGACACAACTACCCAAAGTCCAAGCTCCTGTTAAAATGGTTCTAATTAAATTAAAAGTAAGTTACTCTGTCTTAACCTTCAAAATAGTTTGCGTGTTGTGTATTTATTTCTGTATACGTTGTAGAATTCATCAGATTATAGGACACGCACATTATTCGGTGTCCTCGGCTAGTCTTTGCCAAGTTTTCAAAACCGTAGAATTAATTATGTCAATATACGAAGTATTTATCGAATTTAACAGATATTCACAGTTTAAAACGGGCATTGCTGATAAAAAGACTGGAAGCGTTTTAAAATAAGTAACTTAAGTTTCCCCGATCCTCAGCTTCGAAGTATTTTTTTTTTCATCATATAAGTGTTATTTATCCTCCAAACTCTATAAATGAAATAAAATAAAAAGAATTTTTTTATGATATCCATGCATTTTACTGTTGCAATTTTGGACACGATGGATAAAATGGAATAAATATAGAAGTTGAGATCGATTTAGTAAAAAAAAATGTTTTACCGGTGTCTCGAACCCCTCTATCTTTAGGTTTCCGTGGAGCCACTAAGACAAGCAGTTCTTTGAATAGTTGTATTATACGAACACTACAAGACTAAACAAATTTGTTTTGTCTTGTAAAAGACAGATTTATAGTACGATAAAATATATTCGAAATAATTTAGAGTTATCGAACATAATGATAACCTTGATCATCATGATTCTATGCATACAAGTTACATGTACGTGCATGAATATATCTGATTTAATTTCTTCTAAAGTAAAACATTATACTAGTCTGCAAGATAAGTAAAAATTATTTAGGATTTTAAATTAGACATATATAAACTCTCTTGGTAAATTTCCACAAAAGACATTGCCTTAATTTGTATTTCTGAGTAAAATATTAATTTTCAATCATCTGATAAACTATTTCAGATTTGTATGTATTTTGACATATTTATGTATGGATGTTTAACATATATATGTGTGTGTGTGTGTATGTATTGATTATAGAAATATACATACATGTATATGTACTAATTAAATGTTCATGTCTGTCCTAGCTCTTTGAATAATCCAAATCTTTCCCTCTTGTATATATTTATTTAACATGTCAGGCACGTAGCATCAGGGGGGGGGGGGGGGGCAGGGGGGGCCTGCCCCCCCCCCCCCCCCACTTTTTCTCGCAGCAACAAATTTTTTAAAAATTTACATATAAAAAATAGAATTATCCTGGAGTTGGCCCCCCACTTTTTTGGGAGTATGTAAAAAAATGATATGAAAATAGGAAATGAGGAGTGAAATTGAAGTACGCCAGCCTCCCCCCCCCCCCCCCCCCACGGAATAGGATTTTGAAGATTTTGGGAAACTTAAAATTTCCCCCTTTTTTTCCTTTTTTTTTTTTGCCTGTCAAGATTTTTTGGATGTGTCGCCCCCCCCCCCCCCCCCCCCACTTTCAAAAACGATGCTACGTGCCTGCATGTTGATTGCTTTAAGTATACACTCTTCATGTTGCCCTTGAGCATGTTGAGGGCCCTTTATTGGCCAATAAAGCAATTGAATTGAAAATGTATTATATGTACATGTAATGTATCAGAGAGAGAGAGAGAGAGAGAGAGAGAGAGAGAGAGAGAGAGAGAGAGAGCTCACCCCACGGACGCCCCATATGTGGAATCGAATTGTATGTGTGTTCACAATCAATGTCACATAATTTTCTTATTTTACATAGAAGGCCGCGTCAATAAAACCATGAAATGATTTAAAAAAATAGAGACAGCGAAAAATAAAAAAAAATCGAAATACAGTTGTACGACTGATAAAACTACTTCCAACCGGAAGTGTACATCTTGAGAAGGAAAACTCGGAAAAGGAACGGAATATGAACGCTTGTAAATTGCATGTAGTTTATTCATGGTTAAAAAAGATTCCCTCTGTTGACACGACTTAAATTAACGTATATGGAGGATTTACCCAATGTCAAACCAATTCATGCTTTCATCGGCGGGAAATTTACAAAAACGACGTAAAATTCACTTGGACAGAGTCGATTGTTTCACCCTTGCCAAGTCGAGTGAGGGCAGTTCCAGCTTAACGAATCCGTTTTTTTGTAGTGAAAGCAAAAGTAGAAAGCGACATAATTTATTCCCAATTTACAAAACTCGTAAGAACGCCATGAATGATCAAGATAAAACATTCGCATTGGGTGCCCCCGGATTTCAGTCTGCTTCAGATTTTCACAGACAGGAAACTTGTCCAGAACTACCCTCTGCTGAAGCTGAGGACAGTCCAATTAAAAGTATTCCGAAAATCTGTGCGGATTCGTATAAGGGCCAGAAAAGTATTGCATCATATTTTAACTGCAACAATGATAAACAAGATGGTAAAAAAATTAGACTTGATACAGACAGTAGGCTCTCTTCCAACATATCAACTGAAGCTTCTTCTGTGATCTATATCAGTGATACCGATTCAACAAGCAGGTCACCCAAAACCACACACCGTTCAGATCCATCCAACAGCCAGACTGGAACACCTTCAAAAATGTATTCACCAATTAAATTACTCAGAAAGTCTTCAACCATTTATGTTAGTGACTCAGATTCTTCCACATCAAAAGCGAATGGTGAACAAACTATGCAAAAGTTACAGCAAAACGATGTTGTGAAAGCATTATTTGAAGGGCAGAGAAACTTGGCCAAAAACTCAAACACAAAGAAAAGAAAAAGGGAAGTAGGAAAGAAAACATTTCCTATTTTATCTAAAGTACCAAGGACTAAGGTAGCTCTTTTTACTAAGGAGCTGGAAGAAATGAATTCCTCAGATGATGATGTGTTGTGGACAGCAGAAGAAACCACTGACTCAAAGTTTGGTCTTCTTGGTCATCAGCCTCAAGAGAAAATAAATTACTTTGATAAAATTCCAGATGAATTGTTGCAGAAAATATTTTGCCAGTTACCTATTTTGGATCTTTGCCTAAACTGCAACAGAGTGTGCATAAGATGGAATGAAATTATTTCACAGGAAAAGGTTAATTTTTATTAAAGCTTAGCTCTTTTGCATTTAGTCCACAAAACTTTGATATTTATTTGCACAAAAAAAATCAGTTGAGTATGTTTTTGATTTTTTTTATGGAATTTGTAGTTTATGAAGTGGAAGAAGGCCTACTATAAGCTTAAAAAGGACAACCAGTCATCTGAGGAATCAAAGACAGCTGTTAGGCGAATCATGATGGAGAACGGAATGAAAAACACATCAGAGTATCTATCTGGACTCATTAGGTGATCTCTTTAGTGCTGAACAGTGAAACATCTTTACTCCATAACTTATCCTAAATTTTAAAATGAAAGCAAGTAAAAATTTATTATGTATTTCTTAAGGACATGTTTTTTTTTGTAATTTTAGGTACTTCAGTTCTTTCTTTTCCTTTCCTGTGTCTGTGAGGAAAGATATGTCAGAAAAAATGCAGCAACACAAGAAATATACGTGGGCCAAAGCTCTGATGGAGGAGAGATTGTCAGACCTCATCATTGAGGGGGTAAATATACAAATTATGACATCACATATAGAGTAAAAACAAGGTCAAGATATTCCAAAGGTGGTACACAGGGTAAATACACAACATTTTGACATAGAGAGAGAGAGAGGGTGTCAATACACTGGGGCTTGATATCCTATAGTGGGGAGATGCACAAAAACATGATTTCGTGGAGGTGGTTATTATAAAGAGTCATATTAATTTGATATTAACCGAGAGTGGTAAATACATAACAAAATTTAACCATTTCATAAATTTTCAGGAAAAATACCGATACTACAATTTACAAGAGGTTATACATGTATCTGCAATTTTAGCTTAGAACATGATTTTTAAAAATATAATTGCTTGTAATAGGTTCCAAATCCCTGGAGTTTAATCATCACCCTGGTTGTGATCTCAGAGACAGTGGCGGACGTACAGGAAATCGTTCGTTGTATGTCACGTTCTATGTGTCTGACAGAGGAAATTCTGGAGATGTTGTATTGCTGTGCATCCATTTTGTTGGTGATGAAATTCCTCAAAAGAAGTGCTGTGTGGAATGGGTAAGAGTACAAAATAACTGAGAGATGTGGAGAGTGAAACAATTTCTTGAAATAAGTCGAAGCAATCCGATTAAGCACAAAATATTTGTTTAACTGTATGTTACTGCATGTATGTACATGTGTAGCTTTAGTTAAATTAATTAACTAGACTCTCATATTTGTCATGTTCTTTAAAAGAATTTTAACAGCATATAACTGTTCTGATTGACAGGATGCATTACCGGTTGTTCTATGCCCTGTATCTGTTTGAGAATTCCTCTGTGGCTCATTATGGAGATCTAAAGGCAGTTACCAAGGGAGGTCAACAGAGCATTACCAATTACAGGTATTACAAAACTAGTGACAAGTTAGGCAATATCAAATTAAATAAAATTGTTAAACAGTAAAACATACTTATAGCAAAGTTAGCGAACTTGCTTATAATGAATTGATGCTTGTTGGGAAGTGATTTTCATTCTCCTTGTGAAGATAATGGGTGTAACAAATTAAGTTTGAAATGAAACAAAATCGCCCTTCCCAGGAACTTTGTTTTAAGCACGTTTTACTGTAAAGTACTGTTAATTTTCCAAGTAGTTTTGCAACGCCCTGATAATTCAATTTGTAAATTTAAGAAAATGTTTGCTTCCCTTCCCCCTCGCCCTGATGCTACGTGCCTGTATCCATGGTATCAACAAACTTTGTTGCTAAATATTTGCATATTTTTGAAACCACATAAAATAATTGAGAATGAAAGGTCACAGCATGGGGCATTTGAACACGTGCAATTATTCAACAGGACACTGGAAACGATCGGCACTTTCTTGGTTCAAACAGACATGACTTTTATCATGGGTACATTAGCATATTTTGGATGCTGTGGGGAATGAGCTAATACACTAGGTGATCTAGGATTTCTCTATTAGAATGTTCAACATATCGCGCTTTAAAAGAAAAATTTTCACCACTGAACTTATTGTACATGCATGTAAATAGGGCAAACACAATGTCACGGCACATTCATAATATTCATGGTTACAATGTTTCCGCTTTGTTCATTTGTTGTTTGTTTATGTTGTTAGTTTATGTGATAAGTACTATTATTTAAGAGCGAAAATAATCCCATCATGATGAAAAGTAGATAAACATGAACGCTATTATATTTTTTTCCCAAATCATAAAAAATTCCAGGATGTTTGCTACTTATCTTTTATTTGGTGTCTGTTCTGCTATGACTATAAAAGATTTTACTTGCGGTTTTTTAAAGTTATCATTATTATTATCCTATGTGTGTTTCTTTCGCAGAAAAATAAATCATTAATATATCTGTAATTAACAGAGATCCGCGCATCACTCAGAGATTTCAAATACTCAAACGAGTAATTGAACAAAATGTTCACTTACCCTTCGCTGATGGTACTTTCTTATTGCGTTTCCATGATTTCTTATTGGCGCCACTGACAGAACTGACCCAGCGTTATCAGTACCGGTGGAACTTTATACTAGGCTGACATCATAATCAGATACAAAGCAATTGCAGTCAAACTCGAATTTTGTTTAGTATTACGATTTTCTGTAATATAGTTTCCCACCGCTTGATATCTTACAAGTTCTCGTAGTATAACTTCATTACGAAAATTCGTAATATAAGATCTATATTATATGGTGGCATAGATCTGCCACCACTTGTCAGATAACTATGTTTACTTGTCAGATCTTGATGTCGACTTGTCAGATAATTATGTTTACTTGTCAGTTCTTTAAGTCAACTTGTCACTTATACACGTGTTTAAGAACTCAACACTTTAACCTTTCCACGCCCAATTTGTGCCATCCATTTAAAATAATATTTTCTGACAAGTCGACATAAGAATCTGACAAGTCGACATAATCATCTTTTAGGTCGATATAATTATTTGACAAGTCGACATAATTATTTGACAAGACGACTTAACATCTGACAAGTCAACATCATTATCTGACAAGTCAATTTACAATATGAATGAAAATTTCCTTAAAACTATTGGCCATGTTATTTTTTTCAGATAGTTATGTTAACTTGTCAGATCTTGATGTTGACTTGACAGATAATTTTAATAACTTGTCAGATCTTATGTCGACTTGTTACCGTAGATGATTATGTAAACTTGTCAGATATTTATGTTGACCTATATGATATGATGATGACAAGTAAATGGCAGTAAGTGACACTAACACACTTTGACAACAAAATATTGAGTTTCTAGTCACTGGTTATTTTCTGACAAGTCAACATAAAGATCTGACATTATCAAATGAGAAGTTAACATAATTATCTGACAAGTGGTGGCAGATCAATGCCACCATAATATTGCAAAGATTTGTAATACACATTTTAGTAATATTATTTATTTAAGTAATATTACGATTTTTCATATTGGACTGGACTGTTTTATCGGTTTACAAATAATGGTCTGTAATGGTACCATGTTAATTGTAGTCATGTACAGGAGTGATTACAAGTCAAAACGAGTTCTTTTGTTTTGTAGTCGATCAGATACAATAGTGAAATTAACTCATGAACAGCTACGCATTGTTAACCACAATGTCCAGGCAGGGGAAGTAATCAAAATCATTGCTTTTGCAGGTGAGTTGTTAGTTGTTGCAGGTAGACATTTTTTTTCAACTAAAGTATTTATTTTTAAATGAAAGCCATTGACATAAATTGTAATACCGTAAATTCTTGTGTATAGCCCACACTTGTGTACAATATGCATCCCTAAAGTTGGGTGTAAAATGCTGAAAAAAAAACGTTGCTTCTTTGTGTACCGGTAATACGCAACAACAAAAAACCCAGAAAATTTTCAATCAAGTTTATTGAAAAGTCATTGATGTGCATGCACTGATAATGTATTTTAAGCACTTAAAAGCAGTAAAGTTTGTAGATCTCAACATCAACAAAAGCAATTACTTAATTGATAATTAGTCATGACCAATTCTTTGATTGTTTTTAAAAATCACCAGAAAGAACCGTTTGCGTGTCTTATATTGTCATCATCAAGCCGTACAAATGATCATTAAAATTTTTACAGTGTCTATGTAAAATAATAACATTAAATTGCATAATGGGACACAAAGTAAATTAGTTTTAAATCAATTAATCATAATTATTGCTCTTCCTGCACTCGAATGAACTGTGATGTGTGACACGGGAGAGGTGCTTGCTTCTGACACCGGATATTGTTGAAAAAACATTGACCTCACTATGAGTCAACAGATGGCTGGTTATGTAATGGTGAATACACAGGGAAAACTTGTTTGATGACAGGAACAATGGTCTTAGAGGATTAATGTTCTAATACATGGAAATAAAATTAATAGTACCATTTTAACAAGAGCTTGGACTTTGTCTAGTTGTGTCAAACAGCTGATGTTGGCCTGTTTATTTTATCGCTGGCCACTCAGCCATTGCTCTTTGAAATTAACAAGATTTGTCTGGCTTTTGAGCTAAGACTACGCAATCTATGCATATTTCACTCAAATCAAATTTACATAAATATTTTGAATACATTTTATCAATGACTTTAATTTTAAATCTAATAGTACAATTGCTAAAAACTATATGCTAGTAGATATAAGTAATAAGGAATCATTTTTTAAACATTATGAGGTGATCAAATACGGCATGATCAAATGATAAATAAATACTTGTAAGTATTAATTTAAATATTGTGTATGTAGGAACCGGTAAAACTACGACCCTGGTTCGCTACACCCAGATGAGACCGTCCATGAAGTTCCTGTTGGTTGTTTATAACAGGTAAAACATAACAACATTCATACAGTCCTGATTATTATGTTAAAGTGTTCAAGACGTTATCCACATTATAGGTGATGACATATTTACAATCAGTGTATATTTCCCCTTGTGTTTGCATTGGAAATCTGCGACGTTCAATTTTCTACGAATAAACTATGCTTATTCATGCGCCATGAGCACAAATATAAACATCTTCACATCCTTTAAGTATATTTATTTTTGTAAGATTAAATGAAACTTTCAATCTTACTTAACCAATTCGATATGTACTTTTGAAAAAAACAGTCATTAATAAATATCTACTCCTGATCAAAAAAGATTTTTCTCCACAAATTTTCTGGCACTATATTTTTGTCAAGGAAGCTAACTAAATAACATGTTAATATGGCTGTTCCATGTTATTGAATGTTTCATATCCCTAACTAAGAGTGTAAATTGTGGCTTCATAGAGGTGTGTAAAAGTGTAAGTCTTGGATTCTTTCTGTGGTAGCAGTTTGTATTTTATTGAATGGAACTTGCCTGAGTGACTGTTGGAATGAGTACAAGGCAGTCTGGAGGTTTCCTGCCATCTGTTGACAGATCCCCAGGATCTCCCAGGAGATGTCTCTACATATATCACCTATATACAGTCCCTGATCATGGTGGACTAGGACCTGTAGATCATCTAGAGCTGTTTGTGCTGTTATTGTGTCAACATGTCTGGAGCACAAAAACTCTAACATGTGCAACAGTACAAACAGTGGAATAAACAATGTATGGCATCTGTTTTGTCTAATAGACTGCTGCTCCAGTAATAGTTCACTAATGTAACATATTTCACTGTGAAGTGTGATATCCCTTGCTACAGCCTGTCTCATCTTTGTAGACCAGGACTGTCCCCCTACAGCCTCAGTATACCTCTCTCTGTCTACATGATCTTCATACATCAGATATGGCTGTACTAACTTGACCTTTGTCATCTCTATAACAGATAAAGCTTCCCTGTATCTGAGTGTCTTGTAATAATACATGGCAATGTACAACATGTCAGAAACATACCCAAACTTGGCCGCTAATTTCAGCATATGCCTTGACATTTTGTGTGCAATATACATCTGTTTGTTGACACCTGTGTTTATGTATATGTTGTGTAATATAAAAGCAGTGTACCGAAGGATGGTGGCTGTATATTTCTGTAAACTTACAACTTGATATTGTGTCAGGGGAGAATCTATCAACTGTTCTACTGTGTGTAGGTACTTCATACAGTCCTGTAGGTCTAATGTTTGTATGGCACCAGTGCTATATATCTCACCAAATAATTGTACATCAAACTCAGCCTCAGAAATCAGAGTGTGTTCATCAGTACACACCGTGAGTCTGGGATTACAGAGGACATCAATGATAGAGGACCTGATGGAGGGACTGTGTAGCAGCAATGCTATACCCTTCTCATACAACCCATACAGTCGCCTGAATAAACTTAATTGTGCTTGGCCATGAATTTTGCTTAAAAACATGTTGTTTTCTGGAATAAAAAAATTTGGACAGATCCCCTCATACACCCGTTTAAGGAGAAGTTTGAAGCAGACCCAGAAAGCGGCCAGGAGATTTTGTGGACACCAGTGAGGTAGTGTGTTTTGTTGAATGGCCCAAAAAACAGCTGTTTTCATGTGGTAGGAACACAGTAGTTTATCCTCATCTCTTAATCCATTGTTAATTATTTCCTTTAAGAATAATTTCAACAAACCGTAAGTTAAGAACTGTGTATGATTCATTGAATACACAAGTTTGTTTTCTGCCAGAGAGAAAGAAATTCTCCATTCGTTGTCTTCATGGTTTCCTAGTTTGTGACCTATTGCTACAAAGTGACATCCATTTCTGATGATGTCATTGACAACATGAGGTGGGGGCCATGAGTGACATCTGTCTATCCATGAGGAGGCAGAGGGAGGCCAAAAATCACTGACAAAACAATGAGCAGCATCATATTCTAGTGAACCATATAGTGTTCCACTGCTACATGGTCCATGTATTGTAGAATCAGGTGTTGTCTCTGTATATTTAAAACTTGATAGATAGAGTCCCCCAATCATCCTCACACACGATGACAACACTACCTGGCAAGCTCTTTCCAATGGTAACCAAAGTAACGTAAATCCTGCTGGACTCTCAGAACTGTCACAGAGAATCAGTACCTGTCGGTGTATGTTGTAATACTCAGACTGAGAGAAGTCCCAGATCACTCGGTGGTTAGCTGGCCAGTACATAATGTCTACATCTGAACCATGTAATCTAAATCCTTCTCTCCTACTTCCACTCATCATTGATCTCGCCAGATCATGTTGATTCCTAAACAACTCCATCATATCCACTATATCTCTCCTGAAGGCCACCTGTTGTGGGGTCCCTATCTTGTGACACATCCTCACATACACCGACTCAGACATTTTCTGAACAGGAATTTCTCCTCTATTGAAAGAACATAAGAATTAATTGATGTTTTTTTTACTGAAATTGTATACATCAATGACCAATTGTTATTAAAAAATTGTGAACTTTAAAATAAACTTACATTTGTATTGCTCTGTCTGAATCCATAACTTGAGAGAAATATGTCTAATTTTAGCTATGCATGGGAAAACCTTTTGATACAGAAAGTGACAGAAATTTTGCTTCAACCAATGTGATTACATGCTTCATATATATAAATAACATGACTCAAATAATCCTTATAGTGATGTTAATTATGTGTATTGAGCACATATGTGAAAATATTTTCAATATAAATAATATGTAGCATTGTGTGCAAAGAGGAATAACTCTTTTTATTACATATTTAAAAGATTTATTTATTCTTATATTGTATTTCACCTCTCAAGAATCATTTTTTTATTACAAAACTGTTTTGTTTTTCAGATCTGTTTGTGATTTTGCTAAAACAAAGTTTCCAAAAAATGTAGAATGCCAGACCGGACATTCATTGGCCTTCAAGTCTGTTGGAAGAAAGTAACTCAATATTAACTGAATTTTCTGAAAATTTTATTTTCTGTATTGATTAAAAAAAAATGTATTGAAAAGTAAAGATAAATTAGTATGAAAAATTAAATATGGTGTGGATTACTTAAATTTGATCCTTGTAAATCGGGGAAATTATGCTACCAACAAATTAGCTTGTGTCTTGTGATATATATTTTAGGTTTAAAGATGCCAAAAAGCTCCGAGAATTGTCTGTGTTTGCCATAACACAACTCCTTCCATCTCGTAAAGGAGACAATTTGTTCATACGGGCCAAACTTGTGCAGGACACGCTCAAGGTGTTCTTTTCTTCAGCAGACCGAACAATATCTCTGGACCACACCCCGACCCAGAGAATGAATGACAATGGATTGCGAGTGTACATTGAAGTGGACAAGAGACAGGTAATTAACGAGAGGACTCCATTGTTGTGATTTTGGTTATGGTGGCACTGTGCTTATATGGATAGCTGTCTCCCAATCAAATCAAATGGCTAATTGAACTGTCAATGTTTTGTAATTGTGTTTGCTTAATTTTTAAATTTTTTTATGCCAAAATTTTAGGATAAATCTGGATATAACTTCAAATTTTATGATAATTCTGATTCAATTAAGTCATTGATTTGTATCTTAAAAAAGATTTCTCTGAAAGTAAAATTCATGTATAAAATACCCATAACCAACTTTTGGACAGTATGACTATAATGTACATGTACCAATTTTACTTCAATCAAGACCTCTGAATAACTTCTCCCTCAAAAATATGACCATCAGAAGCAAAAAATTCTTAACATTTTCCAGTCGTTTTAGTTGTAAATGTTAATTTCAGAATAAAAATTTTCAACGTGACAGTCACAGCTCGTATTCTAAAGAAGTTATGAGAATGTTCAGTTAACTTATCAGGCTGTTTTGGATTTTTTCAAGACAACAAGATCAAAGATTAGATAAGAATTGAAAATTCTTTTTTTCTTGATTGCCGAGTACCTGATTTGTTCACCACTAGGGCTAGATACAAAATGCTGATTTTCTACTTGATTTTACTGCTAGGGTTATGTAAAAGATGCTGAATTTCTGTGGGAGAAGATGAAGGACTTGAGGAATCCCAACGTTCCAATGACACATGACGGTTACCTCAAACTGTACCAGCTATACAGACCCCGACTCAGTAACTACGACTGTATCCTGATTGACGAGGCCCAGGATCTGACCCCAGGTGTGTCATTGTCTCACTTTGGACTCACTTAGGTGAACCTTGTAGAGTTTGTGTATACTGGTATTTCAAAATATCATTCTGTGAAAAAAATACTAGTAATGATTTTAATTATTAGTGGCTAGTTCTCAGCATTTGGGTATGATTCAAATGCAATTACGCCATCATTTTATATAAAATTGAGGAGACAATTAAAGTTTATACAGATTGATCAATAAGTTACCTGATTTTTCTTCCATCTACTGTATGAACATTAAAACCTGATGTCATTCTTGAAGTTAACTGATACAACTCAAAGTTCAATGATTTCAATTTCAGCCATATCAGATTTACTCCTCAGTCAGCCCCAGGCAAAGATCCTGGTGGGGGACCCTCACCAACAAATCTACTCCTTCAGGGGGGCAGTCAATGCTCTCCAGCAGATCAGGGCATCGTTTATCTTTTACCTGACACAGGTAAGACAGCCAGGTAACACTCAGAACTGTATAAGCCAAGCAGCTTCTGGGGCTTTGTAAAATCTCAGTCAGTCGTCTCAAAGAAATGTTTAAATGCATTAAGTGATTAAATACAGTACTGAAACTGAAGACCTTAATTACAGTACATCTCCAACACTCCTTTTGGAGACAAGTAACAGTGTAGATTGTTTTACAGGTTAGTATAAATATTTTCCCCAATGATCTTGCAAAAACTGTTGAAGTAATCGTCTTGGATTTATTTTTATCTGATTTGAATGATTTACAAATATCTTATACTCATACACATTTATAGAATTAAGGTAATACAAAACAGATCAGTTAGTTTTATCCTATGATTCAATGTTTTTAAAAATTTAATAATTTGCTCATTTGAATAAAATCTTTAAAATATTTCTGGCAATTTATGCCTACATCGCCCCAAACCTACCAATTGAACCTCCTTTAAGTGGAGGGTAAAAATATATAAGTGATCGTTATGGTTTGCTCTGCCAATGAGTTACTTTTCAAGATATTACAAATGTCTGTGCTGCCTTTTATGCAGCAAATCTTTTTGTTACCTAAACACACTGAAATAAATTATAACTGGCAAATTAAAGTCACTTCTGTTGTAATAAATTGTAAAACTAGCACTTGTGAATTCTTTTTTAAGACGATAATTTGCATCACTTACATCTATCTCTAAAAGGAAGTTGTATTATTCAAATTTAAATAAAATTTAACAATATGATTGCCATTACCCTGTAATGAAGATATTTCAAAATAATGACAATTTGACCATTGGTTTAATGGTTTTAGATTAATTTAGGTTTAAGTATATTTGACATAGGTAAATTTAATAAAAATCCTAGATGACGTCATCTTATTTGACCTTTGACTTTTTTATATGACCTTGAAATTTATTGGTTATAAAGTGTAAACACTAGGGATAGTTGTGACCAAATTTCAGGTCTTTAATATGAACAGAAGACAAGTTACACATTTTGCAATGATAAAAGGCTAAATTGGACAAAAACCACATGAATTCAATTCAAATGTAGGTTTCGAAATAATCAAAATCCTCTGTACATCAATTTTTTTCTATGCCATGAGTGGTTGATTGGAATGATTTACATTATGTTCTTTTTTAAAATAATGGATTGAAATTAACTTTTACATAACATTAACCCATTTCTTTGCCTATTTGAGAAAATATTTCAAAATATTGATTTTACGGGTGTTTTGTACTACCTTAAGTACTTCAGAATCCCAAATCGTATGATGTTATATTTTTAGTCATAATTATCTGTTTCTATATTGTTGTTGTTGTTTTTTAGTCATTCAGGTTTGGTCCAGAGATAGCGCAAGTGGCTGCATACTGTATTGAGGAACTGAAACATGAGAAGAAGACACTGGTGGGAAATGGGAACTCTGGTAAGTAAGGGAAACAAGGAATCTAGGAACTCTCAGGTAGGGAATGAGAAGTCTTGTAAGTAAGGAGAGACAGGAATCTAGGAAATGGGAACACTTGTAAGAAAGGGAAGCAAGGAATCTAGGATCACTCTGGTAGGTAATGGGAAGTCTTTTAAGTAAGAGGAGCCAGGAATCTAGGAACACTTTGGTAGGGAATGGGAAGTCTTGTAAGTAAGGGGTGCTAGGAATCTAGGAAATGGAAACACTAGTCTTGTAAGTAAGGAAAGCAAGGAATTTAGGATCACTCTGGTAGAGAATGGGAACTCTGGTAAGTAAGAGGAGCCAGGTATCTAGGAACACTTTGGTAGGGAATGGGAAGTCTTGTAAGTAAGGGGTGCCAGGAATCTAGGAAATGGAAACACTAGTCTTGTAAGTAAGGAAAGCAAGGAATTTAGGATCACTCTGGTAGAGAATGGGAACTTTGGTAAGTAAGAGGAGCCAGGAATCTAGGATCACTCTGGTAGGGAATGGGAAGTCTTGTAAGTAAGGGGAGCCAGGAATCTAGGAAATGGAAACACTAGTCTTGTAAGTAAGGAAAGCAAGGAATTTAGGATCACTCTGGTAGATAATGGGAACTCTGGTAAGTAAGGGAAACAAGGAATCTAGGAACACTCTGGTAGGGAATTGGGAGTCTTGTAAGTAAGGGGAGCCAGGAATCTAGGAAATGGGAACACTTGTAAGAAAGGGAAGCAAGGAATTTAGGACCACTCTGGTAGGTAATAGGAAGTCTTGTAAGGGGAGCCAGGAATCTAGGAAATTGGAACTCTTCTAAGTAAGTGGAGCCCAGAATCTAGGACTACTCTGAAAGGGAATGAGAAGTTTTGTAAGTAGGGGGAGCCAGAAATCTAGGAAATTATAACTGTTGTGAGTAAGGAAGGCACGGAATCTAGGAAATGGGAACTCTTCTAAATAAGGGGAGTCTGGAATCTAAGACCACTCTGTAAGGGAATGGGAAGTCTTGTAATAAGTAGGGGGAGCCAGGAATCTAGGAAATGGGAACTCTTCTAAGTAAGGGGAGCCCAGAATCTAGGACCACTCTGGAAGGGAATTGTAAGAAGGGGGAGCCAAGAATCTAGGAAATGGAAATTGTTGCAAGGAAGGATGCAAGGAATCTAAGACCACTCTGGTAGGGAATGGGCAGTCTTGTAAGGGGAGGCAGGAATCTAGGAAATGGAAACCCCTGTAAGGGAAACCATGAATCTAGGATCACTATGGAAGGGAATTGTAACTCTTGTAAGTAAGGCAAGCAAGGAATCTAGGACCACTCTGGTAGGGAATGGGAAGTCTTGTAAATAAGGGGAGCCAGGCATCTAGGAACATTTGATGGGGAAAATCAAAATCAATGAAAAAACATAATTTAACATAGTTTAAAAATAAAAAGAATTGCAGTTTATTGAAAAATAAGTTTATATTGGATTTTGAGGAAACCGGTAAACTTGATCTTTGTATTAATTATTGTCAGGCTGTGTGTATGGAGAGACCAGTGGACAGATAGCTGTTCTATGTCGCTGTAACTTCACTGTTTTCTCTGAAGCGGTCAAGAAATGCTGTTATGCTGGGGAAACCAATATCAGGGTTGCCTTTGTTGGGGTAAGGGAAACAACTCTAAAGTCAGGAACTGGATTCTAGATTTTTCTGAACCTAAATTTCTCACTCTTTTTAGCTCACCTGATCTGAACGTTCAAGTTAGCTTTTCTGATCACCTGTTGTCCATCTCTCTGTCTGTCCGTCCGTCTGTCTGTCCATCTGTATACTTTCGGGATGTTTTTGGACCAAAATTTCTCACTCTTATTAGTTCACCTGATCCAAAGGTTCTAGTTAGCTTTTTTGATCACCTGTTGTCCGTTGTCTGTCTGTCTGTCCATATGTCCATCTGTATACTTTCACATTTTTTACTTCTTCTCTAAAACCACTGGGCCAAATTTAACCAATCTTGGTACAAAACATCCTTATTGGAAGGGAATTCTAAATTGTTAAAACCTTTTGTAAAAGAGAGATAATCGTGAAACAGTGAGTACCGGTATAAGATGTGTGTTTTTAAAAATCATCTTCTCAAGAACCACTGCACCAGAAATGCCAATATTTACACAAAAGCTTTTTGTATAGTGAAGATTCTAAATTGTAAAATCATGACCCTTAGAAGGACCAAAACTTGGGTCCCAGGCAAGGTTCAAAGTTTAACAGAGAAATAGGTAGGAAAAATATTTAAAAATCTTCATCTCTAGAACCACTGAACCAGAAGTGCCAATGTTTACACAAAAGCTAGTATATATAATGAAAATATGGTGGCCTCTGGACAAAAATGGGCCCAAGGTGGTGTTCAAAGTTTTAAATATAAAGAAAAAATGTTTAAAAACCTTCTTCTCAAGAACTACAATGCTTCAATTTGTGAGATTACTATGCAAACATCCTTAAATAATGTAGATTTTTAGGTCACCTGAGTCACTCAGGTGACCTATTGCAATTGGTCTTCGTCCGTCGTCATGCGTCGTGCGTCTGTGCGTCGTGCGTTAACAATTTTACATTTTTAAATTCTTTTTGAAAACTACCAGGCCAATCGTTACCATTTTTGGTGTGAAGCATCTTTATGGTAAGAAGAATCTAAATTGTGAAATTCATGGCTCTACCACCCCTGGGGTGCCACGGGCGGGGCCAAATATGCAAAAAAAGCCAAATTTTCAAAAATCTTCTTCTCTACTTCCACGCATGTGAGGAAAAAACTGGTTGCATGGTTATGATGTCCATGAAGCCCTCTACCAAAATTGTGAAACTTATGGCCCCTGGGTCAGGGGTTCTGGTTCTAGGGTGGGGCCAATATGGCCATATATTAAAAATGTATTAAATCTTAGAAAATCTTCTTCTCTACTACCATATATATTTGTTAAAAACTAAATGCATGGATATGATGTCCATGAGGCCCTCTACCTTCATTGTTAAATTCATGACCCCTTTGTTAGGTGTTCAGGCTCTAGGGTGGGGCCAATATGGCCATATAGAAAAACTTTTAAATCTTAAAAAATCTTCTTCTCTACTCCCACACATGTGAGCAAAAACTGAATACATGGTTATGATATCCACAATCTCCTTTACCTAAATTGTGAAATTCATGGCCCCTGGGTCAGGGGTTCAGGACATGAAAGGGGGGGGGGGGGGTGCGCAATATGGCAATATAGTGTTAATGCATATAATGTTTAAAAATTTTCTTCTCTATTCTCACACATCTGTATAAAAAAACTGACTAATAATTATGTTCACCAGGAAGTCCTCTACTGAAATTTTAATTTTCATGTCCCCTCAAGGATGGGTTTTGACTCTAGGGCAGGGCCTGTGGATGTAAATGGATGTATAGATGTTAATGTATATATCGTTAAAAATTATCTTGTTTACTCCCACACACCTGAAAGGAAAACTGAATTCATGATTTTGTAGACCAGATCTTTTAGTTTTTCACCAAAATAATAGGTTTCACAGTTCTTTTTGAAATGTGGTCATCATTAAAAATTTAAAATTTTTCTACTTCAGTATGAAACCTAATTAATTAGATGCATATATGAGACTCCATGACAAGTTTGTGTATGGGATATATGCTACTCAGATGACCGTTAAGGCCAATTGGCCTCTTGTTAATCAATAAAGCTGTGACCCATTGATTATTACTGCGGCTCCAAGATAGGTTCAAAGTTTAACATGGAAATATATATTTTGGAAAATGTTAAAAAAAAATTTTTTTGAGAGCTACAAAGCTACAGTTTGTGAGATTACTATGCAAGCATTCTAAGATCGATAAATTGTTAATGCCAACCCGGTGCCAGAGATCTCATCGAAAGACAACTCGCCGAATGCGACAACTCATCGAAAGTCAACTAATCGAAAATAAAACTCATCTACGTGACATGTCAACAAAAAACATCTCATGGATGACGACAACTCATCGATATAAATTGAAATAAAAATATTTAAGAAATAAACAACGTTATTTAGTGAACATGGCGTTATGAATAGCAATTGCTCTGCTGGCATATTCCATGATGCGCGCTAGCGCATCATGGAAAATATGCCAGCAGAGCAGTTGCTATTCATAACGCCATGTTCACTAAATAATCGTTGTTTATTACTTATATTTGCATTTTACCACTCGCAAGTACCCTGCATTAGCCTAAACCTTGACATTTAGCTATTGCATAAAAAATAAACGTTCAGACTGTAATGTATTTTTTTTTACTTCACATAGATTTGTTAACAAAATCAATGGTATGTTATAACAGTAATTCCTTTAAAATGTTAATATAAGACATGTTTTAAATACATCAATTTTAGGGAGTTGGAGAAAAACACACAATGTATCTATAGTGGTTTAAATCTATAACGTCATTAAAAAATATATGACGTCACACCTTTATGACACAATAGTACGCCAACAGTAAGGTACATAAATCATGGTATAGTTAGGAAGAGTTATCTTTCCTTATACGTTGAATTTTGTACATGAAAATATAAAAATCAAACACTTTCGTTTTATTTAGGCACATTTTTATTATACAATAATAAATAACCTTTAGAGCAATTGCGATTATAGAGTAATGAATGCAGCTGCTCTGTATGGGCTTACAGTGGGAAAGAACAATGGATATGAAAATATTAATGTTTGAACACTTTCAGGTTATTGTCCTTATTTTATTCTCAGTCACGATATTGCTGAGGGAGGAAGCGATTTTACATTTATTCCTTTGCAAAGGAATAAAAACAAATTAATGTGACAAATGTGATCGGAAAAATGAAAAAAAAAAGTTATTGGAAAATTAAAACAAACAGATTTACTTGATCGTTTCAACATTTGGAGAACGAGTCGCGAATGGCAATTATTTACCATACCTTGAAGGGCTAGCACACAATATAAGGTAGTAATGTAAATGTTAATCAGTGTGAATACAATTAAAACATTTGATACCTAATAGTTATTGTGTTTTACTTTTCACTTTTAGTGTTTACTTTTTCACTTTTTTTTTCCACTTTCGATAAGTTTCGATGAGTATCGATTTATTGTCGTATCCATGAGATGTCTATTCCATGACTTGTGGTATCGATGAGCTGTCCATTCGGCGAGTTGTCGCATCGATGAATTTTTTCGATGAGTTTTCTTTCGATGAGTTGTCATAGACCCATGCCAACCATATACCACTGACCAATACTGGGGCCCCAGAAAGGGGTTCAATGTTTAAAATAAAAATAGCATATGCTACCAAATAAAATGTTACAAGGAACTGTTGTACAGGTGAGTGATGTGGCCCACAGAGTTGGAGTCAATTACTTTAAAATATAATTAAATACTTTCAAATACATTATTAATTTTGTGAATTACTTGTAATTACAATTACATTGATTTTTTCAAATGTAATTAATAACTCTCAATGTAATTAAATACTCTTTAATTACTTAGTTTTGTTTTTTAAAAAATCTTGAGGACAAATACAGCAAAACTCATTTATAGCGAATTTAAGGGGACTACAGAAAAAATTTCGTTATAGCCGTAACTCGTTATACGTTTAAAGCGAATTTGCAATTTTTTTTATAGCGAATTTGCTATAAAACAGCACTTCAGCTGACAATTCTTCAAACTATTGTACGTTAATAGAGACCATTGTCAGTAAAAAGAAATAGTCAATACAATATTTAAAATTCTTACGTATATTTTTTAATAATTTTTTTTTTGAAAAATATATTCGATATAGGAATTTTCCCGTCTTAAATGAATTTTGTAGTGAAAAAAATTTGTGTAAAAAACGTTCAAATTTCATCAGCGGGGATCTTAAATTACTTCGTTATAACCGTAAATTCGTTATAGCCGTGTTCGTTATACGCGACAATTTTATAAAGGATTATATAAGGACTTTGCCTGGACTTGAAATAAAATTCGTTATAGCCGTAAATTCGTTATATCCGTGTTCGTTATAAACGAGTTTTGCTGTACATGTATAAACCACGATTGCAAGGCTTTATGTAGGGTAATGATTTTAAAGGTTGGATTTCTATTAAATGATCATTTGTATAATTTGTTTTCAAATTTCAAGAAAAATTTTCATTGACACTAGTTTTTTTCCAGTATCAGAATCGGAAAGAATACACAACTATAGGTAGTACAGCCCATCAGTATATAAAGTAATATTGACTATGATTGAAAAGAATATGGTATTTAGACTCCCTTAAGTCTAAAATAGGGGATGGGGGGGGGTTCTTGGGTATGAGAGGGGTTCACACATGAATAAAATTAGACCTTTACTTATTGCCCTGGGTAGTGTGGCATGATGTATAAACATATTAACATTATGAGACATTTAATTATTGTATAAACAAAAGCCCATGCCGAGCAGATATACATGTACACACTAAACATAATTATCATGATTATAAGTCACCCTTTTAAACTTCAAAAATTGGATAAAAAGTAATTGAAATGTAATGAAAATGTAATTGAAAATACATGATATATTTGAAATGTATTTAAATACATTCAATTACTTGTACGGTAATTGAAGGCAAAGTCGATTACAAATTACTTTCAATTACTTTGAAAAATGTAATTAAATACACTAAATTACAAAATACTTTTTCCAATAACCCCACCCCTGGTCGCCCATGGGCCTCTTGTTTATGGTTTTAATTAAAATTTAATATGTAATTTGTCTATATTTCATATATTTTGTTTGTACAGGATATGTTCCATTGATGATCTTGCATGCCTTTCTAAATGTAACAACTTCTCTTTGACAAGTAATTTGAGATAGAGTTTGAAAATAATGGTGCATGTTGTAAATTGTATAGGCAAAAGAAATGAATTTTAAGTCTATCATACAGGGTTAATGCTTCATGAATTTGAAAAGATTTGGTATTCTGTGTGCATGAAATACAAGATTGATCACCTGTAAACTATAAACCTGTTTTATAGGGCACAGATGGCTTTGGATTTCCAATGCTACAGGATCTCTATACTTTGATGCTCTCCCCTGAAGAACGAATTAAACGTAAGTTATTTCAGACTTCAATGCAGCATCTTTGAATATAAATTTTGTTGAAACTGACCAAATAAATATGTTTTCTTTGTAACGATCTTATGATTATTCATATACAATGTACAATATTAAAAAGTGTATCATTTACTTTTGACTAAAGAATTTGAACAAATATAATTTTTTCAGAGAAACGTGTCATTGAGAATAAGCTAGTGAAGAAGTTTAACAGTTTTTCCGAGTTTGAGCAGTTCGCTTTGAAGACAAATGACATGGAGTTGCTAGGAAAAATAAAGATTGTGAAGACCTATCACCATAATCTTCCTGTCTCCATACACAAGATCCTGGCCAGGACTGTAAAAGATCTCAACACTGCAGGTAATGGATCTGAACAGACAGAATGGGGTAAATCATCGGTCTGTCAATAAGCCTGCCTGCTGTTATTTATCTGATTTGTTTTACAGACATGATCTTCAGTACAGTCCACAAAGCGAAAGGACTGGAGTTTAACACAGTGAAGTTGACAGATGATTTCAATGTGGGATTGGACTTTGTGACCGGACTTTCTAGTCAGTAACAATACACAATACAAAGAGTTTACATTTATAGTTCCATATTACCTTTAATGTTTTCACTACCAATGCTTACCATCAATCAAATAAGTCTGAATATTAAATCAAAGTAAAGCAGAAACAGCATTACTAAGATATATAAGGTCAGAGTTTTAATGCTTTCTGTATTTTCGTTTTTATCAGGACCAGTGCCGATCAGTGCGGACGAGTTCAATCTTCTGTATGTAGCAGTGACTAGAGCTAAGCGGTCTCTCCTTATGACTCCAACTCTCGTCAACCTGATGAAAAAAGCAGGGGTAATCCTATCTTATTTAAAGTCAAAACATGTTTAACATTTCTTTCCTATTTCATAAAAACATAATGCTTTACGAAGTTTGAATTTCCGAGATAAGTTTTCTAAACTTCCAATTGCATTCTTTTACTCTTTCTTTTTTTGTTTTGATTTAAGGAGAAATACGAGTTTCCTGTGCTGAGTTCTCAGTTGGTAACTTCCGGAGTTGTCATGAAATGTAAAGAGACGGACGAGGAGTTCACTCCTTTTGCTCTGATTTTACAAAAGAAACGAATAGTAACGGTTAGTCTTCTTGTTGGATATGCTTTTACATTAAATGAAAGAGGGTTTTATTTGCTATAAATTGTTTTTGTATTTAATGAAATAATTCCAATGGTTATTTGATCCTGTAGCACATGAGACACGAATGAGTGTATAGATACTGATACATGCATGTTTATCATTTGTAGAGTGATGGAGTCGTTATTGAGGGAGGTGTTTATGGACCAAAGATTCTGGTGGAGAATAGTCATCACTTCAGAGAATTACTAGGAGATCCCGATCGCAAGCACACACAGGCCGAGGACTTTCCCGACGAGGAGAGAGAGATAGAGATTATTATTGATCTGGGAGTGTGAAGACGAGAGAGAGAGGAGAGAGAAAAGAAAGAAAGAGAGAGAGAGAGAAAGAGAGAGAGAAAGAGACTTCCATGCAGTGTAAAGTGTTATTTAACCTGTGAGAAAAACACTTAAACAGTAAAGACAGGAGAGAAAAGTGCATCTGTATTAGTTTGAGGGAGTGACTATAAGCTTTGTGTGTTTATGAGAGAGAGAGAGAGAGAGAGAGAGAGAGAGAGAGAGAGAAAATGTGTTTCATCGTAAACAAAGCAATCAAACAATGGTGCTAAACGATTCTGATTACTAGTATTCTATAGCTGATTTGATTTCTTTCTACTTGGCTCTTATTGATAACACCAGAAAAGAAAAATATTAAAAGCCATTCAACAATTCGTTTTGTTGGTATTTTTAAAATTTTGTTTTGTTGGAATTTTTTCAAATACTGATGTTCCATACTGTAGTATATATAGTATTAAAAAATGTAGGACATTCAAACTTACTTTGTTGTCAGACACATTTTGTCATGTGGACTACTATTTTTCATGCCTTTTTATATCACTTAAAAGACTTGTTGTTCTAAGAATGCCACAGCTAAAATTGTCAAGTTAGATAACTCATGTAACCGAGATTTTTTGCATTTAGATAGTGCAGTTATTGTTATTTATTTATACAATACAGATCATTAGAAAGATAAGGCTTTGTTGTTGTTGTTGTTGTTGGTTTTTTAAATCATTCCTTACTGAGCATTGGATTTTTGGGATTACCTGGAATATCTTGTTTTTCCATCTCATGCTGTTACATGAATCCTAATTTTGACCCAAATAAGTAGAAAAACCAACTCAAGTGGTTCTGTTTTCAGCAAATTGCTTAACTACAACAAATATGTTCAATCACAAAAGTGAATTATTGTTTTAGTCAACAATTCATAACTTTAATTTGCTTAGAATTTTCTCCAAGGGATAGAAACCACTCAAGAAGTATGGGTTCTTCCTACATATTGACCAAAGCTTCTCCTGCAATATATATCAGTGGTAACGATTGAACAAGCCGAAGAAAGCCCTGACGCAAATTAGTTTTGGTCATCCGCCTGAAGTTAAAGTTAACTCGTTTATTAAAATCCAATATTGAATTGTTGCCAAGAACATTTTTCCAGTTGTCTTTACTAGATGTGTGCGTGAATGCCAACAGATTGGGTATAAAATGGAATAATGTCATTTCAGAAGAAAAAATGGATTCCATTTCAGCTTAGCTCTTTTAAGATTTATTTTGAATTTTTTTTACTGATTTTGTTTTTGGATTCTTATATTTATTCTTTAGTTTATATAAATAGCAAAAAAGGCATACTATAAATCTTAAAAAGGACAACCAAAATAAATGAGGAATCAAAGGTCGCGGTTGGGCGAATCGTGACAGAGAATAGATTTAAAAACACATCATGGTCAGAGTATCTGTCCAGACTCATCAGGTGAGAAGTAAAATGTTTGGATACCTGGCCGGTAGGGAAAGAGTGCTTTTAATATCAAAGTACCTGAGATTAAGAAAAAGAATTGAAAAGTTTGGCCGATGATCTAAATAAATTGTGTGATTTATGTGATAATAAAAGAGAAAATCTTTTTGAAGTTTGAAATATTTAGGGTTGATTAAGATCCCTATGGTCTTTTGTTACCTTGTTTTGATAGTATGAGTACATTTTTTGTAATTTTAGATACTTCAATTCTTTCCTTTTTTTCCTGTGTCTGTGAGTAAAGATGTGTCAGAAAAAATGCAGCAACACAAGAAATATACGTCGGCCAAAGCTCTGATGGAGGAGAGATTGTCAGTACTCATCATGGAGGGGGTATAATGTAAACACTCAGTCATGATAATTATTCATACAGAAATTTTTAAAAGGGGGGGGGGGCACAGTATAAATTCACAAATTATGACATTGAGAGAGGGTGTAAAATACAATAAGTCATGATATCGTAGAAGCAGGTATGACTGCTAGGTGACAAGAACCTCCCCTTCCTCACCCCTTTCTGACCCAATATTACAGAGCAACCCAGAATAACTAAATTCTCTTTTTTATGTGCAGAGGAAGAAAAGGTATGTTTTTATATCGTTCACATAAATATATTTTGTAACAATTTTTTAAAGATTTTTATTAATTCTGATCTGAACTCCCTGGGTGACTCTGTAATATTGGCTTGGTAGGGGGGATGGTTGGGTATGTCCTGTCAGCAAACATCTGTGAGGTAAATACACAAAAGCGTGATTTTATGGACTCGAGATAGTTGATATAATGATTCATAATATCTAAGAGTGATAAAAACACAGATGAAATTTTTAAAGGAAAAATACTCCAACTGTTTTGATTGTCTTTTCAAACATGATTCATGGTGCCCTAGAGAAGGTTAATATAAAAGGTCATAAATGAGAGTGATCAATACATGCTAACAGGCAACATTTTTCCCATTTCATTAAACTAATATTCATAAGTTATTTTTGTCAAATTCAGCTGAGAACATGATTTGTTGTACTATATGTAAGGTTCGGAATCCCCAGAGTTAAATCATCATTCTAGTGGTGATCACGGAGACAGCAGCGGACGTACAGGAAATCATCAGTTGTATGTCACGTTCTATGTGTTTGGCAGAGGAAATTCTGGAGATGTTGTATTGCTGTTCATATAGTTTGGTGGTGATGAAATTCCTCAAAAGAAGTGCTGTGTGGAAAGAGTACAAAATTACTGAGAGATGTGGAGTATGATATAATTTCATGAAAAAAGTGGAAGCAATGCGATTAAGCATAATGAATTTGTTTAACTATATGTTACTGCATGTATGTACATGTATTATAAATATAGCTTTAATTAAATTAATTAACTAGACTCTCATGTTTGTCATGTTCTTTAAAAGAACTTTAACAACATATCACTGTTTTGATTGACAGGATGTATTCCCGGTTGTTCTCTGCCCTGTATCTGTTTGAGAATTCCTCTGTGGCTCATTATAGAGATCTTAAGGCAGTTACCAAGGGAGGTCAACAGAGCATTACCAATTACAGGTATTACATGACATGTAAGGTAATATCATATTAAATAAAATTGTTAAACTTATAGCGAAGTTAGCGAACTCACTTATAATGAATTGATGCTTGTTGGAAAGTGATTTTCATTCTCCTTGTGAAGATAATGGATGTAACAAATTAAGTTTGAAATGAAACAAAATCGCCCTTCCCAGGAACTTTGTTTTAAGCATGTTTTACTGTAAAGTACTGGTAATTTTCCGAGTAGTTTTGCAACTCCCTGATAATTCAATTTGTAAATTTAAGAAAATGTTTGTTCTCCCCCCTCGCCCTGCACGTGCAATTATTCAACAGGACACTGGAAACAATCGGCACTTTCTTGGTTCAAACAGACATGACTTTTATCACGGGTACATTAGCATATATTGGATGGTGGGGGAATGAGCTAACACACTAGGTTATCTAGTATTTCTCTATTAGAATGTTAAACATATCACGCTTTAAAAGAAAAAATTTCACCACTGAACTTATTGTACATGCATGTAAATAGGGCAAACATGACGTCACGGCGCATTCATAATGTTCATAGTTACAATGTTTCCGCTTTGTTCAATCGTTGTTAGTTTATGTTGTTAGTTTATGTAATAAGTACTATTATTTAAGAGCGAAAATAATCCCATCATAATGAAAAGTAGAACATGAACACTATCGTATTTTTTTCCCGAATCATAAAAAAATCCAGGATGTTCGCTTCAACTCATCTTTTATTTGGCGTCTATTCCCCTATGACTATAAAAGATTTGACTTGCGGTTTTTTAAAGTTATCATTATTATTATCCTGTGTGTGTTTCTTTCGCAGAAAATAAATCATTAATATATCCGTAATTACCAGAGATCCGGGCATCACTCAGAGATGTACAAGTTATCTCCCGTAACATCTCGTGATGTGGAATGGGGGTCAGATCTTTAGTGTACATTTCAGAAGGAATTAAGGAGTTCGGAGTAGTATATCACACTAAAGGAGACTTTGAAGTTTTGTAGAAAATTAATCATATCTCACGGAAAATTCTTACAAACAAGTAATTGAACAAAATGTTCACTTACCCTTCGCTGATGGTACTTTCTTATTGCGTTTCCACGATTTTCTGTAATATAGTTTCCCACCGCTTGCTATCTTACAAGTTCTCGTAATATAACTTCATTACGAAAATTCGTAATATAAGATCTATATTACAAAGATTTGTAATATTACACATTTTAGTAATATTATTTATTTAAGTAACTAATATTACGATTCTTCATATTGGACTGGACTGTTTTATCAGTTTACAAATAATGGTCTGTTTTACCATCTTAATAGTTGTCTTGTACCGCAGAGATTACAAATTAAAACAGGTTCTTTTGTTTTGTAGTCGATCAGATACAGTAGTGAAATTAACTCATGAACAGCTACGCATTGTTAACCACAATGTTCACGCAGGGGAAGTAATCAAAATCATTGCTTTTGCAGGTGAGTTGTTAGTTGTTGCAGGTAGACATTTTTTTTCAACTAAAGTATTTTTTTTTTAAATGAAAGCCATTGACATAAATTGTTATACCGTAAATTCTTGTGTATAGCCCACACATGTGTACAATATGCATCCCTAAAGTTGGGTGTAAAATGCTGAAGAAAAAAACGTTGCCTCCCTGTGAACCGGTAATACGCAATAAAAAAAAACCCAGAAAATTTTCAATCAAGTTTATTGTAAAGTCATTGATGTGCATGCACTGATAATGTATTTTAAGCGCTTAAAAGCAATAAAGTTTGTAGATCTCAACCAAAACATCAAAAGAAAAAAAAAAGGGTGGGGGGGGAGGTCCTACACGGGGGACGGGGCACACACGTACACAGGTTATGCTGCTAACATTCGGTTAGGTTGAGATTTGAGGGTCTGATTGTAGCGTGCAGCAGTGTCTCGGATGTAATGAAAGTTAAGTATATGAACTGCACGTACATCTTTTTCTGACAACCATGTGAAGTATTTCCCACCTAGAAGAAAGAAGAATATATCATCCTCAGTCATGGCACACAGGTCCGCGGAGAGGTGAATATCAAAGGAGTTGGTGATCTGATCCCACCAGTATGTACGTAAGTCATTAGTAGAGGGACAGGAACATACAGACATGGTGTTGCATAGTAGGCAGATAAAGGGAGTCTGTTCCGGAGGGCAAGCTATAAGCTTGCAGATAAATTTACAAAGAGAGATTTCGTATGAGTTGGACGGAATAGACCAGATGAAACTTGGGTTTTGGTTTTGGATAATGGATTTGAAACGGTAAAAATCATTGTCATTTATCATTCTAATGTTACGGTTTGTTTGGTGTAGCTTAGATACAGCAGATCTCACTATCTTTTTCCAAGTCTGTTTTGGTGGAAATGAGCAATCAAGGAGCCATGTTTGTAGGTATTCAGTAAGACTGTAAGTGGACAAAATATTGATGACATCCGGAATAAACTCTCGCTGTTTATTGGAAATGTTCTCTAGGAATGAAAATAGGCGTGTTGAAAATATTTTCTTTGAAAGAGACTGGTGATCCATGAGACAGAGTCGGCCTAGAAATAAGAGTTTGCCGATATCTATTTCCGATTTGATAGGTAGAACTTTGAAAACACTTTCACAGATATCGGATCTTGTTTTGGTCGGAAGATTTTGTGCATTTTTGCAAACAAAATGTTGAAAAACATTTAATAGGCGTTGAAGATCGTTGGTAGATAGATTGCTCCATAATTCACAACCGTAGAGGACTGTGGGAAGAACGATCGCCTTATAGAGGTGTGACAAAGTAAGCGGGTTAAGATAGTTGGAGCCTATATCGTTGAGAGCAAAATATGATTTTTGTCCTTTTCTACAAGCTGTTATAGTCCTATCTGAGAGTGTAAGTTTGTTGTTGATAATAATGCCTAGGTGATTATAGTTGTCAGCACATGGAATTATTGTATCACCAAGTTTCCATATATAATCAAAATCTAGTTTGGAGCCTTTAGAGCGGACTTGTAAAATGCACGATTTTTGATCATTGAAGGAAAAACGCCACTTCCTGGAATATTCGGAAGAGACATCAAGCATGCGCTGTAACATTGTAGGTGTTATTGCAATACACACAATATCATCAGCAAGCGATGGACAGTTGCTGGTTATATTAAAAATACCAGTATTTGTACAGGACTTTTCCAGGTTAACAACAAGTTCGTTAATATACACAAGATATAGATAGGTTGGCAGAACTCCACCTTGTCGTACACCTTGTGACACGGGAAACCAGTCTGATTGGGTTTGATTGACAACAATTGCACTGGTTGTGTTTGTATGACAATCATTAATGATTGACCAAAGTTTTCCAGATATACCCATTTCGCGTAATTTGATAAGGAGGCCATGCCTCCAAACCGTATTGAAAGCTTTTGAGATATCTAAAAAGCATACGTAAATATTGCTGCCCTGTTCAACGTTATGGTATATAGTTTCTTGCATATTGAAGGAAGCGGTTAAACACCCAAGATGCTTTTGAAAACCCTGCTGTTTTCCGCAGGGGAAATGTCTGTCAATAACAAACTCTGATATTCTTGAATTGATAACATTTTCAAAAACTTTAAGGAAACATGACAACAGGGCAACTGGTCTGTAGCTATTGCAAGATGTCTTAGGTTTGTCTCCTCCCTTGTATAATGGTACGATGAATCCACGTTCCCAGAATTCTGGGATTTTCCCGATATGTACAATTGTATTAAAGAGTTTAACGAGACACATATTCAAAAGGTCACCGCCAAAAATTAGATGTTCATAGGTAACAAGGTCTGGTCCCGGAGCTTTGCGGCGTTTGAGTTTGTTGAACACTGCTAATATGTCATTGGTTGATATTTAATAAAATATAATAAACTGTGAAGTGTGACACAGGGCAGGTGCCTGCAGTTTGTTCCCGTTTTGCACACATTTGAAAATTAGGTATCGAAAAAATGTGTGCAAAACGGGAATTTGACCAGGTGATATAATTGCTTAATTACTATAGTCTATATCACAGCTCCTGTAAGGGCAATTGACAATGAAATAAACAAAACATATCTACTCGCAATTGATATTTACATTTTTTTTATGTTACAATATAACTTGCATAGAAGCACATTTACATAATAATTGACATCCATGTTCTGGAATTTAATTTTAAACATCGATTTGGTCATCAACAATTTCATGAATTTCTTTAAACAAAAAAGATTATTGCAAAAATGTTGTGTATGTAGTGCTTTTGTTTATCTTCCTGCCTTTAGGAAGTACACTTACACGCTACAATTTAGAAGAGAAAATATCATATATTAGTATTTATTTATTGCTTTTGCTTACATAAATGGAGAAAATGTGTCTAGTGAAAACGCTGCTAATTATTTTTCATTTATGCTGTGGCTTGAATAATCGAAGAGAATACTATTAGACAAATTAATGTATGACGATATGATGATAAATAGGCAATTTTATATGCTTCAAAAACTGAAAATATTTTTTCACAAAACCTATCAAATGTAGAACTAATTCATACATTTTCAACCTTCTTCAGTTTGAGGTATATCGAATCAATATTTAAATTATTATTTTTGTCGGAATTTATTGAGCTGCTGATTTGAAAATTGACCCGCAATATACTAAAGCGGTGATGTTGATCATAAGATCTACTGTCAAGGCTGCTACTTCGAAGATTGAAATATTTTGTGATAAAGGTCTGTTTCTTTTCATAATAATCTTTCTGTTGATACCAAACAACCAATTATAAACACGCGATTTACATATTTTGCATCTATAATGTAAGTTGTAAAAAGAGACACGGACTACCCCATATGACTGGCCGTGTAGTTTTCCCCTTTATCATATAATTATCCACTGAATCAGCTTCCAATTGGCCCGGGACCAGCAATTTTTCCTCAATTCATCGAGTTTTATATTTAAAGTAAATGGGCAAAAATGTAAAAATCAAATCATCTTATCCTTATTTTTCTTATCAGTGAGCGGAAATTTAAGACTAAAAATATTTATTTGATCTTTATTTTATCAAATGAAAAAAAATTGTGATAGTTATTAGTCTAAAACACAACAAAATATCTATATTCTTCTTGTTTCATGGTGCTGATGAATGAATGATAAAACACAAGTAAAAATCCAGGTAAAATCTATGACTGAAAGGCTGATTCTCCGAACGCCTACTGCCCAATTATCATTATTCAATTATACTGGGCAATTATGGGGCCTTCTAAAGGGGCGCAGGTAGACTTTACCTGTGTTTCCTTGAATGAAAAATAATACAACAGTTTGTCATTTTTGTTAAATTTTTAATGTCTTTATAATTTAAATTGTTGCATAAATAAAAAGAAAACATTGAATCAATTTTAATATATCTATTTAATTTATTAGCACTACATGTAATTCAATAAAATAATGTTTTAAAATTGCATAACATTTTATATACAATTTTCTTTTTATTTTGACACAAAGAACTGTTTTAAAACAAACTCATAAATACATGGATGTCTAAAACATGAATAACAATTTAAAATGACAAAAAGTTTTAAAAAGTATAATTTATACCAATATATATAAACAATATTTACATAGATACTAATATGGGCACTGAATCTGTCTTAATGTCCTTTCACGTTCAATGTCACTATGTCAATGAAGAAGTTCCGATGCTGAATCTGCGTAGGTCATAAGGTCGATGAGGCTGGGGCAGGTGTAGAAGGTTCCATCGCAGAAGAAGGTCTCGGAGGCAGCAAGGTCTTGAAGGTTGTATGTTGTCGCAAACGCAAGTATCGTGTTGTTCTGGAAGATGTTATCTAGTAGAAGGAATGGTTGTCCCGTCTCTGTCTCTGTCCATTTCCCCTCCAGTCTGATGTCTGCTGTAGTCTTTGGAAGTGGTGGTGTCTGTTTCCTGCGGGCTCTGTAGAGTGATGACCTGGCGGTGTTGAAAGCAGCCTCTCGATGAGCTCTCTGCTGGTGTCGCCCCATTCGTTGTCTCGGACTTTGTTGGGTTCTTCGCTGAAAATGGAGGGAATGGGCCTAACTTCATCTGTACATCTTATGGAGATGGCTGTCATAATTTGTTTGGCGACAACTTCAGTGTGGTCCGCTGCATGGGTGTGTTGCTGTTGTCCAAAACCTGTGGGGATGTCGTTCTCTGTGGAGATACTGGCGGAACACCCAGATGTAGTGCACCTCCAGAAGATCTATCTATTTACAGCTTGGATGAGTTCAGTTCAACATCTTTACAGTAATTGATTTCAAAACAAATATGTAAAAAATATCAGTGATTTTTTTTTACCATAATGATGTTCAATTACATGGTTTTATGACTTTGTTATTAAAAAATATTTAAGCTTATGTCGTTCATTTATTCACAGCTAGGACAAATTTGTTGAAGAAAGTGATTTTTTATCATAATTTTATCTCAGTCATAATTTAGATAATCATCATTTAAAATCTCTGATTTTAATTTATACCTTAAGATATAATGTTTTATTTTGTTAAGATGTAAATTTAAAAATGAAGAAAGATATTTTATTTTTATTTTTTTAAATAATATTTAATGATTATTTTATTTCACTGAAACATTTAGGTTTTTAAAAAAATATGGTATTTTTAATATAATTTCAGGTACATGCAGCCATTAGCACTATTTATTGCATCTTTTTATTTTTTTAAATTAAAAATAAGACAATGTCGTCTACCTGTGAACCAAAGTATATACAGGTAAAGTCTACCTGTGTCCTAAAGTATATACAGGTAAAGTCTACCTGTGTTCCCTTAGAGGGCCCCATAATTGCCTTGACCAATTATTATTTTTAATTGAGGAGTAGGCGTTCGGAGAACACACCGACTGAAAGCAGACTATAATTGCTATCACAACACAATTCACACCTATTGTTCTATACCCAATTATCAAATGTGTGCAAAACGGGAACACACCGTGCCTGCTTCTGACACCGAATATTGTTGAACAAGCAATACATTGACCATGCGATGAGTAAACAGGTGGCTGGTTATGTAATGGTGAATACACTGGGGAAACTTGTGTGATGACAGAAACAATGGTCTAAGAGGATTAATGTTCTAATACATGGATATAAAATTAATAGTACCATTTTAACAAGAGCTTGGACTTTGTCTAGTTGTGTCAAACAGCAATGTGCCGTAGGCCTGTCTATTTCATTATTGGCCACTCAGCCATGGCTCTTTGAAATCAACAAGATTTGTCTGGCTTTTGAGCCAAGACTACGCAATCTACGCATATTTCACTCAAATCAATTTTACAATGTATATTTTGAATACATTTTATCAATGACTTTAATTTTAAATCTAATCGTACAATTGCTAAAAACTATATGCTAGTAAATATAAGTAGGTAATAAGGAATCATTTTTTGAACATTATGAGGTGATCAAATACAGCATGATCAATCGTATCCTTCAGGCTCCCCCCTCCCCCTCATCCCCCCCCCTTACACACACACTGTATTTGATCAACTCATATCACTCAAGAGAATCATTCTTTATTGCTTTAATAAGTACTTGTAAGTATTAATTTAAATATTGTGTATGTAAGAACCGGTAAAACTACGACCCTGGTACGCTACACCCAGATGAGACCTTCCATGAAGTTCCTGTTGGTTGTTTATAACAGGTAAAATATAACAACATTCACACAGTCCTGATTTTATGTTCTGTTACAATGTTTAAGGATGCACGACATTGTCCACATAAAGTAAATGACATTAGGATATACACCTGTACAAACAAATGACAATGAGTGTTCAAGACATTATCCACATTATAGGTGATGACATATTTACAATCAGTGTATATTTCCGCTCGCGTTTGCATTGGAAATCTGCGATGTTCAATTTTCTATGAATAAACTATGCTTATTCATGCGCCATGAGACCAAATATAAATGTCTTCACATGCTTTAATTAAATTCATTTTTGTAAGATTAAATGAAACTTTCAATCTTACTTAACCAATTTGATGTGTACTTTTGAAAAAAACAGTCATTAATACATATCTACTCCTTATTAATAAAGATTTTTCTCCACAAAGTTACTGGCACTATATTTTTGTCGCAGAAGCTAACTAAATACCATGTTGAAATGGCTGTTCCATGGTAATGCATATTTCATATCCCTGACTAAGAGCGTAAATTGTGGCTTCATAGAGGTGTGTAAAAGTGTAAGTCTTGGATTCTCTCTGTGGTAGCAGTTTGTATTTTATGGTATGGATATTGTCTGAGTGACTGTTGGTATGAGTACAGGGCAGCCTGGATGTTCCCTGCCATCTGTTGACAGATCCCCAGGATCTCCCAGGAGATGTCTCTGAGTAAATCATCTACATGCAGTCCCTGATCATGGTGGACTAGGACCTGTAGATAATCTAGAACTGTTTGTGCTCGCATTGTGTCAACATGTCTAGAGCAAAAAACCTCTAGCATATGTAACAGTACCAACGGTGGGATATGCAGTGCAGACCCTCCGTTTTGTCTACTAGATTGTTGTTCTGGTAGCAGTTCATTGATATAACATAATTTATTGACAAGGTTGATATTCCCTGCTACAGCCTGTCTCATCTTTGTAGACCAGGACTGTCCCCCTACAGCCTCAGTATACCTCTCTCTGTCTACATGTCTATGATACATCAGATATGGCTGTGCTAACTTGACCTTTGTCATCTCTATAACAGATAAAGCTTCCCTGTATCTGAGTGTCTTGTAATAATACATGGCAATGTACAACATGTCAGAAACATACCCAAACTTGGCTGCTAATTTCAGCATATGCCTTGACATTTTGTGTGCAATATACACCTGTTTGTTGACACCTGTGTTTGTGTACATGTTGTGTAATATAAAAGCAGTGCTCTGAAGGATGGTGGCTGTATATTTCTGTAAACTTACAACATGATACTGTGTCAGGGGAGAACCTATCAACTGTTCTATTGTGTGTAGGATATTCATACAGCGCTGTAGGTCTGATGTGTATTGTGCATCATGACTAGATATCTCAAGAAATAATTCTACATCAAACTCAGCCTCAGAGATCAGAGTGTGTTCATCAGTACACACCGTGAGTCTGGGATTACAGAGGACATCAATGATAGAGGACCTGATGGAGGGACTGTGTAGCAGCAATGCTATACCTTTCTCATACAACCCGTACAGTCGCCTGAATAAACTTGTCTGTGCTTGGCCATGGATTTTACTCAGAAACATGTTGTTTTCTGGAATGAAAAAATTTGGACAGATCCCCTCATACACCCATTTAAGGAGAAGTTTGAAGCAGACCCAGAAACCGGCCAGGAGATTTTGTGGACACCAGTGAGGTAGTGTGTTTTGTTGAATGGCCCAGAAAACAGCTGTTTTCATGTGGTAGGAACACAGTAGTTTATCTTCATCTCTTAATCCATTGTTAATTATTTCCTTTAAGAACAATTTCAGTAAACCATAAGTTATGAACTGTGTGTGATTCATTGAGTACACAAGTTTGTATTCTGCCCGAGAGAAAGAAAGTCTCCATTCGTTGTCTTCATGGTTTCCTAGTTTGTGTCCTATTGCTACAACGTGACATCCATTTCTTACTATGTCATTGACAACATGGGGTGGGGGCCATGAATGACATCTGTCTATCCATGAGGTGGCAGAGGGGGGCCAAAAATCACTGACAAAACAATGAGCATGATCGTATTCTAGTGAACCAGTTGTTCCACTGCTACATGGTCCATGTACTCTACTATCAGGATTGATTGCTGTACATGTGTTGTCTCTGTATTTAGAACTTGATATATAGAGTCCTCCATTCATCCTCACACACGATGACAACACTACCTGAAAAGCTCTTTCCAATGGTAACCAAAGTAACGTAAATCCTGCTGGACTCTCAGAACTGTCACAGAGAATCAGTGTCCGTGTGTGTATGTTGTAATACTCAGACTGAGAGAAGTCCCAGATCACTCGGTAGTTAGTTGGCCAGAACATAGTGTCTATGTCTGAATCATGTAATCTAAATCCTTCCCTGTCACTTCCACTATCCATTGATCTCCCCTCACCACGTTGATTCCCTAACAACTCCACCATATCCACTATATCTCTCCTGGCGGTCACCTGTTGTGGGGTTCCTATCTTGATACACATCCCCACATACACCGACTCGGACATTTTTTGAACAGGAATTTCTCCTCTAATATTGAAAGAACATAAGAATTAATAGATGTATTTTTACCGAAATTGTATAAATCAACGACCAATTGTAATTAGGAAATTGTGAACTTTAAAATAAACTTACATTTGTGTTGCATTGTCTGAATCCATAACTTGAGAGAAGTATGTCTAATTTTAGCTGCATGGGAAAACCCTTTGATACAGAAAGTGAAAGAAATTTTGCTTCAACCAATGTGATTACATGCTTCATATATATAAATAACATGACTCGAATAATCCTTATAGTGATGTTAATTTTGTGTATTGAGCACATATGTAAAATACAATATAAATAATATGTAGCATTGTGTGCAAAGAGGAATAACTCTTTTTATTACATATTTAAAAGATATTGTATTTCACCTCTCAAGAATCATTATTTTATTACAAAACTGTTTTGTTTTTCAGATCTGTTTGTGATTTTGCTAAAACAAAGTTTCCAAAAAATGTAGAATGCCAGACCGGACATTCATTGGCCTTCAAGTCTGTTGGAAGAAAGTAACGCAATATTAACTGAATTTTCTGAGAATTTTATTTTCTGTATTGATTAAAAAAAATGAATTGAAAAGTAAAGATAAATTAGTATGACAAAATAAATATGGTGTGGATTACTTAAATTTGATCCTTGTAAATCGGGGAAATTAATGCTACATACAAATTTAACTTGTGTCTTGTGATATATTTTAGGTTTAAAGATGCCAAAAAGCTCCGAGAATTGTCAGTGTTTGCCATAACACAACTCCTTCCATCTCGTAAAGGAGACAATTTGTTCATACGGGCCAAACTTGTGCAGGACACGCTCAAGGTGTTCTTTTCTTCAGCAAATCGAACAATATCTCTGGACCACACCCCGACCCAGAGAATGAATGACAATGGATTGCGAGTGTACATTGAAGTGGACAAGAGACAGGTAATTAACGAGAGGACTCGGTTGTTGTGAGTTTGGTTATAGTGGCACTGTGCTTATATGGACAGCTGTCTCCTAATTAAATCAACTGTCTAATTGAACTGTCAGTTTTATAATTGTGTTTGCTTAATTTTAAATTTTTTCTGCCAAAAATTTAGGATAAATCTGGATATAACTTCAAATTTTATGATAATTTTGATTAAATTAAGTCATTGATTTGTATCGTAAAAAAGACTTCTCTGAAAGTAAAATTCATGTATAAAATACTCATAACCAACTTTTGGACAGTATGACTATAATATACTAATTTTACTTCAATCAAAACCTCTGAATAACTTCTCCCACAAAAATATGACCATCAGAAGCTAAAAATTTGTAACATTTTCCAGTCGTTTTAGTTGTAAATGTTAATTTCAGAATAAAAATTTTCAACGTGAAAGTCACAGCTCGTATTCTAAAGAGGTTATGAGAATGTTCAGTTAACTTATCAGGCTGCTTTGGATTTTTTCAAGACAACAAGAACAAAGATTAAATAATTGAAAATTCTTTTTTTTTGATTGTCGAGTACTTGATTTGTTTACCACTAGGGCTAGATAAAAGATGCTGATTTTATACTTGATTTTACTGCTAGGGTTATGTAAAAGATGCTGAATTTCTGTGGGAGAAGATGAAGAACTTGAGGAATCCCAACGTTCCAATGACACACGACGGTTACCTCAAACTGTACCAGCTGTACAGACCCAGACTCAGTAACTACGACTGTATCCTGATCGACGAGGCTCAGGACCTGACCCCAGGTATGTCATTGTCTCACTTTAGGCTCACTTTGGTGAACCTTGTAGAGTTTGTGTATATTCTAAAATATCATTCTGTAAGAAAAATACTGGTTATGATTTCTAATTATTAGTGGTTGGTTCTCACCATTTGAGTACGATTCAAATGCAATTACGCCATAATTTTATATAAAATTGAGGAGACAATTAATATTTATATAGATTGATCAAAAAATTACCTGATTTTTCTTCCTTCTACTAGATTAAAATTGAAACCTGATGTCATTCTTTCAGTTAACTTGTACAACTCAAAGTTCAATGATTTCAATTTCAGCCATATCGGATTTACTCCTCAGTCAGCCCCAGGCAAAGATCCTGGTGGGGGACCCTCACCAACAAATCTACTCCTTTAGGGGGGCAGTCAATGCCCTCCAGCAGATCAGGGCATCGTTTATCTTCTACCTGACACAGGTAAGACAGCCAGGTAACACTCAGGGGCCGGTTTCTCAAAAAGGCCTGCGTCCAGGCGCAAGCTTAGTCCGGACTAAATCGGGGACTAAACCTCAAAACCAGACTAAGTTGCATTTTACAAAAAGGTGGAAACTAAGTCGGGACTAAATTTGGGTTTAAATCTACGCCTGCTAATGGGTAGGCATAAGTCCTTAGTCTGTGCACAAAAATGGCGAGTGTTTTGTTTCTAAGGCAAAATAAACAGAGAATTTTAACTATACCCCCGCAAACGAAGTTTAGGGGGGTATATTGGTTTCACCTTGTCCGTCTGTCTGTCCGTCTGTCCGTCCGTCCGTCTGTCCGTCTGTCTGTAGACGCAACTTTGTCCCCCCTATAGAATTTTTTATTACTGCATGGAACAGTTTGAAAATTTGTACATATGTTGATCACCAGTAATAAAAGTAATAGTATTAAACCACTCTCAAATATATTTATATAAATACATCCAAATGGAGATTTTTTGTCTTTATGTCTTAATTAATAAAAAAAATAATTATTTTTTATAAGTATTCTATCAACTGACAATGCAAAGTTTTTGTTTGTCAATGATAAATTCTTAGGAGCTAATAAGAACATCAAAGACTAGTGTGGCTGAATTCATTTGTCCCAAGGGAGCCATTATCTGAGCCATGGTTCAGATAGAGCATGTGTTAGGGAAAATTGATAATCTGTAAAATGGATGATGGTTTTGGGGCTATTTTAAAACTGTTTCATGTAAACCAAAAGTATCTATCATTATAAGGAAATAAATAATATCATTAATTTTATTAATAAAGAAGTTAAACTATTTTTAGAAGTTGTTTAAATTTATTAGTCAAGTAAATTGATGAGGTGACCCTATTTGGGCATTAATTTAAATGAAATTCAAAATAACTGATATGATTGTAGTGTTTTGGCAATTTTAAAATTATTTGTAATATTAAATTTTCTTTTTTACATATTTTTACATAGTATGGTAATTATGGTAATGTTTTGGGAGTTTATTAAATTTAACAAGCTCATTAAAGAAAATCATTGTCCTATGGGATCAATCTAGGAGAAAGTGGGGGAAAATTTGAAACTACTAATTGCATCTGTCAAGACTCTTATTAGAAAGATATTAAAAGTTTTATCAACAGAAGAGCATTGCTTGGCTACCGGTATTTCCATTTACTGCAAAGGGAGGGGTTATTGTCATTTTGTTGTTTTTTTCTTTAAATCAATTAAATAAAAAAAAAATATCATCAGATACATACATTTGTAAATGTATTACTGTTATAGATGTGTACTTACAGTGAAATCCTTACAATTTTGATTTTAAATTTTCTTTGTTTACTAATTTTTTTTTTTTTTTTACAATTCTAGAATTTTGTTGTTGTTGTATGTGTTCCAAACCTTTATTATTCAATTCAATTATTTGTCCCATTTGAAATTAGCCTTGTGGGGGTATTAGTCCCATTAGGACAGTTCAAGTTTTGGATTGTTTTACTTGTTATTAGGGAAAACATTCACATTTATTAAAATATTTGTACATGTACGTTTATCTTAAAAAATACCTATTGTTCGATAACTGTTCCCATTTCTAAATAAAGTAAGATTTAATCAATTTGAAAAATAATGGGCTTAACTTAAAAGTTAAAAGTACCGGTATGTAATATACATGTACATTACTACTTTAATGAAACCTAAAGTACGAAGAATTAAAAATCGGTATACCCCAATAAATGATATAAGCACAATAACTAAAAAGATGCTATAATTCTAAATTAAACATGTATTCCACAACAAGATAGATGTATATGAGCAAGAATAGTTTATTGATTTGACAAGCATTTAGACATTGAAAATCGACAAGTCTTAAATTAGCCTGCTGACAATGAGAGTAAAATAATTGTATACAGTAATAAAAATAATTCTTTGTATACAGTATATATATTACTTTCTACCACCCAACCCCCCAAGGGAGAGCCTGGCCTCAAATGTTGAAAATTCCTGTGTTTTTAATTGTTGACAATATCTTAAAAAATTTTATCATTTAAATCGCAGAAAATCAAGAATCGTTTCTATGTCATTGTCTACATTCTTTCAATATTGGAAAAGAAGATTGATTTTTTCTTCCTTCAGTAGACATGGACAAGGTTCATGTACATGATATTATACAGTAGATATTTTCGATTTCAGTTGGTTGCTGTTTAACTTATTTTCATATTATTTTCTATATACAATGTAGTTGTATGATAGAAATTAAATCAAGCCTTATCCCAGCATCTAAAAGTGTCTAAATATCTATATGAAGCATGACTTATCATTCTGCAGACGTATGCGGGCATATATACTGTACCCTGCCCCTGCATTCTAGAAATATATATATTTTACATGAATATTGGTGTTAATTTCTATGCATTGTTTTGTTCAAATAATATGTACAATTGTGCCTCAATATCGTCTATAATGCATGCATTTAATTGTCAAAACGTATATCCGGTAATTTTCGCAATGATCTAATTTTGGCTTTTATTTTGATCACTTTTTAATTGCAAATTATAATACACAGAAATTTTTTCCTGTATCATTTTCAAAAACAAACTTTTCAAATCGCAAAATATGACTGACGCAAATTAAAAATGTTACAGATTTTCCCATTTTTGCAAATTTTGTGACCAAAACCCCCCCCCCCCCCCCGATAAACAGTATATTTGGTTTCTGAAACATTTTATATCTGCCTTTTTCATATCAATCATAATTATCTGTTTCTATAATGTGGTTGTTGTTTTTAGTCATTCAGGTTTGGTCCAGAGATAGCACAAGTGGCTGCATACTGTATTGAGGAACTGAAACATGAGAAGAAGACACTGGTGGGAAATGGGAACTCTGGTAAGTAAGGGAAACAAGGAATCTAGGAACACTCTGTCTTGTAAGTAGGGGGAGCCAGGAATCTAGGAACACTCTGTCTTGTAAGTAGGGGGAGCCAGGAATCTAGGAAATTGGAACTCTTCTAAGTAAGGGAAGCCCGTAATCTAGGATCACTATGGTAGTGAATGGGCAGTCTTGTAAGGGGGGGGGGGGAGGGAGGCAGGAATCTATAAAATGGGAACTCTTCTGAGCAAGGAAAGCAAGGAATCTAGGAATGGTAACTCTTCTAAGTAAGAGGAGTCTGGAATTTTTGACCATTCTTGAAGGGAATGGGAAGTCTTGTAAGTAGGGGGAGCCAAGAATCTAGGAAATGGAAACTCTTGTAAGGAAGGAAAGCAAAGAATCTAGAATCACTCTTGTAGGGAATGGGCAGTCTTGGAAGGAGAGGCAGGAATCTAGGAATACTCTGGTAGGGAATGGGAACTCTTGTAAGTAAGGGGAGCCAGGAATCTATGAAATGGAAACCTTGTAAGGCAAGCAAGGAATCTAGGACCACTCTGGTAGGGAATGGGAAGTCTTGTAAGTAAGGGGAGCCAGGCATCTAGGAACATTTGATGGGGAAAATCAAAATCAATGAAAAAACATAAGTTAACATAGTTTAAAAATAGAAAGAATTGCAGTTCATTGAAAAATAAGTTTATATTGGTTTTTGAGGAAACCAGTGAATTTGATCTTCATATTAATTATTGTCAGGCTGTGTGTATGGAGAGACCAGTGGACAGATAGCTGTTCTGTGTCGCTGTAACTTCACCGTTTTCTCTGAAGCGGTCAAGAAATGCTGTTATGCTGGGGAAACCAATATCAGGGTTGCCTTTGTTGGGGTAAGGGAAACAACTCTAAAATCAGGAACTGGATTCTGGATGTTTCTGAACCTAAATTTCTCACTCTTTTTAGCTCACTTGAACCGAACGTTCAAGTTGGCTTTTCTGATCACCAGTTGTCCATTGTCCATCTGTCTGTCCATCTGTATGTCTGTCTGTCCATCTGTATACTTTCACATTTTTGACTTCTCAAAAACCACTGGGCCAAATTTAACCAATCTTGGTACAAAGCATCCTTATTGGAAGGGGATTCTAAATTGTTAGAACCCTTTTTTAAAGGGAGATAATCGTGAAACAGTGAGTATAGGGTGTGTTTAAAAAAAATCTTTTTCTCAAGAACCACTGCACTAGAAATGCCAATATTTACACAAAAGCTTGTATATATAATGAAGATTCTAAATTGTAAATGCCAACCATAAACCACTGACCAATGCTGGGGCCCCAGAAAGGAGTTCCAAGTTTAAAATAGAAATAGCATATGCTACGAAATAGAATGTTACAAGGATCTGTTGTTTAGGCGAGTGATTTGGCCCACAGAGTTGGGGTCAATTACATGTACTTTAAAATGTAACTAGACTTTGACCCGTGCGTGCACGGGTTGACATTGCATATGATATCGGACATTTACGAAATAGATACAGCGACACACTGTATTGTTTACACTTACATAAGAAAGCTTTAAGCTTACAATAATGCTATTAATTTCACTACACTCTGCTTAGTTGGAATAATCTAATTGTGTCTCGGGAGATGCCTTCACCACAGTTAAAATGCCTTCTGTAAACCCGTAATGTGGCAAAAATTGCATAATCACTCCGAAACGATTTTGGAGAAGAATTAATGAAGCCGCATTGAAAATAACAGTCAAATTATTTAAAACAAATCATTTTGAGGCTGTAAATACCTTTAATTCAATTTATATTAATGAAGAATTGAACACTTTTTCACCAATTTAACATTTTTTACACGCTTTGAATAAACACATCATGTTGACATTCGGAACTCTCGGGATTTCTCATATTAAATGCACTGAGTTAGAGATATCTCCCGTATGTCCTTTGATGATCAGAATATATGACAAATTTTCAATGAAAATTTACACGTATTTGTAATATCCTTCCTGAGTTTATCTATCATGATGCAAATGTGATATTGTGGTAACATAAACTTAAGAGCCTCTCGTGATTTAGCATGAATGTAATGCGCATGTGCAAGATTGTAAAATCCAGATGATTTCCGGATTTTTTAAAGGAATTGATGTTGATTATTAATAAGCAAACCTTGATTGTGAAAAAATAAAAACAAATTGGTAATCTTCAAGTACCAATGATGTTAAAATTATATAAAACAAAAGACAGTACCCTTCGGATTTCTCGGTATTAAAGCCCAACAATTCGAAATTATTATTTTAATATAGTACTATAGATTAAATACTTTCAAATACATTGATAATTTTGTGAATTACTTGTAATTACAATTACATTGCTTTTTAGCTCACCGAGACGAAGTCAGGGGGAGCTTATGCTATACCCTCGGCGTCGGCGTCGGCGTCGGCGTCCGGACCTGGTTAAAGTTTTTGTTGCATGTCCTGTATCTAAGCTATTACTTGTCCTATCTTCACCAAACTTGCATGGATGATGCATCTGGACCTACTTATGGACTTGAAAGACTAGGATGCTGAATCTGAGTCCTAAATTTCAGATGCTGGAGGAGGTTAAGGTTGTTGGACCAGGTTAAAGTTTTTGTTGCAGGTGCCCTTTGATAGCAATATCTAAGTTACTGCAGGTCCGTACTTCACCAAACTTGCATGGATGGTGTGTCTTATGATACTGATGCACCAGACAGGCTTGAGTGCTGAATCTGAGCTATAGGTTTCGGATGCTGGAGGAGGTTAAGGTTTTTGGAGCAGGTTAAAGTTTTTGTTGCAGGTGCCCTTTGATAGCAATATCTAAGTTACTGCTGGTCCGTACTTCACCAAACTTGCATGGATGGTGTGTCTTATGATACTGATGCACCAGGCAGGCTTGGGTGCTGAATCTGAGCTATAGGTTACAGATGCTGAAGGAGGTTAAGGTTTTTAGAGCTGGTTAAAGTTTTTGAAACAGGTGCCCTCTGATGATGATATCTTAGTTACTACTGGTCCTAACTTCACCAGACTGCTATGGATGGTGCGTCTTATGGTACTGATGCACCAGACAGGCTTGAATGCTGAATCTGAGCCATAGGTTTCGGATGCTGGAGGAGGTTAAGGTTTTTAGAGCTGGTTAAAGTTTTTGAAACAGGTGCCCTCTGATGATGATATCTTAGTTATTGCTTGTCCTAAATTCACCAGACTTCAATGGATGGTGCGTCTTATGATACTGATGCACCTGACAGGCTTGAATGCTGAGTCTGAGCCATAGGTTTCAGATGCTGGATATGGTTAAGTTTTTTGGAACAGGTCACATGTTTAATAGATGATAGTACTATTTCAACTTGCATAGTTGACTAAACTGTAATATGAATGAATCACAGAGGAAGCTTCAGATGCAGAGCTTGATCTCCATTATCAAGGATGCTAAAAAATATATCTTAGTTATTACAGGTCCTAACTTCACCAAACTTGAATGGATGGTGTGTCTTATGATACAGATGCACCTGACAGGCATGGATGTTGAGTCTGAGCCATAGGTTGCGGATGCTGGAGCAGGTTAAGTTTTAATTGCTAGTGCCCTCTGATGATGATATCTTAGTTATCACTGGTCTGAACTTCACCAAACTTGCATGGAGATGCGTCTTATGTATACTGATGCACCTGACAGGCTTGAATGCTGAATCTGAGCCATAGGTTTCGGATGCTGGATGAGATTTTTTTGAACAGGTCACATGTTTTATAGATGATAGCTTGCATAGTTGATTTAACTATATTATAAATGAAACGCAGAGGTTGCTTCAGATGCAGAGCCTGATCTCCATTATCAAGGATGCTAAAGAAATCTCCTACCTCACTTAAACCTGCTTGATAGAAAGATGAGGTTGTTGTTAAATGATATAACATGATTCCTATGATAAAGTATTGTATGATATGAAACACTTTTGTTTAATATGATACAATATAATATCATATGTTATATTGTAAAAAGTTATATGATACGATATGATATTGTATCAATTTTTTTGATATTTTATGATATGATATTGTATCATGATATTGTTTTGTAAAGTATTGTATATTATGATCCAATATTATATTGTATCATATGATATTGTATAATATGATATTGGTTTCTGTAATTTACAATTATATCACGCGAAACTGTATTATATGATATTGTAATATTATATATTATCGTATCATACAATATTGTATAATATGATATGATATTGGTTTATATGATATATTATTGTATCATATGATACAATATGTATGTATGATATTGTATTTTATAATATTTTACTTTATCACATAATATTGTATCATTTGATATTATACAATGTTACATCAAATTATATTGTATCATATAATACAATATCATATTATGTATCAAATATTATACAATATCATACAAAACAATATATCATACTATATTATACAATATAATATCATATGTTTCAATGTTATGATGTATTATGTAATATGATATTGTATCATATAATACAATATTGTATTTTATATAATAATGTTGTATTATGTGATCAAATACCATAAGGTTTAACACAATACAATGTCATTTCATATTTACAATATCATCTTTGTTTATTGCAGTATTTTATTGAATTATATGATATATATTGTTAGTATGATAGGATGCAATATTTAATTTTATATTATTATATTGATTAATATATGAACATATGATTATCATACAATTTTTTCACAGATGATATATGATTTTGTGTCAAAACAGAATCCATGAATATCCAAGATCATAAAGTATGATTTTCATACAATATGATAAAGGTGGTCTCATAGGGGTGATGCCTCGTCTCGGTGAGCTTTGTAATCTGTGATTACCTATGTTTTCATAAATCATCATTTATAGAATTTGTTTTAAAATTAAAACAAATTTTATTTTAAAATAAAAAAAATCATCGACACTAATTTCAAGCAGTATCAGAATCAGAAAGTATACACAACTATAGGTAGTACAGCCCGTCAGTATATAAAGTAATAATGACTATGATTCAAAAGAATATGGTATTTAGACTCCCTTAAGTCTAAAATAGGGGAAGGGGGTTCGATATGAGAGGGGTTAACACCTTAACAAAATTAGACCTTTATCTATTGCCCTGGGTAGTGTGGCATGATGTATAAACATATTAACATTATGAGACATTTAATTATTGTATAAACAAAAGCCCATGCCGAACAGATATACACACTAAACATAATTATCATGGTTATAAGACACCCTTTTAAACTTTAAAAATTGGATTAAAAGTAATTGAAATGTAATGAAAATTTAATTGAAAATACATGATATATTTGAAATGTATTTAAATACATTCAATTACTTGTACGGTAATTGAAGGCAAAGTCAATTACAAATTACTTTCAATTACTTTGAGTAATGTAATTGAATACACTAAATTACGAAATACTTTTTTCAGTTATCCAATCCCTGGTAGCCATGTGCCTCTTGTTTATGAGTGATAAAATTTAACATGTAATTGGTCTATATTTCATATATTTTGTTTGTATAGGATATGATTCATTGATGATCTTGCATGCCTTTCAAAATGTAACAACTTCTCTTTGAGAAGTAATTTGAGATAGATTTTGAAAATAATGTGCATGTTGTAAATTGTATAAGCAAAAGAAACGAATTTGAAGTCTATCATACAGGGTTAATGCTCCGTGACTTTGAAAAGATTTGGTATTCTGTGTGCATGAAATACAAGATAGATCACCTGTAAACTATAAACCTGTTTTATAGGGCACAGATGGCTTTGGATTTCCAATGCTACAGGATCTCTATACTTTGATGCTCTCCCCTGAAGAACGAATTAAACGTAAGTTATTTCAGACTTCAATGCAGCATCTTTGAATATGAATTTTGTTGAAACTGACCTACAATTTGAATTGAATATAACAGCTTTACAACTTTTAAATAAATATGTTTTCTTTGTAACGATCTTATGATTGTTCGTATACAATGTACAGTATTAAAAAGTGTATCATTTACTTTTGACTAAAGAATTTGAACAAATATAATTTTTTCAGAGAAACGTGTCATTGAAAATAAGCTAGTGAAGAAGTTTAACAGTTTTGCTGAGTTTGAGCAGTTTGCTTTGAAGACAAATGACATGGAGTTGCTAGGAAAGATAAAGATTGTGAAGACCTATCACCATAATCTTCCTGTCTCCATACACAAGATCCTGGCCAGGACTGTAAAAGATCTCAACACTGCAGGTAAAGGATCTGAACAGACAGAATGGGGTAAATCATCGGTCTGTCAATAAGCCTGCCTGCTGTTATTCTCTGATTTGTTTTACAGACATGATCTTCAGTACGGTCCACAAAGCAAAAGGACTGGAGTTTAACACAGTGAAGTTGACGGATGATTTCAACGTGGGATTGGACTTTGTGACCGGACTTTCTAGTCAGTAACAATCCACAATACAAAGAGATTACATTTGTAGTTACATACTATCTTTAATGTTTTCACCACAAATGCTTACTACCAATCTAATATGTCTGAATATGAAATCATAGGAAAGCAGAAACAGCATTACTAAGACATAGAAGGTTAGAGTTTGATGCTTTCTGTATTTTTGGTTTTTATCAGGACCAGTGCCGATCAGTGCGGACGAGTTCAATCTTCTGTATGTAGCAGTGACTAGAGCTAAGCGGTCTCTCCTTATGACTCCAACTCTCGTCAACCTGATGAAGAGAGCAGGGGTAATCCTATCTTATTTAAAGTCAAAACATGTTTAACATTTATTTTCTATTTCATAAAAGCATTATGCTTTACAAAGTTTGAATTTCCAAGATAAGTTTTCTAAACCTCCAATTGCATGTTGACGTTGCTTTTACTCTTTTTTTTTCATTTCAGGAGAAATACGAGTTTCCTGTGTTGAGTTCTCAGTTGGTTACTTCCGGAGTTGTCATGAAATGTAAAGAGACGGACGAGGGGTTTACTCCCTTTGCTCTGACTTTACAAAAGAAACGGATTGTTACCGTTAGTATTCTTGTTGGATATGCTTTTACATAAAATGAAAGAGGGCTTTATTTGCTATAAATTGCTTATGTATATATTGAAATAATTCCAATGGTTATTTGATCCTGTAGCACATGAGACACAAATGAGTGTATAGATACTGATACATGCATGTTTATCATTTGTAGAGTGACGGAGTCGTTATTGAGGGAGGTGTTTATGGACCAAAGATTCTGGTGGAGAATAGTCATCACTTCAGAGAATTATTAGGAGACCCCGATCACAAGCACACACAGGCCGAGGACTTTCCTGACAAGGAGAGAGAGATAGAGATTATCATTGATCTGGGGGAGTGAAGAGAGAGAGAAAAGAGAGAGAGAGACAGAAAGAAAGAGAGAGAGAGAGAGACAGAAAGAAAGATTATGAAAGAGAAGGAGACTTCCATGCAGTGTAAAGTGTTATTTAACCTGTGAGAAAAACACTTAAACAGAAAAGACAGAAGAGAAAAGTGCATCTGTATTAGTTTGAGGGAGTGACTATAAACTTTGTGTGTTTATGAGAGAGAGAGAGAGAGAGAGAGAGAGAGAGAGAGAGAGAGAGAAAATTTGTTTCATTGTGAACAAAGCAATCAAACAATGGTGCTAAACGATTCTGATTACTAGTATTCCATAACTGATTTAATTTCTTTCTACTTGGCTCTTATGGATAACACCAAAAAAGAAAAATATAAAAACCATCTAACAATTTGTTTTGCTGGTAATTTTTTCAAATATTGAGGTTCCATACTGTAGTATATAATTATAGTAAAAAATGTAGGACATTCAAACTTACTTTGTTGTGAGAAACATTTTGTCATGTGGACTACTATTTTTTATACCATTTGATAGATTTTGCCTTTTTATATCACTTGATAGACTTTGTTGTTCTAAGAATGCCACGCCTAAAATTGTCAAGTTAGATAACTCATGTAACCAGTGCTGTTATTGTTATTTATTTATACAATACAGATTGATAGAAAGATAAGGCTTTGTTATTTTTGTTTTTTCTTTAATCATGAAAACGTTATTTCTTACTGAGCATTGGATTCTTGGGATTAATATACATGTGTCTTATTTTTCCATCATATGCTGTTACATGAATCCCAATGGCTTAAATTTTGACCAAAATAAGTAGAAAAACTAACTCAAGTGGTTTTTTTTTCAGCAAATCGCTTACCGACAACAAATATGTTTAATCACAAATGTGAGTTATTGATTTAGTCAATAATTCATAACTTTAATTTGCTTAGAATTTTCTCCAAGGGATAGAAATTAACTACTTAAGAAGTATGCGCTCTTCCTACATATTGACCAAAGCTTCTTCTGCAAAATATATCAGTGGTAACGATTCAACCAGCCAAAGAAAGCCCCGACGCAAATTAGTTTTTGTCACCAGCCTGAAGTTAAAGTTAACTCGTTGATTTAAATCTAATTGAATTGTTGCCGAGAACATATTGCCAGTTGGCTTTACTAGATATCTGCGTGAATTCCAACAGATTGTGTATAAAATGGAATAATGTTATTTCATAAGAAAAAGTGGATTTATATTACAGCTAAGCACTTTTAAGATTTATTTCGAAATTTTTTTTTATTGATTTTGTTTTTGGATTCTATATTTATTCTTTAGTTTATATATGAAGCAAAAAAAGGCATACTATAAATCTTAAAAATGACAACCAATTCACATGAGGATCGAATCAAAGGTCGCTGTTGGGCGAATCGTGACAGAGAATAGATTTAAAATACATCATGATCAGAGAATCTGTGTAGACTCATCAGGTGAGAAGACTTGTAAAATGTTTGGATACCTGGCCGGTAGGGAAAGAGTGCTTTTAATATCAAAGTACCTGAGATTAAGAAAAAGTTTTGAAAAGTTTGTCCGATGATCTAAGTAAATTGTGTGATTTATGTGATAATAAAAGAGAAAATCTTTTTAAAATTTGAAATATTTAGTGTTGATTCAGATCCCTATGGTCTTTTATCTTGTTTTCATAGTATGAGTACAGTTTTTGTAATTTTAGATAGATAGTTCATTCCTTCCATTTACTGTGTCTGTGAGTAAAGATGTGTCAGAAAAATGCAGCAACATAAGAAATATACGTGGGCCAAAGCACTGATGGAGGAGAAATTGTCAGTCCTCATCATGGAGGGGGTATAATGTAAATACTCAGTCATGATATCATACAGAAATTTTCTAAAGGGGGGGGGGGCAGTGTAAATTCATAAATTACGACATAGAGGGAGCGTGTAAAATACAATAAGTCATGATATACTAGAGGCGGGTATGACTGCTAGGTTACAAGACCCCCCCCCCTTTCTGACCCAATATTGCAAAGCAACCCAGAATAACTAAGTTCTCTTTTTTTATGTGCAGAGGTAGAAAGGTTAGGTTTTTATATCATTCAAATAAATATATTTTGTAACAATTGTTTTAAATATTTTTATTAATACTGAACTGAACTCCCTGGGTGACTCTGTAATATTGACTGGGGGGGGGGGGGGGTGGGGGGTGGTTGGGTTTGCCCTGTCAGCAAGCATCTGTTAGGTAAATACACAAAAGCATGATTTTATAGACTCGAGATAGTTGACATAAATTAAGATTCATAATATCTAAGAGTGATATATACACAGATAAATTTTTAAAGGAAAAATACTCCAACTGTTTTGATTGTAGTTTCGATCATGATTCATGATGCCATAGAGAAGGTTGATATGAAAGGTCATAAATGAGAGTGATCAATACATGCTAACAGGCAAAGTTTTAGCCATTTCATGAAACTAAAATTTATTGGTTATTTTTGTCTAATTCAGCTGAGAACATGATTTGTAGTACTAGGTTCCGAATCCCTGGAGTTTAATCATCACCCTGGTTGTGATCTCAGAGACAGTGGCGGACGTACAGGAAATCGTTAGTTGTATGTCACGTTCTATGTGTCTGACAGAGGAAATTCTGGAGATATTGTATTGCTGTTCATCTATTTTGTTGGTGATGAAATTCCTCAACAGAAGTGCTGTGTGGAATGAGTACAAAATTACTGAGAGATGTTGAGTATGATATAATTTCTTGAAAAAAGTGGAAGCAATGTGATTGAGAACAATGAATTTGTTTAACTATATGTTACTGCATGTATGTACATAGATAGCTTTAATTAAATTAATTAACTTGACTCTTATGTTTGTCATGTTCTTTAAAAGAATTTTAACAGCATATCACTGTTCTGACTGACAGGATGCATTACCGGTTGTTCTATGCCCTGTATCTGTTTGAGAATTCCTCAGTGGCCCATTATGGAGATCTAAAGGCAGTTACCAATGGAGGTCAACAGAGCATTACCATTTACAGGTATTACAAAACTAATTACAAGTAAGGCAATATCATATTAAATAAAATTGTTAAACAGTAAAACATACTTATAGCAAAGTTAGCGAACTTGCTTGTAATGAATTGATGCTTGTTGGGAAGTGATTTTCATTCTCCTTGTGAAGATAATGGATGTAACAAATTAAGTTTGAAATGAAACAAAATCGCCCTTCCCATTCATGTCCAATGCATGTTTCTGTTTCGATATCGTCAACGTTGCGATGTATACAATATTGATACGATATCGATTTTACATTGTCAACATTGCCGATATTTCTTTGCTGTTAACATTGTCGACATCGCAACGTCGACAATGTTGAACCGATATCGAATTTACATCGTTAACATTGCCAATAGGTCTTTGCCGTTTACATCGTCGACATTGTCGACATCGCAACGTTGACGATGTTGAACCGATATCGAGTTTACATCGTCAACATTGCCGATATTTCTTTGCTGTTAACATCGTCGACATTGTCGACATCGCAATATCGACAATGTTGAACTAATATCGAATTTAAATTATCTACATCGCAAGTAGCAATATACAATGTAAGACATATAGAATATATCACCATGTTGGTCATCATTGCGATATTGACAATGTCGACGATGTAAGCAGGATATAAGAGGTACGATGTAGACACGATGTTGACTCGATGTCGATCAACATTGCGATGTCGACGTCGATGTAAACAGAAAAGAAGGCACACGATGTAGACACGATGTAGACTTGATGTTGGTCAACATTGCGATATCGACAATGTCGACGATGTAAACAGGATATAAGAGGTACGATGTAGACACATTGTCTACACGATGTCGATCAACATTGCGATGTCGACAATGTAAACAGGAAAGAAGGAACACGATGTAGACACGATGTTGACTCGATTTTGGTCAACAATGCGTTATCTACAATGTCGACGATGTAAACAGAATATAAGAGGTACGATGTACACACAATGTCTACACGATGTCGATTAACATTGCGATGTCGACGGTGTAAACAGGTTATTGGAGTTAGGTACGATGAAGACACGAAGTCTACACGATGTTGATCAACACTGCAATGTCGACGGTGTAAACAGAAAAGAAGGCACACGATGTATACACGATATCGACTCGATGTCGATCAACATTGCGATATCAACGATGTCGACGATGTAAACAGAATATAAGAGGTACGATGTAGACACGATGTCGACCTGATATCGATTAACATTGCGATGTCGACGATGTAAACAGGAAACAAGACACACGATGTGGACACAATGTCGACTCGATGTTGGTCAACATTGCGATATCGAAATTGTACACAGGATATATATGGTACGCTGCAAATGCAAATTTAATAATTATACTAATATGATATTGACACAATGTGTACTCGGTATTGGCCAACATTGCGATGTCGACAATATTGATAAAACATCGTGCATTGGACATACTTTGTTTAAAGCATGTTTTACTGTAAAGTACTGGTAATTTTCCAAGTAGTTATGCAACTCCCTGATAATTTAATTTGTAAATTTAAGAAAATGTTTGCTTCCCTCCCCCCTTGCCCTGATGCTACGTGCCTATATCCATGGTATCAACAAACTTTGTTCCTAAATATTTGCACATTCTTGAAACCACATAAAATAATTGAAAATGGAAGGTCACAGCGGGGGGCATTTGAACACGTGCAATGTACATGCATGTAAATAGGGCAAACACGACGTCACGGCGCATTCATAATGTTCATGGTTACAATGTTTCCGCTTTGTTCAATCGTTGTTAGTGTATGTTGTTAGTTTATGTAATAAGTACTTTTATTTAAGAGCGAAAATAATCCCATCATGATGAAAAGTAGATAAACATGAACACTATCGTATTTTTTTCCCGAATCATAAAAAAATCCAGGATGTTCGCTACAACTTATCTTTAATTTGGCGTCTATTCCCCTATGACTATAAAAGATTTTACTTGCGGTTTTTTAAAGTTATCATTATTATTATCCTGTGTGTGTTTCTTTCGCAGAAAATAAATCATCAATAATATCTGTAATTACCAGAGATCCGGGCATCACTCAAAGATGTACAAGTTATCTCCCGTAACATCTCGTGATGTGGAATGGGGGTCCAATCTTTAGTGTACATTTCGGGGAGGAAGTAAGGAATTAGGGGTAAAAGGAGTAGTATATCACACTAAAGGAGACTTTGAAGTTTTGTAGAAAATTAATCATATCTCACGGAAAATTCTTACAAACGAGTAATTGAACAAAATGTTCACTTACCCTTTACTGATGGTACTTTCTTATTGCGTTTCCACGATTTTCTGTAATATAGTTTCCCACCGCTTGCTAACTTACAAGTTCTTGTAATATAACTTCATTACGAAAATTTGTTATATAAGATCTATATTGCAAAGATTTGTAATATTACAGATTTTAGTAATATTATTTATTTAAGTAATATTACGATTTTTCATATTGGACTGGACTGTTTTATCAGTTTACAAATAATGGTCTGTTGTACCATCTTAATTGTAGTCATGTACAGCAGTGATTACAAGTCAAAACGTTTGTTTTGTAGTCGATCAGATACAGTAGTGAAATTAACTCATGAACAGCTACGCATTGTTAACCACAATGTCCAGGCAGGGGAAGTAATCAAAATCATTGCTTTTGCAGGTGAGTTGTTAGTTGTTGCAGGTAGACATTTGTTTTCAACTTAAGTATTTTTTTATAAAATGAAAGCATTTGACATAAATTGTAATACTGTAAATTCTTGTGTATAGCCCACACTTGTGTATAATATGCATCCCTAAAGTTGGGTGTAAAATGCTAAAAAAAAAGTTGCCTCCCTGTGAACCGGCAATACACAATAAAAAAAACCAGAAAATGTTCAATCAAGTTTATTGAAAAGTCATTGATGTGCATGCACTGATAATGTATTTTAAGTGCTTTAAAGCAATAAAGTTTGTAGATCTCGACCAAAACATCAACAAAAGCAATAAGTCATGACCAATTTTTTGATTGTTTTTAAAAAAGAATTATAAAGAAACGTTTGCATGTCTTTTATTTTCATCATCAAGTCGTACAATTGATCAATATAATTTTGACAGTGTCTATGTAATATTAATAACGTTAAATTGCATAATGGGCCACAATGTAAATAAGTTTTAAATCAATTCATAATTATTGCTTATCTACTGCTCTCTAATAAACTGTGAAGTGTGCCTGCTTCAGACACCGGATATTGTTGAACAAACATTGACCACGCTACGAGTCAACAGGTGGCTGGTTATGTAATGGTGAATACACTGGGGAAACTTGTTTGATGACAGAAACAGTGGTCTAAGAGGATTAATGTTCTAATACATGGAAATAAAATTAATAGTACCATTTTAACAAGAGCTTGGACTTTGGGTATTTGTGCCAAACAGCATTGTGACGTAGGCCTGTCTACTTCATTGTTGGCCACTCAGCCGTGGCTCTTTGAAATCAACAAGATTTGTCTGGCTTTTGAGTTAAGACTACACAATTTATGCATATTTCACTCAAATCAATTTTACAATGTATATTTTGAATACATTTAATCAATGACTTTAATTTTAAATCAATAGTACAATTGCTAAAAGCTATATGCTAGTAGATATAAGTAATAAGGAATCATTTTTTGAACATAATGAGGTGATCAAATACGGCATGATCAAATCTATCCTTCAGGCTCCCCCCCTCCCCCCTTACACACACACTGTATTTAATCAACTCGTAGCACTCAAGAGAATCATTCTTTATTGCTTTAATAAGTACTTGTAAATATTAATTTAAACATTGTGTATGTAGGAACCGGTAAAACTACGACCCTGGTACGCTACACCCAGATGAGACCTTCCATGAAGTTCCTGTTGGTTGTTTATAACAGGTAAAACATAACAACATTCATACAGTCCTTATTTTATGTTCTGTTACAATGTTTAAGGATACATGACATTGTCCAAATAAAGTAAATGACATTAGGATATACACCTGTAAAAACAAATGACAATGAGTGTTCAAGACATTATCCACATTATAGGTGATGACATATATACAATCAGTGTATATTTCCCCTTGCGTTTGCATTGGAAATCTGCGACATTCAATTTTCTACGAATAAACTATGCTTATTCATGCGCCATGAGCACAAATATAAATGTCTTCACATGCTTTAAGTAAATTCATTTTGTAAGATTAAATGAAACTTTCCATCTTACTTAACCAATTCGATGTGTACTTTTGAAAAAACAGTCATTAATACATATCTACTCCTTATTAAAAGAGATTTTTCTCCACAAAGTTTCTGGCACTATATTTTTGTCGCAGAAGCTAACTAAATACCATGTTAATATGACTGTTCCATGGTATTGCATGTTTCATATCCCTGACCAAGAGTGTAAATTGGGGCTTCATAGAGGTGTGTAAAAGTGTAAGTCTTGGATTCTTTCTGTGGTAGCAGTTTGTATTTTATGGAATGGTTCTTCTGTGAGTGACTGTTGGTATGAGTACAGGGCAGCCTGAAGGTTTCCTGCCATCTGTTGACAGATCTCCAGGATCTCCCAGGAGATGTCTCTGTCTATATCACATACATACTGTCCCTGATCATGGTGGACTAGGACCTGTAGCTCATCTAGAGCTGCTTATGTTCTCATTGTGTCAACATGTCTGGAGCACAAAAACTCTAGCATGTGTAACAGTACATGGGGAGGAATAGACAATGTAGAAGCTGTGTATTGTGTACCAGATTGTTGTTCTGGTAGCAGTTCACTGACATAACATATTTCATTGCAAAGTTTGATATTCATTGCTACAGCCTGTCTGATCTTTGTAGACCAGGACTGTCCCCCTACATCCTCAGTATACCTCTCTCTGTCTACATGATCTTCATACATCAGATATGGTCGTGCTAACTTGACCTTTGTCATCTCTATAACAGATAAAGCTTCCCTGTATCTGAGTGTTTTGTAATAATGCATGGCAATGTACAACATGTCAGAAACATACCCAAACTTGACCGCTAATTTCAGCATATGCCTTGACATTTTGTGTGCAATATACATCTGTTTGTTGACACCTGCGTTTGTGTACATGTTGTGTAATATAACAGCAGTACACTGAAGGATGGTGGCTGTATGTTTCTGTAAACTTAAAACTTGATATTGTGTCAGGGGAGAACCTATTAACTGTTCTACTGTGTGTAGGAACTTCATACAGAGCTGTAGGTCTGATGTTTTTATGACATCAGTAATATATATCTCACCAAATAATTCTTCATCAAACTCAGCCTCAGAGATCAGAGTGTGTTCATCAGTACACACCGTGAGTCTGGGATTACAGAGGACATCAATGATAGAGGACCTGATGGAGGGACTGTGTAGCAGCAATGCTATACCCTTCTCATACAACCCATACAGTCGCCTGAATAAACTTGTTTGTGCTTGGCCGTGGATTTTGCTTAAAAACATGTTGTTTTCTGGAATGAAAAAATTTGGACAGATCCCCTCATACACCCATTTAAGGAGAAGTTTGAAGCAGACCCAGAAACCGGCCAGGAGATTATGTGGACACCAGTGAGGTAGTGTGTTTTGTTGAATGGCCCAAAAAACAGCTGTTTTCGTGTGGTAGGAACAGAGTAGTTTATCTTCATCTCTTATTCCATTGTTAATTATTTCCTTTAAGAACAGTTTCAGATTACCATAAGTTAAGAACTGTGTGTGATTCATTGAGTACACAATTTTGTTTTCTGCCTGAGAGAACGAAATTCTCCATTCTTTGTCTTCATGATTTCCTAGTTTGTGTCCTATTGCTACAAAGTGACATCCATTTCTGACGATGTCATTGACAACATGAGATTGGGGCCATGAGTGACATCTGTCTATTCATGAGGTGGCAGAGGGGGGCCAAAAATCACTGACAAAACAATGAGCTTTATCGTATTCTATTGGACCATTTGTTCCACTGCTACATGGTCCATGTACTATAGAACCAGGATCTCCTAAAGTTCGTGTCATCTCTCTGTATTTAGAACATACATGGTCCATGTACTGTATCATCAGGTCTGAATGCTGTACATGTGTTGTCTCTGTGTTTAGAACTTGATATATAGAGACCCCCATTCATTCTCACACACGATGACGACACTATCTGTTCAGCTCTTTCCAATGGTAACCAAAGTAATGTAAATCCTGCTGGACTCTCAGAACTGTCACAGAGAATCATTACCTGTCTGAGTATGTTGTAATACCCAGACTGAGAGAAGTCCCAGATCACTCGGTAGTTAGTTGGCCAGAACATAGTGTCTATGTCTGAATCATGTAATCTAAATCCTTCCCTGTCACTTCCGCTATTCATTGATCTCGCCATATTATTTTGATTTCCCAACAACTCCATCATATCCACTATATCTCTCCTGGAGGCCACCTGTTGTGGGGTCCCTATCTCGTGACACATCCCCACATAAACTGACTCAGACATATTCTGAACAAGAATTTCTCCTCTAATATTGAAAGAATCAAAAATCCAGACATGTAAACTTATAAATCCGAATATGCAATCGTGTTGATGTGTGAGCCTGAGCATGAATATGTGTAATTCTGATCGTGTAACCTATAAAACTCGGGCATAAACACGTGTAAGATTTGACTCAGTTCCTTCGCATGATGCACATTTTGCAACTTTATTGTTTACATTAGTTAATTAAACCTTCAACTTTGCACACTTTCAATCCGTAGTTTCTGCGTTTGTAACTTCAGGCTCGGCAATAGCACATCTGACATGATACAAATTGACAAATGTAAAGTCTACAAGTTTGTCGAATTTTGACATGACCTTATATGGCAACTGCCTTGCTGCGGGAAAAGGCATGCCGTAACCGCCGGACCGGAATGTACGAAAAATAAACATAATATTCAGCTAACTGTTGCAATAAGCTTTTAATGAATGACACCTTTTCTATCGAAAACACCGGTATTATTTTTAGAAGAAAAAAATTGAGGTATGATTGAAACTGGACCAAACAGGAAGAGGTTCATGTAGAAAAAAAATCGTTGCCGATGTGACGAATGCGCTAAATAAGGTCTTCCGTTTCCAACGGAAGACCTTCTTGTTATTGCTTTGTTTCTTTTTCCCTATTATTAAGGTCTTCCGTTTCCAACGGAAGACCTTCTTGTTATTCTTCCGTTTCTTTTTCCCTATTATTAAGGTCTTCCGTTTCCAACGGAAGACCTTCTTGTTATTCTTCGGTTTCTTTTTCCCTATTATTAAGGTCTTCCGTTTCCAACGGAAGACCTTATTGTTAGGGTCTTCCGTTTCCGACGGAAGACCCTCTTGTTATTCTATTGTTTCTTTTCCTTATTATTATTTTATTTTTTATTTTTTTTCTGACTTTTTTCGAACGCTATTTCTCGTGAACTACTCGACCGATTTGCATGAAATTTTCAGGACGTATTGAGCATCAAAAGCACTTGATTTTATAAAATTTCTACCTGATGACGTCACTTCCGGTTCGAGATTTTGAGGATTTAGTGAAATTTTAAGGCCCATTTTGTCCACGTAACTTCTCAAAAACTAATTGAGATAGAAATATGAAACTTTCAGGGATAGTAGATGAATGTCTGTAGATGATCCTATTTATTTGATTTTTTGAAAAATGCGCAAGGCGGCGAAGCTCGCCTGAGCTAAAAAATTGGCACCAATTTTTTTCAAGAAATTTTCGCACATTTTCGGCCCTAGCTTTTAATGTGTAAATATTTTGTTAAGACATGTAATGCTAAAGTTGTTCAGATTAACTAGATCTTTCGTTTGCTTTCAAAAAAAGGGGCCGGCCCCTCAAATTAGGGGCTAAGAGTGCTCTAAAGTGTTTTTGCAATAACTCTTTACTGCAAAATAATTTGTTATCAATCATAGAACCAAAAATGTTCATAGTACATCTGTTTATCTAAACAGTACCATGTTGAAGTCATATGTTACGTAATTAGGGGCTAAAAGGGGCCAAAAGTCCGAAATTTTGATCTTAAATATCTAGAAAAGGAGAAATATTTTGATAAGCATTATAGAACAAAAAATGCTTAAAATAATGTTCTTAACAATATGCTCCCTGAAAAATTTTTGTTGGTGGTCCCAGTAAGGATTTTAAGGGTTGGCCCCTAAAACACAATTGTTCAATTATATTTAGAACGGTCAACAATTTCTGATCACTTGTTGAACAAAATGTGTTTATATTTACAAGACCTTTTATTTGATATCAAGAAAAAGGGGCTGGCCCCTCAAATAAGGGGCCAAGAGGGCTGTAAATTCTTTTTATAATAACTGTTAACTGAAAAATAATTTATCAATTATAGAACCAAAAATGTTCATTGTACATCTGTTTATCTATACGGTACCATACATATGTCATATGATACGTAATTAGGGGTTTCAAGGGGCCATATGTCCAAAACTTTGATCATTAATATCTAGAAAAGGAGAAATATTTTGATAAGAATTATAGAACAAAAAATGCTTAAAATAATGTTCTTAACGATATGGTGTCTAAAACATATATGTTGGTGGCCCTGGTAAGGAGTTTAAGGGTCGGCCCCTAAAACACAATTGTTCGGATATCTCTAGATGGGTCAACAATTCGTGAATACATGTTGAACAAAATATGTTTATATTTACAAGACCTTTCAGTTGGTATCAAGATAAAAGGAGTGACTCCTCAAATAAGGGGCCAAAGGGGCTACGAAGACTTTTCATAATAACTTATTTTTTGCGATAATTTGTAATTAATCATAATAACAGAAAATAAGAACTTATTATTCATAATTCAAAACTGAAATCCGTTCTTAAATCGGACGATGCAATACAGAGATAAAGGGGTTTAAAAATTGATTTTTCCGGACATTTTGATTCCACATTCTTGGTTAAGAAAATAGTTTTATGTTCAGAGTTAAATGAACTCGTACCTAAAATTATTCGATAATTGTTGAATCGTACTTTTACACATTCGGATTTGTATTTGCTAAGTCGTTCTTGAAATCGATAAGCTTTGTTAATTCGAACTTGGAATCATTCGGATTTTGTTAATTCGTACCAAGAATAATTCGATTTTTTTTTCATCTTAGTTTCTTATGTTGGTTTAAGAACCCTGCTTTTACAGGAACTTCTAGCTTTACTTTCGACATTACCGGACACCCACTCGTTGCTTTGCAACGAGCTTTTTTTAGTTTCTTTTTCTGATTTTTTTTTGGAGCGCTATTTCTCAAAAACTATTTAACCGATTTGCACAACATTTTCAGGATGGATAAAGCATGATCGGCGCTACATATTATAAAATTTTTAAATGATGACGTCATTTCCAGTTTCAGATATTGTCGATTTTGTAAATTTTTTAGGGTCATTTTGTCCACGCATCTCCTCCGAAACTAATCAAGATAGAAGTTTGAAATTTTCAGGGATTGTAGATGAATGTATGTAGATGTACCCCCATGCTTCCAATGATGAAAATTGCTAAAGGCCTCAAAGCTCGCCTGAACCTGAAAATTGGCACCAAATTTTTTCTCGAAATTTTTGCACATTTTCTGTGATATCTTTTGATGTATAAATATTTTGTTAAAACATGTAATTTAAAAGTTGTTTCAAATTACACGGGCTTTTGTTTAATATCAAGAAATAGGGGCCAAGAGAGATGATAAGTCTTCTTACAATAACTCTTTACTGAATAGCAATTTGTTATTAATTATAGAAGCAAAAATGTTCATTGTTGGGCTGTTTATCTATACAGTACCATACTTAAGTCATATGTAACGTAATAAGGGGTTTTAAGGGGAAAGATTTTCAAAATTTCGATCATTAATATATGAAAAAGGAGAACTATTTTTAAAAGCATTGTAGAACAAAAGTTGCTTAAAATAATGTTCTGTACAATATGCCACCTTAAATTTTTTTTTCATGACCCCATTTAGGAGATAAAGGGCCGGCCCCTAAAACACATTTGTAAAGATATCATAAGAACGGTAAACATTTTGTGAACACTTGTTGAACAAAATATGTTTATATTTTCAAGACCTTTCATATGCTATCAAGAAAAAGGGGCTCGCCCCTCAAATTAGGGGCCAAGAGGGCTCTAAAATCTTCTTACAATAACTCTTTATTGAACAAAAATTTGTAATTAATTATAGAAGCAAAAATGTTCACTGTACAGCTGTTTATCTTTACAGTACCATAGCTAAGTCATATATTACGTAATTGGGGGTTTCAAGGGGCCAGAAGTTCAAAACTTTGATCATTAATATCTGAAAAAGGAGAAATATTATGAAAAGCAATGTAGAACACAAATGTTAAGAATAATGTTCTTAACAATATGACAATTAAAATTTTTTTGTTGGTGGCCCCGATAAGGAGTTAAAGGGTCGGCCCCTAAAACACAGCTGTTCAGATATCTCGAAAACGTTTAACAATTCGTGAATACATGTGAACAAAATATTTTTACATTTGCGAGACCTTTTATTTGATATAAAGAAAAAAGGGCTGGCCCCTCAAATTAGGGGCTAAAAGGGTTAGTAAGTCTTTATATGATAACTTTTTAATAAGCGATAATTTGATATTTTTCATATAGCAAAAACAACGAACTTTTTAAGCTTAATCTAACGCTGAAATTCGTTTTAAAATCGGACCATGCACTACAGAGAAATTTGGGTTTAAAATTTGATTTTCCCGGAAATTTTGATTCTGCGTTCTTGGTTTAAAAATAATTCGTACCAAAAATAATCGTGTCAAGTCGTACATGAACTCATTCGGGTTTATTTTGTTAAGACATTCTTGAAATTGGAAAGGTTTTTGTTTAGTCGTACTTAAAATCATTCGGGTTTTGTTAAGTCGTACCAAGAATTATTCGATTTTTTTCTTATTGTTTTAGTTCCTCTTGTTTTTGGCTTAAGAACTCTGCTTCTTACAAGTACTTCTAGCTTTTCTCTCGACATTAACGGAGGACCCACTCGTTGCTTTGCAACGAGCTTTGCTCTAGTTTTTCTTCGGTTTCTTCTTCCCTATTATTATTATTTTTGTTTTTTTTTCTTACAAATTTTGTGCACGCGAGTTCTCGGAAATGGCTCGGCCGATTTTCATGAAACTTTCAGATCTAATAGATATCTAATAGATCTGAACCTTATTGGAAATTTTTTATTTTGATGACGTCACTTCCGTTTTAGAGATATTGACGTTTTAGCGATTTTTAGAGGGTCAGCTTGTCCGTCGAACTCCTCCTAAACGATAAAAGATATCAAATTCAAATTTTCAGGAATTGTAGACGAATGATTGTAGTTTTGTCTAAAGTGAGCCATTTATGTTTGGCGCAAAAGGCACCGAAGCTCGCCTGGACCCGAAAATTGAGATATAAAAAATGTAGTGATTTTTCTTGGTTTTCTTTAATTATCTCTTTTCTCGAAAATATTTTGTTAAGACATGTAGAGCAATTAAAATTTTTTTTACAAGAGCTTTAATTTGAGATCAAGAAAAAGGGGCTGGCCCTTCAAATTAGGGGCCGAAAGGGCTCTAAAGTCTTTTGATGATAACTTTTTAATGTGAAATATTTTATAATACGTCATAGAAGCAATTATGTTTATTCTAACGTTATTCGCCTATACATTGCAATCATTTACTCCTATATTACGTAATTAGGGATTTTAAAGGGCCAGAAGTCCAAAACTTTGATGCTCAATATCTCTAAATGGAGAAACATTTTGATAAGCAATATTGAACAAAAGATGCTCAAAATATTGAGCTTATCAATCTGCAACAATAATTTCTTTGTTATGCGGTCCCTGAAGGGAGTTACAGGGTCGGCCCCTAAAACGACCCTTTCCAGATATCTCCAGAACGGTACATAATTTCTAAACACTTGTTGAACAAAATGTGTTTGAATTGACACGAGCTTTCATTTAAGATCAAGAAAAAGGAGCTGGCCTTTCAAATTAGGGGCCGATAAGGCTCTAAAGTCTTTTGATGATAACTTTTTACTGTAAAATATTTTGTGATACATCATAGTAGCAATTATGTTTATTCTAACGTTATTCACCTATACATGACAATCATTTACTTCTATATTACGTAATTAGGGATTTTAAGGGGCCAGAAGTCCAAAACTTTGATGCTCAATATCTCTAAATGGAGAAACATTTTGATATGCAATATGGAACAAAAGATGCTCAAAATATTGAGCTTATCAATCTGCAACAATAATTTCTTTGTTATGCGGTCCCTGAAAGTAGTTACAGGGTCGGCCCCTAAAACGACCCTCTCCAGATATCTCCAGAACGGTACATTATTTCTAAACACTTGTTGAACAAAATGTGTTTGAATTGACACGAGCTTTCCTATACGATCAAGAAAAAGGGGCTGGCCTTTCAAATTAGGGGCCGATAAGGCTCTAAAGTCTTTTGATGATAACTTTTTACTGTAAAATATTTTGTGATACCTTATAAAAACAATTATGTTTATTCTAATGTTATTCGCCTATTCATGGCAATCATTTAATCCTATATTACGTTATAAGGGATTAAAAGGGGCCAGATGTCCAACACTTTGATGCTCAAAATCTCTAAATGGAGAAACATTTTGATAAGCAATATTGAGCAAAAGATGCTAAAAAATTAAGCTTAACAATATGCAACCATATTTTATGTGTGATACGGTCCTTAAAAGGAGTACAGGGTCGGCCCCTAAAATGACCCTCTCCAGATATCTACAGAACGGTACAGAATTTCAAACACTTGTTGAACAAAATGTGTTTGAATTGACAAACACATTCTTATGACATCATAAAAAAGGGGCTGGCCCTTCAAATAAGGGGCTGAGGGGGCTCTAAAGACTTTAAATGATAAATATTTACTATGAAATATTTTTTGATCCGTTATAGAGGCAATTATGGTTATTCTAACGTTATTTACCCATACATGGCAATGATCATTTACTCCTACGTTACGTAATTAGGGATTTTAAGGGACCAGAAGTTCAAAACTCTGATCCTCTATATCTCAAAATGGAGGACATTCCAAAAAGCAGTATTTAACAAAAGATACTCAAAATAATGTGCTTAACAATGTACAACCATATATTGTTTGTTATCTGGACCCTAAAAGGAGTTTAGGACCAGATATCAAAACGATTTTTCACATATATCTCAAAAACGATAACCAATTTCTAAACACTTATTAGCAGTACACAAAAATACCTTTTAACTAAAATGAATGAAAAGGAGCTGATCCCTTAAAAAAGGAACACAAAAGGGGTAGATAGTCTTTCACCCATTACTCTTAGACCCCGCTTCCATTTCCAGATACGTATCGTTGACGAAGATCAAGAGCAAGGTCATTCCGTATTTTAAAAATCGGACGGAAGACCTCCTCGTTGCTCGCAACGAGATCGTGTCTAGTTAAGGTCTTCCGTTTCCAACGGAAGACCTTATTGTTATTGCTTTGTTTCTTTTTCCCTATTATTAAGGTCTTCCGTTTCCAACGGAAGACCTTATTGTTATTGCTTTGTTTCTTTTTCCCTATTATTATTCTTGTTTTTTTTTCTTACGCATTTTTGTGCAGGCGATTTTTCGGAGATGGCTCAATCGATTTTCATAAAACTTTCAGATCCAATAGATATTTATTTGAACTAAAAACATATTTTTTTATTTTGATGACGTCACTTCCGTTCTTGAGATAATGACGTTTTAGCGATTTTCAGAAGGTCGGCTTGTCCAGGGATCTCCTCCTAAACGGTAAAAGATATTGACTTCAAACTTTCAGGGATTGTAGACAAGAGATTGTAGATGTGCTATTTGGCATTCATATTTGTCATGCTCAAACGGCGTTAAAGCTCGCCTGGTCCCGAAAATCGAGACTAAAAAAACGTCGTAATTTTTCATGGATTTCTTAGTTTATCTCTTTTCTGAAAAATATTTTGTTAACACATGTAATGCAAAAAAAGTTTATATTTACAAGACCTTTCATTTGATTTCAAGAAAAAGGGGCTGGTCCTTAAAATTAGGGGACCAAAGGGCTCTAAAATCTTTCATCTGTAGCCCTTTACTGAGGGATATTTTGTGAAAAGTTATAGAAGCAAATATGTTTATTTTACAGTTATGTATCCAAGGAATGTAATGATTTTATTATGTGTTACGTAATTAGGGGTTTTTAGGGGCCAAAAGTCCAAAATTTTGATCACATATATCTCAGAAAGGAAAAATATTTTGAAATGCAGTATAGAAGAAAAGATGCTTAGAATGATGTACTAAATAATAAGCTATTTTCAAAATTTCGTTAAACGGCCCCTATAAGGAGTTAAGGGATCGGCCCCTAAAATGTTCGTTCCCATATATCTCAAGAACGGTAACGAATTTATTAACAGTTGTTGAACAAAATGGGGTGGGATTTAAATGACCTTTTATTTGATATCAAGAAAAAGGGGCTGGCCCCTAAAATAAGGGGACCAAAGGGCTCTAAAGTCTTTTATCTGTAGCCCTTTACTGAGGGATATTTTGTGAACGGTTATAGAAGCAAATATGTTTATTTTACAGTTATGTATCCAATCAATGTAATGATTTTATCATGTGTTACATAATAAGGGGTATTTAGGGGCCAACATTATAGAACTTTGATCACCAATATCTCAGAAAGGAAAAATATTTTGAAATGCAGTAAAGAAGAAAAGATACTCAGAATGATGTACTAAATAATATGCAAATTTCAAAATTTTGTTAAACTGCCCCTATAAGGAGTTTAGGAATCAGCCCCTTAAACCTTCTTTCCCATATATCTCAAGAACAGTAACGAATTTCTAAACAGTTGTTGAACAAAAAGTGTTGAGATTTTAATGACCTTTTATTTGATATCAAAAAAGGGGCTGGCCCCTCAAATTAAGGAACTAAAGGGCTCTAATAAAATTCATTTGTAGCTCTTTACTGAGGGAAATTAAATGAAAGGCTATAGCAGCAAATATGTTTATCTTACAGTTCTGTATCCAAGTAATGTAATGATTTATTCATGTGTTATGGAATAAGGATTTTTTAGGGGTCAAGAGTCCAAAAACTATGACCACCTATATCTCAAAAAGGAAAATATTTGAAATGCAGTGTAGAAGGAAAGATGCTCAAAAAGATGTACTTTGCAACCTTTAAAATTTGGTTCAGTGGCTCCAATAAGGAGGTAAGGGACTGGCCCCTAAAACTTTTTTTCTCAGATATCTCAAGAACGGTGACGAATTTCTAAACACTTGTTGAACAAAGCTCTTATCCCTGAAACAAAATAGTATCTGGCCCTTAGAATGTATACCCCGTTTTTCTATTCTATATCATGTTTAGCTGTTAAATAGCAAAATCAAGATCGAACATATATCTCAAATTCTAAAATCAGACGGAAGACCTCCTCGTTGCTCGCAACGAGATCATGTCTAGTTATTATTATTTTTCTGCCTTTTTTTGTGCACGCGATTTCTCAGAAACGGCTCGGCCGATTTTAATCAAATTTTAGGATGTGATAGATAGTGGTCTGAACTTGATTGGAAATTTTTTGTATTGATGACGTCACATCCGTTGTTGAGATATTGAGATTTTTCTAATTTTTATATGGGTATTTTGTCTTCTGTAGTTCTCCAAAACGATAAGAGATATTAAGCTCAAATTTTTACAGTAGGTAAAGGAAAGATTGAAGTTTTGCATGATTGTTGTTTTGTATGTCTAGCACTACTGGCGCCAAAGTTCGCTATGGTTCGAAAATTGACATTAAAAAAGCATCGTGAATTTTTGTGCTTTTCTCTCTTTATCTCTTTTCTGGAAAATATTTTGTTAAAACATGTAATGTAAAAAAAGTTTATATTTACAAGACCTTTCTGTTGATATCAAGAAAAAGGGGCTGGCCCCTCAAATTAGGGACCTAGAAGGCTCTAAAGTCTTTAACCCATAACTCTTTACCAAGGGATATTTTGTACTAAATTATAGAAGCAAATATGTTTATCTTACAGTTATGAAGCCAAGCAGTATAACGATTTTCTCATATGTTACGTAATTAGGGGTTTTTAGGGGTCAAAAGTCCAAAACTTTGATCACCTATATCTCAAAAAGGAAAAATATTTTAAAAAGCAATATAAAAGGAAAGATGCTCAAAATGATGTACTTAACAACATGCAACCTAAAAAATTTGGTTCAGCGGCCCCAATAAGGAGATAAGGGACCGGCCCCTAAAACATTCTTTCTCAGATATCTCAAGAATGGTAACGAATTTCTGAACACTTGTTGAACAAAATGTCTTTATTATCAAATGACCTTTCATTTGATACCAAGAAAAAGGGACTGGCCCCTAATATTAGGGACCTAAAGGGCTCTAAAGTCTTTTAATCATAACTCTTTACCGAGGGAATATTTGAAATAAATTATAGAAGCAAATATGTTTATCTTACAGTTATGAAGCCAAGCAATATAACCATTTTCTCATTTGTTACGTAATTAAGGGTTTTTAGGGGTCAAAAGTCCAACACTTTGATCACCTATATTTCAAAAAGGAAAACTATTTTGAAATGCAGTATAAAAGAAAAGATGCTCAAAATGATGTACTTAATAACATGCAACCTAAAAAATTTGGTTCAGCGGCCCCAATTAGGAGATAAGGGACCGGCCCCTAAAACATTCTTTCTCAGATATCTCAAGAATGGTAACGAATTTCTGAACACTTGTTGAACACAATGTCTTTATAATCAAATGACCTTTCATTTGATACCAAGAAAAAGGGGCTGGCCCCTAATATTAGGGACCTAAAGGGCCCTTAAGTCTTTTACCCATAACTCTTTACCAAGGGATAATTTGTAATAAATTTTAGAAGCAAATATGTTTATCTTACATTTATGTAACCTAACAATATAATGATTTTCTAATGTATTACGTAATCAGGGGTTTTTAGGGGTCAAAAGTCCAAATCTTTGATCACCTATATCTCAAAATGGAAAAAATATTTTGAAATGCAGTATAAAAAAAAGATGCTTAAAATGATATACTTAACAACATGCAACCTAAAAAAAAATTGGTTCAGTGGCCCCAGTTAGGAGATAAGGGACCGACCCCTTAAACGTTTTTCACAGATATCTCAAGAACGGTGACGAATTTCCAAATACTTGTTGAACAAAGCTCTTACACCTGAAACAAAATAGTATCTGGCCCTTAAAATGTAGACCCTCTTTTCCTGTTTTAAATCATGTATAGCTGTTAAATAGCAAAATCAAGATCGAACATAAATCTCAATTTCTAAAATCAGACGGAAGACCTCCTCGTTGCTCGCAACGAGATCGTGTCTAGTTAAGGTCTTCCGTTTCCAACGGAAGACCTTATTGTTATTGCTTTGTTTCCTTTTCCCTTTTATTATTTTTTTTTTCTTACGCTTTTTTGTACAAGCGATTTTTTGAAAATGGCTTGACCGATTTTCGTGAAAATTTTAGATCTTGTAGATATTGATAAAACCCTTATATCTAATTTTTTATTTTAATGACGTCATTTCCGTTCGGGAGATATTGACGTTTTAGTGATTTTTAGAGGGTCATTTTGTCCTGCTATCTCCTCCTAAACGAAAAAAGATATTGAATTTAAATTTTCAGGGATTGTAGACAAAAGATTGTAGATGTGTTTAAAGGCATTTATGGTTGTCTGGCTTCAAAGGCGTCGAAGCTCGCCTGGACCCGAAAATCGAGTTTGAAAAAACGACGTAATTTTTAATGGTTTTCGTTCTTTATCTCCTTTCCTGAAAATATTTTACTATAACATAAAGAGCAAATAAAATTTATATTGACAAGAGCTTTCGTTTGATAACAAGAAAGAGGGGCTGGTCTCTCAATTTAGGGGCCAAAAGGGCTCTAAAGTCTTTCTTCCATAGCCCTTTACTGAGAAATATTTTGTAATATGTTAAAGAAGCAAAAATGTTCATCTTTCACTAATAAAACTATACATTATAAATTTTTTATTCTGCGTTACGTAATTAGGGGTTTTAAGGGGCCAGAAGTCCAAAACTTCGATCGAATATATCTCAAAAAGGACAAATATTTTGAAAAGCAATATAGAATAAAAGATGCTTAGAATGATGTTTTAAACAATATTCAATCATAAAAGTTTCGTTATCTGGCCCCAATAAGGAGATTAGGGGTCGGCCCCTAAAATGTCCTATCCCAGATAGCTCTAAAACGGCAAAGAGTTTCTAAACACTTGTTGAACAAAATATGTTTAATATCAAAAGAACTTTCATATGATGCCAAGAAAAAGGGGCTGGCCCTTCAATTTAGGGGCCAAAAGGGCTCTAAAGTCTTTCTTTCATAGCTTTTTACTGAGAAATATTTTGTAATATGTTTAAGAAGCAAAAATGTTTATCTTTCACTAATAAAACTACACATTATAAAATTTGTATTATGCGTTACGTAATTAGGGGTTTCAAGGGGCCAGAAGTCCAAAACTTCGATCGAATATATCTCAAAAAGGACAAATATTTTGAAAAGCAATATAGAATAAAAGATCCTTAGAATGATGTTTTAAACAATATTCAATCATAAAATGTTTCGTTATCTGGCCCCATTAAGGAGATTAGGGGTCGGCCCCTCAAACGTCCTATCCCAGATAGCCCAAAAACGGCAAAGAATTTCTAAACACTTGTACAACAAAATATGTTTAATATCAAAAGAACTTTCGTATGATGCCAAGAAAAAGGGGCTGGCCCTTCAATTTAGGGACCAAAAGGGCTCTAAAGTCTTTCTTCCATAGCACTTTACTGAAAAATATTTTGTTATATGTTTAGGAAGCAATATATTCATCTCACATTTATTTAACAATAAATTATAATTATTTTATCATGTGCTCCGTATTAAGGGGTTTTTAATGGGTTTTAAGGGGCCAGAAGTACAAAACGTTGATAACATACCTCAAACAGAACAAATATAGAATAAAATGCTGAGAATGATGTTCCTATCAAAATTCAACCATCAATTTTTTTTTATTGTTGCCCCGATAAGGAGATAAAGGGTCAAATATCAAAGTCAAGGTCATATAACCTTCAAAAAATCGCACAGAAGACCTCCTCGTTGCTCGCAACGAGATCGTGTCTAGTTAAGGTCTTCCGTTTCCAACGGAAGACCTTATTGTTATTGCTTTGTTTCTTTTTCCCTTTTATTTTTTTTTCCTTACGCTTTTTTGTACAAGCGATTTCTTGAAAACGACTTGACCGATTTTCGTGAAAATTTTAGATCTTGTAGATATTGATGAAAATCTTATATATAATTTTTTATTTTAATGACGTCATTTCCGTTCGGGAGATATCGACGTTTTAGTGATTTTTAGAGGGTCATTTTGTCCGGCTATCTCCTCCTAAACGATAAAAGATATTGAATTTAAATTTTCAGGGATTGTAGACAAAAGATTGTAGATGTGTTTAAAGGCATTTATGGTTGTCTGACTTCAAAGGCGTCGAAGCTCGCCTGGACCCGAAAATCGAGTTTGAAAAAACAACGTAATTTTTAAGTGTTTTCTTTCTTTATCTCCTTTCCTGAAAATATTTTACCATAACATGTAGAGGAAATAAAATTAATATTTACAAGAGCTTTCGTTTGATAACAAGAAAGAGGGGCTGGTCCCTCAAATTAAGGGCCAAAAGGGCTCTAAAGTCTTTTTTCCATAGCACTTTACTGAGAAATATTTTGTAATATGTTTAAGAAGCAAAAATGTTCATCTTTCACTAATAAAACTATACATTATAAAATTTTTATTATGCGTTACGTAATTAGGGGTTTTAAGGGGCCAGAAGTCCAAAACTTCGATCGAATATATATCAAAAAGGACAAATATTTTGAAAAGCAATATAGAGTAAAATATGCTTAGAATGATGTTTTAAACAATATTCAATCATAAAAGTTTCATTTTCTGGCCCCAATAAGGAGATTAGGGGTCAGCCCCTAAAATGTCATATCCCAGATAGCCCTAAAACGGCAAAGAATTTCTAAACACTTGATGAACAAAATATGTTTGATATCAAAAGAACTTTCGTATGATGCCAAGAAAAAGGGGCTGGCCCTTCAATTTAGGGGCCAAAAGGGCTCTAAAGTCTTTTTTCTATAGCACTTTACTGAGAAATATTTTGTAATAAGTTTAAGAAGCAAACATGTTTATCTTTCACTAATAAAACTATACATTATAACATTTTTATAATGCGTTATGTAATTAGGGGTTTCAAGGGGCCAGAAGTCCAAAACTTCGATCGAATATATCTCAAAAAGGACAAATATTTTGAAAAGCAATATAGAATAAAAGATGCTTAGAATAATGTTTTAAACAATATTCAATCATAAAAGATTTGTTATCTGGCCCCAATAAGGAGATAAGGGGTCAGCCCCTAAAACGTCATATCCCAGATAGCTCAAAAACGGCAAAGAATTTCTAAACACTTGTTGAACAAAATATGTTTAATATCAAAAGAACTTTCGTATGATGCCAAGAAAAAGGGGCTGGCCCTTCAATTTAGGGACCAAAAGGGCTCTAAAGTCTTTCTTCTATAGCACTCTGCTGAAAATTATTTTGTAATATGTTTAGGAAGCAATAATGTTCATCTCACATTTATTTAACAATATATTATAATTATTTTATCATGTGTTCCGTATTAAGGGGTTTTTAATGGGTTTTAAGGGGCCAGAAGTACAAAACGTTGATAACATACCTCAAACAGAACAAATATTTTAAAAAGTATGAAAATCAATATAGAATAAAATGCTAAGAATGATGTTCCTAACAAAATTCAACCATAATTTTTTTTTTGTTGCCCCGATAAGGAGATAAAGGGTCAAATGTCAAAGTCAAGGTCATATAACCTTCAAAAAATCGCACGGAAGACCTCCTCGTTGCTCGCAACGAGATCATGTCTAGTTAGGGTCTTCCGTTTTCAGCGGAAGACCCTTCTATTATTCTATTGTTTCTTTTTCACTTTTCTTATTATTCTTATTCTTTTTTTTTTCTTCTTACCGATTTTGTGCAGGCGATTTCTCGGAGATCGCTTGCTCGATTTCAGTCAAATTTTTAGGGATGATGCCTTGTCATCTGAAGTTTGTACCGATGGAACAGTTTTTTAAAATTCACTTCCAGTCGGAAGTTATCGTCATTAAACAATTTTTTTAAAGTCAAATTTGTCTGCCACGTTTCTCAAAAACGACTGAAGATATAGAGCTGAAATTTTAAGAGATGATAGATTTAATGTTTTTCTGGTGCACTATTGTCTAAAAAATGTCCGCCGTCACTTCCAGTCTTCTCCGGAAGGAATTATGAAAAATTGAATTTTTCGACTTTTTTATTTTTTAATATTTTTCTTTGAAATTTTTACACCTTATAGTCACCCTTGCCCTGATTCAGAATATGTAATTTGTTTTAAAATCGATCAAGGCATTCTCGAGGAATTAAGCGTCAAAGTCCTGAAGCGAGAGTCTGAGTAGCCCAGTCGATTTAGTCGTGGACATGGCCCAGGCGACCCGGGTTCAAGCCCCAAGTGCCGCAAATTTTTTTTTCTCTTTTTTTCGCTTAGATCTACGTTTTTATCTTTGAATTGATAAGTTTAATCTAATCTATTCAAAAATCGGACGGAAGACCCACTCGTTGCTCGCAACGAGATCGAATCTAGTTAAGGTCTTCCGTTTCCAACGGAAGACCTTCTTGTTATTGCTTTGTTTCTTTTTCCCTATTATTATTATTATTTTTCTGCCTTTTTTTGTGCACGCGATTTCTCAGAAACGGCTCGGCCGATTTCAATCAAATTTTGAGATGTGATAGATAGTGGTCTGAACTTGATTGGAAATTTTTGGTATTGATGACGTCACATCCGTTTTTGATATATTGAGATTTTTCTAATTTTTATATGGGTATTTTGTCTTCTGTTGTTCTCCTAACCTATAAGAGATATTAAGCTCAGATTTTTACGGTAGGTAAAGGAAAGATTGAAGTTTTGCATGATTGTTGTTTTGTATGTTTAGCACTACTGGCGCCAAAGCTCGCTATGGCTCGAAAATTGACATTAAAAAAGCGTCGTGAATTTTTGTGCTTTTCTCTCTTTATCTCTTTTCTGAAAAATATTTTGTTAAAACATGTAATGTAAAAAAAGTTTATATTTACAAGACCTTTCTGCTGATATCAAGAAAAAGGGGCTGGCCCCTCAAATTAGGGACCTAGAAGGCTCCAAAGTCTTTTACCCATAACTCTTTACTGATGGATATTTTGTAATAAATTATAGAAGCAAATATTTTTATCTTACAGTTATGAAGCCATGCAGTATAACGATTTTCTCATATGTTACGTAATTAGGGGTTTTTAGGGGTCAAAAGTCCAAAAATTTGATCACCTATATCTCAGAAAGGAAAAATATTTTGAAATGCAATACAGAAGAAAAGTTGTTCAAAATGATGTTCTTAACAATATGCAACCGTCAAAATTTCGTTAAACGGCCCCTAAAAGGAGATAAGGGACCGGCCCCTAAAACCTACTTGTTCATATATCTCCAAAGCGGTAACGAATTTCTAAACACTTGTTAAACAAAATGTGTTCAGAATTAAATGACCTTTTATTTAATATCAAGAAAAAGGGGCTGGCCCCTCAAATTAGGGGACCAAAGGGCTCTAAAGTCTTTAATCTGTAGCCCTTTACTGAGAGATATTTTGTGAAATGTTATAGAAGCAAATATGTTTATCGCACAGTTATGTATCCAAGCATTGTAATGATTTTGTTATGTGTTACGTAATTAAGGGTTTTTAGGGGCCAAAAGTCCAAAATTTCGATCACCCATATCTCAGAAAGGAAAAATATTTTGAAATGCAGTAAAAAAGAAAAGTTGTTCAAAATGATGTTCTTAACAATATGCAACCGTCAAAATTTCGTTAAACTGCCCCTATTATGAGATAAGGGATCGGCCCCTAAAATCTTCTTTCTCATATATCTCTAGAACGGTAACGAATTTCTTGTTGACAAAATGTGTCCAGAATTCAATGTCCTTTCATTTGAATTCAAGAAAAAGGGACTGACCCCTTAAACTAGGGGATCAAAGAGCTCTAAAATCTTTTATCTATAACCCTTTAATGAGATCCATTTTGTGAAAGGTTATTAAAGCTAGATTAGTTTAATTGAAAGAAATGCAAGTATTTAAAAAAGCAGGAGAACTTATAAAAAGCGATACAATGAAACATTAGTACTTCACTCCTTTTTCCATAACATGTTTTGTTGTCGAAAATCAAAGTCGATGAAGTCTTATTTCATTCTAAAAATCGATCGGAAGACCTCCTCGTTGCTCGCAACGAGATCGTGTCTAGTTGTTATTATTCTTTTTTTTCAAGCTGATTTTGTGCAGACGATTTCTTGGAGATGGCTCCATCGATTTCATCCAAATTTTCAACACTAACGCCTTTGTATCTGAAGTTTATAGGTTTTTTTCAATATTCGAAAATTCACTTCCGTTCGGAAGTTATCGTCGATAAACGATTTTTAAAAGCGAATTTTGTCTGCGACGTTTCTCAAAAATGAGTAAAGATATAGGGCTGACATTTTCAGAGACGATAGATCTACTGTTTTTCTGGTGCAACACACTCAAGAAAATTTCCGCCGTCACTTCCGGTCGTCATTGGAAGGAAATTTGAAAAATTGAATTTTTCGACTTTTTTATTTTTTAATATTTTTTTTTGAAACTTATACATCTTATAGTGACCCTTTTACTGATTCATAATATGTAATTTGTTTTTAAATCGACCAAGGCATTCTCGAGAAATTAAGCGTCAAAGTCCTGAAGCGAGAGTCCGAGTAACTCAGTCGTTATAGTCGTGGACATGGCCCAGGCGACCCGGGTTCAAGCCTCGAGTGCCGCAAAATTTTTTTCTCTTTTTTTCGCTTAGATCTACGATTTTATCTTTGAATTGATAGGTTTAATCTTATCTATTCAAAAATTGGACGGAAGACCCACTCGTTGCTCGCAACGAGATCGAATCTAGTTATTATTATTTTTTTTCTTCCTTTTTTTGTGCACGCGATTTCTCAGAAACGGCTCGGCCGATCTCAATCAAATTTTAGGATGTGATAGATAGTGGTCTGAACTTGATTGGAAATTTTTTGTATTGATGACGTCACATCCGTTGTTGAGATATTGAGATTTTTCTAATTTTTATATGGGTATTTTGTCTTCTGTTGTTCTCCTAAACTATAAGAGATATTAAGCTCAAATTTTTACGGTAGGTAAAGGAAAGATTGAAGTTTTGCATGATTGTTGTTTTAAATGTTAAGCACTACTGGCGCCAAAGCTCGCTATGGCTCGAAAATTGACATTAAAAAAGCGTCGTGAATTTTTGTGCTTTTCTCTCTTTATCTCTTTTCTGGAAAATATTTTGCTAAAACATGTAATGTAAAAAAAGTTTATATATTTACAAGACCTTTCTGCTGATATCAGAAAAAAGGGGCTGGCCCCTCAAATTAGGGACCTAGAGGGCTCTAAAGTCTTTTACCCATAACTCTTTACCGAGGGATATTTTGTAATAAATTATAGAAGCAAATATGTTTATCTTACAGATATGAAGCCAAGCAGTATAACGATTGTGTCATATGTTACGTAATTAGGGATTTTTAGGGGTCAGAAGTCCAAAAATTTGACCACCTATATCTCAAAACGGAAAAATATTTTGAAATGCAGTATAAAAGAAAAGACGCTCAAAATGATGTACTTAACACCATGCAACCTAAAAAATTTGGTTCAGCGGCCCCAATAAGGAGATAAGGGACCGGCCCCTAAAACATTCTTTCTCAGATATCTCAAGAAAAGTAACGAATTTCTGAACACTTGTTGAACAAAATGTCTTTATAATTAAATGACCTTTCATTTGATACCAAGAAAAAGGGGCTGGCCCCTAATATTAGGGACCTAGAGGGCTCTAAAGTCTTTTTACTATAGTTCTTTCCTGAGGGACATTTTGTAATAAATTATAGAAGCAAATATGTTTATATATATATAGATTATAGAGGGGTATTTCGTAATAGATTATAGAAGCAAATATATTTATCTAACAGTTGTGTAGCCTAACATTATAATGATTTTTCTCATGTGTTACGTAATCAGGGATTTTTAGGGGTCAGAAGTCCAAAACTTTGACCACCTATATCTCAAAACGGAAAAATATTTTGAAATGCAGTATAAAAGAAAAGATGCTCAAAATAATGTACCTAAAAACATGCAACCTTACAATTTTTGTTCAGCGGCCCCAATAAGGAGATAAGGTCCGGCCCCTAAAATATTTTTTCTGAGATATCTCAAGAACGGTGACGAATTTCTAAACACTTGTTGAACAAAACTCTTAAACCTGAAACAAAATAGTATCAGGCACTTAAAATGTTTATTCCTCTTTTCCTGTTTTAAATCAAGTATAGCTGTTAAATAGCAAAATCAAGATCGAACATAAATCTCAATTTCTAAAATCAGACGGAAGACCTCCTCGTTGTTCGCAACGAGATCGTGTCTAGTTAGGGTTTTCCGTTTTTCAACGGAAAACCCTTCTGTTATTCTACTGTTTCTTATTAGGGTTTTCCGTTTTTCAACGGAAAACCCTTCTGTTATTCTACTGTTTCTTATTAGGGTCTTCCGTCTTCAGCGGAAGACCCTTCTATTATTCTATTGTTTCTTTTTCACTTTTCTTATTAGGGTCTTCCGTCTTCAGCGGAAGACCCTTCTATTATTCTATTGTTTCTTTTTCACTTTTCTTATTAGGGTCTTCCGTCTTCAGCGGAAGACCCTTCTATTATTCTATTGTTTCTTTTTCACTTTTCTTATTGTTATTATTATTATTATTATTATTATTCTTTTTTTTTCTTACCGATTTTGTGCAGACGATTTCTCGGAGATGGCTGGGTCGATTTCGCTTAAATTTTTAATATAAACGTGTTTTTATCTAAACCTGATATATAATTTTTATTTTTTGAAAAAACACTTCCGGTCAGAAGTTATCGTCCGTTTACGATTTTAAAAAGTCGATTTTGTCTGTCGTGTTTCTCAAAAACGAATAAAGATAAAAGGCTGAAATTTTTAAAAATGATAGATCTACCGTTTTTCTAATGTACCTCGGTCAAGAGAATGTCCGCCGTTACTTCCGGTCGTCACCGGAAGGAAATTTGAAAAATTGAATTTTTCGACTTTTTTATTTTTCAATATTTTTCTTTGAAATTTTTACACCTTATAGTGACCCTTTTACTGATTAAGAATATGTAATTAGTTTTAAAATCGATCAAGGCATTCTCGAGAAATTAAGCGTCAAAGTTCTGAAGCGGAGTCCGAGTAGCTCAGTCGTTATAGTCGTGGACATGGCCCAGGCGACCCGGGTTCAAGCCTCGAGTGCCGCAAAATTTTTTTCTCTTTTTTTCGCTTAGATCTACGATTTTATCTTTGAATTGATAAGTTTAATCTTATCTTTTCAAAAATTGGACGGAAGACCCACTCGTTGCTCGCAACGAGATCGAATCTAGTTGTTATTAGGGTCTTCCGTCTTCAGCGGAAGACCCTTCTATTATTCTATTGTTTCTTTTTCACTTTTCTTCTTATTATTCTTTTTTTTTCTTACCGATTTTGTGCAGACGATTTCTCGGAGATGGCTGGGTCGATTTCGCTCATATTTTAAATATAAACGTGTTTTTATCTAAAGCTGATACATTTTTTTTCATTTTTGAAAAAACACTTCCGGTCAGAAGTTATCGTCCGTTTACGATTTTAAAAAGTCAATTTTGTCTGTCGGGTTTCTCAAAAACGAGCGAAGATATAGGGCTGAAATTTTCAGGGATGATAGATCTACCGTTTTTCTAATGTACCTCGGTCAAGAGAAGGTCCGCCGTCACTTCCGGTCGTCACCGGAAGACATTTTGAAAAATTGAATTTTTCGACTTTTTTATTTTTTTAATATTTCTTTTTGAAATTTTTACATCTTATAGTGACCTTTTCACTGATTCAGAATATGTAATTTGTTTTAAAATCGATCAAGGCATTCTCGAGAAATTAAGCGTCAAAGTTCTGAAGCGAGAGTCCGAGTAGCTCAGTCGTTATAGTCGTGGACATGGCCCAGGCGACCCGGGTTCAAGCCTCGAGTGCCGCAAAAATTTTTTCTCTTTTTTTCGCTTAAATCTATGATTTTCTCTTTGAATTGATAAGTTTAATCTTATCTATTCAAAAATTGGACGGAAGACCCACTCGTTGCTTGCAACGAGATCGAATCTAGTTATTATTAGGGTCTTCCGTCTTCAGCGGAAGACCCTTCTATTATTCTATTGTTTCTTTTTCACTTTTCTTATTATTCTTTTTTTTTCTTACCGATTTTGTGCAGACGATTTCTCGAAGATGGCTGAGTCGATTTCGCTCAAATTTTCAATATTAACGTGTTTTTATCTAAAGCTGATACATTTTTTTTAATTTTTGAAAAAACACTTCCGGTCAGAAGTTATCGTCCGTTTACGATTTTAAAAAGTCAATTTTGTCTGTCGGGTTTCTCAAAAACGAGTAAAGATAAAAGGCTGAAAATTTCAGAGATGACAGATCTACCGTTTTTCTAATGTACCTGGGTCAAGAGAACGTCCGCCGTTACTTCCGGTCGTCACCGGAAGGAAATTTGAAAAATTGAATTTTTCGACTTTTTTATTTTTTAATATTTTTTTTCGAAATTTTTACACCTTATAGTGACCCTTTTACTGATTCAGAATATGCAATTTGTTTTAAAATCGATCAAGGCATTCTCGAGAAATTGAGCGTCAAAGTTCTGAAGCGAGAGTCCGAGTAGCTCAGTCGATAGAGTCGTGGACATGGCGAAAGCGACCCGGGTTCAAGCCTGGAGTGCCGCAAATTTTTTTTTACTATTTTTCGCTTCGATGTACTTTTTTATCTTTGAATTGATAAGTTTGATCAAATCTATTCAAAAATCGCACGGAAGACCCACTCGTTGCTCGCAACGAGATCGAATCTAGTTATTATTCTTTTTTTTTCTTACCGATTTTGTGCAGACGATTTCTCGGAGATGGCTGGGTCGATTTTGCTCAAATTTTCAATATAAACGTGTTTTTATCTGAAGCTGATATATTTTTTTTCATTTTTGAAAAAACACTTCCGGTCAGAAGTTATCGTCCGTTTACGATTTTAAAAAGTCAATTTTGTCTGTCGAGTTTCTCAAAAACGAGTAAAGATAGAGGGCTGATAATTTCAGAGATGATAGATCTACCGTTTTTCTAATGTACCTGGGTCAAGAGAATGTCCGCCGTCACTTCCGGTCGTCACCAGAAGGAAATTTGAAAAATTGAATTTTTCGACTTTTTTATTTTTTAATATTTTTATTTGAAATTTTTACACCCTATAGTGACCCTTTTACTGATTAAGAATATGTAATTAGTTTTAAAATCGATCAAGGCATTCTCGAGAAATTAAGCGTCAAAGTTCTGAAGCGGAGTCCGAGTAGCTCAGTCGTTATAGTCGTGGACATGGCCCAGGCGACCCGGGTTCAAGCCTCGAGTGCCGCAAAATTTTTTTCTCTTTTTTTCGCTTAGATCTACGATTTTATCTTTGAATTGATAAGTTGAATCTTATCTATTCAAAAATTGGACGGAAGACCCACTCGTTGCTCGCAACGAGATCGAATCTAGTTCTTATTATTAGGGTCTTCCGTTTTCCAACGGAAGACCCTTTTGTTTTTCTTCGGTTTCTTTTTATTATTATTATACTTTTTCTTTTTTTTCTGACTCCTTTTTTGCTTCATAACTCAAAAAGTTTTCAACCGATTTCAATGAAACTTCCAGAGATTTGAGCAAGTTATCGTCCCTCAAAGATGTTAAAGTTTTAAAGACAACGTCACTTCCGTTTTGACGTTACGTCATTTTTAAAATTTTAAAAAAGTCATTTTGTCCGGGACTTTTCTCAAAAACGCTTTAAGATAGAGGCTTGAAATTTTCATTGCTTATGATTTGGTCGATTTACCTTTGTAATGAAGCTATATAATAAAAATCTGTCACTTCCGGTCGAAACTGGAAGCGAATCAAATTTTTTGAAAAATTGAATTTTTTGATCAAACAAAAAACGTATATGTATTTGGTAGAACTTTGTAAGCTGAATCTAATGCTGAAAACCATTTAAAATTCGGATGATGCATTACAGAGATATCGGGGTTTAAAAACTGATTTTCCCGGAAATTTTGATGCCGCGTTCTTGGTTTCAAAAATAGTACAAAATTCACACTGAAAGTAACTTCTACTGTAACAATTCGTACTGATCATAAAACTTTATAAAAAACATAAAATTATATGCATATTGTATAGTTTGCAAAGCTAAATACAAAACTTCAATTCGTTTTAAAATCGGATACTGCATTGCAGAGATATCGGGGTTTAAATATTGATTTTTCCGGAAATGTTGATTCCTCGTTATTGGTTTAAAAAATAGTGCAAACTTCCCACTGAAAGTAACTCCCGCTGAAAAGATTTCGTACAGGTCATAAAACTGAACTCGTTTTTTATATAGTTAATCAGAGTGTTTATCGAAACAATTTCCTTACTTCGATCGATAATTATGTTGTTAGTTTTTATTAGTCTTATCAGTTTTAATCGAAATAATTATCGTACGATTCCCCATGTCAAGTCGCCATGTCATGTTTTGACCGCGAACAACAGCTGATAGAGGTGTGTAAGAAGAATGGCCTGCAAGACCGCGATAAGTGGAAATTTCAGCTCAACTAACGTATGACAGATTATAAAGGTATCTTTCAATACAGGATATGTCGTATTGACTTTTTCTTTTCAAAGTGTTTGTGGACTTTTCAATCTAATCCGACATTCCTCTGACTCTAACCTCCGCTTTTGACGGGGTCCGCTTTTGACGTGCGTAACAATATAAAAGCGGGCATTTAAGTCTGAGAAATCTCGGGATATTTTCTGTCCAATGTATTTTCACATGTATGTTTTGCACACTACTCTTTTGAATTTCTATTTATTATTATGTATATGTATGTCTTATTTTGTATTGAACAACACATCACACACTGTAAAACAGTGCAATTAAAAGGGGTGGGGGTCCAAAGGCACACAAGAGTAGAATGTTGTAATTAGAGTGCATGTTTGCATGATGATAACTTTACCCTAAATATTTGAATATAGCAGATCTTTACCATATCACCTCCACTTAATTAATGAATTAAAGAACTCAGACAGGCTTGTGCTTAATTAAATAAATATATTTGACATGGTAAATATTCAGTCTATTTAAAATTAGAACTTTTGTCTGGCTCGCCGTTATATATGATTATCGCCTGTGAAAGAGCATGTAAAACAGAGTGCAAGATGAAAAGAACTTTAAGATCAGATTTTAGGTTAATGTTCCCTGATATCTATAAAACATTCTTCTCAAGATTTGATTATTTCACAGAACATTGTAAATTCTTTGAGATTAGTTTATCTTTTATATATATTGAATTTTATTGATTCATTTTAGGTAAACTTTACATGCAGAACACATCTACATTGTAAACGATTTTTACAGTAAGACAAATGTATGTAATAATTTTTACTACATGTGCCTCAGATCTCTCTCTCTCTCTCTCTCTCTCTCTCTCTCTCTCTCTCTCTCTCTCTCTCTCTCTCATGCTTTTAATCTTGGAAAAGCATCACAGAGCAACATCATTTTGTGCATATCTCTATCTAGGAAAAGAAATCAACAATGCTTTAAATTTCAAAATGAGCATGTATTATCGTGCAATCCCTCATTTTTTCATTGTGCAACTAAAATCCAAAGCATTGTAAAATTGTTTATGGAATTTTATACATACTAAACATAATATTGTTTTTAAAACCTGTCATTAATAAGAAAAGAGAAAAAAATCCTCGCTAAATTTATTTGCAAAAAAAAACCCCAGTAGAATTCATTTTAAAAAAATGGTATAGCAGAAAATTATACTTTGAGGCTGTGTGGATGAAATACTGTAAGTCGTTTTAATTCCACCGTGTTAAAATTTCATGATTTTTACTAAAGTTTCAATTGTGATGGTTTTAATTTCACGCTGCTTAAAAATTCAATTGATCAGAATAGAAGCATTTGAATTTCATAATATTTGCTTAAAGTAAATCCACCCTCCTGTGACGTCATACATTTTACATAAACCATAAATTCATTAAAATTCTTGCAAGTAGATTTGTAATTTCTATGTTATGATAGGTGCACATCAAAAACTCAAATCATTGTTTACTTGGAGATATTTAATAAGCGTTTTTCATCCTTGTATTCCACATAATTCAATAATGACAAAGGGAAATAACTATTTTCTACTTTTCTCTGAGTGATATATCTAAATGCTATAATTTTTCTAATGTAAACATTTTTTTCTTTTTTTAAAATTAATTTTAGTTTTCTGGCAAAGTAAGCAATAAAATTTAAATATACAAACAAGTATCCATCCACTTATATTTAATTTTTAAACAAAAAAAGTGTGATTTTCAGATGATAATTTCAGCCTTTGGTTTTTATTACCTTACATCTTAAATAGTATGGATACATATATATTTTATTGATTTTTTGATGAAATTCAAGTCCACTAAGTTAAAAAAAAGTTATGTTTTTAACTTTGAACCCATGATTTTATAGGTACGGAGTTACCTTAAAGTGTTCAAAATATTGCTTCTTAATAGGAAAATCAAAAAATAGGGGGAGGGTATACATGTAAGGGTATTTCTAAGTGATGTGATGCTTTTGTCATGATAATATCATGTATATGTATGTAGTTTTGAATAAGGTTTCTTATTTAGGAAGGTTGAACAACAGTTGACCTCTATAAGATTAGGTAAAGATGCTTTATTTATGGAGAGACCTATAAATCTGTGTTAAATAGAAGAAATGGAAATGCTGGGTTCACTTAAATGGCCATATTTTTCTTAATCCTTTGGAATTGGCAAAATGAGGTATACTTTTTCTCAGAATAGCATAAGCTTTGTAAGTTTAAGACAAGATGACTTTTCAGAGAATGTTTGTGTAAGTTTCAAGACTACATGGTATTTTCAGATTTCTCATTTAACTGTAATTTTGAGTGGATTTTGTACCAAAAGTAGTCTATTTTGGGAAAATGGATGATTTTGTTGGTTATATATGTCATTACATGATTTATTAGCTATCATATACAAGGGAAGTAAATCCCTTTTAAATGTGTAGAATGACCACCACTAGAGTAAATTGGCTTCGAAAGTAGGTATTTCCTATCCTGATGACAATTAATAGGCTTAAGTTAATTACCGAGATAAGAATTAATACTGCACAGTAAAAGAGTTTTGATCAATTGAATTATTTGAATCATAAATTTGCAGCAATTTTGCTGTCTGATTTCATGAAATAACATTAAGCAACCTGACTTATATAACTCAATTTTTTTAAAACAGCATATTTTTCTTTCAAATAAAATTCACATGTAGACAAATGCAGTTATCAAAGTATACAATATGTCAAAAAACTCAAGTTAATGCTCCTTCCTATCCAAAAGTGATATTTTAGATATATTTACAGAATTCAAAAAGCTACCCCCTCTTTCCAATTGTCTCCATTACCATTACATGTTGGATATGTAAATGTACATTTGACCTTGAAATAACATCTGCTATAATAATTACTCTCGAAATGATCAAGAAACAACAAATTTTTACCCTTTTATTGTATATATGCATCAAAAATGTAGGAAAACATGTAAAATTTGAACATTTATCATGGAATTCTCATCCGTCCCCAGGTACCCGGTTGTGTTTGAATTTCATTTTAATTAAGAGCAGACATCACACTTGTAGGTCTTACTATTTTAGCAAAGTTAAAAGGAGACTAGAAACCAGAATAAATAAGATATTCACTAAATATGATTATGAGCTTACTGTTTCATGAAAACAAGAAATCACATGTATGGCGGCATGTCTTTTTGTGAAAAAAATGTTACATTTCATCCATTTATCAAGAAAAGATCAATTTTCAATATCAGTGATGATTGTTTTCAAATATGTGTGAGAAATGACTCAAGGGAATTGCCACAAGTTTCATGATATTAGGTTAAAGTGTTCAAACTAATGCTTCTTAGGAAAATCAAAAAACAGGGGGAGGGTATACATGTAAGGGTATTTCTAAGTGATGTGATGCTTTTGTCATGATAATATCATGTATATGTATGTAGTTTTGAATAAGGTTTCTTATTTAGGGAGGTTGAACAACAGTTGACCTCTATAAGATTAGGTAAAGATGCTTTATTTATGGAGAGCCCTATGAATATGTGTTAAATAGAAGAAAGTGGAAATGCTGGGTTCACTTAAATGGCCATATTTTTCTTAATCCTTAATGGAATTGGCAAAATGAGGTATACTTTTTCTCAGAATAGCATAAGCTTTGTAAGTTTAAGACAAGATGACTTTTCAGAGAATGTTAGTGTAAGTTAAAGGTAGCAAGGGACAGTTTCGGATAAAGTACCCGTCAATATTATTGTAAAATTGAGAGTTGCTGTACTTGAAGGCTTATGAGTGTTGCTAAAATTCATGAAATGATTTTTAATGATTATCATTAGTGAGAGGGATGTCTCTTGTTGAAATTGATATTCAATATGTAGGCCCCATATGTTAGGTACATGAGATTCAGAAGTAAAATGCGAAATACTAGTTACAGGGTTCCGAAGACACACGTCCCCAGGCTACAATGAAATGTATCAAAAAAACTGTCCTGTGCCATCTAATGTCACGTATCGGGATATGTCATACTAATTACACTGCATGGTCAGTGTATTTTTTTTTTCAGAAATACTATGCATATGTTAATGTAAACACAGCTATTATTAGTACCGGTACATGTATTAACACAGCTTATTTATTGTTTTAATTTCAGCTATTGGTGGCCACATGGTTTTAACCTGTTGATTCTTTTCAGCTCTTGAGGTTAACCTGTCACCTCTACCTACATGCATATTCCTTAATGTGTTCTACAGACTATTTACCAGTAATTCAAATTAAATCGGATAATTCATGAACAGTTACTGTAATGGAACTTTAAGAAAGCATCATGCCTTGTTGTGGTTTGTGCTTGATAAGAAATTATAACAAACAAAATTATGGCTGTTTAAAGTAATTTACAATTGTTAGCTGTGAAAAATTGTTTGTCAATAAAAGTATGCAATTATGTTTCCTTTATTTTGTTTTTAGCTCACCTGAGCCAAAGGCTCAAGTGAGCTTTTCTGATCACAATTTGTCGTTGTCGTTGTTGTAAACTTTTCATATTTTCATCTTCTTCTCAAGAACCACTGGGCAGATTTCAACCAAATTTGGCACTAAGCACCACCACTAGGTGAAGGGGATTCAAGTTTGTTTAAATGAACGGCCACACCCTCTTTAAAGGGGAGGTAATTGAGAATTATTGAAAATTTGTTGGTATTTTTCAAAAATCTTCTCCTCAAAAAATATTCGGCCTGAAAAGCTTAAACTTGTGTGGAGGCATCATCAGGTAGTGTAGATTCAAGTTTGTTCAAATCATGGTCCCCGGGGGTAGGGAGGGGCCACAAGAGGGGGATCAAGTTTTACATGGGAATATATAGAGAAAATCTTTGAAAATCTTCTTCTTAAAAACTATTAGGCCAGAAAAGCTCAAATTAAAGTGGAAGCATCCTCAGGTAGTGTAGATTCAAGTTTGTTCAAATCATAGTCCCAGGTGGTATGGTGGGGTCACAATGGGGGAATGGATTTTTACATAGGAATATATAGAGAAAATCTTTAAAAATCGTTTTCTCAGAAACTAATCAGCCAGGAAAGCTGAAACTTACATGTATGTGGAAGCATCCTCAGGTAGTGTAGATACAAAGTTGTGAAAATCATGACCCCGGGGATAGGTTTGGGCCACAATGGGTGGGTGGGGGGGGGGGGGTCAAAGTTTAACATAGGAATATATAGAGTAAATATTTAAAAATCTTCTTCTCAGAAACTAATCAGCCAGATGATTCTTTATAATTGTTAAGACTTTGGTCCCCAGCACAGTTCTTTGGCCTCACAAGAAGGTTCAGAGTTTGATGTAGGTTTATATCCCATATATAAACTATTGTTAAGGATCTTTTTGAGAACTGCAATACTCAACATGCGATATGACTATAAAATGAATATAAAGTCATCCTTTTAGAAAAGAAACTAATGATTATAAACATAAGAATATTTAGGGGGGAAAATGGATTTTATTTATACAGGATCTACATGTATTATTGTACATTGTCCAGGTAGTTTGCATTGTGACCCCATTAAGCTGATTTTATCATACCTATTGTTCCTCAGGTGAGCGATGTGGCCCATTTGCCTCTTGTTTTAGTTTTTCATTGTTTTTCAATATTAAAAATTAAACATATGTAACCTACGGTAATTTTCATGATGAGTACAAAACTAAAATCCGTTTTTAAATCGGACGATGCATAACAGATATCGGGGTTTAAAAACTGATTTTTCAGAAGTTTTAATTCTGCGTTTTTGGTTTCAAAATAGCGTAAAGTTCAAACTCGTACCAAAAATAATTCGAATTTTGTAAAGTACTTTGACACCTTCGGAATTACTTTTTTGTTAAGTCGTTCTTAGAATCGTTAAGGTTTTTGTTAATTCGTACCTAGTATCATTCGTATTTATTTTTATCTTTTACTTTAAGTTGCTCTTGTTATTGATTTAAACACTCTGCTTCTTGCAGGAACATCAAGCTTTACTCTTGACATTAACGGAAGACCCACTCGTTGCTTTGCAACGAGCTTTGCTCTAGTTATTAGGGTCTTCCGTCTTCAGCGGAAGACCCTTCTATTATTCTATTGTTTCTTTTTCACTTTTCTTATTCTTATTATTAGGGTTTTCCGTTTTTCAACGGAAAACCCTTCTGTTATTCTACTGTTTCTTATTATTATTTTTTTTTTTTCCCCGCAAATTTTGTGCACGAGATTTCTCGAACATTTTTTGTCTGATTCCTATGAAACTTTCAGGGTATGTAGATGATATTAATATCTCTAGACGTTTTTTTCAAATTTTTAAAATTCACTTCCGGTTATGAGTTATTGCCCTTTAATTGAAAATTGGGGGGTCTTTTGTCCAGAGTTGATCTCGGGAACTACAGATGATAGATGCATAAAATTTGGCGAAATTGTCGGTAACATTTTATAATTTTGCTGGCATGAAAATTTTGGTAATTTCTTTGTTAGTTTTTGAGCTATTTGTCGCCAAAGTTTAAGATTTTTTCGGGGCTGAAATTTTGTTGCTTTTTGTATTATAAACTTTAAACTAAAAATATTTTGTTAATACATATAGAACAAAAGTTGTTTAGAATAACGAGAGCTTTCATTTAAAATTAAGAAAAAAGGGCTGGCCCCTATAATTAGGGGTCAGCAGCTCATACACGTATTTTTCTGATAGCAAAAATCGTTATCATTTTATGAAAAAAAATTAATTTAGTTATTGTTAATATATTAAATAATGTCATTTGGTATCAAATTAAACAAGTTCTGTCCTATATTTTTTTTCAAATTTCATAAAACAAATATGTAAGAATCGTACATGAACGAGTTAATATGTCTACATAGACACACAAGCGAACAAATGCCACATTAAGGCCCAGGCATTTACTGCATTACGTTGTGTTGCGTCTTAGATAAATTGTTGTGGTTCAATTTCATTTTTTTCATCTATATCATTTATGAATTCAATGAACACACATTATTTAAACGTTCTATGTGCAACTATTTGTCGGGGCGCCCCTGTTTGTGACCCCCGCGCGCGCGCGCCGAATGTAAACAGTAACGAACGGCATTGTAGAAAAGAGAGAGCCGTAATGCAGAAGAGAAGTTGTGTATTCTTTCGGTGTACACATGCATTTTCAATTTACTGTGAAACATATGAACATGTACAGGGAACAATACTACATATTTGTTTAAGGAGGATATTTTTCTCGTGTGAATCGTTTACGAGGAAATTCTGACAGCCACACTTCTGTCGACGATCAGCCGTTGATAAGCAACGAGTGATAAAGGAGAAAAGATGGACATTAAAGTGTGTGATTTATGTGGATGTTACTGAAGAAGGTGAGGCTTTTACTCCTTTTAAAGGTTCTTGTTAACTGGTTAAAATTTAGTATATAGTATAGATGTACATGTAAGTACGTGCACACTGTTAAATGTTTTTGTTATGGTGTGGGTGTTTGTTTACTTACGTGTAATTTTTACATGTTTCATGAATGTTTAGACTCGCTCGAGGTTTATGGGGGACTGGAAAGGGTAACTGAATTTATTTATTTAAAAAAATAACAGATTGTGAATTTTCAACTCAAAATTCAAAGCAGGGTCTAATTAGAAACATATCATATATTCTTGTACAGAAGACTCCAAATGTAGTCATGAATACCCTGTAGACATAACTTCAAGTAAATAAAATTGTATACTTCAGACTTCAGAGTTAAAACATGACTTTAATATCTTTAAGATGCCGATCATTGTATCATTAGAGAGGTTTAGCAGACCAACGGGTACCCGGTACATGTACTTGTACATGTAGTTTACAAGTTAGAACTATGCCTACCATTCTACCAGTTCACATAATTTTTCTTGTTTAGCAGTTATGATGTGTACTTAAATTGTCCTTGTTAATGTTTTAAATGTAATTTTTTATTCTCTTTTTTTAATCTGACTACTGGCAGTACTGGCGTGCGAGCAGTTCTCGCCGAGGACCATTTCTAGCTGGTGCACTGTTACATCATATTTTCGTATATAATTTCATGTGCTGATAAAATGACGTAACAATGCACTGGTGAGAAATGGTACTCAGTGAGAACTGATCGCACGCCAATATTGATTAATTACAGACAAAAACTGAAGGTTGCGAGTGTTAATTTTTATTGAACAACATTGTTTAAAATAATTCTTTATATATGTGACGATCAGACCGGTTTGAATACCAGTGCCAGATAGCTCAGTTGGTAGAGCACCTGACTAGAGATTCAGGGGGCCCAGGTTCAAATCCCGGTTTGGTCCTTCATTATTTCTCCCATCCTGTTACAATATTGGTGTTGTGACCAACCCCTGGAACTAACAGGTTAACTCCTGCAAGGGGTGATCTTCAAGGGTGAAGATCATTTAAGGGGGGAGGAATGTGACGGTCAGACTGGTTTGAATACCGGTGCCAGATACATGTAGCTCAGTTGGTAGAGCACTTGACTAGAGATTCAGAGGGCCAGGTTCGAATCCCACTTTGTTCCGTCGTTATTTCTCCCATCTTTTACATATACATGTATATCAGATATATGACAGATGATTAAGGTCATCACATGTTTTGCAAGATGCAATAAGTGTTAAAAACCTTTACTTTACAACACAATACATTTAAGTGAATATTTATGTTTCTTGTTATTATTTGGTGTGGTTTTCTTGACAGTGTCGCATAAACAATTTACCCACTCCTAAAACACAAACTTTCTTTTTGTGGATTCAGCTTACCGCTGATTGGCTGCTGTTGCAGCAGACAAACAAGATATGCACGCACAAAACACAATGAACTTATCAGAGAATGAGTTGAGTTTATTTAAACTGTTGGAATTTGGGTATTTTTTTTTAAAATGTATACTTGTGACAAAACATATATGTGGTACATACAGCTGTAGCTTTATGAAGAAAATTTTGGTTAGACCATATATACCTATCATGCAAGTAAATGATATTTACAAAAAACTTGCAATTTATGGCGCACGAAATATACGCTAGTTTTATAAAGATTGACATACATGTAATGTACCACATTCTTTGAAAAATATCTATTAAAAATTCTTCATTAAGTTTACTCATACATGTTTTATGCTTATTACACGTAGTATTGTTTTTAAAACATGTAATTTATAAGAAAATAAACAAAAACCCTCGCTAAATTTATTTGCAAACAAAAAATACACAGTAGAATTGATAAAAAATGGTATACCAGAAGCTAATACCAGTACATGTACTTTGACGCTGTTCGGTGGGTAATATTCGTTTGTAATTTACGAATTGAAATATTGACTGTTGCACTACAAGTATGGTAATAAACTCTCTCTCTCTCAAACTCTCTCTCTTTCTCAATTTGATAAGTGTTTATACCTATGAAAATTTTTTAATATTATATTATGACTTGATATGCAAATTTTTGATCTTGTACTGCCTAAATGTTATGTCATGTATTGGGATATGTCATACTTATTACACTGCATGGTCAGTGTATTTTTTACAGAAAGACTATGCATATGTTAATGTAAACACAGCTATTACTAGTACATGTATGTAAACACAGCTAATTATTTTTTTTATTTATTTCAGCTCAAAACAGACTCTTGTTACCACATGGCTTTTACCGGTACCTGTTGATTCTTGTGGGTCAGCTCCTGAGATTAACCTGTCACCTCTATCCACATGCATATTCCTTGTGTTCTACAGACTATTTACTGGTAATTCAAATTAAATCCGATAATGCATGAACAATAATGGAACTTGAAGAAAGCATCATGCCATGTTGTGGTTTGTGTTTGATAAGAAATTATGAAAACAAAATTAAGGCTGTTTAAAGAAATTCATAATTGCTGTGAAAATTTGTTTTTCAATAAAAGTATACAATTATGTTTCCTTTATTTTTTATTTCATAAAGATATTTAGATGTGTTTACATAATTGAACCCCCCCCCTCTATTTAATTGTCTGCATTAAGATTACATGTAGGATATGTAAATGTACATTTGACTTTGAAATAACATCTGCTATGATAATTACTTTTGAAATGAACAAGAAACAACCTATTTCTACCTTTCTAAGGTATATATGCATAAAAAGTAGAAAAACATGTCAAATTTGAACATTTTTCATTGAAATCAACTCTGTCTCCAGCTACCTGGGTGTGTTTGAATTTAATTCTAATTTAAGGCAGATGTCTAACTTGTAGGTTGTAACTTACTGTTTTAGCATGGTTAGAAGAAGACTAGAAATCAGAATAGATTAGATATTCACTAAATATGATTGTTAGCTTACTTTTTTCATGAAAACAAGAAATCACACGCAGGACAGCTGTCTATTTGTTAATTAAAATGGTACAAATCATACAATAAACAAATAAAGATCACATTTTAGAATCATTGATGATTGTTTTCAAATATGTGTGAGAAATGACTCAAGGAAATTGCCACATGTTTCATAAAATTAGGTAAAACATTTCAAACCATGACTTTTTATGAAAATCAAAAGATTGGGGGGTGGGCGGTATACATGTAAGGGTATTTCTAAGTGATGTGAAGCTTTTATCATGATTATATCATGTAGGCATATGTTGTATTGAATAGGGTTTCTTTTTAAAGGTGGTTGAACAAAAGTTGACCTCTAAAAGGTCAGATAAAGATGTTTTACTATGGAGAACCCTGTAAATCTGTGTTTACTAAAGGAAATTGGAAATGGTGGGTTCACTTAAATGGCCATATTTTTATTATACCTCAATGGAATTGGCAATATGTGGTATTCTTTTTCTCAGAATTGCATTAGCTTTCTTATTCTAAGACAAACCGTCTTTTCATAAAAATGTTAGTGTACTAAGTTAAAGATACAAGGAACAGTTTCGGATAAAGTACCGTCAATATTTTTGTAAAATTGAGAGTGACTGTACTTGAAGGTTTATCATTGTTGCGTAGATTCATGAAATGAATTTTAATGATTACCAATAGTTAGAGGGATGTCTCGTTGGAATTGGTAAGCAATATTAAGGCCCCTAATTTTAAGTACATGAGAAGCAGAAATAAATTGTGAAACTTGCGGCTATGACAGATATGTTGACTTTACAGTGAAATTGAAGGTTACAAACGGGAGGTTATATAACATGAAATGTAGGTGGATAGGATATTATATGCCTATTTAGTATTTACTGGGTATGAGGACAATAGCAAGTTTATTGTCCCCCAAGACAGCAAATATTTAATGAGGCAAAGCCAAGGGAAATAGTAGCTGTTGAATGGGACAATAAACTTGCTATTGTCCGAATAGTCAGTTAATTGGTATTTCATTATACAGAAGAAAACTTTATTTGTCAGCGATGCAGAATTTATTGATGATAAACAAATTAGAGTTAAATCAAACTTTGTATTTAATGCGCGATCTTATTAGGTCAGAGGTGTTCCGAGTTTAAGGTGATATGGGACACTTCCATGTTGTGACGTATTGTTTATCGAAATAAACAATAAAATAAAGTGTAATTATATAAGTACATGTAGTTTCTTCTCAAAAATGGTCACCTAACTCCTTAGCACAGTGGGTTAGAGGGTTTACTAGGAACCTATAAGTCATTAGTTCGAAACCTGCTGGGGTTTTTACAATTTTTACCTTTTCAAATATTTTTAAAAGCTATTTTTTGGTTAAATATTGTAAAATTTGAAAATTCTAAACCGGTGAAAAGTTTTCAATTATATAGTCTGGCTCATACCTCATCCACAGGGTTCCTTTGGTTGAAGGATGCGCAGTGACCTTGAACCATGTTTTTAGGTATAAGGTTAAGGTCATAGCAGAATTATATATTTAAAATCCTTGTCTGGGGCATATCTTTTTTCCCTTTGGTCCAATCTGGCTAATACTCACAGAGTGTCTCTATGGTTAAACGATGTGCAGTGACCTTGCATGAAATTTCTAGGTAACGGGTGAAGATCATATCGGATCATGCAAAAATCCTTTTTTCAGAGCATATATAATTTCTACTAACCCCTATTTGGCTCAGACTTCACATAAGCAGAGCTTTTGAGTAAAGGGTGAAAGGGTGTGTAGTGACCTTGAACCTATTTTCAGTGAAAAGAAACTGTGAAGGTCATATCAGAATTATATTTTTAAAAATCCTTGTCCGGAGTATATCTTCTCTCCCTTTGCTCCATTCAGCCTCATACTTTACCCACATGATGCCTTTGTTCAAAATATATGCAATGACCTCGAATGATATTTGTAGATGAAGAGTCAAGGTCATATCAGATCACACAAAAATCCATATTTTAAGAGCATAGATATACTCTCCTTTTAGCCCCTATTTGGCTAATATTTTACCTTTACAGAGTTTATTGGTTAATGGTGTGCAGTGACCTTGAACCAAGTTTGTCAATGTGAAGGTCATAGCAGATCTTTTTAAAATTAGTTTTAAATAGTAGATTATTTTCCAAATATGCTTAATCTTGGTCAGATTGAACAAAAATGCATGTATGTTAAGGGGAATGAAATTGAATTAAAAGTTCTATGCCAGCTGGAAAAATTTCAAGTTATAGGTCAAGGTCAAAGCAGAATTCTCTGAAATAACATAAGCGGGGCCCTTTGAAATGTTCACCATTTCAATGTTGTCTGGTTCATAGTAATTTTACATAGAAAATATTCACAGAAGTACAGTAAAGTAAACTTAACATCGATAAGTTTCTGACAATTAATGACGCAACGAGCACACAGTATGAAAGGTCAACCTTTTGAAAAGCAGTGAAGAGGAAAAGTTGCTCAGAATAATGTTTTAAACAAAATTGATTTTTTACATAAATTTTAATTTTGCATTCTGGGTTAAGAAAAAAGATGTTAGTTCAAGGTAAAGTAAACTTGTACCTAAAATGAAGTCAAATTTGTTAAGTCGTACTTAAACACATTGGTTTTTTTATTAAGTCGTTCTTGAAATGGTTAAGGGTTTTTGGTTAAGTCGTACTTAAAACATTCGGATCATGTTAAGTTGTACCAAGAATCATTCGATTTTTTTTTATCTTTTTGTACTTAGGTTTCTTTGTTACTAGATTAAGAACTCTGCTTCTTAGACGTACTTCTAGCGTTGCTTTCGACATTAGCGGAAAACCCACTCGTTGCTTTGCAACGAGCTTTGCTCTAGTTAAGGTCTTCCGTTTCCAACGGAAGACCTTATTGTTATTGCTTTGTTTCTTTTTCCCTTTTATTAAGGTCTTCCGTTTCCAACGGAAGACCTTATTGTTATTGCTTTGTTTCTTTTTCCCTTTTATTATTTTTTTTTTTCTTACGCTTTTTTGTACAAGCGATTTTTTGAAAACGACTTGACCGATTTTCGTGAAAATTTCAGATCTTGTAGATATTGATAAAAACCTTATATATAATTTTTTATTTTAATGACGTCATTTCCGTTCGGGAGATATTGACGTTTTAGTGATTTTTAGAGGGTCATTTTGTCCTGCTATCTCCTCCTAAACGAAAAAAGATATTGAATTTAAATTTTCAGGGATTGTAGACAAAAGATTGTAGATGTGTTTAAAGGCATTTGTGGTTGTCTGGCTTCAAAGGCGTCGAAGCTCGCCTGGACCCGAAAATCGAGTTTAAAAAAACGACGTAATTTTTAATGGTTTTCGTTCTTTATCTCCTTTCCTGAAAATATTTTACCATAACATATAGAGCAAATAAAATTTATATTTACAGGATCTTCCGTTTGATAACAAGAAAAAGGGGCTGGTCCCTTAAATAAGGGGCCAAAAGGGCTCTAAAGTCTTTCTTCCATAGCACTTTACTGAGAAATATTTTGTAATATGTTTAAGAAGCAAAAATGTTCATCTTTTACTAATTAAACTATACATTATAAATTTTTTATTATGCGTTACGTAATTAGGGGTTTTAAGGGGCCAAAAATCCAAAACTTCGATCGAATATATCTCAAAAAGGACAAATATTTTGAAAAGCAATATAGAATAAAAGATGCTTAGAATGATGTTTTAAACAATATTCAATCCTAAAATTTTCGTTATCTGGCCCCAATAAGGAGATTAGGGGTCGGCCCCTAAAATGTCCTTTCCCAGATAGCTCTTTAACGGCAAAGAATTTCTAAACACTTGTTGAACAAAATATGTTTAATATCAAAAGAACTTTCGTATGATGCCAAGAAAAAGGGGCTGGCCCTTCAATTTAGGGGCCAAAAGGGCTCTAAAGTCTTTCTTCTATAGCACTTTACTGAGAAATGTTTTGTAATATGTTTAAGAAGCAAAAATGTTCATCTTTCACTAATAAAACTATACATTATAAAAATTTTATTATGCGTTACGTAATTAGGGGTTTTAAGGGGCCAAAAGTCCAAAATTTCAATCGAATATATCTCAAAAAGGACAAATATTTTAAAAAGCAATATAGAATAAAAGATGCTTAGAATGATGTTTTAAACAATATTCAATCATAAAAGTTTCGTTATCTGGCCCCAATAAGGAGATTAGGGGTCGGCCTCTTAAATATCATATCCCAGATAGTTCAAAAACGGCAAAGAATTTCTAAACACTTGTTGTACAAAATATGTTTAATATCAAAAGAACTTTCGTATGATGCCAAGAAAAAGGGGCTGGCCCTTCAATTTAGGGGCCAAAAGGGCTCTAAAGTCTGTCTTCCATAGCACGTTACTGAGAAATATTTTGTCATATGTTAAAGAAGCAAAAATGTTCATCTTTTACTAATTTAACTATACATTATAAATTTTTTATTATGCGTTACGTAATTAGGGGTTTTAACGGGCCAAAAATCCAAAATTTCGATCGAATATATCTCAAAAAGGACAAATATTTTGAAAAGCAATATAGAATAAAAGATATTTAGAATGATGTTTTAAACAATATTCAATCATAAAATTTTCGTTATCTGGCCCCAATAAGGAGATTAGGGGTCGGTCCCTAAAACGTCATATCCCAGATAGCTCAAAAACGGCAAATAATTTCTAAACACTTGTTGAACAAAATATGTTTCATATCAAAAGAACTTTCGTATGATGCAAAGAAAAAGGGGCTGGCCCTTCAATTTAGGGACCAAAAGGGCTCTAAAGTCTTTCTTCCATAGCACTTTACTGAAAAATGTTTTGTTATATGTTTAGGAAGCAAAAATGTTCATCTCACATTTATTTAACAACATATTATAATAAATTTATCATGTGTTCCGTATTAAGGGGTTTTAACTGGGGCCAGAAGTACCAAACTTTGATAACATACCTCAAACAGAACAAATATTTTTAAAAACATTATTTTGAAAATCAATATAGAATAAAATGCTGAGAATGATTATCCTAATAAAATTCAACCATCAATTTTTTGTTGTTGCCCCAATAAGGAGATAAAGGGTCAAATATCAAAGTCACGGTCATATAACCTTCAAAAAATCGCACGGAAGACCTCCTCGTTGCTCGCAACGAGATCGTGTCTAGTTATTTTTTTTTTTCTTACGCTTTTTTGTACAAGCGATTTCTTGAAAACGGCTTGACCGATTTTCGTGAAAATTTCAGATCTTGTAGATATTGATAAAACCCGTATATATAATTTTTTATTTTAATGACGTCATATCCGTTCGGGAGATATTGACGTTTAAGTGATTTTTAGAGGGTCATTTTGTCCTGCTATCTCCTCCGAAACGAAAAAAGATATTGAATTTAAATTTTCAGGGATTGTAGACAAAAGATTGTAGATGTGTTTAAAGGCATTTATGGTTGTCTGGCTTCAAAGGCGTCGAAGCTCGCCTGGACCCGAAAATCGAGTTTGAAAAAACGACGTAATTTTTAATGGTTTTCGTTCTTTATCTCCTTTCCTGAAAATATTTTACTATAACATATAGAGCAAATAAAATTTATATTGACAAGAGCTTTCGTTTGATAACAAAAAAAAGGGGCTGGTCTCTCAATTTAGGGGCCAAAAGGGCTCTAAAGTCTTTCTTCCATAGCCCTTTACTGAGAAATATTTTGTAATATGTTAAAGAAGCAAAAATGTTCATCTTTCACAAATAAAACTATACATTATAAAAATTTTATTATGCGTTACGTAAGAAGGGGTTCCAAGGGGCCAGAAGTCCAAAACTTCGATCGAATATATCTCAAAAAAGACAAATATTTTGAAAAGCAATATAGAATAAAAGATCCTTAGAATGATGTTTTAAACAATATTCAATCATTAAAGTTTCGTTATCTGGCCCCATTAAGGAGATTAGGGGTCGGCCCCTAAAACGTCCTATCCCAGATAGCTCAAAAACGGCAAAGAATTTCTAAACACTTGTTGAACAAAATATGTTTAATATCAAAAGAACTTTCGTATGATACCAAGATAAAGGGGCTAGCCCTTCAATTTAGGGGCCAAAAGGGCTCTAAAGTCTTTCTTCCATAGCACTTTACTGAGAAATATTTTGTAATATGTTTAAGAAGCAAAAATGTTCATCTTTCACTAAAAAAACTACACATTATAAAATTTGTATTATGCGTTACGTAATAAGGGGTTTCAAGGGGCCAGAAGTCCAAAACTTCGATCGAATATATCTCAAAAAAGACAAATATTTTGAAAAGCAATATAGAATAAAAGATCCTTAGAATGATGTTTTAAACAATATTCAATCATAAAATGTTTCGTTATCTGGCCCCATTAAGGAGATTAGGGGTCGGCCCCTAAAACGTCCTATCCCATATAGCTCAAAAACGGCAAAGAATTTCTAAACACCTGTTGAACAAAATATGTTTAATATCAAAAGAACTTTCGTATGATACCAAGAAAAAGGGGCTAGCACTTCAATTTAGGGGCCAAAAGGGCTCTAAAGTCTTTCTTCCATAGCACTTTACTGAGAAATGTTTTGTAATATGTTAAAGAAGCAAAAATGTTCATCTTTCACTAATAAAACTATACATTATAAAATTTGAATCATGCGTTACGTAATAAGGGTTTTTTTAGGGGCCAGAAGTCCAAAATTTCGATCGAATATATCTCAAAAAGGACAAATATTTTGAAAAGCAATATAGAATAAAAGATGCTTAGAATGATGTTTTAAACAATATTCAATCATTAAAGTTTCGTTATCTGGCCCCATTAAGGAGATTAGGGGTCGGCCCCTAAAACGTCCTATCCCAGATAGCTCAAAAACGGCAAAGAATTTCTAAACACTTGTTGAACAAAATATGTTTAATATCAAAAGAACTTTCGTATGATACCAAGATAAAGGGGCTAGCCCTTCAATTTAGGGGCCAAAAGGGCTCTAAAGTCTTTCTTCCATAGCACTTTACTGAGAAATATTTTGTAATATGTTTAAGAAGCAAAAATGTTCATCTTTCACTAAAAAAACTACACATTACAAAATTTGTATTATGCGTTACGTAATAAGGGGTTTCAAGGGGCCAGAAGTCCAAAACTTCGATCGAATATATCTCAAAAAAGACAAATATTTTGAAAAGCAATATAGAATAAAAGATCCTTAGAATGATGTTTTAAACAATATTCAATCATAAAATGTTTCGTTATCTGGCCCCATTAAGGAGATTAGGGGTCGGCCCCTAAAACGTCCTATCCCATATAGCTCAAAAACGGCAAAGAATTTCTAAACACTTGTTGAACAAAATATGTTTAATATCAAAAGAACTTTCGTATGATACCAAGAAAAAGGGGCTAGCACTTCAATTTAGGGGCCAAAAGGGCTCTAAAGTCTTTCTTCCATAGCACTTTACTGAGAAATGTTTTGTAATATGTTAAAGAAGCAAAAATGTTCATCTTTCACTAATAAAACTATACATTATAAAATTTGAATCATGCGTTACGTAATAAGGGGTTTTTTAGGGGCCAGAAGTCCAAAATTTCGATCGAATATATCTCAAAAAGGACAAATATTTTGAAAAGCAATATAGAATAAAAGATGCTTAGAATGATGTTTTAAACAATATTCAATCATTAAAGTTTCGTTATCTGGCCCCAATAAGGAGATTAGGGGTTGGCCCCTAAAATGTCCTATCCCAGATAGCTCAAAAACGGCAAAGAATTTCTAAACACTTGTTGAACAAACTATGTTTAATATCAAAAGAACTTTCGTATGATGCCAAGAAAAAGGGGCTGGCCCTTCAATTTAGGGACCAAAAGGGCTCTGAAGTCTTTCTTCCATAGCACTTTACTGAAAAATATTTTGTGATATGTTTAGGAAGCAATAAATTCATCTCACATTTATTTAACAATATATTATAATTATTTTATCATGTGCTCCGTATTAAGGGGTTTTTAATGGGTTTTAAGGAGCCAGAAGTACAAAACGTTGATAACATACCTCAAACAGAACAAATATAGAATAAAATGCTGAGAATGATGTTCCTAACAAAATTCAACCATCAATTTTTTTTATTGTTGCCCCGATAAGGAGATAAAGGGTCAAATATCAAAGTCAAAGTCATATAACCTTCAAAAAATCACACGGAAGACCTCCTCGTTGCTCGCAACGAGATCGTGTCTAGTTAGGGTTTTCCGTTTTTCAACGGAAAACCCTTCTGTTATTCTACTGTTTCTTATTAGGGTTTTCCGTTTTTCAACGGAAAACCCTTCTGTTATTCTACTGTTTCTTATTATTATTATTTTTTTTTTTATCCGCAAATTTTGTGTAGGCCATTTCTCGTACATTTGTTGTCTGATTGTTATGAAACTTTAAGGGTATGTAGACAATGTTAATATCTCGAGACGTTTTTTTCAAATTTTTAAAATTCACTTCCGGTTATGAGTTATTGCCCTTTAATTGAAAATTGGGGGGTCTTTTGTCCAGAGTTGATCTCGGGAACTACAAAAGATAGTTGCATGAAATTTAGCAGAATTGTTGGTAACATTTTATAGTTTTGCTGGCATGAAAAGTTTGGCAAAATGTTTTTTAGTTTTTAAGCTATTTGCCGGTAAAGTATAAGGTTTTGGGGGGTCTGAAATTTTGTTGTTCTTTGTATAATAACCTTTAAACTAAAAATATTTTGTTAATACATATAGAGCAAAAGTTGTTTAGAATAACGAGAGCTTTCATTTAAAATTAAGAAAAAAGGGCTGGCCCCTATAATTAGGGGTCAGCAGCTCATACACGTATTTTTCTGATAGCAAAAATCGTTATCATTTTATGAAAAAAAATTAATTCAGTTATTGTTAATATATTAGATAATGTCATTTGGTGTCAAATTTAAAAAGTTCTGGGCCCTATTTTTTTTCAAATTTCATAAAACAAATATGTGTGAATCGTACATGAACGAGTTAATTTGTCTACATAGACACACAAGCGAACAAATGCCGTTTTAAGGCCCAGGCATTTAGGCCAGCATTTTTTGAAATTTCGATTTACAAACCCGCCGACCCTATTTTTAAAAAAATTCAAATAAAAATAAAAGGACCTGAACTAGCTATTAATTTTATTTTTTCCTCCGACCCGAAATTTTCTTTCTGGTAAAAATAAAAATAAATGTTGATGCAATCACGTATGTGTAGTCTGAATTATTGTTATTCATGCATTGATTAAAAAGACCAAGTTCTTTCCGATCAAGTCACAGGCACTAGAAGTCACAAAAAAACCACCATAGGGCCTACTCCTGTTTGCTTTCGTCCAACCCTACAATTTACGACCCTATTAAGTTTTGTGATCGGCAACTTAGCCAGAATTTCCTCAATAAAGAGAAGTTGAAGTCTTTTTCTATCACAATTCCGTAAATTTAAAAAAAAACAAGAAAATGATAAGTTACTTTTTAAAAAAACATTTTTGCAAAATAAATTCTAAAATAATCATAATTTAACCGTTTGGAAATAGATCCTCTACATAACGGTTGTAAGTGGGTCATAGGGTTGGACTAATAACCCTAAACACACTGAACACAGGAGTCTTATGACTGAAGGAAAGAGAATGATTTTATTTGTCATTAAGCTAACAAAATAACGAAACATTTCCTTTATTAAAGGTATAATTACATAAATAAATAAGATTTTTAAAGTTAGTTAGTCTTTTTTAAATAAAAAAACTTGTATGATTTTTTACTGACATTTATGGACATGCTTCTAATCCAATTTATGTTCAGTAACAATATTTTAAATTTTGAATTTGTGAATAGCATTGTTAGTTTAATCAAATAAATGATTTCTCAAACTTCTTCCTATTTTTCTGCAAGGAAGAAGTGAAAACTCCCTTAATTTTTTTTGTCTTAATGTATATGTACAGTATGTACTTGTATATATATATATATATATATTAAAAAAACCTTCGTTTTTATACATGAATGTACAATATATCAACACAAATTTTCAGTGCCCATGGATAAAATATGTTATGATAAGAACATCACCAACAACCAGAATTACTCATATATTTTAAAAAATGGCAGCTCCTGGACACGTGTTCTTATTTTAAAAATAAAAAAAAATGTTGTTGAAAAATTGTTTTATTTTTATTTTTTTTCTCGACGGACAAATTTTTCAATTTTATTTTTATTTTTTTTCCCTCCTCCTCACCAAATAATTTGAAAAATATTTCGTAAATCTAAAAATAAAAAAATGCTGGCCTTACTGCATTACATTGTGTTGCGTCTTAGATAAATTGTTGTGATTCAATTTCATTTTTTTTTCATCTAGGCTATATCATTTATGAATTCAACTACTTATTTAACACGTTCTAATCGGCCACGCAGAACAAATGTTTGCAATGTTTGTCGCGGACCCGCGAATGTAAACAGTAACGAACGGCATTGTAGAAAAGAGAGAGCGTAATGCAGAAGATAAGTTGTGCATTTTTCGGTGTACACATGCATTTTCAAGTTACTGTGAAACATATGAACATGCACAGGGAACAATACTACATATTTGTATAAGGAGGGATATATTCTCGTGTGAATCGTTTACGAGGAAATTCTGACAGCCACACTTCTGTCGACCATTTCGACGGATGTGTATGTTTCCATTGATCAGCCGTTGATAAGCTACGAGTAATAAAGGGGAAAAGATGGAAATTAAAGTGTGTGATCTATTTGGATGTTACTGAAGAAGGTGAGGCTTTTTATTCCTTTTAAAGTTTCTTGTCTATAGTGGTTAAAATGTCAGCATGTTAACTGGTTAACATTTAGTCTATAGATGTACATGTAAGTACGTGCACACTGTCACTGATGTATGTTATTTTTCTAGTCCAGACAATATAAATCCTTTTAACAGAATTGAATCCCAAATGTTGTACCTTTCACTTGTTTTTTTCTCCTTTTTACCAGAATTTTGTGTAAATTACAATTCAATTTATTGACAAAATCCACATGTGGCGAAAGTCATACATACAGTATACAAATATACATGTAGTTGGTACTGTACATAGATTTTCTTATGATATGTCCATCGCGTATGAATTTACAAATATATCTTGATGATTTAACATCTGCTGGGTTAAGAATTTTATAAGAATTGCAGAGTTAGATGTTTTGTTATGGTGTGGGTGTTTGTTTACTAACGTGTACTTTTTACATTGTTTACTGGATGTTTAGACTCGCTCGAGGTTCATTGGTGACTGGAAAGGATGACCGAATTTATCTATTTAAAAAAAAATCAGATTGTGAATTTTCAACTCAAAATTCAAAGCAGGGTCTAATTAGAAACATATGTCATTGATCATATTCTTGTGCGGAAGACTCCAAATGTAGACATAAATACCCTGTAGACATACATGTAACATCAAGTAAATAAAATTGTATACTTCAGACTTCAGAGTTAAAACATGACTAAAAAGTCTTTAATATTTTTATGATGCCGATCAATGTATCATTAGAGAGGTTTAGCAGACCAACGGGTACCCGGTACATGTACTTGTACATGTAGTTTACAAGTTAGAACTATGCGTACCACTCTACCAGTTCACATAATTTTTCTTGTTTAGCAGTTTTGATGTGTACTTGAATTGTCCTTGTTAATGTTTAAAATGTAATTTTTCATTTATATTCTCTTTTTTTAATCTGACTACTGGCAGTACTGACATGCCAGCAGTTCTTGTCGAGGACCATTTCTCGCTGGTGCAATGTTACATCATATTTTCGTATATAATTTTATGTGTTGATAAAATGACGTAACAATGCACTGATGAAAAATGGTACTCAACGATAACTGATCGCATGCCAATATTGATTAATTACAGACAAAAACTGAAGGTTGCAAGTGATATTTTTTATTGAACACCATTGTTTAAAATAACTTTTTATATATGTGACGGTCAGACCGGTTTAAATACCAGTGTTCAGTTGGTAGAGCACCTGACTAGAGATTCAGGGGGCCCAGGTTTAATTCCTGGTTTGGTCCTTCATTATTTCTCCCATCCTGTTACAATATTAAGGCTTGGACGTTTCTGTACTTAGCCGATTCGGTACATATCACTATACATGAGATGCGATACGATACATATCACGATACATTGCAACTAAATGAAAACATGAATAAGGGTTAAAAATTTATTCAATCTGTCGATGTATTACCGCATGTCCAAAGTTATTTTGATATATTTAAAATGAGCGTTGCACAATTTACAAATTACTTAAGTCTCATATACACTACTTTTTCATTAACAAGTAATCCAAAAGTTGTCCACACTCCAGATTTAGCTTCCTTCAGGTTTGACAACTTTACGAGGTTTTCCGCCATCTTTGTACTTTCATATTAGGCGCGCAGACTAAAAAATAGCCGATATATGAAGCTCAGATATTTTTGGAAAATAAAACAAAGTCCGCATAGGTATCGTAATGTATTAATGGTAAATGTAACAATCCAAATATCGTCAAAATAAATACCGTGATGCACCCGTGCATCGGTGGATCGTTCCATCCCCATACAATATTGGTGTTGTAACCAACCCCTGGAACTGACAGGTTAACTCCTGCCAGGGGAAGAGCCAGGGGTGATCTTTGAGGGTGAAGATCATTTAAGGGGGGGGGGGATGTGATGGTCAGACTGGTTTGAATACCGGTGCCAGATACATGTAGCTCAGTTGGTAGAGCACTTGACTAGAGATTCAGAGGGCAAGGTTCGAATCCCAGTCTGTTCTGTCATTATTTCTCCCATCTTGTACATATATATCAGATCTATTCAAGTCAGTGTCAGCTACATTATGCATAAACAATTTTACCCGCTCCTAAACCACAAACTTTCTTATTAGTGGATTCAGCTTACTGCTGATTGGCTGCTGTTGCAGCAGACTTATAATATATGCACGCACAAAACACAATGAACTTATCAGAGAATGAAAAATTCATCGAGTTACTTTCAACTGTTGGAATTTGGGTATTTTTTAAAAATGTATACTTGTGACAAAACATATGATTATGTGGTACATACAGCTGTAGCTTTATGAAGAAAATTTTGGTTAGACCATATATACCTATCATGCAAGTAAATGATATTTACAAAAAACTTGCAATTTATGGCGCACGAAATATACGCTACTTTTATAAAGATTGACATACATGTAATGTAACACATTCTGTGAAAAATAATCTATTAAAAATTCTTCATTAAGTTTACTCATACATGTTTTATGCTTATTACACATAGTATTGTTTTTAAAAAATGTAATTTTAAAAGAAAAGAAACCAAAACCCTCGCCAAATTTATTTGCAAAAAAAAAAAAACCGGTAGAATTGATAAAACATGGTATACCAGAAGGAAATACATGTACTTTGAGCTAATTATTTTTTTTTTTTATTTCAGCTCAAAACAGCCTCTTGTTACCACATGGCTTTTACCGGTACCTGTTGATTCTTGTGGGTCAGCTCCTGAGATTAACCTGTCACCTCTATCCACATGCATATTCCTTGTGTTCTACAGACTATTTACCGGTATTCAAATGAAATCCGATAATGCATGAACAATAATGGAACTTGAAGAAAGCATCATGCCATGTTGTGGTTTGTGTTTGATAAGAATTTATGAAAACAAAATTAAGGCTGTTTAAAGAAATTCATAATTGCTGTGAAAATTTGTTTTTCAATAAAAGTATGCAATTATATGTTTCCTTTATTTTTTATTTCATAAAGATATTTAGATGTGTTTACATAATTGAAAAATCCCCCCCCCCTCCCCTCTATTTAATTGTCTGCATTAAGATTACATGTAGGATATGTAAATGTACATTTGACTTTGAAATAACATCTGCTATGATAATTACTTTTGAAATGAACAAGAAACAACCTATTTCTACCTTTCTAAGGTATATATGCAGAAAAAAAGTAGAAAAACATGTCAAATTTGAACATTTTTCATGGAAATCAACTCTGTCTCCAGCTACCTGGGTGTTTGAAGTTTATTTTAATTTAAGGCAGATGTCTAACTTGTAGGTTGTATCTTACTATTTTAGCATGGTTAGAAGGAGACTAGAAATCAAAATAGATTAGATATTCACTAAATATGATTGTTAGCTTACTTTTTTTCATAAAAACAAGAAATCACAAGCAGGACAGCTGTCTATTTGTTAATTAAAATGGTGTAAATCATAAAATAAACAAATAATTAGGATCAAATTTTAGAATCATTGATGATTGTTTTCAAATATGTGTGAGAAATGACTCAAGGAAATTGCCATAAGTTTCATAAAATTAGGTTAAACATTTTTAACCATGACTTTTTATGAAAATCAAAAGATGGGGGGGGGGGGGGTATACATGTAAGGATATTTCTAAGTGATGTGAAGCTTTTATCATGATTATATAATGTAGATGCATGTTGTATTGAATAAGGTTTCTTTTCAAAGGTGGTTGAACAACAATTGACCTCTAAAAGGTCAGGTAAAGATGTTTTACTATGGAGAACCCTGTAAATCTGTGTTTATTAATGGAAATTGGAAATGGGGGGTTCACTTAAATGGCCATATTTTTATTAAACCTCAATGGAATTTGCAATATGTAGTATTCTTTTTCTCAGAATTGCATTAGCTTTCTTATTCTAAGACAAACCGTCTTTTCATAAAATGTTAGTGTACTAATTGCAGTTAAAGGTACATGTACAAGGAATAGTTTCGGATAAAGAACCGTCAATATTTTTGTAAAATTGATAGTACGTGAAGATTTACCAGTGTTCATAGATTCATGAAATGAATTTTAATGTTTATCAATAGTTAATGGGATGTCTCTTGTTGGAATTGGTAAGGCCTAAAAAAAAAATAGTGTGTTTAGGGTAACACTGATGAAAAAATTAGGTTAGGTAGGTGGGGATTTTTTTTTATTTTATCTATTTTTTTTTGGCCTGAATCCTAAGAATGTTTGTTTGTTTCATATTTAAAAACGTATTTTTTATTGGAAATAAGATGAAATTCACAGTCGGATAAAATCAGGCATCTAAAAATGGTAGGATCGGGCCATTTTTGTAGGTTAGGTGGGGTTACCCGAAACCCACAACTTTTTTTTTTTAGGCCTAAGCAATATTAAGGCCCCTAATTTTAAGTACATGAGAAGCAGTAATAAATTGTGAAACTTGCGGCTTTGACTGTTGTGTTGCCTTTACACAGTGAAATTGAAGGTTACAAACTGGAGGTTATATAACATGAAATGGAGGTGGATGGGATATTATATGCCTATTTAGTATGTACTGGGTATGAGGACAATAGCAAGTTTATTGTCCCCCAAGACAGCAACTATTTCATGAGGCAAAGCCAAGGGAAATAGTTGCTGAGGGGTGGGACAATAAACTTGCTATTGTCCAGATAGTCAGTTAATTGGTATATTATTGTACCGAAAAAAACTTTATTTGTCAGCGATGCAGAATTTCTTGATGATAAACAAATTAGAGTTATCAAACTTTGTATTTAATGCGGTGATCTAATTAGGTCAGAGGTGTTCCGAGTTTAAAAAGGAGGGAAATCAAATTCTGCTGATGAATGGTTTTGATGACTATTCACCATGGGCAGATAGCATGGATACTATTTCAAATTAGATAGAAAGCAAGTTTGTGTGGGCTTCTAGTGATCAGTTTGTCCGTCTGTCCATCCGAGATCGCTTGACCGGAGCATAGCTTCTCTCCCCTTGGCCCAATCTGGCTCATACCTCATCCACAGGGTTCCTTTGGGTTAAGGATGTGCTGTGACCTTGAACCATGTTGTTAGGTATAAGGTTAAGGTCATAGTAGAATTACATATATAACATCCTTGTCTGGGGCATATCTTCTCTCCCTTTGGTCCAATCTGGCTAATACTCACAGACTGTCTCTATCGTTAATCGATGTGCAGTGACCTTGCATGAAATTTCTAGGTAAAGGGTGAAATATCATATCGGATCATGCAAAAATCCTTTTTTCAGAGCATATATACTTTCTACTAACCCCTATAGGGCTCAGACTTCACATAAGCAGAGCTTTTGAGTAAAGGGTGTGTAGTGACCTTGAACCTATTTTCAAGGTAAACTGTGAAGGTCATAGCAGAATTATATTTAAAAAATCCTTGTCTGGAGTACATCTTCTCTCCCTTTGCTCCAATCAGGCTCATACTTCACCCACATGACGCCTTTGATCAAAGGATATGCAATGACCTCGAATGATATTTGTAGATCAAGTGTCAAGGTCATATCAGATCACACAAAAATCCATATTTTAAGAGCATATATATACTCTCCTTTTAGCCCCTAATTGGCTAATATTTTGCCTAAACAGAGCTTATTGGTTAATGGCGTGCAGTGACCTTGAACCATGTCAATGTGAAGGTCATAGCAGATCTTAATAGAATTAGTTTTAGACAGTAGATTATTTCCCGGATATGCTTAATCTTGGTCAGATTCAACAAAAATGCCTATATGTTAGGGGCAATGAAACAGCTAAATGCCAGCTGGAAAAATTTCAAGTTATAGGTCAAGGTGAAAGCAAAATTCTCTAAAATAACATCAGCGGGGCCCTTTGAAATGTTCACCATCAATAGTAATTTTAAATAAAAATATTCACAGAGGAATAATAAAATTAAGTAAACTATACATCGATAAGTTTCTGACAATTGATGATGCAACAAGCACATAGTACGAAAGGTCAACCCTTTGAAAAGCAGTGTAGAGGAAATGTTGCTCAGAATTATGTTTTAAACAAAAATGATTTTTTACGGACATTTTAATTTTGCATTCTGGGTTAAGAAATTAGATGTTAGTTCCAGGTAAAGTAAACTTTTACCTAAAATGAAGTCAAATTTGTTAAGTCATACTTAAAACCATTCGGATTTTGTTAAGTCATACCAAGAATCATTCGATTTTTAAAATCTTTTTTGTACCTAAGTTACTTTTGTCATTAGATTAAGAACACTGTTTCTTAGAGGTACTTCTAGCATTACTTTCGACATTAGCGGAAAACCCACTCGTTGCTTTGCAACGAGCTTTGCTCTAGTTATTATTTTTTTTTTTCCCGCAAATTTTGTGCACGAGATTTCTCGAACATTTTTTGTCTGATTCCTATGAAACTTTCAGGGTATGTAGATGATATTAATATCTCTAGACGTTTTTTTCAAATTTTTAAAATTCACTTCCGGTTATGAGTTATTGCCCTTTAATTGAAAATTGGGGGGTCTTTTGTCCAGAGTTGATCTCGGGAACTACAGATGATAGATGCATAAAATTTGGCGAAATTGTCGGTAACATTTTATAATTTTGCTGGCATGAAAATTTTGGTAATTTCTTTGTTAGTTTTTGAGCTATTTGTCGCCAAAGTTTAAGATTTTTTCGGGGCTGAAATTTTGTTGCTTTTTGTATTATAAACTTTAAACTAAAAATATTTTGTTAATACATATAGAACAAAAGTTGTTTAGAATAACGAGAGCTTTCATTTAAAATTAAGAAAAAAGGGCTGGCCCCTATAATTAGGGGTCAGCAGCTCATACACGTATTTTTCTGATAGCAAAAATCGTTATCATTTTATGAAAAAAAATTAATTTAGTTATTGTTAATATATTAAATAATGTCATTTGGTATCAAATTAAACAAGTTCTGTCCTATATTTTTTTTCAAATTTCATAAAACAAATATGTAAGAATCGTACATGAACGAGTTAATATGTCTACATAGACACACAAGCGAACAAATGCCACATTAAGGCCCAGGCATTTACTGCATTACGTTGTGTTGCGTCTTAGATAAATTGTTGTGGTTCAATTTCATTTTTTTCATCTATATCATTTATGAATTCAATGAACACACATTATTTAAACGTTCTATGTGCAACTATTTGTCGGGGCGCCCCTGTTTGTGACCCCCGCGCGCGCGCGCCGAATGTAAACAGTAACGAACGGCATTGTAGAAAAGAGAGAGCCGTAATGCAGAAGAGAAGTTGTGTATTCTTTCGGTGTACACATGCATTTTCAATTTACTGTGAAACATATGAACATGTACAGGGAACAATATTACATATTTGTTTAAGGAGGATATTTTTCTCGTGTGAAACGTTTACGAGGAAATTCTGACAGCCACACTTCTGTCGACGATCAGCCGTTGATAAGCAACGAGTGATAAAGGAGAAAAGATGGACATTAAAGTGTGTGATTTATGTGGATGTTACTGAAGAAGGTGAGGCTTTTACTCCTTTTAAAGGTTCTTGTTAACTGGTTAAAATTTAGTATATAGTATAGATGTACATGTAAGTACGTGCACACTGTTAAATGTTTTTGTTATGGTGTGGGTGTTTGTTTACTTACGTGTAATTTTTACATGTTTCATGAATGTTTAGACTCGCTCGAGGTTTATGGGGGACTGGAAAGGGTAACTGAATTTATTTATTTAAAAAAATAACAGATTGTGAATTTTCAACTCAAAATTCAAAGCAGGGTCTAATTAGAAACATATCATATATTCTTGTACAGAAGACTCCAAATGTAGTCATGAATACCCTGTAGACATAACTTCAAGTAAATAAAATTGTATACTTCAGACTTCAGAGTTAAAACATGACTTTAATATCTTTAAGATGCCGATCATTGTATCATTAGAGAGGTTTAGCAGACCAACGGGTACCCGGTACATGTACTTGTACATGTAGTTTACAAGTTAGAACTATGCCTACCATTCTACCAGTTCACATAATTTTTCTTGTTTAGCAGTTATGATGTGTACTTAAATTGTCCTTGTTAATGTTTTAAATGTAATTTTTTATTCTCTTTTTTTAATCTGACTACTGGCAGTACTGGCGTGCGAGCAGTTCTCGCCGAGGACCATTTCTAGCTGGTGCACTGTTACATCATATTTTCGTATATAATTTCATGTGCTGATAAAATGACGTAACAATGCACTGGTGAGAAATGGTACTCAGTGAGAACTGATCGCACGCCAATATTGATTAATTACAGACAAAAACTGAAGGTTGCGAGTGTTAATTTTTATTGAACAACATTGTTTAAAATAATTCTTTATATATGTGACGATCAGACCGGTTTGAATACCAGTGCCAGATAGCTCAGTTGGTAGAGCACCTGACTAGAGATTCAGGGGGCCCAGGTTCAAATCCCGGTTTGGTCCTTCATTATTTCTCCCATCCTGTTACAATATTGGTGTTGTGACCAACCCCTGGAACTAACAGGTTAACTCCTGCAAGGGGTGATCTTCAAGGGTGAAGATCATTTAAGGGGGGAGGAATGTGACGGTCAGACTGGTTTGAATACCGGTGCCAGATACATGTAGCTCAGTTGGTAGAGCACTTGACTAGAGATTCAGAGGGCCAGGTTCGAATCCCACTTTGTTCCGTCGTTATTTCTCCCATCTTTTACATATACATGTATATCAGATATATGACAGATGATTAAGGTCATCACATGTTTTGCAAGATGCAATAAGTGTTAAAAACCTTTACTTTACAACACAATACATTTAAGTGAATATTTATGTTTCTTGTTATTATTTGGTGTGGTTTTCTTGACAGTGTCGCATAAACAATTTACCCACTCCTAAAACACAAACTTTCTTTTTGTGGATTCAGCTTACCGCTGATTGGCTGCTGTTGCAGCAGACAAATAAGATATGCACGCACAAAACACAATGAACTTATCAGAGAATGAGTTGAGTTTATTTAAACTGTTGGAATTTGGGTATTTTTTTTTAAGATGTATACTTGTGACAAAACATATATGTGGTACATACAGCTGTAGCTTTATGAAGAAAATTTTGGTTAGACCATATATACCTATCATGCAAGTAAATGATATTTACAAAAAACTTGCAATTTATGGCGCACGAAATATACGCTAGTTTTATAAAGATTGACATACATGTAATGTACCACATTCTTTGAAAAATATCTATTAAAAATTCTTCATTAAGTTTACTCATACATGTTTTATGCTTATTACACGTAGTATTGTTTTTAAAACATGTAATTTATAAGAAAATAAACAAAAACCCTCGCTAAATTTATTTGCAAACAAAAAATACACAGTAGAATTGATAAAAAATGGTATACCAGAAGCTAATACCAGTACATGTACTTTGACGCTGTTCGGTGGGTAATATTCGTTTGTAATTTACGAATTGAAATATTGACTGTTGCACTACAAGTATGGTAATAAACTCTCTCTCTCTCAAACTCTCTCTCTTTCTCAATTTGATAAGTGTTTATACCTATGAAAATTTTTTAATATTATATTATGACTTGATATGCAAATTTTTGATCTTGTACTGCCTAAATGTTATGTCATGTATTGGGATATGTCATACTTATTACACTGCATGGTCAGTGTATTTTTTACAGAAAGACTATGCATATGTTAATGTAAACACAGCTATTACTAGTACATGTATGTAAACACAGCTAATTATTTTTTTTATTTATTTCAGCTCAAAACAGACTCTTGTTACCACATGGCTTTTACCGGTACCTGTTGATTCTTGTGGGTCAGCTCCTGAGATTAACCTGTCACCTCTATCCACATGCATATTCCTTGTGTTCTACAGACTATTTACTGGTAATTCAAATTAAATCCGATAATGCATGAACAATAATGGAACTTGAAGAAAGCATCATGCCATGTTGTGGTTTGTGTTTGATAAGAAATTATGAAAACAAAATTAAGGCTGTTTAAAGAAATTCTTAATTGCTGTGAAAATTTGTTTTTCAATAAAAGTATACAATTATGTTTCCTTTATTTTTTATTTCATAAAGATATTTAGATGTGTTTACATAATTGACCCCCCCCCCCTCTATTTAATTGTCTGCATTAAGATTACATGTAGGATATGTAAATGTACATTTGACTTTGAAATAACATCTGCTATGATAATTACTTTTGAAATGAACAAGAAACAACCTATTTCTACCTTTCTAAGGTATATATGCATAAAAAGTAGAAAAACATGTCAAATTTGAACATTTTTCATTGAAATCAACTCTGTCTCCAGCTACCTGGGTGTGTTTGAATTTAATTCTAATTTAAGGCAGATGTCTAACTTGTAGGTTGTAACTTACTGTTTTAGCATGGTTAGAAGAAGACTAGAAATCAGAATAGATTAGATATTCACTAAATATGATTGTTAGCTTACTTTTTTCATGAAAACAAGAAATCACACGCAGGACAGCTGTCTATTTGTTAATTAAAATGGTACAAATCATACAATAAACAAATAAAGATCACATTTTAGAATCATTGATGATTGTTTTCAAATATGTGTGAGAAATGACTCAAGGAAATTGCCACATGTTTCATAAAATTAGGTAAAACATTTCAAACCATGACTTTTTATGAAAATCAAAAGATTGGGGGGTGGGCGGTATACATGTAAGGGTATTTCTAAGTGATGTGAAGCTTTTATCATGATTATATCATGTAGGCATATGTTGTATTGAATAGGGTTTCTTTTTAAAGGTGGTTGAACAAAAGTTGACCTCTAAAAGGTCAGATAAAGATGTTTTACTATGGAGAACCCTGTAAATCTGTGTTTACTAAAGGAAATTGGAAATGGTGGGTTCACTTAAATGGCCATATTTTTATTATACCTCAATGGAATTGGCAATATGTGGTATTCTTTTTCTCAGAATTGCATTAGCTTTCTTATTCTAAGACAAACCGTCTTTTCATAAAAATGTTAGTGTACTAAGTTAAAGATACAAGGAACAGTTTCGGATAAAGTACCGTCAATATTTTTGTAAAATTGAGAGTGACTGTACTTGAAGGTTTATCATTGTTGCGTAGATTCATGAAATGAATTTTAATGATTACCAATAGTTAGAGGGATGTCTCGTTGGAATTGGTAAGCAATATTAAGGCCCCTAATTTTAAGTACATGAGAAGCAGAAATAAATTGTGAAACTTGCGGCTATGACAGATATGTTGACTTTACAGTGAAATTGAAGGTTACAAACGGGAGGTTATATAACATGAAATGTAGGTGGATAGGATATTATATGCCTATTTAGTATTTACTGGGTATGAGGACAATAGCAAGTTTATTGTCCCCCAAGACAGCAAATATTTAATGAGGCAAAGCCAAGGGAAATAGTAGCTGTTGAATGGGACAATAAACTTGCTATTGTCCGAATAGTCAGTTAATTGGTATTTCATTATACAGAAGAAAACTTTATTTGTCAGCGATGCAGAATTTATTGATGATAAACAAATTAGAGTTAAATCAAACTTTGTATTTAATGCGCGATCTTATTAGGTCAGAGGTGTTCCGAGTTTAAGGTGATATGGGACACTTCCATGTTGTGACGTATTGTTTATCGAAATAAACAATAAAATAAAGTGTAATTATATAAGTACATGTAGTTTCTTCTCAAAAATGGTCACCTAACTCCTTAGCACAGTGGGTTAGAGGGTTTACTAGGAACCTATAAGTCATTAGTTCGAAACCTGCTGGGGTTTTTACAATTTTTACCTTTTCAAATATTTTTAAAAGCTATTTTTTGGTTAAATATTGTAAAATTTGAAAATTCTAAACCGGTGAAAAGTTTTCAATTATATAGTCTGGCTCATACCTCATCCACAGGGTTCCTTTGGTTGAAGGATGCGCAGTGACCTTGAACCATGTTTTTAGGTATAAGGTTAAGGTCATAGCAGAATTATATATTTAAAATCCTTGTCTGGGGCATATCTTTTTTCCCTTTGGTCCAATCTGGCTAATACTCACAGAGTGTCTCTATGGTTAAACGATGTGCAGTGACCTTGCATGAAATTTCTAGGTAACGGGTGAAGATCATATCGGATCATGCAAAAATCCTTTTTTCAGAGCATATATAATTTCTACTAACCCCTATTTGGCTCAGACTTCACATAAGCAGAGCTTTTGAGTAAAGGGTGAAAGGGTGTGTAGTGACCTTGAACCTATTTTCAGTGAAAAGAAACTGTGAAGGTCATATCAGAATTATATTTTTAAAAATCCTTGTCCGGAGTATATCTTCTCTCCCTTTGCTCCATTCAGCCTCATACTTTACCCACATGATGCCTTTGTTCAAAATATATGCAATGACCTCGAATGATATTTGTAGATGAAGAGTCAAGGTCATATCAGATCACACAAAAATCCATATTTTAAGAGCATAGATATACTCTCCTTTTAGCCCCTATTTGGCTAATATTTTACCTTTACAGAGTTTATTGGTTAATGGTGTGCAGTGACCTTGAACCAAGTTTGTCAATGTGAAGGTCATAGCAGATCTTTTTAAAATTAGTTTTAAATAGTAGATTATTTTCCAAATATGCTTAATCTTGGTCAGATTGAACAAAAATGCATGTATGTTAAGGGGAATGAAATTGAATTAAAAGTTCTATGCCAGCTGGAAAAATTTCAAGTTATAGGTCAAGGTCAAAGCAGAATTCTCTGAAATAACATAAGCGGGGCCCTTTGAAATGTTCACCATTTCAATGTTGTCTGGTTCATAGTAATTTTACATAGAAAATATTCACAGAAGTACAGTAAAGTAAACTTAACATCGATAAGTTTCTGACAATTAATGACGCAACGAGCACACAGTATGAAAGGTCAACCTTTTGAAAAGCAGTGAAGAGGAAAAGTTGCTCAGAATAATGTTTTAAACAAAATTGATTTTTTACATAAATTTTAATTTTGCATTCTGGGTTAAGAAAAAAGATGTTAGTTCAAGGTAAAGTAAACTTGTACCTAAAATGAAGTCAAATTTGTTAAGTCGTACTTAAACACATTGGTTTTTTTATTAAGTCGTTCTTGAAATGGTTAAGGGTTTTTGGTTAAGTCGTACTTAAAACATTCGGATCATGTTAAGTTGTACCAAGAATCATTCGATTTTTTTTTATCTTTTTGTACTTAGGTTTCTTTGTTACTAGATTAAGAACTCTGCTTCTTAGACGTACTTCTAGCGTTGCTTTCGACATTAGCGGAAAACCCACTCGTTGCTTTGCAACGAGCTTTGCTCTAGTTATTATTAGGGTCTTCCGTCTTCAGCGGAAGACCCTTCTATTATTGTAATGTTTCTTTTTCACTTTTCTTATTATTATTAGGGTTTTCCGTTTTTCAACGGAAAACCCTTCTGTTATTCTACTGTTTCTTATTATTATTTTTTTTTTTTTCCCGCAAATTTTGTGCACGAGATTTCTCAAACATTTTTTGTCTGATTGCTATGAAACTTTCAGGGTATGTAGATGATATTAATATCTCTAGACGTTTTTTTCAAATTTTTAAAATTCACTTCTGGTTATGAGTTATTGCCCTTTAATTGAAAATTGGGGGGTCTTTTGTCCAGAGTTGATCTCGGGAACTACAGATGATAGATGCATGAAATTTGGCGAAATTGTCGGTAACATTTTATAGTTTTGCTGGCATGAAAATTTTGGTAATTTCTTTGTTAGTTTTTGAGCTATTTGTCGCCAAAGTTTAAGATTTTTTCGGGGCTGAAATTTTGTTGCTTTTTGTATTATAACCTTTAAACTAAAAATATTTTGTTAATACATATAGAACAAAAGTTGTTTAGAATAACGAGAGCTTTCATTTAAAATTAAGAAAAAAGGGCTGGCCCCTATAATTAGGGGTCAGCAGCTCATACACGTATTTTTCTGATAGCAAAAATCGTTATCATTTTATGAAAAAAAATTAATTCAGTTATTGTTAATATATTAAATAATGTCATTTGCTATCAAATTAAACAAGTTCTGTGCTATATTTTTTTTTCAAATTTCATAAAACAAATATGTGAGAATCGTACATGAACGAGTTAATATGTCTACATAGACACACAAGCGAACAAATGCCAGGTATTTACTGCATTACGTTGTGTTGCGTCTTAGATAAATTGTTGTGATTCAATTTCATTTTTTTCATCTATATCATTTATGAATTCAATGAACACACATTATTTAAACGTTCTATATGCAACTATTTGTCGGGGCGCCCCTGTTTGTAACCCCCGCGCGCGCGCCGAATGTAAACATTGTAGAAAAGAGAGAGCCGTAATGCAGAAGAGAAGTTGTGTATTCTTTCGGTGTACACATGCATTTTGAATTTGCTGTGAAACATATGAACATGCACAGGGAACAATACTACATATTTGTTTAAGGAGGATATTTTTCTCGTGTGAATCGTTTACGAGGAAATTCTGACAGCCACACTTCTGTCGACATCAGCCGTTGATAAGCTACGAGTAATAAAGGAGAAAAGATGGACATTAAAGTGTGTGATTTATGTGGATGTCCGATGTTACTGAAGAAGGTGAGGTTTTTACTCCTTTTAAAGTTTCTTGTTAACTGGTTAAAATTTAGTATATAGTATAGATGTACATGTAAGTACGTGCACACTGTTAGATGTTTTGTTATGGTGTGGGTGTTTGTTTACTAACGTGTAATTTTTACATGTTTCATGGATGTTTAGACTCGCTCGGGGTTCATGGGGGACTGGAAATGGTAACTGAATTTATCTATTTAAAAAAATAACAGATTGTGAATTTTCAACTCAAAATTCAAAGCAGGGTCTAATTAGAAACATATCATATATTCTTGTGCAGAAGATTCCAAATGTAGTCATGAATACCCTGTAGACATAACTTCAAGTAAATAAAATTGTATACTTCAGACTTCAGAGTTAAAACATGACTTTAATATCTTTATGATGCCGATCATTGTATCATTAAAGAGGTTTAGCAGATCAACGGGTACCCGGTACATGTACTTCTACATGTAGGTTACAAGTTCAAGCTATGCCTACCATTCTACCAGTTCACATAATTTTTCTTGTTTAGCAGTTATGATGTGTACTTAAATTGTCCTTCAATGTTTTAAATGTAATTTTTTATTCTCTTTTTTTAATCTGACTACTGGCAGTACTGGCGTGCGAGCAGTTCTCGCGGAGGACCATTTCTCGCTGGTGCACTGTTACATCATATTTCCGTATATAATTTTATGTGTTGATAAAATGACGTAACAATGCACTGGTGAGAAATGGTACTAAGCGAGAACTGATCGCACGCCAATATTAATTAATTACAGACAAAAACTGAAGGTTGCGAGTGTTATTTTTTATTGAACAACATTGTTTAAAATAATTCTTTATATATGTGACGATCAGACCGGTTTGAATACCAGTGCCAGATAGCTCAGTTGGTAGAGCACCTGACTAGAGATTCAGGGGGCCCAGGTTCAAATCCCGGTTTGGTCCTTCATTATTTCTCCCATCCTGTTACAATATTGGTGTTGTGACCAACCCCTGGAACTAACAGGTTAACTCGATCCTGCCAGGGATGATCTTCGAGGGTGAAGATCATTTAAGGGGGAGGAATGTGACGGTCAGACTGGTTTGAATACTGGTGCCAGATACATGTAGCTCAGTTGGTAGAGCACTTGACTAGAGAGGGCCAGGTTCGAATCCCACTTTGTTCCATCGTTATTTCTCCCATCTTTTACATATACATGTATATCAGATATATGAAAGATGATTTAGGTCATCACATGTTTTGCAAGATGCAATAAGTGTTAAAAACCTTTACTTTACAACAGAATACATTTAAGTGAATATTTATGTTTCTTGTTATTATTTGGTGTGGTTTTCTTGACAGTGTCGCATAAACAATTTACCCGCTCCTAAAACACAAACTTTCTTTTTGTGGATTCAGCTTACCGCTGATTGGCTGCTGTTGCAGCAGACAAATAAGATATGCACGCACAAAACACAATGAACTTATCAGAGAATGAGTTGAGTTTATTTACACTGTTGGAATTTGGGTATTTTTTTTAAAAAATGTATACTTGTGACAAAACATATATGTGGTACATACAGCTGTAGCTTTATGAAGAAAATTTTGGTTAGACCATATATACCTATCATGCAAGTAAATGATATTTACAAAAAACTTGCAATTTATGGCGCACGAAATATACGCTAGTTTTATAAAGATTGACATACATGTAATGTCCCACATTCTTTGAAAAATAATCTATTAAAAATTCTTCATTAAGTTTACTCATACATGTTTTATGCTTATTACACGTAGTATTGTTTTTAAAACATGTAATTTATAAGAAAATAAACAAAAACCCTCGCTAAATTTATTTGCCAAAAAAAAAAACCCAGTAGAATTGATAAAAAATGGTATACCAGAAGCTAATACCAGTACATGTACTTTGACGCTGTTCGGTGGGTAATATTCGTTTGTAATTTACGAATTGAAATATTGACTGTTGCACTACAAGTACGGTAATAAACTCTCTCTCTCTCTCAAACTCTCTCTCTTTCTCAATTTGATAAGTGTTTATACCTATGAAAATTTTTTAATATTATATTATGACTTGATATGCAAATTTTTGATCTTGTACTGCCTAAATGTTATGTCATGTATTGGGATATGTCATACTTATTACACTGCATGGTCAGTGTATTTTTTACAGAAATACTATGCATATGTTAATGTAAACACAGCTATTACTAGTACATGTATGTAAACACAGCTAATTATTTTTTTTATTTATTTCAGCTCAAAACAGACTCTTGTTACCACATGGCTTTTACCGGTACCTGTTGATTCTTGTGGGTCAGCTCCTGAGATTAACCTGTCACCTCTATCCACATGCATATTCCTTGTGTTCTACAGACTATTTACCGGTAATTCAAATTAAATCCGATAATGCATGAACAATAATGGAACTTGAAGAAAGCATCATGCCATGTTGTGGTTTGTGTTTGATAAGAAATTATGAAAACAAAATTAAGGCTGTTTAAAGAAATTCATAATTGCTGTGAAAATTTGTTTTTCAATAAAAGTATACAATTATGTTTCCTTTATTTTTTATTTCATAAAGATATTTAGATGTGTTTACATAATTGAACCCCCCCCCCCCCCCCTCTATTCAATTGTCTGCATTAAGATTACATGTAGGATATGTAAATGTACATTTGACTTTGAAATAACATCTGCTATGATAATTACTTTTGAAATGAACAAGAAACAACCTATTTCTACCTTTCTAAAGTATATATGCATAAAAAAGTAGAAAAACATGTCAAATTTGAACATTTTTCATTGAAATCAACTCTGTCTCCAGCTACCTGGGTGTGTTTGAATTTAATTCTAATTTAAGGCAGATGTCTAACTTGTACGTTGTAACTTACTGTTTTAGCATGGTTAGAAGGAGACTAGAAATCAGAATAGATTAGATATTCACTAAATATGATTGTTAGCTTACTTTTTTCATGAAAACAAGAAATCACAAGCAGGACAGCTGTCTATTTGTTAATTAAAATGGTACAAATCATACAATAAACAAATAAAGATCAAATTTTAGAATCAATGATGATTGTTTTCAAATATGTGTGAGAAATGACTCAAGGAAATTGCCACACGTTTCATAAAATTAGGTAAAACATTTCAAACCATGACTTTTTATGAAAATCAAAAGATTGGGGGGTGGGGGGTATACATGTAAGGGTATTTCTAAGTGATGTGAAGCTTTTATCATGATTATATCATGTAGGCATATGTTGTATTGAATAAGGTTTCTTTTTAAAGGTGGTTGAACAAAAGTTGACCTCTAAAAGGTCAGGTAAAGATGTTTTACTATGGAGAACCCTGTAAATCTGTGTTTACTAAAGGAAATTGGAAATGGTGGGTTCACTTAAATGGCCATATTTTTATTAAACCTCAATGGAATTGGCAATATGTGGTATTCTTTTTTTCAGAATTGCATTAGCTTTCTTATTCTAAGACAAACCGTCTTTTCATAAAAATGTTAGTGTACTAAGTTAAAGATACAAGGAACAGTTTCGGATAAAGTATCGTCAATATTTTTGTAAAATTGAGAGTGACTGTACTTGAAGGTTTATCATTGTTGCGTAGATTCATGAAATGAATTTTAATGATTATCAATAGTTAGAGGGATGTCTGTTGTTGGAATTGGTAAGCAATATTAAGGCCCCTAATTTTAAGTACATGAGAAGCAGAAATAAATTGTGAAACTTGCGGCTTTGACAGATATGTTGACTTTACAGTGAAATTGAAGGTTACAAACGGGAGGTTATGTAACATGAAATGTAGGTGGATGGGATATTATATGCCTATTTAGTATTTACTGGGTATGAGGACAATAGCAAGTTTATTGTCCCCCAAGACAGCAACTATTTAATGAGGCAAAGCCAAGGGAAATAGTTGCTGTGGAATGGGACAATAAACTTGCTATTGTCTAAATAGTCAGTTAATTGGTATTCCATTATACAGAAGAAAACTTTATTTGTCAGCGATGCACAATTTCTTGATGATAAACAAATTAGAGTTAAATCAAACTTTGTATTTAATGCGGTGATCTTATTAGGTCAGAGGTGTTCCGAGTTTAAGGTGATATGGGACACTTCCATGTTGTGACGTATTGTTTATCGAAATAAACAATAAAATAAAGTGTAATTATATAAGTACATGTAGTTTCTTTTCAAAAATGGTCACCTAACTCCTTAGCACAGTGGGTTAGAGGGTTTACTAGGAACCTGTAAGTCATGAGTTCGAATCCCGCAGGGGTTTTTACAATTTTTACCTTTTCAAATATTTTTAAAAGCTATTTTTTGGTTAAATATTGTAAAATTTGAAAATTCTAAACCGGTGAAAAGTTTTCAATTATATAGTACTTTAATCCACATTAATATCGACAGATGTCCCATACCACCTTAAAAAGGAGGGAAATCAAATTCTGCTGATGAATGGTTTTGATGACTATTCACCATGGGCAGATAGCATGGATACTATTTTAAATTAGATAAAAAGGCATGTTTATGCGGGCGCCTTCTAGTGATCAATTTGTCCGTCTGTCCATCCGAGAAGGCTTGACAGGAGCATAGCTTCTCTCCCCTTGGCCCAATCTGGCTCATACCTCATCCACAGGGTTCCTTTGGTCGAAGGATGTGCAGTGACCTTGAACCATGTTTTTAGGTATAAGGTTAAGGTCATAGCAGAATTATATATATAAAATCCTTGTCTGGGGCATATCTTTTTTCCCTTTGGTCCAATCTGGCTAATACTCACAGAGTGTCTCTATGGTTAAACGATGTGCAGTGACCTTGCATGAAATTTCTAGGTAACGGGTGAAGATCATATCGGATCATGCAAAAATCCTTTTTTGAGAGCATATATAATATCTACTAACCCCTATTTGGCTCAGACTTCACATAAGCAGAGCTTTTGAGTAAAGGGTGAAAGGGTGTGTAGTGACCTTGAACCTATTTTCAGTGAAAAGAAACTGTGAAGGTCATACCAGAATTATATTTTTAAAAATCCTTGTCCGAAGTATATCTTCTCTCCCTCTGCTCCATTCAGCCTCATACTTCACCCACATGATGCCTTTGTTCAAAATATATGCAATGACCTCGAATGATATTTGTAGATGAAGAGTCAAGGTCATATCAGATTACACAAAAATCCATATTTTAAGAACATAAATATACTCTCCTTTTAGCCCCTATTTGGCTAATATTTTACCTTTACAGAGTTTATTGGTTAATGGCGTGCAGTGACCTTGAACCAAGTCTGTCAATGTGAAGGTCATAGCAGATCTTTTTAAAATTAGTTTTAAAGAGTAGATTATTTTCCAAATATGCTTAATCTTGGTCAGACATGTATGTTAGGGGAAATGAAATTGAATTAAAAGTTCTATGCCAGCTGGAAAAATTTCAAGTTATAGGTCAAGGTCAAAGCAGAATTCTCTGAAATAACATAAGCGGGGCCCTTTGAAATGTTCACCATTTCAATGTTGTCTGGTTCATAGTAATTTTACATAGAAAATATTCACAGAAGTACAGTAAAGTAAACTTTACATCGATAAGTTTCTGACAATTAATGACGCAACGAGCACACAGTACGAAAGGTCAACCTTTTGAAAAGCAGTGAAGAGGAAAAGTTGCTCAGAATTATGTTTTAAACAAAATTGATTTTTTACATAAATTTTAATTTTGCATTCTGGGTTAAGAAAAAAGATGTTAGTTCAAGGTAAAGTAAACTTGTACCTAAAATGAAGTCAAATTTGTTAAGTCGTACTTAAACACATTGTTTTTTTTTGTTAAGTCGTTCTTGAAATGGTTAAGGGTTTTTGGTTAAGTCGTACTTAAAAACATTCGGATTATGTTAAGTTGTACCAAGAATCATTCGATTTTTTTTTATCTTTTTGTACTTAGGTTTCTTTGTTACTAGATTAAGAACTCTGCTTCTTAGACGTACTTCTAGCGTTGCTTTCGACATTACCGGAAAACCCACTCGTTGCTTTGCAACGAGCTTTGCTCTAGTTATTATTATTATTCTTTTTTTGTCTTACAAATTTTGTGCAGGCGATTTCTCGGAGATGACTCGTTGGATTTCCTTCAAATTTGCAGGGCTGATGCCTAGTCATATGAATTTTATACCCTCGGAACAATTTTGAAAAATTCACTTCCGGTCGGAAGTTATCGTCGTTTTACGATTTTTAAAAGTCAATTTTGTCGGCGATGTTTCTCAAAAACGAGTAAAGATAGAGAACTGAAATTTTCAGAGATGATAGATCTAGCAATATCCTCGTGTACTTCGGTCACGAGAATGTTGGCCGTCACTTCCTGTCGTCACCGGAAGCAAAATTAAAAAATGAAAATTTTCAACTTTTTATTTTTATATATTTTTTCCAATAAGATGATAGGGACCCTTTTACTGATTCAGAATATGTAATTTGTTTCAAAATCGATCAAGGCGTTCTCGAGAAATTAAGCGTCAAAGTCCTGAAGCGAGAGTCCAAGTAGCTCAGTCGATATAGTCGTGGACATGGCCCAGGCGACCCGGGTTCAAGCCTGGAGTGCCGCAAATTTTTTTTTCATTTTTTTCGCTTAGATCTACGATTTTATCTTTGAATTGATAAGTTTAATCTAATCTATTCAAAAATCGGACGGAAGACCCACTCGTTGCTCGCAACGAGATCGAATCTAGTTATTATTCTTTTTTTTTCTTACCGATTTTGTGCAGACGATTTCTCGGAGATGGCTTGGTCGATTTCGCTCAAATTTTCAATATAAACGTGTTTTTATCTAAACTTGATATATAATTTTTTTTTTTTGAAAAAACACTTCCGGTCAGAAGTTATCGTCCGTTTACGATTTTTGAAAGTCAATTTTGTCTGTCGGGTTTCTCAAAAACGAGTAAAGATAAAAGGCTGAAATTTTCAGAGATGATAGATCTAGCGTTTTTCTAATGTACCTCGGTCAAGAGAATGTCCGCCGTCACTTCCGGTCGTCACCGGAAGGAAATTTGAAAAATTGAATTTTTCGACTTTTTTATTTTTTGATATTTTTCTTTGAAATTTTTACACCTTATAGTGACCCTTTTACTGATTAAGAATATGTAATTTGTTTAAAATCGATCAAGGCATTCTCGAGAAATTAAGCGTCAAAGTTCTGAAGCGGAGTCCGAGTAGCTCAGTCGTTATAGTCGTGGACATGGCCCAGGCGACCCGGGTTCAAGCCTCGAGTGCCGCAAATTTTTTTTCTCTTTTTTTCGCTTAGATCTATGATTTTATCTTTGAATTGATAAGTTTAATCTTATTTATTCAAAAATCGGACGGAAGACCCACTCGTTGCTCGCAACGAGATCGAATCTAGTTATTATTTTTTTTTTTTTATCCGCAAATTTTGTGTAGGCCATTTCTCGTACATTTGTTGTCTGATTGTTATGAAACTTTCAGGGTATGTAGACAATGTTAATATCTGGAGACGTTTTTTTCAAATTTTTAAAATTCACTTCCGGTTATGAGTTATTGCCCTTTAATTGAAAATTGGGGGGTCTTTTGTCCAGAGTTGATCTTGGGAACTACAAAAGATAGTTGCATGAAATTTAGCAGAATTGTTGGTAACATTTTATAGTTTTGCTGGCATGAAAATTTTGGCAAAATGTTTTTTAGTTTTTAAGCTATTTGCCGGTAAAGTATAAGGTTTTGGGGGGTCTGAAATTTTGTTGTTTTTTGTATAATAACCTTTAAACTAAAAATATTTTGTTAATACATATAGAGCAAAAGTTGTTTAGAATAACGAGAGCTTTCATTTAAAATTAAGAAAAAAGGGCTGGCCCCTATAATTAGGGGTCAGCAGCTCATACACGTATTTTTCTGATAGCAAAAATCATTATCATTTAATGAAAAAAAATGAATTCAGTTATTGTTAATATATTAAATAATGTCATTTGGTATCAAATTAAACAAGTTCTGTGCTATATTTTTTTTCAAATTTCATAAAACAAATATGTGAGAATCGTACATGAACGAGTTAATATGTCTACATAGACACACAAGCGAACAAATGCCACTTTAAGGCCCAGGCATTTACTGCATTACGTTGTGTTGCGTCTTAGATAAATTGTTGTGATTCAATTTCATTTTTTTCATCTATATCATTTATGAATTCAATGAACACACATTATTTAAACGTTCTATGTGCAACTATTTGTCGGGGAGCCCCTGTATGTAACCCCCGCGCGCGCGCCGAATGTAAACAGTAACGAACGGCATTGTAGAAAAGAGAGAGCCGTAATGCAGAAGAGAAGTTGTGTATTCTTTCGGTGTATACATGCATTTTCAATTTACTGTGAAACATATGAACATGCACAGGGAACAATACTACATATTTGTTTAAGGAGGATATTTTTCTCGTGTGAATCGTTTACGAGGAAATTCTGACAGCCACACTTCTGTCGACGATCAGCCGTTGATAAGCTACGAGTAATAAAGGAGAAAAGATGGACATTAAAGTGTGTGATTTATGTGGATGTTACTGAAGAAGGTGAGGCTTTTACTCCTTTTAAAGTTTCTTGTTAACTGGTTAAAATTTAGTATATAGTATAGATGTACATGTAAGTACGTGCACACTGTTAGATGTTTTTGTTATGGTGTGGGTGTTTGTTTACTAACGTGTAATTTTTACATGTTTCATGGATGTTTAGACTCGCTCGAGGTTCATGGGGGACTGGAAAGGGTAACTGAATTTATCTATTTAAAAAAATAACAGATTGTGAATTTTCAACTCAAAATTCAAAGCAGGGTCTAATTAGAAACATATCATATATTCTTGTGCAGAAGACTCCAAATGTAGTCATGAATACCCTGTAGACATAACTTCAAGTAAATAAAATTGTATACTTCAGACTTCAGAGTTAAAACATGACTTTAATATCTTTATGATGCCGATCATTGTATCATTAGAGAGGTTTAGCAGACCAACGGGTACCCGGTACATGTACTTCTACATGTAGGTTACAAGTTAGAACTATGCGTACCATTCTACCAGTTCACATAATTTTTCTTGTTTAGCAGTTATGATGTGTACTTAAATTGTCATTGTTAATGTTTTAAATGTAATTTTTTATTCTCTTTTTTTAATCTGACTACTGGCAGTACTGGCGTGCGAGCAGTTCTCGCCGAGGACCATTTCTTGCTGGTGCAATGTTACATCATATTTTCGTATGTAATTTTATGTGTTGATAAAATGACGTAACAATGCACTGGTGAGAAATGGTACTCGGCAAGAACTGATCGCACGCCAATATTGATTAATTACAGACAAAAACTGAAGGTAACGAGTGTTATTTTTTATTGAACAACATTGTTTAAAATAATTCTTTATATATGTGACGATCAGACCGGTTTGAATACCAGTGCCAGATAGCTCAGTTGGTAGAGCACCTGACTAGAGATTCAGGGGGCCCAGGTTCAAATCCCGGTTTGGTCCTTCATTATTTCTCCCATCCTGTTACAATATTGGTGTTGTGACCAACCCCTGGAACTAACAGGTTAACTCGATCCTGCCAGGGGTGATCTTCGAGGGTAAAGATCATTTAAGGGGGGAGGAATGTGACGGTCAGACTGGTTTGAATACCGGTGCCAGATACATGTAGCTCAGTTGGTAGAGCACTTGACTAGAGATTCAGAGGGCCAGGTTCGAATCCCAGTTTGTTCCATCGTTATTTCTCCCATCTTTTACATATACATGTATATCAGATATATGACAGATGATTAAGGGTCATCACATGTTTTGCAAGATGCAATAAGTGTTAAAAACCTTTACTTTACAACACAATACATTTAAGTGAATATTTATGTTTCTTGTTATTATTTGGTGTGGTTTTCTTGACAGTGTCGCATAAACAATTTACGCGCTCCTAAAACACAAACTTTCTTTTTGTGGATTCAGCTTACCGCTGATTGGCTGCTGTTGCAGCAGACAAATAAGATATGCACGCACAAAACACAATGAACTTATCAGAGAATGAGTTGAGTTTATTTCAACTGTTGGAATTTGGGTATTTTTTTTTTAAATGTATATACTTGTGACAAAACATATATGTGGTACATACAGCTGTAGCTTTATGAAGAAAATTTTGGTTAGACCATATATACCTACCATGCAAGTAAATGATATTTACAAAAAACTTGCAATTTATGGCGCACGAAATATACGCTAGTTTTATAAAGATTGACATACATGTAATGTACCACATTCTGTGAAAAATAATCTATTAAAAATTCTTCATTAAGTTTACTCATACATGTTTTATGCTTATTACACATAGTATTGTTATTAAAACATGTAATTTATAAGAAAATAAACAAAAAACCTCGCTAAATTTATTTGCCAAAAAAAAAAAACACAGTAGAATTGATAAACAATGGTATACCAGAAGCTTATACCAGTACATGTACTTTGACGCTGTTCGGTGGGTATTATTCGTTTGTAATTTACGAATTGAAATATTGACTGTTGCACTACAAGTACGGTACCGTAATAAACTCTTTCTCTCTCAAACTCTCTCTCTCTCTCTCTCAATTTGATAAGTGTTTATACCTATGAAAATTTTTTAATATTATATTATGACTTGATATGCAAATTTTTGATCTTGTACTGCCTAAATGTTATATCATGTATAACATTTGGGATTTGGGATATGTCATACTTATTACACTGCATGGTCAGTGTAGTATATTTTTTACAGAAATACTATGCATATGTTAATGTAAACACAGCTATTACTAGTACATGTATGTAAACACAGCTAATTATTTTTTTTTTTATTTCAGCTCAAAACAGACTCTTGTTACCACATGGCTTTTACCGGTACCTGTTGATTCTTGTGGGTCAGCTCCTGAGATTAACCTGTCACCTCTATCCACTTGCATATTCCTTGTGTTTTACAGACTATTTACCGGTAATTCAAATTAAATCCAATAATGCCTGAACAATAATGGAACTTGAAGAAAGCATCATGCCATGTTGTGGTTTGTGTTTTATAAGAAATTATGAAAACAAAATTAAGGCTGTTTAAAGAAATTCATAATTGCTGTGAAAATTTGTTTTTCAATAAAAGTATGCAATTATGTTTCCTTTATTTTTTATTTCATAAAGATATTGAGATGTGTTTACATAATTGAAAAATCCCCCCCCCTTATTTAATTGTCTGCATGAAGATTACATGTAGGATATGTAAATGTACATTTGACTTTGAAATAACATCTGCTATGATAATTACTTTTGAAATGAACAAGAAACAACCTATTTCTACCTTTCTAAGGTATATATGCAGAAAAAAAGTAGAAAAACATGTCAAATTTGAACATTTTTCATTGAAATCAACTCTGTCTTCAGCTACCTGGGTGTGTTTGAATTTAATTCTAATTTATGGCAGATGTCTAACTTGTAGGTTGTAACTTACTGTTTTAGCATGGTTAGAAGGAGACTAGAAATCAGAATAGATTAGATATTCACTAAATATGATTGTTAGCTTACTTTTTTCATGAAAACAAGAAATCACAAGCAGGACAGCTGTCTATTTGTTAATTAAAATGGTACAAATCATACAATAAACAAATAAAGATCAAATTTTAGAATCATTGATGATTGTTTTCAAATATGTGTGAGAAATGACTCAAGGAAATTGCCACACGTTTCATAAAATTAGGTAAAACATTTCAAACCATGACTTTTTATGAAAATCAAAAGATTGGGGGGTGGGGGGTATACATGTAAGGGTATTTCTAAGTGATGTAAAGCTTTTATCATGATTATCATGTAGGCATATGTTGTATTGAATAAGGTTTCTTTTTAAAGGTGGTTGAACAAAAGTTGACCTCTAAAAGGTCAGGTAAAGATGTTTTACTATGGAGAACCCTGTAAATCTGTGTTTACTAAAGGAAATTGGAAATGGTGGGTTCACTTAAATGGCCATATTTTTATTAAACCTCAATGGAATTGGCAATATGTGGTATTCTTTTTCTCAGAATTGCATTAGCTTTCTTATTCTAAGACAAACCGTCTTTTCATAAAAATGTTAGTGTACTAAGTTAAAGATACAAGGAACAGTTTCGGAAAAAGTACCGTCAATATTTTTGTAAAATTGAGAGTGACTGTACTTGAAGGTTTATCATTGTTGCGTAGATTCATGAAATGAATTTTAATGATTATCAATAGTTAGAGGGATGTCTCTTGTTAGAATTGGTAAGCAATATTAAGGCCCCTAATTTTAAGTACATGAGAAGCAGAAATAAATTGTGAAACTTGCGGCTATGACAGATATGTTGACTTTACAGTGAAATTGAAGGTTACAAACGGGAGGTTATATAACATGAAATGTAGGTGGATGGGATATTATATGCCTATTTAGTATTTACTGGGTATGAGGACAATAGCAAGTTTATTGTCCCCCAAGACAGCAACTATTTAATGAGGCAAAGCCAAGGGAAATAGTTGCTGTGGAATGGGACAATAAACTTGCTATTGTCCGAATAGTCAGTTAATTGGTATTTCATTATACAGAAGAAAACTTTATTTGTCAGCGATGCAGAATTTCTTGATGATAAACAAATTAGAGTTAAATCAAACTTTGTATTTAATGCGGCGATCTTATTAGGTCAGAGGTGTTCCGAGTTTAAGGTGATATGGGACATTGGGTGCGTCTTTTTACCCCAATGAACCCCAATGAACCCCAATGATACCCCAATGAACCCCAATGAACCCCAATGATACCCCAATGAACCCCAATGATACCCCAATGATACCCCAATGAACCCCAATGATACCCCAAATGAACTCGTAAATACTCAAATGATACTAAGTATGTTCATAATTAATACACTTAGTGAATTTTTTGTAACAACAAGTTACACATATGAAATTTCAACTATGTGCCTTTTTGTTCACCGATTGGGCCATATCTTGTAATGGGTAATGATTAGAATTTTTTAAGCTAAAATTTGACTCAAAGATTAAATTGTTTGTGACCTGTAATTATGTCCTGATTTGAGTTTGTGCTAGTTCAACATAACTTTAAGAAAAAGAGACATATCGATTCTTTTCCATTAGAGAAAGACTTCAGTTTCGATATTTTCATTTGTGAGCTTGCTCGCAATACCTCTAGTTTCGTAAAAAAAAAAAAAAACCAAACATTATCAAAGTACATTGTATACATGTATTAAAATATACAAAACATATCCCCAATATTAATAACACAAGGCACCGTTAACGTATCGGGTCTATGTATAGATACTAAACCAGTAAATTGAATATACAGAGCACTGAAAATGGCTAACAACGCGAATTTTCACAATTTCAATTTTTCGTGTCGCTAGCCATTTTTAGTGCTTTATATACGAGGGTTTTTCAGTATTTATTGAGACATTTTCTCTTATTCGTTTAGGAACAAAGAATAACCCTTGCAATTTCACAAATATCTAAATAAGGATATAGTTTATTGAAGTAAAAAGTTTTCTGTCTACGGCATGATTAGATCATCCCTAGTTAGCTGTTCAACGTGCCTTCTACCAGTGACCCGGCGCAAGTTCTGCAAATTTTTCACAACGTCATTTTAACGCTTCTCATTGCTCCTGTGTTTTAAACACCTTACAGACGAACAGAAATAAGACTTGCTCTTTATTTCTCATCTTTTGTTTTCATTTCAAGATGTCATCATTTATATTTTCTCTCATTTTTGAGTTTTTGTGGAAAAAATTTCGGGTTATTTTTACACGAAAGTCAAATTACTGTTAATGTCTCCTTCAGTCATTTTGTATTTCAGAACTGTTGATAAAAGTTATCATGTAAAAAGAGCTTGATATTTAGTCCCTTTGTTTTAATTTTAGTAAAACCATCAGTAAAAAAAATATGACGAACTGAAGCTCTTTATCCTTGTCATCGTATAGTTTTTGTTTAAGCAATTGCGTGGCCTTAAGGTAGCTCGCGGGTTTACCTGCTTGTGAGAAAACCTACCTTGAAAATTTGTCCACGTGATCCATAGGTTTTATAGTTTTATTTCTAAAATTTATTTAAGATTCGTCTACGCGGTAATAATGTTATCGTGTTTCAAATACAGTGTCATTAATAAAATCAAGCAACGCCATTTCAATGAAATATATAGTAAAATGCACATTTTAACCGAGAAACGCATTACAAAACTATGCTCCAAACTTTTAAACGAATCAGACGAAATTAATCATACTCAACACAAAAACAGAGGAGATAATTATGAATCAATTCATAAAAAAAGCATTAGTATGTGTTCTCGGCCAATTTTTGGCAAAAAAACTTTAAAGATTTAAAAGATTTCTCAAAACCTTATATTTTCATTACGACGTTAGCCTGACGTCATCATTTCCTTACTTCTTAGAACACCAAAATTGAAATGCATTTATTGACAAGACTAGCTGTTTAACACATTTTATAACATGTTAATGCTTATTAGACATTACTGTGAATGTTATGAAATGCAATTAATGTAAGGCTGTAAAGATACAGGAAATTGCTTTTTTGTTTTTATGAAACTCTGAGTCAATCAATGCAAAAATAAAATAACAGGCAACTACTGACATTATAAGTAAGTAATCGAATAAAACAGTTATCTCAAGCCAAATAAAATTTAAGATATTTTAACCAGTTTGAAGTATATTCGCTGCACCGCCATGACGTCAAAATTCAATGTAAAGTCGTTATCAGATTTGAATTTTCTATTGCTTGGTAAATATATTTGTACCATATTCGTATTTCAACTCAAACATCAGTGAAACTTGGTCAAAATGTAGTCGCAAAAATTGTAAAACGAACATATATTATTTCATTTCTTATAACATTAACTGTAGGTATACGGGCACTTAGAAATTGGATGTTCAAGTTTTTAATCTCAGAGTTTATGCCTGTGCCAGGTAACCCGACCACCGACTTGTTTATCTACCGCCGTAAACGAAACATTTGATGTTCTTTTAATATTACTTTCTTTAGTTACTTGTTGGGGTTTCTTTGATTTTTATTCCAACTTTAACACTAATTCTTCATTTAAAAAGGGAAATATTTGAATTGTCTCAATAATTTCCGAACAACCCTTGTATAAATCTACACGCCCTGAATGATTGGTAGAAATCCGCAGCGGCTGAAACTGACAAGAAACTGATAACGGGGTTATGTATTTTTTCTGCAATGTCGCTACCTTCATATCCCGAATGAATCACCAAATAAAGCATTTTATTGTTCAAATAAACATACACACATCCTCAATCACACAAACACATATTCTTTGCTTTCTGGTATGTGTTAATTGATGAACATCCCAAATGAATGATCACAATAAATTTGAATTGAAAATTAAAATCCTATGAATGCCTTTATCACGGTAGATTAATCCAATAACACATGGTTACTGCAATATTGTCCCGATGGAAGTTATCAATATTCATTAGCCAATTAAAAGTGGCTTATACAGTTAGGTTATTAATCACCGGTGGTGATTTTATGATAGCTGAACCTTGAACTTTTAATGATATATTCAAATGATGGTGTGTACTTGCAAACATTTTGCCAAATATTTTTTTTTATCCTTTACCACATTGACACTGATTTTGAACCACAGTAATCTTCAGTTTACAGACCAGTTTAATTTTGTATCAAAATTATAGGAGGATATTTATACTCCATCTTTCAATGTTATTAAAAAACACTTGACTTCATGAGGACCAATTTTGGTGAACTGCTACTGGGTTTTTTTAGGTTCATGGATCAAATTTCTTAAATGTTTGTCAAGGTAAATGGATATATCCAGAAAAGCAACCAAAATTGAGCCATCATGAATACAAATGATTCCATTTTATACTGGAATATAATTGAATAATAACAAAACATCAATAATAATCATTTATGCAATTTTATATAGCAGTCTCATGATATTTTCACATATTCAACAATGACATAAATTCAACAATGACATGGGTATACTATGGTTTCTGCTAATCAGTCCAAGTCAAGCATTACACTTCACAGCGCACATTAGTGATGCAAAAAGTTCAATATATTTGCTGATGGTATAGACATATAATATATTGCATGCAAAGATATTAGTCCACAGAACTATTCATAATTATTTTAATCTCGTACAATATGTCACTTCCAAGAGTCTTACAATAAATATCAACTAAGTTTGTCTTGTATGCCGAGGTAATGCTCATTTGAGAATTAATCTTCATCTGTTGAACATGCAGATTTCCTTTTGGACTTTTTTAATTTAAAAAATGACCTAGTTCTCTCAGCACGGGGTCTGCTTCTTTGGTTTGGTTTCTTGGCTAATGTCTTTGTTTTTGGTATGGTAAATTTAGAATCAAATTTTGAAGACTCTAATTCTTCAGAGATGTTCACCTTCCTGGTTGTTAAAAACTTGTTAAATAGAACTTGTTTTTCCCTTGTAGATTTTCCTGCCCATGTTGATTGACTTAATTGAAATTTGGAAAAATGGGTGGTCAACTTAAAATTTCCATAACCATACAAAGATCTCCTCAAGTTCTGCATCTGACTGTTGGTAATCTTCTCAAGGCATTCAATAAGGGCTGGTAGTTTTTTCGCTTTCCAATCGCATTCCATCTTCATCCTGTTGTTTATTGATTCTGTGTTGTTATTTGTCCAGAGCTCTTGTATAATTCCATCGTTGATAGGCCTAATGACATGGTTGATGAGGTTGTCACGTAAGTGTTTGTCAAAGTAAGTTTGAAAAGATGGATATTTTTGGAAATATGGTTTCAACTTATAGAAGGTGGTTTCATGAGACGTCGAGTCATCACAGTTTTTAACAACGCCTTGTGGTCCAAAAATTTCTTTAATAATTTTTTCACGATCTTCTTTTGAACACCCAATTTTGTCTTGTAAATTACGACGAATGTTATCTTTCAAATGTTTTGTGCAAAGCAAATGGGTTACTGCAGGAAACACCTGGTGAATTGCTTTAGTTAAAGCCTTTTCCTCATCACTTCCAAGGATAACTGAATTGTCTCCTATTTTTTGATGAATATGTTGAAGGAAGGTAGTGTATGTTTCAAAATCGCTTTCATAATGCAACATTATTGGGCCAAGCATTATTGGGTTTCCCTTGGTCTCTCGCTGAACAACTGCTTGGTGTTTAAAAGTCATGGCCGTGACATAGCAGGATCCTAAGTTAAAGGTTCGGTCAATGCCAATCACGCTGCCATGCTGTCCTAGGCAGTTTGCTCTCAGATCCTTAATTTGGTTGTCTGAGTAAAGGAGGATAATAGGTCTCTTCTTCTTGGTAAAAACTAACTGTTGAATAAAGTCAGAAGTTTGTAGGGAACACAACACTTGGTATACTTCGTCTGCTACATTTGTCGGTTTAAGGGGTTCCTCTTTAATCGTTTCCCTGTACTTTTTGTTTCTAATCTGTTTGGAATTCTTCGGTGCCATAAATGAATTGTCTTCTCCCATCATGTTCATTATTTCTGTAGGTTTTTTGTCTTTGGTTAGCTGATTGGCCTGGTGCAATATCAAAGGATCTGTTCTAGTATAATGCTCATCTTTGTCCTGTGAATTTCCATGAGGTCTGCTGATTTTTTCTTGCTGCCCACAATATTCAATAAATGCAAAGTTTGTCTTTGATTCAAATTTAGATGGTAGTTTTTCAAATGTAGTCACCCGTTTCTTGAACGTGTGGTTTCCCTTTTGTTTTGTATAGTATCTATGGATTTTCACTAAATTTTGTTCGGTTGGTTTTGGATGAATTGGATTCCAAAGTTGTGTTGTTTTGTTGCCGTACTTTGATCGTTTTTCAGTGCAGAATATTCCATCTTTCAGAAATATGGTCCTTAACCTGCAATGTTTTTCATCGGTTATCATAAAGTGAATGTTGACGGTATTTCCTGTACTTGAATCCCAAACTCCACAATCATCAACAAAATCTGATCGAATGTTGTTACTGCGTTTCTCTCTATTCACACTATCGTCCACAATCACATAGGAGTTGGATTTATTTCCTGGGGGAACCTTTGTTGCCACATTTTCTGTTGATCTTAGAATCTCAAGTTGTTCCTCAGGTGAAAGGAATCTTCCAGGGTTTGGAAGGGGCATCATACTGGAAGTAATCTTACTAAACTTGGGCTCAACTCTACTGCTATCTTCCCCAGAATTCGATGCACAAGACACAGATGTGTCTTTCTGCACAAAGGTATCATGATGACTCTGTCTTGGGCTAGGAAGGCTATTATCTGGCTCATCTTGAATACTGGTGTCCATGAGTTCTTCTCCAACTGAACGTGGTGGGCATTGTGGTTTCGTTCTTTTTTTCTTATTGGTTTTCCTTCTTTTGGATGGTTGCTGCTGTCCTACTGATCCACTATCACTGTCAGTGCTGGAACTTGTACTTGAACATTGAAAATCAGGGTCATTACAGTCCTCACTATCACTGAGATTTTCAAAACGGTTGAAGCAATGGATGTCACTCTCCACAGTACGTATTGGTGATAGTGGTTTGGACCTCTTTCTTTGTGTTCTCCATGGCCTATCTCCTTGGGTTGGATGCTTTGGAATGAAGATTACAGATGCAGCTTTATCTGCTTGTGTTGATGTCTTTGCTGATATGCCTTTATGAAGAATCTTTGGGTCATCTATGAGAGGAACAAAGTGGTTTGGAGTCCAGGATTTCTTTGCCGACGGGGTCTTAGACAAGGTGTGTGTCCACATGATTTTCATTGGCTTATCCTCTGTCAATCCTGAAGATGGAGTAATCATGGTATTCATTGTCCTTGCTGCCAGATCTTTAGGTCCATTTATCAGGGGATACAATGTCTCAATGTTATGTTTTGTGACGTTACTCAGGGCGATGATTGTCCACACACAGGAATATCCTCCACTTCTGACACACTTGAGAACAGCATCTTCATAGTCCGGTGAAAGGAGAACTATGGCTGCCCTGTCTCTGTGGTTTTGTATCTCCTTCCCATTCAATACCATCTCAATGCAACACTTGTACTTGAGCTCGGTTCCCATACTTTCATCACCACAGAGTATAATGGATGCAGCATTGAACAGGCAGTCTCCATCACCAGTTGCTCTAAGGGTTGTTCCTGATTTGAAATGGTATCTGTCAAGATAATGTTGTGCCACACTGTCTTCATCAAATGGAATAGAATCAGAGCAGGTTTTGTTTACATATCTGTCCTCTAGAAGTAAAGCCTCTCGCTGTACTGCGTCCTGTAGATGTTGGCGACCTCTTTTGGCAGCCTGAAATGAAAACAAATATAATTATTATAAATTAATTACATAATATATGCATTTACTTTAATTGTTTTGAAACCAAACAAAGCCTACTTTTCATATACAAGAGGCCCACAGGCCTTTACCAAAGTCTTATGTAAAATTGCTAACAGTTATGCAATTCATTGTATAAAAAGAGGCCCATAAGCTATATATATCACTCAACTGAGCAACAATAGCCATAATATAATCAGCTTTTTGGGGTCAAATACAAAAATCTGGACAATGTAGAAGAATGGATGCTTGTATAAATTGGTTTTATGAATTTCGTTTCAGATATTTTTATGTTAAACATACATCCCCTTTTGTGACAGGGTGATTTTATAGACATGTCCTATTGTTTTTTTAGAAGAGGATTTTGAAAGATTTGCCTTATTCCATTTTCTTCTATATATTCCTCTGTAAAGAGCTAAAGCCACGAAGGGTCAAAATTGGCCAATATCCAAATTTAACAATATTACCAGGAAACAGTCTCAGGCCAATGTACTTTACAAAAATATAAGCATCGGCTTGGTTTGGTCCCTATCAATGGTGTAGGACTCATGGAAAGAGCCCGTGTTTAACGTAGGTTTACCAACGCTTTATGACGTCATATTAAATGCGACACAAGTTTTTTATGAACAAATTCAAACTACTGAAATTATATAAAATCAGTGCACAATTACACTGTAAAATTCCTTAAACATAAACACCAGAGTAAAACATTTAACATTCATTTACATTTCATGGATTATTTAAGCTTCAAAAATGTTTTTGTTTTATTTTAAGGAGGCCGACTTTTGTTTTCATTGTGCATGTTTTTGCGTAAAAAACATGTATCGATAAATCAATACATGTTCGAGTTATCGCCCTTTTTGTAAACAGTGACCATGGCGACACGGAGATGAGTGTTATATAATAATGGAATTTATGCAGTTATCATAGCACAAAAACAAGAGGCCCATGGGCCACATCGCTCACCTGAGGAACAATAGGTATGATAAAGTCAGCTACATGGAGTCATAAAACAAACAATCTGGACAATGTACAATAATACATGTAGATCCTGTATAAATAAAATCCATTTTTCCCCCTTGGAACTCGGATAGCCCTGATTGCTGCCAATATTTACAAGAGCAGACTTTAATCACCGCTCCTGCACATATATAGGGACTCAAAGTTACGCAGGCAGGGATGACCGCACACCTACGCAACTCAACAGGTACCATCGTTTACGCAAGCAGGGATGACCGCACACTTGCACCAACAGCTCAACCTAACGCAAGCAGGGAGTGCCGCACACTTGCGCTAGAAAGGCCTGAACACCAGCATGGATGACCATACATTAGTGCTCCGCCGCTACCACCACCAATACAAGCAGATATGACTGCACACTTGTATTAATGCGATACAGGGCAGGAATGACCGCACACTTTGTGTCGAAGGTTAGAAAACACATAGATTAGATAGAGCAAGGATGTTCACACACTCAATCTCTCCATACCTGTTTAAGTTTAACCCCAAACAGTCGCTCATCGAAATGCAATAGACACTGTCCCTATATATGTGCCAACCTAAAATAATTCCTAGTATCTAAAAATTGGAAATCAAAAATAAACAAAATAATCTGGCCTTACCCAAAACTTCTTATGCAGAACAACTTATATACATTGAATATTTATTATTGTATAAAAATAATCATCACAATAATTGGTTAACAGTGGATGCATTAATTAAAATAATCAAGAATCAATAAATCAAGGGCAATAACTCAATACAGTAATACAAAAAGATTCTAATGAAAAAATAGCTGCCTGCTTCAATTCTATAGTCATATCACATGTTGAGTATTGCAGTTCTCAAAAAGATCCTTTACAATTGTTTATATATGGGATATTTAGCTACATCAAACTCTGAACCTTCTTGTGAGGCCGAAGAATTGTCCTGGAGCCAAAGTTTTAACAATGATAAAGAATCATCTTGCTGATTAGTTTCTGAGAAGAAGATTTTTAAAGATTTACTTTATATATTCCTATGTAAAACTTTAACACCCCCCCCCCCCCCCATGTGGCCTCACACTACCCCCAGGGATCATGATTTTCACAACTTTGAATCTACACTACCTGAGGATACTTCCACACAAGTTTCAACTTTCCTGGCTGATTAGTTTCTGAGAAGAAGATTTTTAAAGATTTACTCTATATATTCCTATGTAAAACTTCGACCCCCCATTGTGCCCCACCCTACCCCCCAGGGATCATGATTTTCACAACTTTGAATCTACACTACCTGAGGATGCTTCCACACAAGTTTCAGCTTTCCTGGCTGTTAAGTTTCTGAGAAGAAGATTTTTAAAGATTTACTCTATATATTCCTATATAAAACTTCGACCCCCCATTGTGGCCCCACCCTACCCCTGGGGGTCATGAATTTCACAACTTTGAATCTACACTACCTGAGGATGCTTCCACACAAGTTTCAGCTTTCCTGGCTGTTTAGTTTCTGAGCAGATGATTTTTAAAGATTTACTCTATATATTCCTATGTAAAACTTCGACCCCCCATTGTGGCCCCACCCTACCCCCCAGGGATCATGATTTTCACAACTTTGAATCTACACTACCTAAGGATGCTTCCACACAAGTTTCAGCTTTCCTGGCTGTTTAGTTTCTGAGAAGAAGATTTTTAAAGATTTACTCTATATATTCCTATGTAAAACTTCGACCCCCCATTGTGGCCCCACCCTACCCCTGGGGGTCATGAATTTCACAACTTTGAATCTACACTACCTGAGGATGCTTCCACACAAGTTTCAGCTTTCCTGGCTGTTTAGTTTCTGAGAAGAAGATTTTTAAAGATTTACTCTATATATTCCTATGTAAAACTTCGACCCCCCATTGTGGCCCCACCCTACCCCTGGGGGTCATGAATTTCACAACTTTGAATCTACACTACCTGAGGATGCTTCCACACAAGTTTCAGCTTTCCTGGCTGTTTAGTTTCTGAGCAGATGATTTTTAAAGATTTATTCTATATATTCCTATGTAAAACTTCGACCCCCCATTGTGGCCCCACCCTACCCCTGGGGGTCATGAATTTCACAACTTTGAATCTACACTACCTAAGGATGCTTCCACACAAGTTTCAGCTTTCCTGGCTGTTTAGTTTTTGAGAAGAAGATTTTTAAAGATTTACTCTATATATACCTATGTAAAACTTCGACCCCCCATTGTGGCCCCACCCTACCCCCGGGGGTCATGAATTTCACAACTTTGAATCTACACTACCTGAGGATGCTTCCACACAAGTTTCAGCTTTCCTGGCTGTTTAGTTTCTGAGAAGAAGATTTTTAAAGATTTACTCTATATATTCCTATGTAAAACTTCGACCCCCCATTGTGGCCCCACCCTACCCCTGGGGGTCATGAATTTCACAACTTTGAATCTACACTACCTGAGGATGCTTCCACACAAGTTTCAGCTTTCCTGGCTGTTTAGTTTCTGAGAAGAAGATTTTTAAAGATTTACTCTATATATACCTATGTAAAATTTCGACCCCCCATTGTGGCCCCACCCTACCCCTGGGGGTCATGAATTTCACAACTTTGAATCTACACTACCTGAGGATGCTTCCACACAAGTTTCAGCTTTCCTGGCTTTCTGGTTCTTGAGAAGAAGATTTTTGAAAATTTCTCGAAATTTTTCATTAATTTCTAATTATCTCCCCTTGAAAACGGGTATGGCCCTTTATTTTCACAACTTTGAATCCCCTTTGCCTAAGGATGATTTGTGCCAAGTTTGGTTGAAATTGGCCTAGTAGTTCTTGAGAAGATGTTGAAAATGTGAAAAGTTTACGGACGGACGGACGGACAGACGGACAGACGGACAGACAGACGACAGACAAAATGTGATCAGAATAGCTCACTTGAGCTTTCAGCTCAGGTGAGCTAAAAACGGTAGGAGTTTACATATTATCAACTTATCTTTTAATATCAAGAATCATCATATTGATAAGTTAGCTTTGTCTTTTACTACAAATACACGGTCATAGCCGAGCTATATCTGAATTATTAAGACGACATAGCTGCATACGCCCAGTATTAAAACGAGTGTTTTTCTTTTTCAGTTTAAACTAACGAAAGAAAAATTAATCAAACAAAATAAAATTAATATTTTTGCATTTCAAAACATTTCTGTAATCAGATAAGCAATGTAGAGACATTATTTTTCATATATTTGAGGGGTATTCCCCGTGATTCTACTGTTCCAGTGAGTGTGAAACTGATAGTAAAGTTCGATTTTAGACGTGGCCACACCTCTTGAACAAAATAAAAGTATGCAATATTTTTGCATTTTCTATTCTCTTCCAAATGACATATATTTAATTTTGTTCAACGGGTGTGACCATCACGAAAATTTTGAATAAATGAGATAAAATTGATAATTTCAGGGGAAAACACTAGAGAGCGTGTGTCTAAACGTCTACAGTATAGCTATGACGTCATGACAGAATTTTTTTTGCAGACATATTTTACGCTCAATACCTATAAGTTTTATTTTCATAACTATTTTCCTCTCCGCTTTTTTTTTATTTTCCATGAAAAAATAGGCCGATATTGGCCCTTCGTGGCTTTAGCTCTTTGAACCTAACTCCCTACTTTGTAACCCCACCCTGCCTCAAAGATCATGATTTGAATGAACTTGAATCTTTAATTATAATCACAAATCTAACGTGTAGGAATACACTTCGGCCAAAAAACGATGCGTTGAGTGATGACACTTTTGAATTGCTGTGAATTTCAACTGTGATTCGCAACAAAGATTCTGACTGGCACATTTTTGTACACCCGTCCACTTATCAAATGCATGTCAAAAACATGTGGAAACAAATGTCCATGAAAGAAAACTTATAGTAAAGCTGTGCTCACAAGTTAAAAATTACAGAGTTAATTGGAGAACAAACATGTGATATCAATGAAGTAGTATGCTGAAAAGTGAAATGGGAATCTTGTTTAAAATACTTGTATCTATGAACAACAGTGTGTTTTTGTAAACACCTTAAAAACAAGAGGCAAATTGGCCACATTGCTCACCTGAGAAACAATAGGCATGATAAAATCAGCTTAATGGAGTCATAATACGAAGTATCTGAACAATGTACAGTAATACATGTAGATCCTGTATAAATAAAATTATTAGTCCCCTTTCTAAGAGGATGATTTTATAGTCATATCACACGATGAGTACTGCAGTTCTGAAAAAGACCCTAAACAATTGTTTATATATGGGATATAAACCTACATCAATCTCTGAACTCCTTGTGAGGCTTAAAATCGTCCAGGGGCAAAAGTCTAATCAATTTTAAAGAATCACCTGGCTGATAAGTTTCTTACACGATGATTTTTTAAAGATTTACTCTATATATTCCTAGTAAACCTTTAAAAAAATTCCACATTCATATGTTAAAAATCCTCTCCCATTTTTGCCCCATCAAATCCCTGGGATTATGATGTGAACAGACTTGAATCCACACTACCTGGGGATGCTTCCACAGAAATTTCAGCTTTTTTATTCATGTGTTTTTTGAGAAGGAGATTTTTGAAAAAATTACCAACAACTTTTATCCATTCCTAATTATATCCCCTCGAAAAAAGGTGTGGTTCTTCATTTAAAACAAAATTGAATCCCCCTTCCCTAATGATTCTGTGTACCAGTACTAGTTCTGTTGAAACTGCCCTGTGGTTCTGTTGAAGAAGTCGAAAATGTAAAAAGTTTACAGACAGACGGATCGATGGATGGAAGTACAGACAGACAGAAAGACGTTAATTTGACAAAAAGTGATCAGAAAGCTCACTTAAGCTTTCATCTCCAATGAACAAATGAACTCAAAAACTCACGACAAATCATCACATCAAAACTTCTTGCACATATGCCTATCTATACTTATGATTTTCACAAAAAAAATGAAGGAATAAGATAGCACAAATCCCCATTGGTTTATTGTAAAGTTACAATTTCATTTTTTTTCAATTGAATCTATTTGATAATTTTATATAACAAGTTTGCAAATTAAAGCACAATGTTTAACTATCATTATATTCAGTTTCCCAATTGGTTATTTTAACAAATGATAAAAAAGAAATTTTTAGTGGTATCAAACCCACCATAAAGCCTAGTTTTATAAGGTTACCCAAAAAGTTTGTGCTCTAAACACTAAGCCATTTCAGTCTTCAGGCTAATGTTTGCCTGTATTACCCTTCCCATATTTATTCTGTATTTGGTTCTGTCTATCTTACATGTGCTTCTATTACTTTACCAATAGCATGCCTAGCTTTGGGTTAAGAATTAACAGTGCCTGTAAATGCAGTTTTTAGGTACAATGGTTAAGGTTTTAGTGGATACCTAAAGTATCCAAAATTACACACGGATACAGTCAGTGTTAATCCCCAAAAAGAGTCCTGAAAAAGACGTTAATCAAGCGATTGTGATAAATGAATCACAAAATCAGGTAAGGTAGAGCCATCTTTTTAAATATTTTAGCAAATAAATCTTTTTCCTATTTCAAATATCAAACCTCTTATAAGCTGACTGTAAAATATTACTCCTCAAGACTTGTTTGAAAATTATCAAAATCATTGAAGAATTGCTTCTAATTCATTGTACAATATGTGTGGTATATAAAAAGCAGCTGCTGACATGTAAGTGGTATGGGATGTCATCCTTTTCGGTAACAATTCTTGTTTTTTCTTTTTAAAATATTAGGAGAGCACAGTGCTCACCTGAGCAACATTGCCTTGAAAGGAGATTAAAGGGAATTGTGCCATATGGCCCCTTGGTAGTAAAACAAAAAATAAATACCTGTACCCGAATTTTACACATATTTGCATACACTTAGTTTTTGACATATCTTTCTAGAGGACTGTGTTGCTCTGCTTTGAATTTGTATATTGTTTTATGGATTTTTGAAATGGTTGACAGTTTTTAATTGTCATTTTTCATTGCTTTAACACAACTATTCATGGAATCAACAGATTATCTGATGTATAAATTTTTTTGTTATTTTTGATCGTTGTTGAGTGGAAAAGCACTTCGCATTATCTCAGGAATTAGTTTAACCAATAGAAACAACATGTACAGACAGGCAACAAATGTCTTATTTGAAAGATATGGCCAAAATCACAAAATCGTTAATGCGCACATACGGGCTCTTATTAACATATAACTATCAAAATCCAATCCAGACTGTTTAAGAATTTTCTATGACAAAATGGAGTGCTGCATTTATAGAGGTTTGGAGTCTTTAGGAACTAACAAAACCACGTATTGAACGATTCTGAGACCAATGATTTACAACAAGCTCCCAGCAGACATTCGGAAGAACATTATTGGGACAAAGGAGATGACAACTGGGATTTAAACTCATTGAGGAGAGCAATTACGGATTTTGCATTAAGGATGCTGGAAATGCTAGCAGTACAAGATCTAACCAAGAACCACAGGAGTTCATACCAACTGCTAACTTTGTTGCAGTAGCAAACCATAAGAAAACTATCAAGCAAGGAACTACAATAAACTATGGTGGGAGAGACTCTTTGGATTGACAAAGACTTTCTTATTGAAAATTCTTGGATGTTCAAAGATAAATAAGGAGACTCTTCACACCGTAGTAACGGAAATAGAAGCAATGCTGAATGAGAGACCGCTGACTTACATTTCAACAGATCTGGAGGATTTGCAGCCTCTTACACCATCTCCGTTGCTGTATGGAAGAAGATTAACATCTCTACCTTATTCTGGTGAAGTGGATACCAAAAATCACTCTTTATTAAATCACAAGAAAGCTAATGAATTTATGAAACAACAAATTCAGCTCCTACAGAACTTCTGGAACAGATGGAAGACGGAATATCTTACTTCTCTGAGACAATACCATCACAGAACAGGAACATCATGTTATAAGATCAAAACTGGAGATGTCGTCCAAGTCCATGATGATTTCACAAAACATATCAACTGGAAAATTGCTCTAATGGTAGACCTCACAACTGGCACAGATGGAATCACAAGATCCATGCTTTTACATCTTAGCAACGGAACCATAACAAACCGTCCCATTACAAAGTTAAATCTCTTGGAAGTTTGCTAATCAGAGCCAGAGTTAAATTAAATGCATATATGGGACTCCCCAACAAGTTTGTGTATGGGCTATGGTACCAGGTGACAATTATTATAATACAAGTGAAAAGCTGTCAATGTGACAGCACACCGCGTTTTCTTTTATTTAAACTGTATCCATAATCCATGTCAATCCGTATCCAGTGAAATGGAGTACCCTATATACAATATTTTGCCAAAAAATGACTAAGTGCTTTGACGAAAGCTGGTATTTTTTTCATAAATTATCAGAAATCAAAATCTTAGCAATGTGCACACCTCTGATGTATGTACATTTGATCTGCAAAAGAACAACTTCCTAACTTGGAAACTATAGGAGGAGTTATCCGTACAATGAGGGTACCCTATATGCAATATTTTGCCAAAAAATGACTAAGTTCAAAAGCTGGTATTTATTTCGGAAATTATCGGAAATCAAAATCCTAGCAATATGCACACCTCTGATACATGTACAATTGATCTCCAAAAGAACAACTTCCTATCTTAAGAACTGTAGGAGGAGTTATCCGTACAATGAGGGTACCCTTTTGGCAGCCGCCCACCCATCCGCCGTTTTCACCATTTTAATAACTGGATTTTTCCGTTGGAAAACCCAGTTGAAAATACTATATAAATAGTGCCTGTTTGGGAGGGTAACAGTTGAAATTGACACTCCGAGAAAACCATTGTCAACCGACGCGAAGCGGAGGTTGACAATGGTTTTCGAGGGGTGTCAATTTCAACTGTTATCCTCCCAAACAGGCACTATTTATTTTGTTATACTGAATGTCTTTTTTTTAAATTTTAAGAAAATTTTACTGCTTTTATATAGGAATAACGTGAATTCTACAGCGAACCGTACGCGCATAATTTTCGCGCATGTAACATTTTTTAATGTTACCCGTTGCCAAGTGCGTTGCTAACGCTGAGGGTAATAGTAAATATTATTAACTGCGTCTTAACCAATCAGATTTCAGTATTTAACATGAAAGTATAACAAAATAATTTAATGCATTTAATGTTTCATTCTGGAGTAGAAAAATCAAAATATTGTAATGACGACCACCTTCCTGCCTGAAATCTTTCAAAAAGGACCATGAAACCTATAATTTTAGTGAAAAACTTAAAGATCATAATAAAGTGCATGACCTCTTATTGAAAGGTACAAGGCTCTGATAGATATTAATTTTCCCTATTCAACTTTCAAGATAGGTTTATTTTTTATGTGTATATGTTTTCATAGATAAACTAAAAGAAGGTGGCTAAAATACATATTTTATTTAAAACAACCTCCAATTCCCCATCCCCAGGGGCAGACAGAAACTCATGATTTCCCTCACAGTGGGCATTGCAACAAAAAACAAAAAAAAAAGCTTTAGAAACTATATTGTGTTATTCACTATTGTTCCAGCTTTTGAATATTCAACCATCATTAACATTTAATCATCATCTGTAGCCCTTTTTACAAAATATTTTCATGTTAATTTTGCGTAAGATTTTAACATAAGAATATCTTACTAGATATCTTAAGTGCTTTTCACGAACACATTTGTAACAGGTTTTACTTAAGAATTTACTTATGAGTTATTCTTTCCCTAGCAACGATTTGAAATCACTTTATAATTCTTATAAAACAGGAGAAACATATAAATAAACCAACATTCTCATGAAAAGGATGCAAAACTGAAACAAGGGTGCCGCAAAGCGGAGCATCCCCTCGCGATATGACTTGTTGTAAGGGGAAATGCATTATTTAGGAAAATACATGTTAATTTTTCAGATCAAAATTATCAGATCAAAATAAATACGTATGACACAAGTATTTCTTAAAACCACTTTGAATTCATAATATCTATTTTATCCTTATCCCCAAGCTTTGGGGTATATAAATTAGGGGAGGGGGTTAATTACATGTACATGTACGTGGTTGCAGTTTTCATATTCCTAACAGAAACTCAACACATGTACACATATGTTATAAAGTTAAATAATTTAGATTCATTAAGTGACATTCATTTTTATATAGCATACATAAACGATCCGTATATATTATGAATTGTAGCTGAAGATCTAACGATCTGTTATAGTCTGCTCTGATGGACAATTCTAGTTACTTGTGGTATGTCAACCCATAGAAGTAGATATGCAGCTTTTAATAATATGTAAAAAATCTTCGTGTGATAAATGTGGGATACCTGTCAAAGTCTCCTCTGAATTTTGGTCTAGTTCATTAACTAGTTTGATAAGTATTACCGGAAAATTTGTACCAGAGTCAGCTGCTTGTTTCGATGTCAATCGGATGACTTTAATTTCTTGTCTGCCTCATCTTTTACTTATGGGCAATCTTCTAACCCTCCAAAATTACAAACATTTATTTTTTTTTTACCTTAACTAGATTAAAATCCCAAAAATATCAAGTTGTTCATTTGAATTGCATATGGTAGCGATTTACTTAAAGTCGTACAAAAAATTACCGAAATGTGTATTGTCAACGTTGTGTTATCAGAGTCTGATAAAGCGTCACGTAAATGTTTGTGACCTCAAAACGAGGCTTACCAAAATACTGGTATTAAATTTGATTGGTTGAAAAAATCACACGTCCAATAACATATTTGTGCAAAGGTTGAGGAAATTCTATTGGAAGGTTTTTTTTAATTTACTAGAAAATTGAAATGGAGTGCACACACACACATACATGTATACATACATACATACATGTATACATACATACATTCATACATACATACATACACACATATAAACACACACATGCATGGTAGCGATGCTGTTAGCTGCAGGTCTGTAGCTCCCTGTCTGAAAAAATTCGGATGGACGACCTGGAAGCTACAGTGCCTCCCATAGTAAAAAACTGCAATTTACGGCGCACAAAAATTGCGCAAGTTTTGGACGGATTAACCTTATTTTCACACTAATTCTGTGAAAACAATTGGTACCATTAAATTCTTCAGACAATTTACTACTGATATTGTTACTTTACTTGCCTCAGACTGAACTTTGATAGACAGCTTTATTCTTTCTTTTTTCTGCTTATTTATTTCATTGAAATTCCTGAGCAGAATAAAAAAATAAGACAAATATATACCCCCCTCTCCCAGACATAACCCTTGCCTTACATGTAGCAGTCAGTTTTTATTTTTTGTCTGTAGACGATTATTAAACATTTTATACACATTAACATTTTGGCCACAACCTGCATTAAAAACCCTACCCTATACACTATAAGAGTGTTTTGGTCCCGCCCTAGTTTCTAATCCCTACAATGGGAGACAAGAAATTTAAAAATCTTGATAGATGGCTTTATTTTTTTTTCATTCTTTATATGCAATCATTTTTTATTCAGCATCAGCAGAAGTAAAGAAGAAAATTCTTTAAAACATTAATTGCAATAACACTATATGGCTATTTTGGCCCCGCCCTAGGGTCAAAACCTATGTGAAAAGTTTACAGACGGACGACATCAACAGGTAATCAGAAAAGCTCACTTGAACCTTCATTTCGGGTGAGCTTATAAAAGTTTTTAGCAGATTTTGAAATCTATAGATATATGTTTAAGAAATGGCTCTACCTTATTAAAATTAAGCATCAAATGATGCTCATGATTACCTCTTGAAGTCTGGATAATCCCAACAAGTAGTCAAATCCAGTTCCATCTGAGAAGCAGCAGCAACTTCTGCAAATGTATGCATCTTTCAGGGAACTCCACTTTTTCAGGTCACCAATTCCTATCTTCTGGCATACAGCATGAAACCATGTGTTACACACCTAAAATTAAAAGTAACTAAATTATAATATGAAATGGGGACTAGCTGGCATAATTCAAACATCATTGTCGAATAAGTGTAGAGAATATATGCTCCTGACAGGAGATATTGGACAGATGTAGAGACTGATCACAATATGGCACTCGCAGAGCAAAATAATTGAGGTGTATATTTTTTATTTTTCATCATTTTTGGGAGTTGCTTTTTAAATTGATTTCTTTTTACTCCTCTATTTAATCACTTGCATTGGAAGTGTACATGTATTTTACAAATAGGCTGACTTATCGGCACTAATTGGATTAATGCATTTTCTAAATAAAATAGTTCTTTGGGAAAAGAAAATTATGATTATTCATGTTATTCACTGAAGGTAAAACCATCTTCCCAAGTGAAGGGTTTCTGATCCACTCTGCCACTGACAAGAGTGGATCAGAAACCGTTGACAAATGAGAAGAAGAGGCAAAACAATGCTACCCCTCATACTCAAATTACCGGTAAAGGTTTAAGACGAAAATGGTAATACATGTACATGTAATATATTTACAGCCTTTCGCATAATCTGCAATTGACTCATCAGCCATTAAGGAAATTAAAAATCAAAACTATAAATTATATATTATAATAAATAATTTAAATACCGGTCTTAAAAATTAAGACATTTGACATTCATACAAAAAATTCTTTAATAATCTAGGGATAAGGGGAAGAATACTAAAGAGCATATTATAATCTTAAATTTTGTATTAATTTTGTATTTGTCACTACCGGTATAATACTGATGTGCAACTCATTGTAGAACAAAAAGTACTACACCTGTAAATGTTTTCTTCTCTTTTTTCCTTCTACTTTTTCTATTTCACTTGTATTATACATAATAATTTTATGAAGCTTCATAACTATAGTGGAAATACATTGTACAAATGACTATGTTCAAATAAATAAGAGTATATATTCACTTTCAACTTGTGTATTGTGTGCGTTAAGGCAGAAAGAGATTTCCTTTCAACATGGATAGTACATTTCACTCCTATGTCTACATGTTGCAGGGATTATAAATACACGGATACATGGATATGGGTACCATGAGGTATACCTGTAAATCAGGCCAGAATTCGTCTAAAAATAAGATCTCACATGATTGCTTTACAATGTAAAGTTTACATAAAAGAAAATTTCATATTTTAGCAAAAATAATGACACTGTATATACAATATTGTGCTTACTTGGGCTTATGAGCATTTTTTCCCAATAAGTAATTTAAAAACATCAATTTATACAAAGGGTGGCGCCCTGTCTCACCATAAATTATAGAATTTAGTGTTTTTGTAGTTTTTCAATTGAGAACTGTTTTCAAAAATGCATAAAAGGTGTAAATACATTGTATTTCACTAGAATGCGCAAAAACATGCACAATGAAAACTAAAGTCGGCTTCCTTAAAACATATTTTTTGGTCAAATATTTTCAAAATTGATCATTTTAAAATAGTGAAAGTATTTTGATTTTATGTACTATTATCCACAATAATATCGACAGGTGACCCATACCACCGTCCGTGTACAAGTAATATTAACACAACCCCCAACCCAAAGATAAGGATTTTCAAGATTTTAAATCCTTTTTTTTTGTAATATGAGAAATAAAGAGCCCCCCTTCCTTATTTTCGAAAACAATGCTTAGTGCTTATATATCACAATATTAAAATTTAAATACAAATTATCCGTGGTTATTTGTCAAAGCTATGAACAGCATGAAGAAGACCCTTAATTTATACTTTTCAGACAACTACTATACTCTGTCCCGAGTTCTTTTAGCTTGATATTTCTATAACAGCGAGCGAAGCGAGCTCTAAGAACCAGTGTGCGCGGGAAAAAGACTAGCTAAACATACAGTTCACCAAACAAAATTTTTTGTCTACAGCTACGTCCCATAATGCTCTCTAATGTTTTCACCCGTGGTGCTATACCAAAATGGCCGACTTTTAACTCGTAAATTACGGTGTCTTAAAGTTTAAATACACGTTTTGAGTACCGCATATACTTGGCGGGACTCAAAAGATTTGTTACATGCTACCATACCTTCGTATATTGAGTAAACAAGCGTAAACAAAGATGAACAAAGTCAGGGATGACGTCACAGTGCTCTCGCGCTATATTTCCCGCGATAAATTTAGAGGTGGATCAAACATCTGTAATGACTAATGAGTGTACTTCAGTTAGCTATTTCCAGGCACGTAGCATCGTTTTTGAAAGTGGGGGGGGGGGGGGCAGACTCATCCAAGAAATGTTGACAAGCAAAAAAAAAAAAAAAAAAAAAAAGGGAATTTTTTTAAGTTTTCCAAAATCCTCAAAATCCTAATCCGTGGGGGGGGGGGGGGGGGGGGGGGGGGTTATTTTCATAACATTTTTTAATTTGTTGCTGCGAGAAAAAGTGCCCCCCCCCGATGCTACGTGCCTGATTTCAGTATAGATCATTGACGTATGATTTGTTTTTTCATTTTTTTTTAAATATAGAGATTATATGAATATACACTAGCAAGAGCCATACTTTACTGTCATATCGATCCATTTTTAAAGCTGCTTGGTCCGATTTTTTTGTAATTACAGTATCAAATTTTTTCCCATACAAATCATTTATCTTAGAAAGTTATGGACTTTCTCCTATTTACACCAGCAGAATCAGTCTCCTTTCAAAGTTAGAAATATTCAAAGTAAATAAAAATAATTTCTCTTTGGGCAAACGAAAAAACAAACCAAAATGCATCACGGGAATGTTTAGAAAAGGAAACCGCATAGTTTCGTCCCCCGAATGATTGGGGTTATTCAACCCGCATAGCCATCGATTGTAAAGAAAGCAGACTTTGAAATATTAGCGAACAAAACGTACACATGTTTATTTGTAATTTGTCTGATAATTTCGACCTTTATTTAAAGCGATGTCAAAGTCGTAATACAACCATACCCGTCTCGTCGTCAGGGGTGAAATTTAACATGAGGCGAAATAACGAGGTACCTTTTAATGTCGTATGTTTCGTTAGCAAATTTTGTACGTATTTTTCTTCATTGAAAGTTGGCATAATTGAAGGGTAAAACTACTGCAATGTCTATTATTATACATATACTTATCATAGCCATCGTTTAAAAGCGTGCATAAAATTTGATATAAAATCGGACCAAGCAGCTTTAAGCTAATTGTGCATGCGTGTACAGTAAGTTTATGAGTAGGGAGGAAATAAACAATAGGACATTTTGAACTAAATAAAAAGGGAAAAAATGAAAAAATAAACAGTTAAAAAATTTATGTAGATATTGCATATAGTCAGACCATTCAATTTAAAACTAAGTGGGAAATTACACACCTATAAACAGGGACCGGGTTCTCTTTCTCTCTCTTTCTCTCTCTCTCTCTCTCTCTCTCTCTCTCTCTCTCTCTCTCTCTCAGGATAGGGGGTTGCGCTGTATGTATCATAACCATTAAAATTCATAGGCGTCGGAAGCAAATTGAAAGTGGGGGGGCTAGACTAATCCTCAGAAATATTGAGAAAAATGTAATTCCCAAAATCATGGAAATCCTAATCCGTGGGGGGGGGGGGGGGGGGGGGGGGGGGGGAGTATACCTATACTTCCAACAAAAAAAATTTACTTACCAAATTTTTTTTTCTCAAAATCATGAAATTCCTAATCCGGGGGGGGGGGGGGGGGGGGGCTAGTATGCTTCTGAATCTAACCTCTCAATCTTTCAAGGTAAATTTAGGAACAATAGTCTTTCCTGCGAGAAAAAGTGGGGGGGCTGAACCCTCTATCATGCTATGTTTCTAATGGTTAGGTATAACTTTGCAAAAAAAGTGGGGGGGCTAAGCCCCCCCCTAGCCCCCCCGGTTCCGACGCCTATGAAATTAGTACTTTTGGCATACATATTGTAGAGCAATACTGTCACAAAAATTCACACTAGGTTGACAATGATGCAAGGTATGTGTAATTCTTGCTGCGCTCGCCAGAACGGTAGCACCGTAAAACATAATAATAAATACCTTTGTGCTAAAACTACGTTCATTCACTAATATGAAAAATGTCCAGATCATCTGTTTTGAAACACCCCCTCTACTGCTTCAGGTTTCAGTACACAACCCAAATTTAAATAGAAAGTCTACAGAGATTTTGCATTACATCAGCCATTATTAAGCCCAGATGATAATGTTGAAAAACTCTGCGATGTGTCCCTAGTACTTCCGAATGGAGAAAAGATGTAAACATTACCCATTATTAATCTCCGTATAAATCTCCGTAAGAAATTTGTTTTTGTTCATGTACCGGTAAACTTGGTTTTATGAGTGAAAAGGGTCAATTTGTCAATGAAAATATCTTGGATATTTTCTATTTCAACAATTTCAACTGTACTTCTTTCACAGGTATGTGTATTTTTATTAAAATCATCAAAAAGTGACGGAAGCAATAACTTGGGACAGACTATATAGCTATCCGGATTTTGCCTGAATGCCCTAGTGAATGGCCTGCCTGGGCAAAGCACTCCCTATTCTCTTTTGAGAAGTGGACAGGCATAGCCTACATGTAGGCTATGCCTGTCCACTTCTCAAAAGAAAATAAGCACTCCCTAAATAACAAGTTGAGAACAATTCGGTGAATTCTGTTTGTTTGACGTGTTCGTTATAATACAATTTTACGATATGTTTTTTGTCATCAAATTCATGTTATTTTATACAATGCTATACCACTAGAAATCAGCATTATTTTTTCTCGAGAGTATTGGGGAGAGGGAAGCACATGCAGCTGGATGATGTTAAAAATATTTTTTGTGATGAGATTCTCTGTACTATAATAACTATTATTGTAATACAGAAAATTATCATATTTCTAAAATAAATATTACGTCAGACATCCACGCGATGAAATCGTACCCTGATCATGTACAATAAGGTATGGGTTCAACGATGAGATGGAAACATACTATTATTTGGTTATGTATATAGTAGTACCTTGTACCATTATTCAAATTGGAAAGAAGTTCTCACTTGATAAATAACAATATATCGGGAATATGTGCGGGAGAAAATTTGAAGTTATAGAAAATGTCTGTACAAGCCAGGGGCCTTCTTGTCATTAACCTTACGATATTATTGCTCAGACGACGATTAGCCGTGTGTAAACATATAAATTGATATAATGTACACTAAAGACAGTTTGGACAGATCTTGCGATTAAATCACTTAGCTTTACATGTAGATTTACATACTTGACGGCCCTCTACCCCGGTTTATAATGCAGTTGAAGTAACATTAGTTCCATTTATTTATTGAAACGACAGAAGGATACAATATGCCGGGGGATAGGGGGCATCTCGTGTGAAAACAGAAATATGTACATTCATATTCTATTTTCATCACATGAGAGTTGTACATGCACACTTTTTTTGGTTTACTTGAAAAAAAAATTAAATGCAAGTAGAGGTGTGAAGCTGAACTCTCGTTCTTGTGTGCAGCTCCAAACCGGACACGTGGATATGAAATCCATATAAAAAATAGTTTTACTAAATATGAATTATCAAAATAAAAAAATATAATAGCGTGAACAGAACATATAATTTGTCAACATTTAATCTGTATGTATGCACGAATGGAGGTCTTATTTCTTTTTGAATTCAATATGCCAATTATATATGATGCAGACATTACCGATGATTTTTCAAGCTCGAATGGCGTGCATTGAGAGAAGAATGGAAGGGGAGGGGTGTCTTAAAATTTCAGAAACTGCTCATTCATTTTCTTTAAATGCAGATGTAAAGTTTACTATTTGGGATAAATATAATCTAAATTACTAATATTTATTAATTTTAAGAAAAGTTTTGTCACACTTAGGAATACATCTGTGAAATATAAAAGCAATTGCCCCAAAAGTTAAGACCAAGGTTTAAATTTTTGCGGACAAACAGATGGACGAATAGGGCAAAAACTATAAACTTCCGAATCTTCGATTAGGACGGGGGCATAAAAAAGTTTAAACATAAAAACTTAAAATGTCTCTGCGCTAACTAACGAATCGTGTACCTTTGGCAAGCGAACATGTACACGGGAAGGCACAACAATGAATATTGTATTAAGTATTCAGGAACAGATCGAATATTCATTTCCATCCCAACCTCTTTTCCAAAACCAACAAGAAAGAATTCCTTTAACGCTAAATGGGTATTTCTAAGAGAATATTTTAAAATTTTGGCAAGGTCCTAGAAATATGGAAAACTTAACTTTAAATTTTGAATTGTGATTTGTGTAGTATTGAAATTATTTTTTTAAACTTATCAGGTAAAAAAATCTTAAATAGACAATGTGTCTCATCAAGTATTTTAAGAATGTTTAGCCAGGCCTAGACAAATAGCATTGCCCGGCAATGGGTACATCCATCTATAAATTCAGCCATTTTAAGGTCCCGTAAAATATCATCCATTTTTTTCATAGAACGACTTACGAAAAAATTATTCCGAAAGATCATCATCATAAAGATGAAAGCACAGCATATATAATACTGTGACTACATCACAACGAAATGAAAAATCTACCGCACGAAATGCAGACAGGACCGGAAATAATATTAAACGCTCATCCTAATCATCATCATAATAACAGAATTATTACATAAAATAATGAATATACTGTATGTAATTGAGAAGTACATAATATAATGTTGTGTTCACCGCATATAATGTTAGAACGACCGCATATAATGTTAGAAGCACCCCATATAATGTTGGAAGCACCTCATATAATGATAAATGTACATAATATAGTGAAATAACTACATGATATAATGAAAGAAGTACTGTATATAATGGAAAATGCACACGATATAATGTAAAAAAAAAAAAAAACAACCCTCACATAATGAATATACTACCAAATATAATGAGGAGAACACTGCGTATAATAATGTTTAATCCCCATATAAGACAGTCCCGGTGTTCCATATCTATTTGTAGGCGTTGATGAAGGCGCAAAGGTTCTACTCTGTGTTGTCTTTAATAATTAAGATTTTCTCAAAAAATTTAAACTGGACACTGAGAAATATTTTCGGTTTGATGAAGTTTACTTGTATATACCAAATTAATTGTGTTATCGTCGGTCTTGTGAGATGTATAATTTAAAACATGCATTGCTATAATTATATACTGTACACGATGTTACAAGTATATTTTTCATACTTCATAGAAACGACTTAGTTTTATTTCATTATTTTATTTAATAAAAATATTCTTATCTCCCCAAACTAAAGACTATCCCTAATTACATAATTATTTTCCATTATATATGATCTCTTTCTGTTTGAATGTATAGTGAGAATATATAGATCTATAATTCCATATAACTTTATTGGTAACGGTCGGGTGGTTTCGCTCAGATCACATGTGTGCACCGAGAGGCTTCGCGTCCAATTTAGTAAGAATTAATCTTTCATGGAAAATACAGGTTCACCTAACATTTCTCCATAAATTGTAGGCATCAAACACATCATATATACACTGACAAAATCTAATTTTTGCTGAAATAGAGTTGCAATTATATCAAAATCCCGAAGATTGATATTTAGGGTCTAACTCTGATACACAAATGAAATTAAACTAATGTTTGCAGCCTTTCAGTTTGTGCTAAAAATACTTCTTTTAATATGTTTCGGTTCTTTAATTTTATTTATTATCCAATTATCAACTTATCATTGGACCAATTAACAGGTAAACAGGTGTGTTTGTAAGGCATGTTAACTTAACTTTATAAATTGTTTATATTTCAACATAAATTATTAAAGAGCTTCTTAAGTTTATGCGATCATTGTTCAAATTAAACATGTCATGCAATTACAGTACTTTACCTCACAGTGAACACGGCGAGTCTTGCAATCTTCTTTACAGTTGCCACAACTAAACTTCTTCATCTTCTGTTGCACCATTGCCACAGGATTCTCAAAAACTGCTGATTTTGAACAAGTTGCGTCTTCGGTGAAAATTTCAATCGAAGTGAAGAAATGATGTTGCAAAACTAACTCTCTTATGGGGTGGAGTAGTATGAATGCATGTATATGACACCCTCCCCTCCCAGGAGAATGGATCCATCCATACGTTGTAGGAGCATATCAATACATTTTGACACCTGTTTATTGGGGGTATACACATATAGTAACCTCCAGGTTCTTTGACGGGGGGGGGGGGGGGGGGGGGGCTTCCCCACAGTATATTGTTGGTAGCGTAAAGGGGGTGAAAGTGGTAGAAAGTTGCCACTGTAGATTGGGGTGTAGATGACCTTTTGTTTGTTTTATGTATGATGATCATGTAATAGTGATGGAGATTGGTTATAACAAACCTCATTCTTGTGTTAGATATGTTGGGTTTTATTTATCAGATATATTAATTCATTGATATTGATACCAAAATCATCTTTTTGTTTCAAACACATAATTTGTGCATTTTTAAAACGCATTAATAGTTAGGTAAACATGTTGGATGTTTTATTGTTTAAAAAAAGTATATAGAAAACTCTTTAGCCTAGCTACAATTATAGTCTTTTCGAATGATGTATAAAATAATTGCTTTTCAAGAGTAATTTTCAGTTTTCAGAGAGAGAGAGAGAGAGAGAGAGAGAGAGAGAGAGAGAGAGCGAGTGTGTGTGTGTGTGAGTGAGTGAGTGAGTTAACAGTGTACAATATTATTAACATGTAACATATACCGTATGTAAATCTACGTAAGATATTAACAAAAATATTTTAATAATATGAAATTCTCCCTCAGGCTCAAAACTTTCAATAAATATTGAATCTGAATAGATTTGAAGTTATCATGTAACTTACCAACGGTATAAATTTGAAATAGGAAGGTTTCTTAAAGTAGTAAGTTTTATGTATTTTTCTCGAATATTCGAAAAAGCAGGGCAAACCGGAACAAAAGTGAATGAAAGGATTAATGTTTGATAAATATTTTGATAATTACTGATTTTTCCAGTTTTTAATCATCTTCAATTACGTGTAGTTTTATATGCAGTATCCATGTTGAAGGTGTATATTGTTATCAAAGCATCAGGGTTGTCACGCCTCATTAACAGCTCCTGATCTCACCCAATTAACGAAAAACACAATTAGTGACCTTTTTCTGGCCGCCCCCCCTCTCTCTCTCTCTCTCTCTCTCTCTCTCTCTCTCTCTAATTTATACATGTACATTCATTGCACAATTACCTAAAAGAAACATTTTTAAAAAATTAGAAGAAGTCCAGGGGATCTATATACTTGGGGATGGGGGTTGAAAGGGGGGGGGGGCGATCCTGTCCTTAAGCACCTGTGTCATTTTTACCTAGTATATTTTTGTATTGTTCACCATTATATGTGCTATAAGACGTATGTCTTTTGCAATAAAGAAATTGAATTGAACTAGGAAAATTTCACAAGATGCAAAGAAAATTAATATTTACCATAAAAATGTACAACAACGATCACATTGGATAAAGTAATTGACCGACAATTAGTAATCGAGAACACAATATTCATTGGGCGATTAACTACATTTTAACATATTTCTGTCCATTGCTAATATAGGGTTGATTGGGGTACATATCGGGATTTATTGTAGCATCAGTGGGGTTCATTATGTACAGTGGGATACATTTGGATATCAATTACTATAACACTTTTTTATTTACATTCATTCAATATTTTCTCATGATAACCTTTTTATCGAACATCCGATTTTGTTTTATATTATATAACTCATTAACGAACAAACAAGTTAATTCAATTTGCCCATATTTGAATACACGCATAAGCATTCTCTGCCATAACTGCCCATTTTAGTTACGCTCTTTTAAATCTGAACAGTCACACATGCACCTTTAAGTAATTGGTTATTCTAGATAGTGTTTTTAAAGACTCTTCCATGTTTATTATGGTTATCTTTTTTAAAAACTTCATTTACACCGTACCATTAAACTTGATTCTTTAAAACAGATTAATTTACAGCCATTCGTAAGAATATTTCTAATATTTCTGCACGGCAGAGGGTTTTGGTCAACATATTTATCTTGCATGTCGACATATTTGATAGAAAAATAACTTGCACACAAGGGGCAGAGAAATGCCACCATACACAAATGTCAAAATTTGAAAACTTCATTTCCGCCCTACGAATCTCTAGAATCCAAGAGCTTCCAAGGGCGAATCTACAAATCTTTAAAAATTCTAAATACTTTTAATAAAGACATTTAAAAAAAGTGAAAAATTCGAAGACTTTTCCGTACAAAATTTCTATAATCCAGGAGCTTCCAGCGTCAATGCAGCCCCAAACCCCCTGCCAAAAACTGACACCCCCCCCAACTTCAAATCGTGGATCCGCCCTGCAATGGAAGTTGACGTCGACTTCTAAGGTCAAGATCTAGTAAATGATTCCCGAGTATCTTTTTGGTGCTAGAACCATTATGACGTCATAATTGATTTGATGAATCTTTTCCCGTATTTTACGGCTTTAAAGTAATTATGTAGAAAATAATATTCTGACATTCGATATTTAATCACGGGAAAAGTAATCACGGTACCTATATTCAATTTGACATCATTTTAAAAAGGAGGTCAAGAGCTTGTTTAATGCCGTTTTTGGAGAGACTGTAGGCATTCTAGATACATTTCAATTGTAAAAAATGGACAAAACTCCGAAATATGTTGCTTTTATCCTTCATAGAAAATGGTTGTTTAAAACAAGATTTTTTATTGCGCTTACCAAAAATTTAAGCCCCGGTACACCCTATGAAACAAAGATATTGTTATGAAGCATCATTAAAAGAATTTATATCTTGAATTTCATAAACCTGTAGGCACCTTTCATTTACTAGATCTTGACCTTAAAATAACTTGACGACATATACAGTCGGAGATCGTCGAACGTCGCATACCGAACTGTACGTCGTAATAGCCAATGCTTAGTGGAAAGGGGTGCGTAATAACAATTGAAGATTGTCGGTGGGGTGTGTTTAAATTTTCATGAACGCGGATGTTTAAGGCGAGTTAACAATTGGACTGATACTTTTGATCAAGCAAATCTGATGAAAATAAACACGCATACGCTAGCGTTTTATAATTTCATTTTTATACCATGACAGACATCTTCCCAGTTCAAGATTTTCTGATCCGCTCCGCTATATATAAACCGATTTGTGAGAAGCGTTGCGGATCAGAAACCCTTGAATTGGGAAGATGCACAGCGGATTGGTAGTTAATACTTATACTTTATTTGTAAACAATGAACGGATTGTGTTATACGTCTTAACGAATATATGATGAATGCAGAAAACGGGAAAGTTGAATGGGATAACCCCTCTCTCCCCAATTGCTTTTTAATTTTGCTCCCCAATTGCTTTATATTCTTATTTGGGACAGTAATAAAAAATTATAGAGAAATTTGACCTTGGAACAAATTTTATATTTCATCCATTTCAGTGTGGATTTTTTAAAACCCTGCCAGCTCCACTAAATATTCAGCCATGGTTTGGATTTTTTATTTTAATTTTAAAGAATAGTTTTTAAAAAAGAATTAAGAAAAACTTTAGGTCAAAAATGAACAAAAACAAAAAGGAAAAATAACCCCTTGATTTTAATTATATACATGCACGGTGTTTATTCACACGCTTGCGCGGAAGATCTTTTAACTATGCACACATTTAGTTTCATTGGGGTATTAATGTTTCAAAGTTCATAAGGGTATCATTGGGGTTTATTGGGATATCATTTGGTATCATAGGGGTATCATTAGGTGTATTTGGGTATCATTGGGGTAACATTGGGGTTCACTGGGGTATCATTGGGGTATCATTGGGGTTCATTGGGGTATCATTGGGGTTCATTGGGGTATCATTGGGGTTCATTGGGGTTCATTGGGGTATCATTGGGGTTCATTGGGGTTCATTGGGGTTCATTGGGGTTCATTGGGGTATCATTGGGGTTCATTGGGGTTCATTGGGGTAAAAAGACGCACCGTGGGACATTTCCATGTTGTGACGTATTGTTTATCGAAATAAACAATAAAATAAAGTGTAATTATATAAGTACATGTAGTTTCTTTTCAAAAATGGTCACCTAACTCCTTAGCACAGTGGGTTAGAGGGTTTACTAGGAACCTGTAAGTCATGAGTTCGAATCCCGCTGGGGTTTTTACAATTTTTACCTTTTCAAATATTTTTAAAAGCTATTTTTTGGTTAAATATTGTAAAATTTGAAAATTCTAAACCGGTGAAAAGTTTTCAATTATATAGTACTTTAATCAACATTAATATCGACAGATGTCCCATACCACCTTAAAAAGGAGGGAAATCAAATTCTGCTGATGAATGGTTTTGATGACTATTCACCATGGGCAGATAGCATGGATACTATTTTAAATTAGATAAAAAGGCATGTTTATGCGGGCGCCTTCTAGTGATCAATTTGTCCGTCTGTCCATCCGAGATGGCTTGACAGGAGCATAGCTTCTCTCCCCTTGGCCCAATCTGGCTCATACCTCATCCACAGGGTTCCTTTGGTTGAAGGATGTGCAGTGACCTTGAACCATGTTTTTAGGTATAAGGTTAAGGTCATAGCAGAATTATATATATAAAATCCTTGTCTGGGGCATATCTTTTTTCCCTTTGGTCCAATCTGGCTAATACTCACAGAGTGTCTCTATGGTTAAACGATGTGCAGTGACCTTGCATGAAATTTCTAGGTAACGGGTGAAGATCATATCGGATCATGCAAAAATCCTTTTTTGAGAGCATATATAATTTCTACTAACCCCTATTTGCCTCAGACTTCACATAAGCAGAGCTTTTGAGTAAAGGGTGAAAGGGTGTGTAGTGAACCTTGAACCTTTTTTCAGTGAAAAGAAACTGTGAAGGTCATACCAGAATTATATTTTTAAAAATCCTTGTCCGGAGTATATCTTCTCTCCCTTTGCTCCATTCAGCCTCATACTTCACCCACATGATGCCTTTGATCAAAATATATGCAATGACCTCGAATGATATTTGTAGATGAAGAGTCAAGGTCATATCAGAACACACAAAAATCCATATTTTAAGAGCATAGATATACTCTCCTTTTAGCCCCTATTTGGCTAATATTTTACCTTTACAGAGTTTATTAGTTAATGGCGTGCAGTGACCTTGAACCAAGTCTGTCAATGTGAAGGTCATAGCAGATCTTTTTAAAATTAGTTTTAGACAGTAGATTATTTTCCAAATATGCTTAATCTTGGTCAGATTGAACAAAAATGCATGTATGTTAGGGGGAATGAGATTGAATTAAAAGTTCTATGCCAGCTGGAAAAATTTCAAGTTAAAGGTCAAGGTCAAAGCAGAATTCTCTGAAATAACATAAGCGGGGCCCTTTGAAATGTTCACCATTTCAATGTTGTCTGGTTCATAGTAATTTTACATAGAAAATATTCACAGAGGTACAGTAAAGTAAACTTTCCATCGATAAGTTTCTGACAATTAATGACGCAACGAGCACACAGTACGAAAGATCAACCCTTTGAAAAGCAGTGAAGAGGAAAAGTTGCTCAGAATTGTGTTTTAAACAAAATTGATTTTTTACGTAAAATTTTAATTTTGCATTCTGGGTTAAGAAAAAAGATGTTAGTTCAAGGTAAAGTTAACTTGTACCTAAAATGAAATCAAATTTGTTAAGTCGTACTTAAACACATTGTTTTTTTTTGTTAAGTCGTTCTTGAAATGGTTAAGGGTTTTTGGTTAAGTCGTACTTAAAACCATTCGGATTATGATAAGTTGTACCAAAAATCATTCGGTTTTTAGGGTTTTCTGTTTTTCAACGGAAAACCCTTCTGTTATTCTACTGTTTCTTATTATTATTTTTTTTTTTTATCCGCAAATTTTGTGGAGGCCATTTCTCGTACATTTGTTGTCTGATTGTTATGAAACTTTCAGGGTATGTAGACAATGTTAATATCTGGAGACGTTTTTTTCAAATTTTTAAAATTCACTTCCGGTTATGAGTTATTGCCCTTTAATTGAAAATTGGGGGGATTTTTGTCCAGAGTTGATCTCGGGAACTACAAACGATAGTTGCATGAAATTTAGCAGAATTGTTGGTAACATTTTATAGTTTTGCTGGCATGAAAAGTTTGGCAAAATGTGTTTTAGTTTTTAAGCTTTTTGCAGGTAAAGTTTAAGGTTTTGGGGGGTCTGAAATTTTGTTGCTTTTTTTATAATAACCTTTAAACTAAAAATATTTTGTTAATACATATAGAACAAAAGTTGTTTAGAATAACAAGAGCTTTCATTTGAAATTAAGAAAAAGGGCTGGCCCCTATAATTAGGGGTCAGCAGCTCATACACGTATTTTTCTGATACCAAAAATCGTTATCATTTTATGAAAAAAAATTAATTTAGTTATTGTTAATATATTAAACAATGTCATTTGGTATCAAATTTAAAAAGTTCTGTGCCCTATTTTTTCAAATTTCATAAAACAAATATGTGTGAATCGTACATGAACGAGTTAATTTGTCTACATAGACACACAAGCGAACAAATGCCGTTATAAGGCCCAGGCATTTACTGCATTACATTGTGTTGCGTCTTAGATAAATTGTTGTGATTCAATTTAATTTTTTTTTCATCTAGGCTATATCATTTATGAATTCAACTACTTATTTAACACGTTCTAATCGGCCACGCAGAACAAATGTTTGCAATGTTTGTCGCGGACCCGCGAATGTAAACAGTAACGAATGGCATTGTAGAAAAGAGAGAGCGTAATGCAGAAGATAAGTTGTGCATTTTTCGGTGTACACATGCATTTTCAAGTTACTGTGAAACATATTAACATACACAGGGAACAATACTACATATTTGTATAAGGAGGGATATATTCTCGTGTGAATCGTTTACGAGGAAATTCTGACAGCCACACTTCTGTTGACCATGTCGACGGATGTTTATGTTTCCATTGATCAGCCGTTGATAAGCTACGAGTAATAAAGGGGAAAAGATGGACATTAAAGTGTGTGATCTATGTGGATGTTACTGAAGAAGGTGAGGCTTTTTATTCCTTTTAAAGTTTCTTGTCTATAGTGGTTAAAATGTCAGCATGTTAACTGGTTAACATTTAGTCTATAGATGTACATGTAAGTACGTGGTCACTGTCACTGATGTATGTTATTTTTCTAGTCCAGACAATATAAATCCTTTTAACAGAATTGAATCCCAAATGTTTTACCTTTCACTTGTTTTTTTCTCCTTTTTACCAGAATTTTGTGTAAATTACAATTCAATTTATTGACAAAATCCACATGTGGCGAAAGTCATACATACAGTATACAAATATACATGTAGTTGGTACTGTACATAGATTTTCTTATGTTATGTGCATCACGTATGAATTTACAAATATATCTTGATGATTTAACATCTGCTGGGTTAAGAATTTTATAAGAATTACAGAGTTAGATGTTTTTGTTATGGTGTGGGTGTTTGTTTACTAACGTGTAATTTTTACATTGTTTACTGGATGTTTAGACTTGCTCGAGGTTCATGGGTGACTCGAAAGGATGACCGAATTTATCTATTTTAAAAAAAATCAGATTGTGAATTTTCAACTCAAAATTCAAAGCAGGGTCTAATTAGAAACATATGATCATATTCTTGTGCGGAAGACTCCAAATGTAGACATAAATACCCTGTAGACATACATGTAACATCAAGTAAATAAAATTGTATACTTCAGAGTTAAAACATGACTAAAAAGTCAAAAAATATTTTTATGATCAATGTATCATTAGAGAGGTTTAGCAGACCAACGGGTACCCGGTACATGTACTTGTACATGTAGGTTACAAGTTAGAACTATGCGTACCACTCTACCAGTTCACATAATTTTTCTTGTTTAGCAGTTTTGATGTGTACTTGAATTGTCCTTGTTAATGTTTTAAATGTAATTTTTCATTTATATTCTCTTTTTTTAATCTGACTACTGGCAGTACTGGCATGCCAGCAGTTCTTGTCGACGACCATTTCTCGCTGGTGCAATGTTACATCATATTTTCGTATATAATTTTATGTGTTGATAAAATGACGTAACAATGCACTGATGAAAAATGGTACTCAACGATAACTGATCGCACGCCAATATTGATTAATTACAGACAAAAACTGAAGGTTGCAAGTGTTATTTTTTATTGAACACCATTGTTTAAAATAACTTTTTATATATGTGATGGTCAGACCGGTTTAAATACCAGTGTTCAGTTGGTAGAGCACCTGACTGGAGATTCGGGGGGCCCAGGTTTAATTCCTGGTTTGGTCCTTCATTATTTCTCCCATCCTGTTACAATATTAAGGCTTCGACGATTCTCACAGTACTTAGCCGATTCGGTACATATCACGATACATGAGATGCGATACGATACATATCACGATACATTGCAACTAAATGAAAACATGAATAAGGGTTAAAAATTTATTCAATCTGTCGATGTATTACCGCATGTCCAAAGTTATTTTGATATATTTAAAATGAGCGTTGCACAATTTACAAATTACTTAAGTCTCATATACACTACTTTTTCATTAACAAGTAATCCAAAAGTTGTCCCCACCCCAGATTTAGCTTCCTAACAGGTTTGACAACTTTACGAGGTTTTCCGCCATCTTTGTACTTTCATATTAGGCGCGCAGACTAAAAAAAGCCGATATATAAAGCTCAGATATTTTTGGAAAATAAAAAAAGTCCGCATAGGTATCGTAATGTATTAATGGTAAATGTAACGATCCAAATATCCTCAAAATAAATACCGTGATGTGCACCGGTGGATCGTTCCATCCCTATACAATATTGGTGTTGTAACCAACCCCTGGAACTGACAGGTTAACTCCTGCCAGTGGAAGAGCCAGGGGGGATCTTTGAGGGTGAAGATCATTTAAAGGGGGGGGGGATGTGACGGTCAGACTGGTTTGAATACCGGTGCCAGATACATGTAGCTCAGTTGGTAGAGCACTTGACTGGAGATTCAGAGGGCAAGGTTCGAATCCCAATCTGTTCTGTCACTATTTTTCCCATCTTGTACATATATATCAAATATATTACAGATGATTATAAGAGTCATCACATGTTTTGCAAGATGCAATAATTGTATTAAAACCTTTACTTTACAACACAATACATTTAAGTGAATATTTATGTCTCTTGATATTATTTGGTGTGGTGTTCTTGACAGCATCGCATTCAAGTCAGTGTCAGCTACATTATGCATAAACAATTTTACCCGCTCCTAAACCACAAACTTTCTTATTAGTGGATTCAGCTTACCGCTGATTGGCTGCTGTTGCAGCAAACTTATAATATATGCACGCACAAAACACAATGAACTTATCAGAGAATGAAAAATTCATCGAGTTAATTTCAACTGTTGGAATTTGGGTATTTTTTAAAAATGTATACTTGTGACAAAACATATAATTATGTGGTACATACAGCTGTAGCTTTATGAAGAAAATTTGGGTTAGACATATATAGCTACCATGCAAGTAAATGATATTTACTAAAACTTCAAATTTATGACGCACGAAATATACGCTACTTTTATAAAGATTGACATACATGTAATGTAACACATTCTGTGAAAAATAATCTATTAAAAATTCTTCATTAAGTTTACTCATACATGTTTTATGCTTATTACACATAGTATTGTTTTTAAAACATGTAATTTAAAAGAAAAGAAACCAAAACCCTCGCCAAATTTATTTGCAAAAAAAAAAAACCGGTAGAATTGATAAAACATGGTATACCAGAAGGAAATACATGTACTTTGACGCTGTTCAGATGGGTAATTATATATAATATTCCTTTCTAATTTTCGAATTGAAATTTTTGACTGTTGCGCTACAAGAAATCAACTCTAGCTCTCTCTCTCTCTCAAACTCTCTCTCAATCTGATAAGTGTCTATACCTAAGAAATTTTTTTAATGTTATATTATGACTTGATTTGCAAATTTTTGATCTTGTACTGTCTAAATGTTATGTCATGTATTGGGATATGTAAAACGTATTACACTGCATGGTCAGTGTATTTTTTCCAGAAATAATATGCATATGTTAATCTAAACACAGCTATTACTAGTACATGTATGTAAAGACAGCTAATTATTTTTTTTTTTATTTCAGCTCAAAACGGACTCTTCTTCCGACATGGCACCACATTGCTTTTACCTGTTGATTCTTGTGGGTCAGCTCTTGAGATTAACCTGTCACCTCTATCTACATGCATATTCCTTGTGTTCTACAGACTTTTTACCGGTAATTCAAATTAAATCGGATAATGCATGAACAATAATGGAACTTTATGAAAGCATCATCCCATGTTGTGGTTTGTGTTTGATAAGATATTATGAAAAACAAAATTAAGGCTATTTAAAGAAATTCATAATTGTTGTGAAAATTTATTTTTCAATAAAAGTATGCAATTATGTTTCCTTTATTTTTTATTTTATAAAGGTATTTAGATGTGTTTACATAATTGAACCCCCCCCCCCCCCCCCATCCAATTGTCTGCATTAAGATTACATGTAGGATATGTAAATGTACATTTGACTTTGAAATAACATCTGCTATGATAATTACTTTTGAAATGAACAAGAAACAACCTATTTCTACCTTTCTAAGGTATATATGCATAAAAAAAGTAGAAAAACATGTCAAATTTGAACATTTTTCATGGAAATCAACTCGATCTGTCTCCAGCTACCTGCATGGGTGTGTTTGAATTTAATTTTAATTTAAGGCAGATGTCTAACTTGTAGGTTGTAACATACTGTTTTAGCATGGTTAGAAGGAGACTAGAAATCAAAATAGATTAGATATTCACTAAATATGATTGTTAGCTTACTTTTTTTCATAAAAACAAGAAATCACAAGCAGGACAGCTGTCTATTTGTTAATTAAAATGGTGTAAATCATAAAATAAACAAATAATTAGGATCAAATTTTAGAATCATTGATGATTGTTTTCAAATATGTGTGAGAAATGACTCAAGGAAATTGCCATAAGTTTCATAAAATTAGGTAAAACATTTTTAACCATGACTTTTTATGAAAATCAAAAGATGGGGGGGGGGGGGTATACATGTAAGGATATTTCTAAGTGATGTGAAGCTTTTATCATGATTATATAATGTAGATGCATGTTGTATTGAATAAGGTTTCTTTTTAAAGGTGGTTGAACAACAATTGACCTCTAAAAGGTCAGGTAAAGATGTTTTACTATGGAGAACCCTGTAAATCTGTGTTTACTAATGGAAATTGGAAATGGGGGGGTTCACTTAAATGGCCTTATTTTTATTAAACCTCAATGGAATTTGCAATATGTGGTATTCTTTTTCTCAGAATTGCATTAGCTTTCTTATTCTAAGACAAACTGTCTTTTCATAAAATGTTAGTGTACTAATTGCAGTTAAAGGTACAAGGAACAGTTTCGGATAAAGAACCATCAATATTTTTGTAAAATTGATAGTGACTGTACTTGAAGATTTACCAGTGTTGCGTAGATTCATGAAATGAATTTTAATGTTTATCAATAGTCAATGGGATGTCTCTTGTTGGAATTGGTAAGGCCTAAAAAAAAAAATAGTGTGTTTAGGGTAACACTGATGAAAAAATTAGGTTAGGTAGGTGGGGATTTTTTTTTCTTTTATCTATTTTTTTGGCCTGAATCCTAAGAATGTTTGTTTGTTTCATATTTAAAAACGTATTTTTTATTGGAAATTCAAAGTCGGATAAAATCAGGTATCTAAAAATGGTAGGTTCGGACCATTTTTGTAGGTTAGGTCGGGTTACCCGAAACACACAACTTTTTTTTTTAGGCCTAAGCAATATTAATTAAGGCCCCTAATTTTAAGTACATGAGAAGCAGTAATAAATTGTGAAACTTGCGGCTTTGACTGTTGTGTTGACTTTACACAGTGAAATTGAAGGTTACAAACGGGAGGTTACATGTATATAACATGAAATGGAGGTGGATGGGATATTATATGCCTATTTAGTATCTACTGGGTATGAGGACAATAGCAAGTTTATTGTCCCCAAGACAGCAACTATTTCATGAAGCAAAGCCAAGGGAAATAGTGGCTGTTGGGTGGGAAAGATAGTCAGTTAATCGGTATATTATTATACCGAAGAAAACTTTATTTGTCAGCAATGCAGAATTTCTTGATAATAAACAAATTAGAGTTATCAAACTTTGTATTTAATTTGGTGATCTGATTAGGTCAGAGGTGTTCCGAGTTTAAAAAGGAGGGAAATCAAATTCTGCTGATGAATGGTTTTGATGACTATTCACCATGGGCAGATAGCATGGATACTATTTCAAATTAGATAGAAAAGCAAGTTTGTATGGGCGCCTTCTAGTGATCAGTTTGTCCGTCTGTCCATCCGAGATCGCTTGACCGGAGCTTAGCTTCTCTCCCCTTGGCCCAATCTGGCTCATACCTCATCCACAGGGTTCCTTTGGGTTAAGGATGTGCAGTGACCTTGAACCATGTTGTTAGGTATAAGATTAAGGTCATAGTAGAATTACATATATAAAATCCTTGTCTGGGGCATATCTTCTCTCCCTTTGGTCCAATCTGGCTAATACTCACAGACTGTCTCAATCGTTAATTGATGTGCAGTGACCTTGCAAGAAATTTCTAGGTAAAGGGTGAAATATCATATCGGATCATGCAAAAATCCTTTTTTCAGAGCATATATACTTTCTACTAACCCCTATTTGGCTCAGACTTCACATAAGCAGAGTTTTTGAGTAAAGAATGTGTAGTGACCTTGAACCTATTTTCAAGGTAAACTCTGAAGGTCATAGCAGAATTATATTAAAAAATCCTTCTCTGGAGTACAACTTCTCTCCCTTTGCTCCAATCAGGCACATACTTCACCCACATGATGCCTTTGATCAAAGAATATGCAATGACCTCGAATGATATTTGTAGATCAAGTGTCAAGGTCATATAAGATCACACAAAAGTCCATATTTTAAGAGCATATGTATACTCTCCTTTTAGCCCCTAAGTGGCTAATATTTTGCCTAAACAGAGCTTATTGGTTAATGGCGTGCAGTGACCTTGAACCATGTCAATGTGAAGGTCATAGCAGATCTTAATAAAATTAGTTTTAGACAGTAAATTATTTCCCGGATATGCTTAATCTTGGTCAGATTGAACAAAAATGCCTATATGTTAGTGGCAATGAAATTGAATTAGAAGTTCTATGCCAGCTGGAAAATTTCAAGTTATAGGTCAAGGTCAAAGCAAAATTCTCTAAAATAACATCAGCGGGGCCCTTTGAAATGTGCACCATTTCAATGTTGTCTGGTTCATAGTAATTTTAAATAAAAATATTCACAGAGGAATAATAAAATTAAGTAAACTATACATCGATAAGTTTCTGACAATTGATGATGCATCAAGCACATAGTACGAAAGGTCAACCCTTTGAAAAGCAGTGTAGAGGAAAAGTTGCTCAGATTTATGTTTTAAACAAAATTGATTTTTTACTGAAATTTTAATTTTGCATTCTGGGTTAAGAAATTAGATGTTAGTTCCAGGTAAAGTTAACTTTTACCTAAAATGAAGTCAAATTTGTTAAGTCGTACTTAAACACATTCGGATTTTTTTGTAAACTCGGTCTTGAAATGGTTATGTTTTTTGTTAATTTGTACTTACAACCATTCGGATTTTGTTAAGTCATACCAAGAATCATTCGATTTTTAAAATCTTTTTTGTACTTAAGTTACTTTTGTCATTAGATTAAGAACACTGCTTCTTAGAGGTACTTCTAGCATTACTTTCGACATTAGCGGAAAACCCACTCGTTGCTTTGCAACGAGCTTTGCTCTAGTTTTTTTATCTTTTTGTACTTAGGTTTCTTTGTTACTAGATGAAGAACTCTGCTTCTTAGACGTACTTCTAGCGTTGCTTTCGACATTAGCGGAAAACCCACTCGTTGCTTTGCAACGAGCTTTGCTCTAGTTATTATTTTTTTTTTTCCCGCAAATTTTGTGCACGAGATTTCTCGAACATTTTTTGTCTGATTGCTATGAAACTTTCAGGGTATGTAGATGATATTAATATCTCTAGACGTTTTTTTCAAATTTTTAAAATTCACTTCCGGTTATGAGTTATTGCCCTTTAATTGGAAATTGGGGGGTCTTTTGTCCAGACTTGATCTCGGGAACTACAGATGATAGATGCATGAAATTTGGCGAAATTGTCGGTAACATTTTATAGTTTTGCTGGCATGAAAATTTTGGTAATTTCTTTGTTAGTTTTTGAGCTATTTGTCGCCAAAGTTTAAGATTTTTTCGGGGCTGAAATTTTGTTGCTTTTTGTATTATAACCTTTAAACTAAAAATATTTTGTTAATACATATAGAACAAAAGTTGTTTAGAATAACGAGAGCTTTCATTGAAAATTAAGAAAAAAGGGCTGGCCCCTATAATTAGGGGTCAGCAGCTCATACACGTATTTTTCTGATAGCAAAAATCGTTATCATTTTATGAAAAAAAATTAATTCAGTTATTGTTAATATATTAAATCATGTCATTTGGTATCAAATTAAATAAGTTCTGTGCTATATTTTTTTTTCAAATTTCATAAAACAAATATGTGAGAATCGTACATGAACGAGTTAATATGTCTACATAGACACACAAGCGAACAAATGCCACATTAAGGCCCAGGCATTTACTGCATTACGTTGTGTTGCGTCTTAGATAAATTGTTGTGATTCAATTTCATTTTTTTTCATCTATATCATTTATGAATTCAATGAACACACATTATTTAAACGTTCTATGTGCAACTATTTGTCGGGGCGCCCCTGTTTGTAACCCCCGCGCGCGCGCCGAATGTAAACAGTAACGAACGGCATTGTAGAAAAGAGAGAGCCGTAATGCAGAAGAGAAGTTGTGTATTCTTTCGGTGTACACATGCATTTTCAATTTGCTGTGAAACATATGAACATGCACAGGGAACAATACTACATATTTGTTTAAGGAGGATATTTTTCTCGGGATGGTGTAAAAGTAGTCCGGGACATATGTCCCGGACATATGTCCCGGACATATGTCCCGCGATGTCCCAATTTTCTATTTCGCGTCTAACTTTTTTTCCAGTTACTTTTTTCAAAAACCGTTAATCGGATATCAAATGGCTTCTTAATCTAAGTTGATGGTATTCTTTCTGCTTCTTAAAAAACACTTATAAGTTAAAAATCGCCAATATTCCTTCGTCGAAAGTGTAAATGAAGTCCCGAGAAATCGACAATGTTTTTTTGATTTCCGGTTTTTGTTTTGCCTTTGTTTATACATTAAATATACATATTTCTATGTGCTTTTTCTTGTTGTTGTCTCTTTATTATTTGTTTATGGTAGAAATATTAATTATTTATCAACTTTTAACTTTAAAAGCAGTTATTTACACTTTTTCCTGCGGGACATTGAAGTTTACGTACAGCTGAAAAGATATAGTACAATTGGAAACCAAACAAAGTTACATGTAAGAGTTCCGAATAAAATTCACGTTTATCAATAATTTCATATAATATTGAGATGAATTGAAAAATATACATTTGTAAGCAAATATTAGTATTATTATTAATAGTAATTTTATTTATATTACTTTGATACTAGGAAATGCGTTCAATCATTATAATTACATGTAAAGGATTCCGACAGCAATTATCTTCTCAAAATCATTGAATAATTATTTGATTATTTTACTTGTTGTTACAATAATTATTGTCTCAATATTAGAATTAAGATTCTCGACCGTGATTTAATGATTAGATGTGCAATTAAATGCGCGGACATATGAAAATGTATTGGATTATTTTGAAAATGTCTTACCCCTTAAGCAATTTAAATGTGCGCGCAACCTTATTGCATCTGGTATGACCACGATTGGGCTAAAATTGTAACAATTATTGTCTCATCATTAATTTTCCTCCATAAAATACCTTGTAATAAATACGCATCGAAGCGTAGGGTGGACTTTTTAAAGTACCGCCACTATGTCGGGTTTCTTTAACTTCTCGCGGGTCGGCTAGGTTTTTTGAGGTAATAAAACAATAAATAAAATTTCTTTTCTTTTTATTATTTATTTAAATACATAGATATGTTTTGCTTGTGCGCGTTATAAGGTGACTAGGTTTCAGACACTAATGCTGTCAACACGAATATATTATATGTAACATTGTTATCAACATCGTAGAATGTAAATAATGCTATATTCACATGCTTGAAACATGTACATAGTAGATTAGTGCTATCATGCTTTATTTTTTATCACGATATATCATTTTTCTTTAGATTCATAACTGTCCCCATTGGATAATATAAAACGTCTGTAAAATGTACACATGTAAATAATAGATTTAGTGCTTTTAACAGCCTTAACAAATATGTTTTACTATTTTTCTAACAATAAAATGGCTCTTAATAAAGGAGGCCTCCACGTGGCAAGAGCTGGGCAACGGTATATGATATATAAATGATATACCGGCACACATCCTTTACAGAATCGTTATACGGAATTGTATATACTACCCCTGTTGGGTTTTCGGTTTTACTTTTTCTTTTCTATTTCTTGTGAACTGCGATGTCCCGCGAAGAATTGTGTAAACAATTATCTTAGGGCTTGAGAATGACTTAATAATTATGTTTATATTATAAAACAATATTTGATATTCAAATACAGTATATAAATATATAGAAATATGTATATTTAATGTATATACAAAGGTAAAACAAAAACCGGAAATCAAAAAAACATTGTCGATTTCTCGGGACTACATTTACACTTTTGACGAAGGAAAATTGGCGATTTTTAACTTATTAGTGTTTTTTAAGAAGCAGAAAGAATACCATCGACTTAGATTTAGATGCCATTTGATATCCGATTAACGGTTTTTGAAAAAAGTAACTGGAAAATAAGTTAGACGCGAAATAGAAAATTGGGACATCGCGGGACATATGTCCGGGACATATGTCCCGGACTACTTTTACACCATCCCATTTTTCTCGTGTGAATCGTTTACGAGGAAATTCTGACAGCCACACTTCTGTCGACGATCAGCCGTTGATAAGCTACGAGTAATAAAGGAGAAAAGATGGACATTAAAGTGTGTGATTTATGTGGATGTTACTGAAGAAGGTGAGGCTTTTACTCCTTTTAAAGTTTCTTGTTAACTGGTTAAAATTTATTATATAGTATAGATGTACATGTAAGTACGTGCACACTGTTAGATGTTTTTGTTATGGTGTGGGTGTTTGTTTACTAACGTGTAATTTTTACATGTTTCATGGATGTTTAGACTCGCTCGAGGTTCATGGGGGACTGGAAAGGGTAACTGAATTTATCTATTTAAAAAAATAACAGATTGTGAATTTTCAACTCAAAATTCAAAGCAGGGTCTAATTAGAAACATCATATATTCTTGTGCAGAAGACTCCAAATGTAGTCATGAATACCCTGTAGACAGAACTTCAAGTAAATAAAATTGTATACTTCAGACTTCAGAGTTAAAACATGACTTTAATATCTTTATGATGCCGATCATTGTATCATTAAAGAGGTTTATCAGACCAACGGGTACCCAGTACATGTACTTGTACATGTATGTTACAAGTTTGAACTATGCCTACCATTCTACCAGTTCACATAATTTTTCTTGTTTAGCAGTTATGATGTGTACTTAAATTGTCCTTGTTAATGTTTTAAATGTAATTTTTTATTCTCTTTTTTTAATCTGACTACTGGCAGTACTGGCGTGCGAGCAGTTCTCGCCGAGGACCATTTCTCGCTGGTGCATCATATTTTCGTATATAATTTTATGTGTTGATAAAATGACGTAACAATGCACTGGTGAGAAATGGTACTCGGCGAGAACTGATCGCACGCCAATATTGATTAATTACAGACAAAAACTGAAGGTTGCGAGTGTTATTTTTTATTGAACAACATTGTTTAAAATAATTCTTTATATATGTGACGATCAGACCGGTTTGAATACCAGTGCCAGATAGCTCAGTTGGTAGAGCACCTGACTATAGATTCAGGGGGCCCAGGTTCAAATCCCGGTTTGGTCCTTCATTATTTCTCCCATCCTGTTACAATATTGGTGTTGTGACCAACCCCTGGAACTAACAGGTTAACTCGATCCTGCCATGGATGATCTTCGAGGGTGAAGATCATTTAAGGAGAATGTGACGGTCAGACTGGTTTGAATACTGGTGCCAGATACATGTAGCTCAGTTGGTAGAGCACTTGACTAGAGATTCAGAGGGCCAGGTTCGAATCCCACTTTGTTCCGTCGTTATTTCTCCCATCTTTTACATATACGAGGGTTGTCCCAAAATAGCGTAGACAGGACATATAATTTATAATCTGTCCACTGCAATTTCATTAGACTTCTATGTTTTCTTCAATGACCCTTTGGCAAACAATACTGAAAAATTCAAATCTGTACTTTACTTATTTCTCGAGAAAATAAATAATTAGTAACAACAAGTTTTGTCAGGCGGCGCAATGTTCGACGTTGAAAATTTCCAGTTTTACGTTGTTGCTAAACCCTCGACATCGTTTACGATAACATTTACATTTTATTTCCAAAAAAGTCTTAGAAAAAATATTATCTTTGAACAAGTAACCTGAGTGCACATTCAACATATATTTCTAGTTTTGTTTTTTTTGTTTTAAATATTTTCCTAGTACATACGATCTGTCGGCTTCACACTTGTCCTGTATTACTTGTTGTCTAAGGTCTGTCTTGCCGAAATGTGTCTTTGAGCATTTTGACGTCCATTGATATCGTTCGGGGTTTCTTTTAAACCACTAATTGTCATCATACTTGTTCAAATATTTTCAATGTTGTTTAACTACTTATTCTCAAAACACATTTTCAATCGATTTTGTTAATTTCATTTACTTCCAAAGCCGCTTAGCATTTATTTCATGGTCTTTACAAAATTGTATCAGTTACTGCTGTGCCGCCTTAAACGCTGACATCGTCATTTTATTACGAGTTAACTTTTCAACATGTCACAAAACGCACTCTAAGATATTTAAGAGTTTTGTTATAGCCAAAACAATTTCTGAGTAAATAATAAAATTATTATCAAATATCAATGTATGTTTTATTTGAATTTTTTTATTCGAAAAGTACTTTTCCTCGCAATTTTCATTTCATATTATGTTGATTTTAACTTTTTGTTCTTGACATTGCGCCGCATGTCGAATTTCTGACCTTACATGCTTTCATTTCACTAATTTAATCTCAAACAATATTTGATTTTAAAACATTATTTGAATGCAAATTTCTTGAACCCTTTGTGGCACAAATTTCATCTTCCTTTGTCTTCGATTAACTGAATAATGCCACTTGTCTAAGCTATTTTGGGACAACCCTCGTACATGTATATCAGATATATGACAGATGATTAAGGTCATCACATGTTTTGCAAGATGCAATAAGTGTTAAAAACCTTTACTTTACAACAGAATACATTTAAGTGAATATTTATATGTTTCTTGTTATTATTTGGTGTGATTTTCTTGACAGTGTCGCATTAACTATTTGCCCGCTCCTAAAACACAAACTTTCTTTTTGTGGATTCAGCTTACCGCTGATTGGCTGCTGTTGCAGCAGACAAATAAGATATGCACGCACAAAACACAATGAACTTATCAGAGAATGAGTTGAGTTTATTTAAACTGTTGGAATTTGGGTATTTTTTTTTAAAATGTATACTTGTGACAAAACATATATGTGGTACATACAGCTGTAGCTTTATGAAGAAAATTTTGGTTAGACCATATATACCTATCATGCAAGTATATGATATTTACAAAAAACTTGCAATTTATGGCGCACGAAATATACGCTAGTTTTATAAAGATTGACATACATGTAATGTACCACATTCTGTGAAAAATAATCTATTAAAAATTCTTCATTAAGTTTACTCATACATGTTTTATGCTTATTACACTTAGTATTGTTTTTAAAACATGTAATTTATAAAAAAATAAACAAAAACCCTCGCTAAATTTATTTGCAAAAAAAAAAACACAGTAGAATTGATAAAAAATGGTATACCAGAAGCTAATACCAGTACATGTACTTTGACGCTGTTCGGTGGGTAATATTCGTTTGTAATTTACGAATTGAAATATTGACTGTTGCACTACAAGTACGGTAATAAACTCTCTCTCTCTCTCTCAAACTCTCTCTCTTTCTCAATTTGATAAGTGTTTATACCTATGAAAATTTTTTAATATTATATTGTGACTTGATATGCAAATTTTTGATCTTGTACTGCCTAAATGTTATGTCATGTATTGGGATATGTCATACTTATTACACTGCATGGTCAGTGTATTTTTTACAGAAATACTATGCATATGTTAATGTAAACACAGCTATTACTAGTACATGTATGTAAACACAGCTAATTATTTTTTTTATTTATTTCAGCTCAAAACAGACTCTTGTTACCACATGGCTTTTACCGGTACCTGTTGATTCTTGTGGGTCAGCTCCTGAGATTAACCTGTCACCTCTATCCACATGCATATTCCTTGTGTTCTACAGACTATTTACCGGTAATTCAAATTAAATCCGATAATGCATGAACAATAATGGAACTTGAAGAAAGCATCATGCCATGTTGTGGTTTGTGTTTGATAAGAAATTATGAAAACAAAATTAAGGCTGTTTAAAGAAATTCATAATTGCTGTGAAAATTTCTTTTTCAATAAAAGTATACAATTATGTTTCCTTTATTTTTTATTTCATAAAGATATTTAGATGTGTTTACATAATTGAAACCCCCCCCCCTCTATTTAATTGTCTGCATTAAGATTACATGTAGGATATGTAAATGTACATTTGACTTTGAAATAACATCTGCTATGATAATTACTTTTGAAATGAACAAGAAACAACCTATTTCTACCTTTCTAAGGTATATATGCATAAAAAAGTAGAAAAACATGTCAAATTTGAACATTTTTCATTGAAATCAACTCTGTCTCCAGATACCTGGGTGTGTTTAAATTTAATTCTAATTTAAGGCAGATGTCTAACTTGTAGGTTGTAACTTACTGTTTTAGCATGGTTAGAAGGAGACTAGAAATCAGACTAGAAATGAGAATAGATTAGATATTCACTAAATATGATTGTTAGCTTACTTTTTTCATGAAAACAAGAAATCACAAGCAGGACAGCTGTCTATTTGTTAATTAAAATGGTACAAATCATACAATAAACAAATAAAGATCAAATTTTATAATCATTGAATCAGATGATTGTTTTCAAATATGTGTGAGAAATGACTCAAGGAAATTGCCACACGTTTCATAAAATTAGGTAAAACATTTCAAACCATGACTTTTTATGAAAATGAAAAGATTGGGGGGTGGGGGGTATACATGTAAGGGTATTTCTAAGTGATGTGAAGCTTTTATCATGATTATATCATGTAGGCATATGTTGTATTGAATAAGGTTTCTTTTTAAAGGTGGTTGAACAAAAGTTGACCTCTAAAAGGTCAGGTAAAGATGTTTTACTATGGAGAACCCTGTAAATCTGTGTTTACTAAAGGAAATTGGAAATGGTGGGTTCACTTAAATGGCCATATTTTTATTAAACCTCAATGGAATTGGCAATATGTGGTATTCTTTTTCTCAGAATTGCATTAGCTTTCTTATTCTAAGACAAATCGTCTTTTCATAAAAATGTTAGTGTACTAAGTTAAAGGTACAAGGAACAGTTTCGGATAAAGTACCGTCAATATTTTTGTAAAATTGAGAGTGACTGTACTTGAAGGTTTATCATTGTTGCGTAGATTCATGAAATGAATTTTAATGATTATCAATAGCTAGAGGGATGTCTCTTGTTGGAATTGGTAAGCAATATTAAGGCCCCTAATTTTAAGTACATGAGAAGCAGAAATAAATTGTGAAACTTGCGGCTATGACAGATATGTTGACTTTACAGTGAAATTGAAGGTTACAAACGGGAGGTTATATAACATGAAATGTAGGTGGATGGGATATTATTATATATGCCTATTTAGTATTTACTGGGTATGAGGACAATAGCAAGTTTATTGTCCCCCAAGACAGCAACTATTTAATGAGGCAAAGCCAAGGGAAATAGTTGCTGTGGAATGGGACAATAAACTTGCTATTGTCCGAATAGTCAGTTAATTGGTATTTCATTATACAGAAGAAAACTTTATTTGTCAGCGATGCAGAATTTCTTGATGATAAACAAATTAGAGTTAAATCAAACTTTATATTTAATGCGGCGATCTTATTAGGTCAGAGGTGTTCCGAGGTTAAGGTGATATGGGACACTTCCATGTTGTGACGTATTGTTTATCGAAATAAACAATAAAATAAAGTGTAATTATATAAGTACATGTAATTTCTTTTCAAAAATGGTCACCTAACTCCTTAGCACAGTGGGTTAGAGGGTTTACTAGGAACCTGTAAGTCATGAGTTCGAATCCCGCTGGGGTTTTTACAATTTTTACCTTTTCAAATATTTTTAAAAGCTATTTTTGGTTAAATATTGTAAAATTTGAAAATTCTAAACCGGTGAAAAGTTTTCAATTATATAGTACTTTAATCCACATTAATATCGACAGATGTCCCATACCACCTTAAAAAGGAGGGAAATCAAATTCTGCTGATGAATGGTTTTGATGACTATTCACCATGGGCAGATAGCATGGATACTATTTTAAATTAGATAAAAAGGCATGTTTATGCGGGCGCCTTCTAGTGATCAATTTGTCTGTCTGTCCATCCGAGATGGCTTGACAGGAGCATAGCTTCTCTCCCCTTGGCCCAATCTGGCTCATACCTCATCCACAGGGTTCCTTTGGTTGAAGGATGTGCAGTGACCTTGAACCATGTTTTTAGGTATAAGGTTAAGGTCATAGCAGAATTATATATATAAAATCCTTGTCTGGGGCATATCTTTTTTCCCTTTGGTCCAATCTGGCTAATATTCACAGAGTGTCTCTATGGTTAAACGATGTGCAGTGACCTTGCATGAAATTTCTAGGTAACGGGTGAAGATCATATCGGATCATGCAAAAATCCTTTTTTGAGAGCATATATAATTTCTACTAACACCTATTTGGCTCAGACTTCACATTAGCAGAGCTTTTGAGTAAAGGGTGAAAGGGTGTGTAGTGACCTTGAACCTATTTTCAGTGAAAAGAAACTGTGAAGGTCATACCAGAATTATATTTTTAAAATCCTTGTCTGGAGTATATCTTCTCTCCCTTTGCTCCATTCAGCCTCATACTTCACCCACATGATGCCTTTGTTCAAAATATATGCAATGACCTCGAATGATATTTGTAGATGAAGAGTCAAGGTCATATCAGATCACACAAAAATCCATATTTTAAGAGCATAGATATACTCTCCTTTTAGCCCCTATTTGGCTAATATTTTACCTTTACAGAGTTTATTGGTTAATGGCGTGCAGTGACCTTGAACCAAGTCTGTCAATGTGAAGGTCATAGCAGATCTTTTTAAAATTAGTTTTAGATAGTAGATTATATTCCAAATATGCTTAATCCTGGTCAGATTGAACGAAAATGCATGTATGTTAGGGGGAATGAAATTGAATTAAAAGTTCTATGCCAGCTGGAAAAATTTCAAGTTATAGGTCAAGGTCAAAGCAGAATTCTCTGAAATAACATAAGCGGGGCCCTTTGAAATGTTCACCATTTCAATGTTGTCTGGTTTATACTATTTTTACATAGAAAATATTCACAGAAGTTCAGTAAAGTAAACTTTACATCGATAAGTTTCTGACAATTAATGACGCAACGAGCACACAGTACGAAAGGTCAACCTTTTGAAAAGCAGTGAAGAGGAAAAGTTGCTCAGAAATATGTTTTAAACAAAATTGATTTTATACATAAATTTTAATTTTGCATTCTGGGTTAAGAAAAAAGATGTTAGTTCAAGGTAAAGTAAACTTGTACCTAAAATGAAGTCAAATTTGTTAAGTCGTACTTAAACACATTGTTTTTGTTGTTAAGTCGTTCTTGAAATGGTTAATGGTTTTGGTTAAGTCGTACTTAAAAACATTCGGATCATGTTAAGTTGTACCAAGAATCATTCGATTTTTTTTTATCTTTTTGTACTTAGGTTTCTTTGTTACTATATTAAGAACTCTGCTTCTTAGACGTACTTCTAGCGTTGCTTTCGACATTAGCGGAAAACCCACTCGTTGCTTTGCAACGAGCTTTGCTCTAGTTATTATTTTTTTTTTCCCGCAAATTTTGTGCACGAGATTTCTCGAACATTTTTTGTCTGATTGCTATGAAACTTTCAGGGTACGTAGATGATATTAATATCTCTAGACGTTTTTTTCAAATTTTTAAAATTCACTTCCGGTTATGAGTTATTGCCCTTTAATTGAAAATTGGGGGGTCTTTTGTCCAGAGTTGATCTCGGGAACTACAGATGATAGATGCATGAAATTTGGCGAAATTGTCGGTAACATTTTATAATTTTGCTGGCATGAAAATTTTGGTAATTTCTATGTTAGTTTTTGAGCTATTTGAGCCAAAGTTTAAGATTTTTTCGGGGCTGAAATTTTGTTGCTTTTTGTATTATAACCTTTAAACTAAAAATATTTTGTTAATACATATAGAACAAAAGTTGTTTAGAATAACGAGAGCTTTTATTTAAAATTAAGAAAAAAGGGCTGGCCCCTATAATTAGGGGTCAGCAGCTCATACACGTATTTTTCTGATAGCAAAAATCGTTATCATTTTATGAAAAAAAATTAATTTAGTTATTGTTAATATATTAAATAATCTCATTTGGTATCAAATTAAACAAGTTCTGTCCTATATTTTTTTTTCAAATTTCATAAAACAAATATGTGAGAATCGTACATGAACGAGTTAATATGTCTACACAGACACACAAGCGAACAAATGCCACATTAAGGCCCAGGCATTTACTGCATTAGGTTGTGTTGCGTCTTAGATAAATTGTTGTGATTCAATTTCATTTTTTTCATCTATATCATTTATGAATTCAATGAACACACATTTAAACGTTCTATGTGCAACTATTTGTCGGGGCGCCCCTGTTTGTGACCCCCGCGCGCGCGCGCTGAATGTAAACAGTAACGAACGGCATTGTAGAAAAGAGAGAGCCGTAATGCAGAAGAGAAGTTGTGTATTCTTTCGGTGTACACATGCATTTTCAATTTGCTGTGAAACATATGAACATGCACAGGGAACAATACTACATATTTGTTTAAGGAGGATATTTTTCTCGTGTGAATCGTTTACGAGGAAATTCTGACAGCCACACTTCTGTCGACGATCAGCCGCGCCGTTGATAAGCTACGAGTAATAAAGGAGAAAAGATGGACATTAAAGTTGTGTGATTTATGTGGATGTTACTGAAGAAGGTGAGGCTTTTACTCCTTTTAAAGTTTCTCGTTAACTGGTTAAAATTTAGTATATAGTATAGATGTACATGTAAGTACGTGCACACTGTTAGATGTATTTGTTATGGTGTGGGTGTTTGTTTACTAACGTGTAATTTTTACATGTTTCATGGGTGTTTAGACTCGCTCGAGGTTCATGGGGGACTGGAAAGGGTAACTGAATTTATCTTTTTAAAAAAATAACAGATTGTGAATTTTTAACTCAAAATTCAAAGCAGGGTCTAATTAGAAACATATCATATATTCTTGTGCAGAGGACTCCAAATGTAGTCATGAATACCCTGTAGACATAACTTCAAGTAAATAAAATTGTATACTTCAGACTTCAGAGTTAAAACATGACTTTTATATCTTTATGATGCCGATCATTGTATCATTAAAGAGGTATAGCAGACCAACGGGTACCCGGTACATGTACTTGTACATGTAGGTTACAAGTTAGAACTATGCCTACCATTCTACCAGTTCACATGATTTTTCTTGTTTAGCAGTTATGATGTGTACTTAAATTGTCCTTGTTAATGTTTTAAATGTAATTTTTTATTCTCTTTTTTTAATCTGACTACTGGCAGTACTGGCGTGCGAGCAGTTCTCGCCGAGGACCATTTCTCGCTGCTGCACTGTTACATCATATTTTCGTATATAATTTTATGTGTTGATAAAATGACGTAACAATGCACTGGTGAGAAATGGTACTCGGCGAGAACTGATCGCACGCCAATATTGATTAATTACAGACAAAAACTGAAGGTTGCGAGTGTTATTTTTAATTGAACAACATTGTTTAAAATAATTCTTTATATATGTGACGATCAGACCGGTTTGAATACCAGTGCCAGATAGCTCAGTTGGTAGAGCACCAGACTAGAGATTCAGGGGGCCCAGGTTCAAATCCCTTCATTATTTCTCCCATCCTGTTACAATATTGGTGTTGTGACCAACCCCTGGAACTAACAGGTTAACTCGATCCTGCCAGGGATGATCTTCGAGGGTGAAGATCATTTAAGGGGGAGGAATGTGACGGTCAGACTGGTTTGAATACCGGTGCCAGATACATGTAGCTCAGTTGGTAGAGCACTTGACTAGAGATTCAGAGGGCCAGGTTCGAATCCCACTTTGTTCCGTCGTTATTTCTCCCATCTTTTACATATACATGTATATCAGATATATGACAGATGATTAAGGTCATCACATGTTTTGCAAGATGCAATAAGTGTTAAAAACCTTTACTTTACAACAGAATACATTTAAGTGAATATTTATGTTTCTTGTTATTATTTGGTGTGGTTTTCTTGACAGTGTCGCATAAACAATTTACCCGCTCCTAAAACACAAACTTTCTTTTTGTGGATTCAGCTTACCGCTGATTGGCTGCTGTTGCAGCAGACAAATAAGATATGCACGCACAAAACACAATGAACTTATCAGAGAATGAGTTGAGTTTATTTAAACTGTTGGAATTTGGGTATTTTTTTTAAAAATGTATACTTGTGACAAAACATATATGTGGTACATACAGCTGTAGCTTTATGAAGAAAATTTTGGTTAGACCATATATACCTATCATGCAAGTAAATGATATTTACAAAAAACTTGCAATTTATGGCGCACGAAATATACGCTAGTTTTATAAAGATTGACATACATGTAATGTACCACATTCTTTGAAAAATAATCTATTAAAAATTCTTCATTAAGTTTACTCATACATGTTTTATGCTTATTACACGTAGTATTGTTTTTAAAACATGTAATTTATAAGAAAATAAACAAAAACCCTCGCTAAATTTATTTGCAAACAAAAAATACACAGTAGAATTGATAAAAAATGGTATACCAGAAGCTAATACCAGTACATGTACTTTGACGCTGTTCGGTGGGTAATATTCGTTTGTAATTTACGAATTGAAATATTGACTGTTGCACTACAGGTATGGTAATAAACTCTCTCTCTCTCAAACTCTCTCTCTTTCTCAATTTGATAAGTGTTTATACCTATGAAAATTTTTTAATATTATATTATGACTTGATATGCAAATTTTTGATCTTGTACTGCCTAAATGTTATGTCATGTATTGGGATATGTCATACTTATTACACTGCATGGTCAGTGTATTTTTTACAGAAATACTATGCATATGTTAATGTAAACACAGCTATTACTAGTACATGTATGTAAACACAGCTTATTATTTTTTTTATTTATTTCAGCTCAAAACAGACTCTTGTTACCACATGGCTTTTACCGGTACCTGTTGATTCTTGTGGGTCAGCTCCTGAGATTAACCTGTCACCTCTATCCACATGCATATTCCTTGTGTTCTACAGACTATTTACTGGTAATTCAAATTAAATCCGATAATGCATGAACAATAATGAAACTTGAAGAAAGCATCATGCCATGTTGTGGTTTGTGTTTGATAAGAAATTATGGAAACAAAATTAAGGCTGTTTAAAGAAATTCATAATTGCTGTGAAAATTTGTTTTTCAATAAAAGTATACAATTATGTTTACTTTATTTTTTATTTCATAAAGATATTTAGATGTGTTTACATAATTGAAACCCCCCCCCATATTAAATTGTCTGCATTAAGATTACATGTAGGATATGTAAATGTACATTTGACTTTGAAATAACATCTGCTATGATAATTACTTTTGAAATGAACAAGAAACAACCTATTTCTACCTTTCTAAGGTATATATGCATAAAAAAGTAGAAAAACATGTCAAATTTGAACATTTTTCATTGAAATCAACTCTGTCTCCAGCTACCTGGGTGTGTTTGAATTTAATTCTAATTTAAGGCAGATGTCTAACTTGTTGGTTGTAACTTACTGTTTTAGCATGGTTAGAAGAAGACTAGAAATCAGAATAGATTAGATATTCACTAAATATGATTGTTAGCTTACTTTTTTCACGAAAACAAGAAATCACAAGCAGGACAGCTGTCTATTTGTTAATTAAAATGGTACAAATCATACAATAAACAAATAAAGATCACATTTTAGAATCATTGATGATTGTTTTCAAATATGTGTGAGAAATGACTCAAGGAAATTGCCACATGTTTCATAAAATTAGGTAAAACATTTCAAACCATGACTTTTTATGAAAATCAAAAGATTGGGGGGTGGGGGTATACATGTAAGGGTATTTCTAAGTGATGTGAAGCTTTTATCATGATTATATCATGTAGGCATATGTTGTATTGAATAAGGTTTCTTTTTAAAGGTGGTTGAACAAAAGTTGACCTCTAAAAGGTCAGATAAAGATGTTTTACTATGGAGAACCCTGTAAATCTGTGTTTACTAAAGGAAATTGGAAATGGTGGGTTCACTTAAATGGCCATATTTTTATTAAACCTCAATGGAATTGGCAATATGTGGTATTCTTTTTCTCAGAATTGCATTAGCTTTCTTATTGTAAGACAAACCGTCTTTTCATAAAAATGTTAGTGTACTAAGTTAAAGATACAAGGAACAGTTTCGGATAAAGTACCGATAATATTTTTGTAAAATTGAGAGTGACTGTACTTGAAGGTTTATCATTGTTGCGTAGATTCATGAAATGAATTTTAATGATTACCAATAGTTAGAGGGATGTCTCTTGTTGGAATTGGTAAGCAATATTAAGGCCCCTAATTTTAAGTACATGAGAAGCAGAAATAAATTGTGAAACTTGCGGCTATGACAGATATGTTGACTTTACAGTGAAATTGAAGGTTACAAACGGGGGGTTATATAACATGAAATGTAGGTGGATAGGATATTATATGCCTATTTAGTATTTATTGGGTATGAGGACAATAGCAAGTTTATTGTCCCCCAAGACAGCAAATATTAAATGAGGCAAAGCCAAGGGAAATAGTAGCTGTTGAATGGGACAATAAACTTGCTATTGTCCGAATAGTCAGTTAATTGGTATTTCATTATACAGAAGAAAACTTTATTTGTCAGCGATGCAGAATTTCTTGATGATAAACAAATTAGAGTTAAATCAAACTTTGTATTTAATGCGGCGATCTTATTAGGTCAGAGGTGTTCCGAGTTTAAAGTGATATGGGACACTTCCATGTTGTGACGTATTGTTTATCGAAATAAACAATAAAATAAAGTGTAATTATATAAGTACATGTAGTTTCTTCTCAAAAATGGTCACCTAACTCCTTAGCACAGTGGGTTAGAGGGTTTACTAGGAACCTATAAGTCATGAGTTCCAATCCCGCTGGGGTTTTTACAATTTTTACCTTTTCAAATATTTTTAAAAGCTATTTTTTGGTTAAATATTGTAAAATTTGAAAATTCTAAACCGGTGAAAAGTTTTCAATTATATAGTACTTTAATCCACATTAATATTGACAGATGTCCCATACCACCTTAAAAAGGAGGGAAATCAAATTCTGCTAATGAATGGTTTTGATGACTATTCACCATGGGCAGATAGCATGGATACTATTTTAGATAAAAAGGCATGTTAATGCGGGCGCCTTCTAGTGATAAATTTGTCGGTCTGTCCATCCGAGATGGCTTGACAGGAGCATAGCTTCTCTCCCCTTGGCCCAATCTGGCTCATACCTCATCCACAGGGTTCCTTTGGTTGAAGGATGTGCAGTGACCTTGAACCATGTTTTTAGGTATAAGGTTAAGGTCATAGCAGAATTATATATATAAAATCCTTGTCTGGGGCATATCTTTTTTCCCTTTGGTCCAATCTGGCTAATACTCACAGAGTGTCTCTATGATTAAACGATGTGCAGTGACCTTGCATGAAATTTCTAGGTAACGGGTGAAGATCATATCGGATCATGCAAAAATCCTTTTTTGAGAGCATATATAATTTCTACTAACCCCTATTTGGCTCAGACTTCACATAAGCAGAGCTTTTGAGTAAAGGGTGAAAGGGTGTGTAGTGACCTTGAACCTATTTTCAGTGAAAAGAAACTGTGAAGGTCATATCAGAATTATATTTTTAAAAATCCTTGTCCGGAGTATATCTTCTCTCCCTTTGCTCCATTCAGCCTCATACTTTACCCACATGATGCCTTTGTTCAAAATATATGCAATGACCTCGAATGATATTTGTAGATGAAGAGTCAAGGTCATATCAAATCACACAAAAATCCATATTTTAAGAGCATAGATTTACTCTCCTTTTAGCCCCTATTTGGCTAATATTTTACCTTTACAGAGTTTATTGGTTAATGGCGTGCAGTGACCTTGAACCAAGTCTGTCAATGTGAAGGTCATAGCAGATCTTTTTAAAATTAGTTTTAAATAGTAGATTATTTTCCAAATATGCTTAATCTTGGTCAGATTGAACAAAAATGCATGTATGTTAGGGGGAATGAAATTGAATTAAATGTTCTATGCCAGCTGGAAAAATTTCAAGTTATCGGTCAAGGTCAAAGCAGAATTCTCTGAAATAACATAAGCGGGGCCCTTTGAAATGTTCACCATTTCAATGTTGTCTGGTTCATAGTAATTTTACTTAGAAAATATTCACAGAAGTACAGTAAAGTAAACTTTACATCGATAAGTTTCTGACAATTAATGACGCAACGAGCACACAGTACGAAAGGTCAACCTTTTGAAAAGCAGTGAAGAGGAAAAGTTGCTCAGAATTATGTTTTAAACAAAATTGATTTTTTACATAAATTTTAATTTTGCATTCTGGGTTAAGAAAAAAGATGTTAGTTCAAGGTAAAGTAAACTTGTACCTAAAATGAAGTCAAATTTGTTAAGTCGTACTTAAACACATTGGTTTTTTTGTTAAGTCGTTCTTGAAATGGTTAAGGGTTTTTGGTTCAGTCGTACTTAAAAAAATTCGGATCATGTTAAGTTGTACCAAGAATCATTCGATTTTTAAAAATCTTTTTGTACTTAGGCTTCTTTGTTACTAGATTAAGAACTCTGCTTCTTAGACGTACTTCTAGCGTTGCTTTCGACATTAGCGGAAAACCCACTCGTTGCTTTGCAACGAGCTTTGCTCTAGTTATTATTATTTTTTTTCTTCCTTTTTTTGTGCACGCGATTTCTCAGAAACGGCTCGGCTGATCTCAATCAAATTTTAGGATGTGATAGATAGTGGTCTGAACTTGATTGGAAATTTTTTGTATTGATGACGTCACATCCGTTTTTGAGATATTGAAATTTTTCTAATTTTTATATGGGTATTTTGTCTTCTGTTGTTCTCCTAAAGTATAAGAGATATTAAGCTCAAATTTTTACGGTAGGTAAAGGAAAGATTGAAGTTTTGCATGACTGTTGTTTTGTATGTTTAGCACTACTGGCGCCAAAGCTCGCTATGGCTCGAAAATTGACATTAAAAAAGCGTCGTGAATTTTTGTGCTTTTCTCTCTGTATCTTTTTTCTGGAAAATATTTTGTTAAAACATGTAATGTAAAAAAAAGTTTATATTTACAAGACCTTTCTGCTGATATCAGGAAAAAGGGGCTGGACCCTCAAATTAGGGACCTAGAGGGCTCTAAAGTCTTTTACCCATAACTCTTTACCGAGGGATATTTTGTAATAAATTATAGAGGCAAAAATGTTTATCTTACAGATATGAAGCCAAGCAGTATAACGATTGTGTCATATGTTACGTAATTAGGGATTTTTAGGGGTCAGAAGTCCAAAACTTTGACCACCTATTTCAAAACGGAAAAATATTTTGAAATGCAGTATAAAAGAAAAGATGCTCAAATTGATGTACTTAACACCATGCAACCTAAACAATTTGGTTCAGCGGCCCCAATAAGGAGATAAGGGACCGGCCCTTAAAACATTCTTTCTGAGATATCTCAAGAATAGTAACGAATTTCTGAACACTTGTTGAACAAAATGTCTTTATAATTAAATGACCTTTCATTTGATACCAAGAAAAAGGGGCTGGCCCCTAATATTAGGGACCTAGAGGGCTCTAAAGTCTGTTTACTATAGTTCTTTCCTGAGGGATATTTTGTAATAAATTATAGAAGCAAATATGTTTATCTTACAGTTATGAAGCCAAGCAGTATAACGATTTTCTCATATGTTACGTAATTAGGGATTTTTAGTGGTCAGAAGTCCAAAACTTTGACCACCTATATCTCAAAACGGAAAAATATTTTGAAATGCAGTATAAAAGAAAAGATGCTCATAATGATGTCCTTAACAACATGCAGCCTAAAAAAATTGGTTCAGCGGCCCCAATAAGGAGATAAGGGACCGGCCCCTAAAATATTCTTTCTCAGATATCTCAAGAATGGTAACGGATTTCTGAACACTTGTTGAACAAAATGTCTTTATTATCAAATGACCTTTCATTTGATACCATGAAAAAGGGGCTAGTCCCTAATATTAGGGACCTAGAGGGCTCTAAAGTCTTTTTCCTATAGTTCTTTACCGAGGGGTATTTCGTAATAGATTATAGAAGCAAATATGTTTATCTAACAGTTGTTTAGCCTAACATTATAATTATTTTTCTCATGTGTTACGTAATTAAGGATTTTTAGGGGTCAAAAGTCCAAAATGTGATAACCTATATCTCAAAAAGAAAAAATATTTTGAAATGCAGTATGAAAGAAAAGATGCTCAAAATAATGTACCTAATAACATGCAACCTTACAATTTTTGTTTAGCGGCCCCAATAAGGAGATAAGGTCCGGCCCCTAAAATATTTTTTCTGAGATATCTCAAGAACGGTGACGAATTTCTAAACACTTGTTGAACAAAACTCTTAAACCTGAAACAAAATAGTATCAGGCACTTAAAATGTTTATTCCTCTTTTCCTGTTTTAAATCATGTATAGCTGTTAAATAGCAAAATCAAGATCGAACATAAATCTCAATTTCTAAAATCAGACGGAAGACCTCCTCGTTGCTCGCAACGAGATCGTGTCTAGTTATTATTATTTTTCTTCCTTTTTTTGTGCACGCGATTTCTCGGAAACGGCTCAGCCGATTTCAATCAAATTTTAGGATGTGATAGATAGTGGTCTGAACTTGATTGGAAATTTTTTTTATTGATGACGTCACATCCGTTTTTGATATATTGAGATTTTTCTAATTTTTATATGGGTATTTTGTCTTCTGTTGTTCTCCTAAACTATAGGAGATATTAAGCTCAAATTTTTACGGTAGGTAAAGGAAAGATTGAAGTTTTGCATGATTGTTGTTTTGTATGTTTAGCACTACTGGCGCCAAAGCTCGCTATGGCTCGAAAATTGACATTAAAAAAGCGTTTTGAATTTTTGTGCTTTTCTCTCTTTATCTCTTTTCTGGAAAATATGTTGTTTAAACATGTAATGTAAAAAAAGTTTATATTTACAAGACCTTTCTGCTGATATCAAGAAAAAGGGGCTGGCCCCTCAAATTAGGGACCTAGAAGGCTCCAAAGTCTTTTACCCATAACTCTTTACTGATGGATATTTTGTAATAAATTATAGAAGCAAATATTTTTATCTTACAGTTATGAAGCCATGCAGTATAACGATTTTCTCATATGTTACGTAATTAGGGATTTTTAGGGGTCAGAAGTCCAAAACTTTGATCACCTATATCTCAAAAAGGAAAAATATTTTGAAATGTATTATGAAAGAAAAGATGCTCAAAATGATGTACTTAACACCATGCAACCTAAAAAATTTGTTTCAGCGGCCCCAATTAGGAGATAAGGGACCGGCCCCTAAAACATTCAGTCTCAGATATCTCAGGAATTGTAACGAATCTCTGAACACTTGTTGAACAAAATGTCTTTATAATCAAATGACCTTTCATTTGATACCAAGAAAAAGGGGCTGGCCCCTAATATTAGGGACCTAGAGAGCTCTAAAGTCTTTTTCCTATAGTTCTTTACCGAGGGGTATTTCGTAATAGATTATAGAAGCAAATATGTTTATCTCACAATTATGTATTCAAGCAATGTAATGATTTTATGATGTGTTACGTAATTAAGGGTTTTTATGGGCCAAAAGTCCAAAATTTCCATCACCTATATCTCAGAAAGGAAAAATATTTTGTAATGCAGTACAGAAGAAAAGTTGTTCAAAATGATGTTCTTCACGAAATGCAACCGTCAAAATTTCGTTAAACGCCCCCTAAAAGGAGATAAGGGACCGACCCTAAAACCTTCTTTCTCATAAATCTCTAGAACGGTCACGAATTTCTAAACACTTGTTGAACAAAATTTTTGTAGAATGAAATGACCTTTTATTTGATATCAAGAAAAAGGGGCTGGCCCCTAAAATTAGGGGACCAAAGGGCTCTAAAGTCTTTAATCTGTAGCCCTTTACTGAGAGATATTTTGTGAAATGTTATAGAAGCAAATGTGTTTATCTTATAGTTATGTATTCAAGCAATGTAATGATTTTATCATGTGTTACGTAATTAAGGGTTTTTAGGGGCCAAAAGTCAAAAATTTTGATCACCCATATCTCAGAAAGTAAAATATTTTGCAATGCAATACAGAAGAAAAGTTCTTCAAAATGATGTTCTCAACAAAATGCAACCTTCAAAGTTTCCTTAAACGGCCCCTATAAGGAGTTATGGGATCGGTCCCTAAAACCTTCTTTCTCATATATCTCCAGAACGGTAACGAATTTCTAAACACTTGTTGAACAAAATTTGTTTTGAATTAAATAACCTTTCATTTAATATCAAGAAAATGGGACTGGTCCCTAAAAGTAGGGGACCGAAGGGCTCTAAAGTATTTTATCTATAACTTTTTATTGAGGGATATTTTGTGAAATGTTATGGAAGCAAATGTGTTTATCCTGCAGTTATGTATCAGAGCAATGTATTGGTTTTGTCATGTGTTTTGTAATTAAGGGTTTTTATGGGGCCAAAATCCCAAATTTTGATCACCCATATCCCAGAAAGGTGAAATATTTTGAAATGCAGTACAGAAGAAAAGTTGTTCAAAATGATGCAAAAGGGCTCTAAAGTCTTTTATCTATTACCCTTTATTGAGGAATATTTTGTGAAATGTTATAGAAGCAAATGTGTTTATCTTATAGTTATGTATCAAAGCAATGTAATGATTTTATCATGTGTTACGTAATTAAGGGTTTTAGGGGCCAAAAGTCTAAAATTTTGATCACCCATATCTCAGAAAGGAAAAATATTTTGTAATGCAGTACGAAGAAAAGTTGTTCAAAATGATGTTCTAAACAAAATGCAATCTTCAAAATTTCGTTAAACGGCCCCTAAAAGAAGATTAGGGATCGGCCCATAAAACCTTCTTTCTCATATATCTCCAAAACGGTAACGAATTTCTAAACACTTGTTGACAAAATGTGTTCAGAATTAAATGTCCTTTCATTTGAATCCAAGAAAAATGGACTTGCCCCTTAAATTAGGGGATCAAAGAGCTCTAAAATCTTTTAACTATAGCCCTTTAATAAGAGCCATTTTGTGAAAGGTTATTAAAGCTAGATTAGGTATAATACGTTTATATATCCTAACAATATAATGATTTTCTCTTGCGTTACCCAATTAGGGTTTTTGAGGGACCAGAGATAAACAAGTTTGATCTTTTCTATCTTAATTGAAAGAAATGCAAGTATTTAAAAAAGCAAGAGAACTTATAAAAAGCGGTAAAATAAAGCATTAGTACTTCACTCCTTTTTCCATAACATGTTTTGTTGTCGAAAATCAAAGTCGATGATGTCATATTTCATTCTAAAAATCGAACGGAAGACCTCCTCGTTGCTCGCAACGAGATCGTGTCTAGTTTCCGTAATATGATTCTTATGGTATTATTAAAAGAAATGCCTAATATCTTATATCTCTAAAAAAAAATTGACATGTAATTTAAACTGGAATATAAGTAAATGCGTACTCTTTTCTAGAAATGAGACGGATCAAGAAATTTCCTAAGGGGGTAAATATATTTTGAGCGGCATGGGGTTCGAAGACCGCCGTGAGGTCCCATGTAACTCCATTGCTTCTGAATTCTAAGAATTTCGAGAGTGAAATTTTAACCGGGTTTCCGATTATTGAAATAGTAAAAATTGCAGACGGGCGAGTGGCTGTCAAAAAGGTACCCTTATTGTACCGATAACTCCTCGAACAGTTTTCAAGATAGGAAGTTGTTCTTTTGCAGATCATTTATACGTATATATCAGAAGTATGCAAATTGCTAGGATTTTGATTTCTGATAATTTATAAAAATATCAGCTGTTGAACTTAGTCATTTTTGGGCAAAAACATTGCATATAGAGTACCCCATTTTTACTCTTGTTATTTTTTCTGAATTAGTTAGAATAAACGACCTGCAAGGATTTGGTAATTTTTCGCGGAAAAATGTATGTTACTTTACGTGTATTTATACTTTTTGTTGTTGTGTAAGTGAAAGATAAATAATAACACAATCTTCAATAATAATAAAAAAAAACTAGCGCATAATTTTTGTGCGCCGTAAATTGAAGTTTTACTATGGGAGGCACTGTAGCTCAAAGATCGTCCATCTGTATTTTTAAACAGGCAGCTACAGACCTGCAGCTAGTTCACAAGTGGCTGTGAAGCTGTATTATACTAGGTCTCCAGAAAATGTTTATCAGCCAACTTCACAAAGTGAGTCTGTATTGAACCGACATTCAGGATGTCATACTCAATCCCGTAATAATTGCTTAAAATAATTTTCTTAAAATGTCAATTTTTACCATCATGATCATCTTCACTAGCCAAGGGTTTACGATCCACTCTGCTCCTGTAGAGGAGCAGAGTGGATCGTAAACCCTTGGCTAGCGAAGATGCATCATGATAGGCTTTTTTCCCTATATATTGCCGCAATGCAAAGAAACAATTCTTAAAATAATTTATACACATTTAAATTTCACGATAACTTTGCAACTCAGCTGACGGACCCCCGGGGGGGGGGGGGGGTCTTGTCACAACTTTTTGGTAGCGATAAGGATGCATTTGGAGATATTTTCTTAATTAAGCCGAGGCCTATACTTTAACAATTTGTTGCATGTACTCTAATAACAGTGGCGTCGGAAGCAAATTGAAGGGGGGGGGGGGCTAAACTAATTATGAAAAATATTGACAAGAATTCCCATAATCATGAAAAATCTAATCCATGGGGGATCGAGGGTATACCAATAACTCCAATCTTACCTGTCCAATTTTTCCCCCCAATCATGAAATTCCTAATCCGTGGTGGTGGTGGTGGTGGGGGGGGGGGGGGCTAGTATACCTACTATGACTCTAATTTTCAATAAACTATTAATAATTCATTCTCTTTAAGGTCTTTTAAGGAACAATTTTGTTTGTTGCGAGGAAAAAGTAGGGTGGGGGAGGGGGGGGGGGTTAAATCCTCCCTGTTGCTATGTTCCTAATGATTAGGTCTAACTTGGCAAAAAAGTGGGGGGGGGGGGGGCTAAGTACCCCCCCCCCCTCCCGATTCAGACGCCTATGAATAAAAATGCGTATATATCTTTATACACGTGTATTCAAACAAAGTCATTAAATGTAATTTTTTTCAGTTCTAAGAGGATATCTGAAGCCGATCGAATTCTTTACTCGCATCTTTTATACATTCTCTTGATTAAATGTACACCAATCTCATAATTTAATTTTCCGAAAAATAATACTCTATGAAATGTTGTTATCCAGAGCTAATATGATTATAGGCTTACTTTATATTTTTTTTTAATTATTCCGACCCTATTCCGGCGATTACGGCATGCCTTTACCTGCAGCTAGCCTTTTTCTATCAGTGACGTCACTGTTTCCATATAAGGTCATGTCAAAATTCGACAAACTTGTAGACTTTACATTTGTCAATTTGTATCATGTCAGATGTGCTATTGCCGAGCCTGAAGTTACAAATGCAGAAACTACGGATTGAAACTGTGCAAAGTTGAAGGTTTAATTAACTAATGTAAACAATAAAGTTGCAAAATGTGCATCATGTGAAGGAACTGAGTCAAATCTTACACGTCTTTATGCCCGAGTTTTATAGGTTACACGATCAGAATTACACATATTCATGCTCAGGCTCACACATCAACACGATTGCATATTCGGATTTACAAGTTTGCATGTCTGGATTTTTGAACACGCACGATTACCCTCCATAAAAAAAAGCTGTTACAGCACACTGTATTGTTCAGCATTTTGTAGTTAAATTCACATATTCGTTTGTCATATATATCTTTTACTTTGTTTTTGTATATGTCATTCCAATATTCTTTTCCCACTGGAAACAGTCTTTTAAACAATGCCTGGTGACAGGGAGGTTTGAATTTTTTGAACAATAAATTTTCGTAAAAAAATTTACATTTCTTGTCTTCAATACAATGTAAACCATTAATAAAAAGAAAATCACAATTGGATACTTTTTGTATATATTGACAACATTTCATATCAAATGTTAGTGATTTTTTATATATTGCATTTCTAACTATTCTATATTCACACATCCAGTTAGCTTTTTGTTTTAGAGTACATGACAATTCTTGAGGCGTTTTGAATTGGCCATCAGCATTAAAAAGATCCTTTACATACAATATGCCGCTTTGAATCCATCTTTTATGACAGGTTGTTTTATTATCAAATTGAAATAAAATATTGTTCCAAATTGGTTGTTTAGCAAAATTTATATCAGATAATTTATCAATGTCAATGGTTTTTTTTACAATCATTGAAACTACAAAATACTTCTCTATAAAAAATAGGAAGTTTAACAATTATTTCAAAATTTGAGTTATTAGTCTCCGATACGTTTAATACATAATTGATATCTACATTTAAAATTCTTAGATAACTATCAACTATTTTGTTAATTATGCATGTTTTGTCAATCAATATTCTACACCATGCAGCTTTCAAGGCCTTAAACTTCGACTCAATATCAACAACTCCTATACCGCCATCTTCTTGCCTTCCAATTACAGTATCTCTTTTTATTCTATCTCTTTTATTCCAAATGAAGTTAAATATACTCTTTTTCAGTTGTTTAATATACTCAGGGTCAGGCATAGGTAAAATAGAACCCACATAAATTATTTTAGATATAGCTAGTGAATTAACAATGCATGCTTTTCCAAATATAGTTAATTTTCTTTTTTTCCAGGACTCGAACAGTTTTTCCATATTTTGAAAAGAGTGTAACCAATTAAGTTCATAGCATTGATTTTTATTATATCCAATGTAAATACCCAAACATCTAACAGCATCGTTTGGTACATCAATGCCGCTAATATTATTATATTTGTCTTTTAAACTACCAAGTAGTACTGTAGAATCATTAAATTTCGTGGGGGCCAATTTTCGTGGATTTATTAAATTTTACAGGTTCGTGGGGACGTAATTTCGTGTATTCTCTAAAACCTACAAAGGAAATATGATTTATTACCCTAATTTATTAATTCGTGAAGGATGTTAATTCGTGGATGAGAGGTACCCACGAATTCCACGAAAATTGAGCCACCACGAAATCTAATGATTCCACAGTATACACTGCGTTTTGTTTATATTAACTTTTGATCCAGCGTGTTTACAGAATTCTTCTACAGTCCTTATTGCAACATTTAAAGAAGAAATATTTTTCAAGGCTAAAGTGACATCATCCGCATGTTGTATAGTTTTTAAATCGTCTACCATGTTTGATATATTTATTCCTTGAATTTCTGAATTGTGTTTTAATTTATAAGCCAATATTTCCGCGACAAACAGATATAGAAGTGCTGAGATAGGACACTCTTTTCTTATGCCTCTTTTCATTTTGCAAGTTTTAGAAATCCATCCATTGTTCTTAACTCTAAAAATTGGATTTGTGTAAAGAATTTTGACCCATGAAATAAAATTTTCCCCAAAATTAAATTGTTTTAAAACTCGAAAAAGGAAATTCCACTCGACTGAATCGAATGCTTTTTCAAAATCTAAAAATAGCAATAAACCCTCATTATTGTTTTCCATGCAGTATTCATAGATGTCTAAGATTAATCTTGCATTTATGCCTATAAAGCGGCCTTTTATATATGCTGATTGTTTCTTGCTAATCAGTTTATCAATAACTGTTTGTGATTTTTTGGCAAGGACAAAAGCTAAAATTTTATAGTTGGTATTTGTTAAACTTAATGGTCTGTAATTTTTAAGGCTATTTTTGTCCCCTTTCTTAAACCAAAGAGTGATAAGAGCTAACCGCTGTGAAAAGGGTAGTTCCTGTTTATCGAAAATACTTAGTAAAACTTCATAAAAGAGTGGTCCAATTGTTTTCCAAAAACATTTATAAAATTCAGCCGGTATACCGTCTAAACCCGGGGATTTGTTATTTTTCAAATTATTGACTGCATCTGCGTATTCATCAATTGTAGGTAATGATTCGCAAAATTCTTTTTCACTATTGCTAAGTTTTGGACATTCCACGTCATTTAAATAAGCATTTATATCATCATTTTTAATAGATTTACGTGTATATAAGTTTTCATAAAAGTGACACATTTCCTTTATAATTTCGCCATTACTTGCTACAGTTTTGTTATCGGTTTTTATTTCTAATATTTTATTGTTAGCTTGATGTTTCTTTTCCAAACCTAAAAAGAATTTTGTATTTCGTTCACCTTCGTTAATCCATTTTGCTTTAGATCTAATCTGCGCTCCTTTAGCTATTTCATCGTACATGTAATCTAATTCATTTTCAAGTTTTCTTTTTTCATTCATATCAATATCTCCGCTCGGTTAATTTTCTGTATCATCTATCCTTTTCTCAATCAATTTTATTCTATATTTTACATTGTTTCTGGACTGTCTTGCGTAATTAATGGAATAATCACGAACCTTTATTTTAAAAGATTCCCATTTTGATATTGGATCTAATGAGTCATCCATGTTTTTGAATAATTCTAAGATTCCGCGTTTGTAGTCTTCGTTTTCTAGATGCGAGATATTTAATTTCCAGTATCCTTTGCCTCTCTCCAAATTACTAAAATTTAAATTACATTTTATTAACCTGTGATCACTTAACCGCGTGTTTTTTTTATGAGTACCTGGTAATTTTCGAACAACAATATTTTTTACATAATCAATTGTATCATTGCGCACAAAAATGTAATCTATTCTACTCTTCGGGGAATTTTCTGCATCACACCATGTATACCCATTTTTCGTTGGATTTTTTTTTCAGCCACACATCGACTAGGTCCAGCTTATTTGTTAGTTTACTTAACTTTTTACAGGATTTGTCATTTTCTTTATTTAAATTGCAATTGAAGTCACCGCCGATGATTAGTTTACTATCTTGTGGAGTATGGGAAGAAATAAATGTATTTAGCGAGTTAAAAAATGTTATTCTATCACTTTCTGTAATGTGAGCATATAAGTTAACAATTGTAAGTAAAGTTTCATCTATTTTAGCATTTACCAGAAGTTGTCTTCCATCATTTGACTTATGCACATTTAATATATCTATATTACATTCTTTATTGAACAAAACGGAAACGCCTCTGCTAAAGGGGGAGTCGGAGAAAGCATGTATTGCTTTTCCGTTCCATTTTCTATCATACAATTCAGCACGTTTCTCTATAAAATGTGTTTCTTGTAAAAGTGTAATATTAGTTTTATTATTTTCTAGCCATGAAAAATTTTTATCTCTTTTTTCTGACGAATTAAGACCTCTTATGTTCACTGATACTAAATCTAAATTTACCATATTTCAAAATATTCGTTGACAAAAAGAAAATAATGATAAAAAAAAAATAAAATAAAAGTAGTAATATACTTCCATATGAAAAATAGTAAGGGAAAAATATCAACATCGTTACTGCTTGATGCATTTTTGTATACATAATATTAGTATTTCACATTGTTTTCAGAAAGTGTATTCTGAAATATAATATTACTGAAAAAATGAACACAGATATTAAACTACTCCTTATTGGAAAGTAGATTATCATAATAATAGTCTATAATTGTATAAACAATTATATTGAGCGTATTAAAAGTACACACACCACAGTTCTGCAAATTCTGAGGTCGGAAGCCAGATCCGAATACAGTTACTGTTCATCGCCAGAGCTCTCTGTGTCCGGATTACACCCCGACACGTCACTGTCCGACATAGCTCTGAGTTGTTCCAGCATCTGTACTATGGTACGCTGATTTGGTTGATCTTTGTTTTGTTTTTGTTTACGGTCAATTTTACCGGAGTCACTGTGTTTTCTTTTTCGGACTTTTTTTGCAACTTTTTTCATAAGTACGCCAAGTACGTTTTTCCCGGCCAGTGATCCGGTTTTGTATTGCGGGTGCCGTCACGGTCAAGGCCGGAGCCCCACTCGTTGTTATAGGTTGCTTCGACAAATGTTGATGATTGCTTAGAAGTTACAAGCTTATCTCGGAAAACTGGTACTTGAACACTCTTGTTTTTCTAATATCTCCTCCATAACGGAAACCTGTGTGGACACCCACTGGTCATTGGATTTGACCTTCTTCCCCAAGCGCAGGGCGGCAAGCGCGTCATCGGCGTTTGCAATCGCGTTAGCTGAATCTAGATCTCCGCACCGAACTGCTTTGATATACTGAAAGGCATGTTCTGCCGATTTATGTTTTACACCAAAAATTTCTAGCTCACATGGGTAGAAGTTGGAGAGGACATCTTGGGCACCGCAGAACGTGGTAAGATGTTTTTGTGGTTGATAATGCGGGCAGGTCTCATCTCCGGGTGAATGGCCAGGGGTCTTACACACCTTACAACAAGCATCATTCGTACATGCAGACCTATTATGATCGGTTTTCCAGCAGTTTGTACATAGCAAATTGATATTTTGTTTTGGCTGACCATAGTGAAACAGTTTGCACTGAATACCGCCGCAGTAATTAACTATGGGAAGATGCTTTCCTGTAGGAAGCGGTTCTATGTACATGAACCTAGTCCCGTTTAGGATGCTTGTCATGCGCTTTGTAACGGGGTGGCGGATTTTTTCGTATAGCATTTTACTTGTTAATTTAACGCCTAATTTGCCAAGTAATTCATGTACGGCGGAATCAGCCACGGAAAGGGGGAGACCACAAATCCGTAATTTAAGGGTTTTCTGAGATGTTGATGTAGCGCCAGAAGTGTACGGGTTGGTGTCATAGAACTGGTGAGACACATTATTGATGTCAATACCCTGTGTAAGAAGCTGAAGCCTACTTTCTGGACTTTTCAGATAAATTCTCCATAGGTTTCTGTCCAGTTGAACACACATAAGATCATTACCAATTACCTGTTTGATTGGGTCTATTAGATCAAAATCAGTGATCTGTTTATCACTGGAGCCGCGGAGATCATTATTCTTTAAGTATAACGGTTTGGATGTTCTGTCAACCGTATCAACCGTACCTGAGTCGAAGTCCGCCATCTCCAGGTAAATAAATCCACGGGTAAAGGAGTGAACAGAAATCACAGCACAGATGAAATCACAACATATATGCACAGAAAATCAAACTTATTTACACAAAATATACGGTCACATAACTCCAGGTTATGATTTTACATAACAGTGTAAAGATCCCAAAGCAAAATTTCGAAAAATAAACTTTGTTTCAGGGAAAAAATGGTCAAAAACACAGAAAATCAAACTTATTTACACAAAATATACGGTCACATAACTCCAGGTTATGATTTTACATAACAGTGTAAAGATCCCAAAGCAAAATTTCAAAAAATAAACTTTGTTTCAGGGAAAAAATGGTCGAAAAAACAGAGCGTCGAACAGGCACGTCCACCCGTATCTGTGTCACGTGACGAAACGTACTGCCAATTTAAAGTAACTTCTGTTGTAACACTAGCACTTGTGAATTCTCATTTGAGACGATAATTTGCATCATCAGTATCTAAAAAGAAGTTGTATTATTCAAATTTAAATAAAATTTAACAATATGATTGCCAAGACCCTGTAATTAAGATATATCAAAGTAATGAAAATTATTACCATTGGTTTAATGGTTTTAGATTGATGGAGGTTAAGTATATTTGACGGAGGTAAAAATTCATAAATATCCTTAATGACGTCATCATATTTGACCTTTGACTTTTTGGTATGACCTTGAAATTTATTGGGTATAAAGTGCACCCCTGCGAATGTGTTCGGAATGTTTTCTTTATCGTTGCTAAGTATGTAATAAGTCCAGAGGTGTTCGAATGAAAGTTCACGAGACTTCACTGAGATTTGTTCAGTTCCTGTGAAATTTCGAGCGAAAGTATAAGTGTTCGGTTTATATTCTCAAAATACGTAAGTACTAGTCGTTTTTCATATCATATCCTACTTTGATTTATGTTAAAACATGAAAACCTTTTACGATGTAAGTCTTATTTCACCATCTAGCGGTTATTTACATTAACGATAGTATTCAGAACAGAGTTATCGTTCGTGTTCAACCACGTGTATAGTGGTTGAAAATATAAACGTTGGGTTGCTTAATAAAATCATAGCCATGTTTGATGCTTGTGGTGTGCAATACCATGTTTTTAGAAAAATAATGGGTGTTTGTTTTGCATAAAAACTTCGTATTTCGAGCCATTTTCAAGGAACATTCTGCATGAAATAGTACAGTCTGTTTCACTATTGATGCTATTACTAAGTCAGGCGTGGATCGAAAATTAATCCTATGGGGGGATCTCTACAAGCATGTTAATTGTTGCAACAGCAGACAAAAACTATTTTTTGTTTCGTCGCATTTATTTCTAGAACACATTTTATCCACCAATTAATGAAGATAAAGTTTAAAATCAATAAACCTCTAGATTTTATATTTGACTACAATTCTATGATTCTATGAAATACACTATAAACACGAGGCATGATTTTTACTGCGAAACTGAAAGGGTCAAATAAAATCACGTGGTCTAAAATTTAAATGACAATAACATTCGCAGGGGTGAAGTGTAAACCCTAGGAAAAGTTGTGGTCAAATTTCAGGTCTTTACTATGAACATACACAAGTTACACATTTTGCAATGATAGAAGGCTAAATTGCACAAGAACCGCGCAAAATCAATTCAAATGTAGGTTTCAAAATAATCAAAATCCTCTGTACCTCAATTTTTTTTATGCTATGAGTGATTGATGGGTATGATTTACATTACGTTCTTAAATAATGAATTGAAATTACCTTAACATAACATTAAGCCATTTTTTTGCCTATTTGAGAAAATAATTTAAAATATTGATTTTACGGGTGTTTTGTACTACCTAAAGTACTTCAGAATCCCAAAACGTATGGTGTTGCATTTTCAGTCATAATTATCTGTTTCTATATTGTGGTTGTTGTTTTTTAGTCATTCAGGTTTGGTCCAGAGATAGCACAAGTGGCTGCATACTGTATTGAGGAACTGAAACATGAGAAGAAGACAATAGTAGGAAATGGGAACTCTGGTAAGTAAGGGAAACAAGGAATCTAGGAATACTCTGGTAGGGAATTGGAAGTCTTGTAAGTAAGGGGAGCCAGGAATAACGAAATGGAGTAAGGGGAGCCAGGAACTAGGAAATTGAAACTCTTGTAAGTAAGGGGAGCTAGGAATCTAGGAAATGGAAACTGTTGTAAGTATTGATATCAAGGAATCTAGGAAATGGGAACTCTTGTGAGTAATCAAAGCCCGGAATGTAGGACTGCTCTTGAAGGGAATGGGAGTCTTGTAAGTAGTGAGAGCCATAACTCTAGGAAATAAGAACTCTTGTAAGTAAGGTAAGGAAGGAATTTACGAAATGGGAACTCTTCTATGTAAAGGCAGCCTGTAATCTAGGACCGCTCTGGAAGGGAATGGGACGTCTTGTAAGTAGGGGGAGGCAGGAATCTAGGAAATAGGAACTCTTCTAAGTAAGGGGTGCCCGAAATTTAGGACCGCTCTGGAAGGGAATAGGAAGTCTTGTAAGAAGGGGGAGCCAGGAATATAGGAAATGGGATCTCTTGAAAGTAAGGGGAGCCCAGAATCTAGGACCACTCTGGAAGTGAATTGTAGGAATTAGAAGGGGGAGCCATAAATCAAGGAAATTGAAACTCTTGTAAGTAAGGTAAGTAAGGAATCTAGGACCGCTCTGGAAGGGAATGGGAGGTCTTGGAAGTAAGGGGAGCCAGGAATATAGGAACATTTGGTGGGGAAAATCAAAATCAATGAAAAAACATAAGTTAACATAGTTTAATAATAAAAAGAATAGCAGTTTATTGAAAAATAAGTTTATATTGGATTTTGAGGAAACCGGTAAACTTGATCTTTGTATTAATTATTGTCAGGCTGTGTGTATGGAGAGACCAGTGGACAGATAGCTGTTCTATGTCGCTGTAACTTCACTGTTTTCTCTGAAGCGGTCAAGAAATGCTGTTATGCTGGGAAAACCAATATCAGGGTTGCCTTTGTTGGGGTAAGGGAAACAACTCTAAAATCAGAAACTGGATTCTAGATTTTTCTGAACCTAAATTTCTCACTCTTATTAGCTCACCTGATCTGAACGTTCAAGTTAGCTTTTCTGATCACCTGTTGTCCATCTTTCCGTCCGTCTGTCCGTCTGTCCGTCTGTCTGTCCATACTTTCGTGTATACTTTCGGGATGTTTTTGGACCAAAATTTCTCACTCCTATTAGTTCACCTGAACCAAAGGTTTTAGTTAGCTTTTCTGATCACCTGTTGTCCGTTGTCCGTCTGTCTGTCCATATGTCCGTCTGTATACTTTCACATTTTTAAACGGGTTTTCCAACGGAAAAATCCGGATATTAAAATGGTGAAAATGGCGGGCGGGCGGGCGGCTGCCAAAAGGGTACCCTCATTGTACGGATAACTCCTCCTACAGTTTTCAAGATAGGAAGTTGTTCTTTTGCAGATCAATTGTACATATATCAGAGGTGTGCATATTGCTAGGATTTTAATTTCCGATAATTTATCGAAAAAATACCAGCTTTTGAACTTAGTCATTTTTTGGCAAAATGTTGCATATAGGGTACCCTCATTGTACGGATAACTCCTCCTACAGTTCTCAAGATAGGAAGTTGTTCTTTTGCAGATCAATTGTACATATATCAGAGGTGTGCATATTGCTAGGATTTTAATTTCTGATAATTTATCGAAAAAATACCAGCTTTTGAACTTAGTCATTTTTTGGCAAAATATTGCATATAGAGTACCCTCATTGTACGGATAACTCCTCCTACAGTTCTCAAGATAGGAAGTTGTTCTTTTGCAGATCAATTGTACATACATGTATATCAGAGGTGTGCATATTGCTAGGATTTTAATTTCTGACAATTTATCGAAAAAATACCAGCTTTTGAACTTAGTCATTTTTTGGCAAAATATTGCATATAGGGTACCCTCATTGTACGGATAACTCCTCCTACAGTTCTCAAGATAGGAAGTTGTTCTTTTGCAGATCAATTGTACATATATCAGAGGTGTGCATATTGCTAGGATTTTGATTTCCGATAATTTATGAAAAATATACCAGCTTTTGAACTTAGTCATTTTTTGGCAAAATATTGCATATAGGGTACCCTCATTGTACGGATTACTCCTCCTACAGTTCTCAAGATAGGAAGTTGTTCTTTTGCAGATCAATTGTACATATATCAGAGGTGTGCATATTGCTAGGATTTTGATTTCCGATAATTTATAAAAAAAATACTAGCTTTTGAACTTAGTCATTTTTTGGCAAAATGTTGCATATACATGTAGGGTACTCCATTTCACTGGATAAGGGTTGACATGGATTATGGATACAGTTTACATAAAAGAAAACCCGGTTTGCTGTCACATTGACAGCTTTTCACTTGTTGACTTCTTCTCTAAAACCACTGGGCCAAATTTAATCAATCTTGGTACAAAACATCCTTATAGGAAGGGGATTCTAAATTGTTAAAACCCTTTGTAAAAGGGAGATAATCGTGAAACAGTGAGTATAAGGTGTGTGTTTTTAAAAATCATCTTCTCAAGAACCACTGCACCAGAAATGCCAATATTTACACAAAAGCTTTTTGTATTGTGAAGATTCTAATTTGTAAAATCATGACCAAAAACTGGGGTCCCAGGCAAGGTTCAAAGTTTAACAGAGAAATAGGTAGGAAAAATATTTTAAAATCTTCTCGAGAACCACTGAACCAGAAGTGCCAATGTTTACACAAAAGCTAGTATATGTAATGAAAATATCGTGGCCTCCGGACAAAAATGGGGCCCAAGTGGTGTTCAAAGTTTTAAATATAAAGAAAAAATGTTTAAAAATCTTCTTCTCAAGAACTACAATGCTTCAATTTGTGAGATTACTATGCAAACATTCTTAAATAATGTAGATTTTTAATCAATAAAGCTGTGGCCCATGGACTAATACTGCGGCTCCAAGATAGGTTCAAAGTTTAACATGGAAATATATATTTTGGAAAATGTTACAAAAAAAAATTTTTTTGAGAGCTAAAAAGCTACAGTTCGTGAGATTACTATGCAAGCATTCTAAGATCATGTAGATTGTTAATGCCAACCATAAACCACTGACCAATGCTGGGGTGGTTCAATGTTTAAAATAGAAATAGCATATGCTACCAAATAAAATTTTACAAGGAACTGTTGTACAGGTGAGCGATGTTGCCCACAGAGTTGGAGTGAATTACTTTAAAATGTAATTAAATACTTTCAAATACATTTGTACATTGATAATTTTGTGAATTACTTGTAATTACAATTACATTGATTTTTTTCAAATGTAATTAATAACTCTCAGTGTAATTAAATACTCTTCAATTACTTAGTTTTGTTTTTTAAAAATCTTGAGAACAAATACATGTATAAACCACGATTGCAAGGCTTTATGAAGGGTAATGATTTTAAAGGTTGGAGTTCAATTAAATGATCATTTGTATAATTTGTGTTAAAATTTCAAGAAAAATTTTCATTGACACTAGTTTTTCTCCAGTATCAGAATCGGAAAAAATGCACAACTATAGGTAGTACAGCCCATCAGTATATAAAGTAATATTGACTATGATTCAAAAGAATATGGTATTTAGATTCCCTTAAGTCTAAAATAGGGGATGGGGGGGGGGGGTTCTTGGGTATGAGAGGGGTTCACACATGAATAAAATTGGACCTTTACCTATTGCCCTGGGTAGTGTGGCATGACGTATAAACATATTAACATTATGATACATTAAATTATGGTATAAACAAAAGCCCATGCCGAGCAGATATACACACTAAACATAATTATCATGATTATAAGTCACCCTTTTAAACTTCAAAAATTGGATAAAAAGTAATTGAAATGTAATGAAAATGTAATTGAAAATACATGATATATTTGAAATGTATTTAAATACATTCAATTACTTGTACAGTAATTGAAGGCAAAGTCGATTACAAATTACTTTCAATTACTTTGAAAAATGTAATTAAAAACACTAAATTACAAAATACTTTTTCCAATAATCCCATCCCTTGGTTTTAATTAAAATTTGATATGTAATTTGTCTATATTTCATATATTTTGTTTGTACAGGATATGTTCCATTGATGATCTTGCATGCCTTTCTAAATGTAACAACTTCTCTTTGACAAGTAATTTGAGGTAGAGTTTGAAAATAATGTGCATGTTGTAAATTGTATAGGCAAAAGAAATGAATTTGAAGTCTATCATACAGGGTTAATGCTTCATGAATTTGAAAAGATTTGATATTCTATGTGCATGAAATACAAGATTGATCACCTGTAAACTATAAACCTGTTTTATAGGGCACAGATGGCTTTGGATTTCCAATGCTACTGGATCTCTATACTTTGATGCTCTCCCCTGAAGAACGAATTAAACGTAAGTAATTTCAGACTTCAATGCAGCATTTAAAATTCTTTGAATATGAATTTGGTTGAAACCGACCTACAATTTGAATTCAATGTAACACGTTTACAACTTTTAAATAAATATGTTTTCTTTGTAACGATCTTAGGATATTTCATATACAATGTACATTATTGAAAAGTGTATCAATTACTTTTGACTAAAGAATTTGAACAGATATGATTTTTTCAGAGAAACGCGTCACTGAAAATAGCTAGTGAAAACAGTTTTGCCGAGTTTGAGCAGTTCGCTTTGAAGACACATGACACAGAGTGGCTCGGAAAGATTAAGATTATGAAGACTTATCACCATAATCTTCCTGTCTCCATACACAAGATCCTGACCAGGACTGTAAAAGATCTCAACATTGCAGGTGAAGGATCTGAACAGACAGAATGGGGTAAATCATCGGTCTGTCAATAAGCCTGCCTGCTGTCATTTATCTGATTTGTTTTACAGACATGATCTTCAGTACGGTACACAAAGCAAAAGGACTTGAGTTTAACACAGTGAAGTTGACGGATGATTTCAACGTGAGATTGGACTTTGTGACCGGACTTTCTAGTCAGTAAAAATCCACAATACAAAAAAAAATATTTATAGTTACATACTATCTTTAATGTTTTCACCACAAATGCTTACCACCAATCTAATATGTCTGAATATTAAAACAAAGTAAAGCAGATACAGCATTACTAAGACATAGGTCAGAGTTAGATGCTCTTTGTTTTTTCTGTTTTTATCAGGACCAGTGTCGATCAGTGCGGACGAGTTCAATCTTCTGTATGTAGCAGTGACTAGAGCTAAGCGGTCTCTCCTTATGACTCCAACTCGGGTTAACCTGTTGAAGAGGGCAGAAGTAATCCTTTTTTATTTAAGGTCAAAACATGTTTACCTATTCTTTCTTATTTCATGAAAACATTATGCTGTACAAAGTTTTATTTCCGAGATGAGCTTTCTAAACTTCTAATTACATGTTCACGTTGCTTATATTCTTTCTTTATGTTTAATTTAAGGAGAAATACGAGTTTCCTGTGTTGAGTTCTCAGTAGTTTACTTCTGGAGTTGTCATGTAATATAAAGAGACGGACGACTCCCTTTGCTCTGACTTTACAAAAGAAACGGATTGTAACGGTTAGTATTCTTGTTGGGTATGCTTTGCTATAAATTATTTAAGTATATATTGAAATAATTTCGATAGTTATTTATTATTTGTTCCTGTGATACATGTTTATAATTTGTAGAGTGACGGAGTCGTTATTAAGGGAGGTATTTACGGACCAAAGATTCTGGTGAAGATTAGTCTTCACTTCAGAGAATTAATTGGGGACCTTGACCACAAGCACACACAGGCTGAGAACTTCATGACGAGGAGAGTGATATAGAAATTATCATTGATCTCGGGGTGTGAAGATGAGAGAGAGAGAAAGAGTGAATGAGTGACAGAGAAAGTGACAGACTGAAGAGAATGACTTCCATGCAGTGTAAGTTGTTATTTAACCTGTAATGATAGGAGAGAAATGTACATCGATATTAGTTTGAGGAAAGTAACTTTTTATAAACTTTGCATTTGTGTTTATGAGAGAGAGAGAGAGAGAGAGAGAGAGAGCGAGAGCGAGTGAGTGTTTGTATCAAAGAGTGTATTATTGTCATTGTATACAAAGTAATCAAACAATGGTGCTTAACGATTCTGATTACAAGTATTCCATCATTGATTTGATTTCTTTCTACTTAGCTCTTAGGGATTACACCAAAAAAAAGATAAATCATTCAACATTTAGTTTTGTTGTTTTTTTTCAAATGTTGGCATTTCAAACTGTAGTACATGATTCTGCATACTTGGTTTAGAAAATAGTGTTATGTTAAAATTTAGTTCGTACTTGAAAAATATGAATTTGTTTAATCGTACTTGAACTTATTCGGATTTTTTTTAACCTAGTCGTACTTGAAATCGATAAGGTTTTTGTTAATTTGTATTTAGACTCATTAGGATTTTTTTTAAACTCGTACCAAGAAGTATTCAAGTTGGCTTCTTTTTGTTTTAGATACTTATGTTTATTAGTTTAAGAACTCAGCTTCTTAGAGGAACTTCTAGCTTTACTTTCTACATTAACGGTATGCCTTTTCGTTGCTTTGTAACGAGCTTTGCTTAACGAGCTTTGCTCTAGTTCATATTTTTATTTTTTGAAATCCATCCTTAGACATAGAATGTAATGTTGCGAATTTTTATGATATGTTTGTTAAAAAACAATAAACAATACAAGTGAATGCTTTAATTGACATTTTTAAAATTCAACATGCATCATAGGTTTTCATTGAAAATAGGTAAAATCAATAAAGTTAGAATTGATTTCGTTTGCATAATTATATTAAAGAAGGTTTTGGCACTTAAAAATTTAGTGTATATTTGAATATTTACGTGGTACTTTTAATGCAAAATATTGCATTTCATATCAACTACAAAAATCTTATTTAATGATTTTTTCATATTTACCATTTCAACAATTAAGATCACAAAAATAAATATTGTATTTTTATCAAAATGCAAAAAAATTGCAACTCTAAAAACAATCCAGGTATTGTCCAATATATACTTGCAAATATTAATTCAAACATTATGTTAGGTACCGACACGGGTAAATTTACGACCCTGATACGCAACACCCAGATGAGACCTTATTTGAAGTTCTTGTTGGTTGTTTAACATCTTTTTAAATGTTCAAGACATTATCCACTGAAGTAAATAGCATTAAGATATCGTAAAAGTGACATTTGACGAAAATGGGGTGTCTAAAAGTGTAGGTCTTGGATTCTTTTTGTGGTAGCAGTTTGTATTTTATGGAATGGATATTGTCCTAGTGACTGTTGGTATGAGTACAGGGCAGCCTGGAGGTTTCCTGCCATCTGTTGACAGATCCCCGGGATCTCCCAGGAAATGTCTAACCATCCCTGATCATGGTGGACTAGGACCTGTAGATTATCTAGAGCTGTTTGTGCTATCATTATGTTAACATGTCTAGAGCATAAAAACTCTAGCATATGTAACAATACAAAGGGTGGAAGATCCAATAAAGGCTTTCTGTTTTGTATACTAGACTGTTGTTCTGGTAATAGTTCACTAATATAACAGATTTCATTGTTAAATCTAATATCCCCTGCTACAGCAAGTCTTTTTTTAGACCAGGACTGTCCCCCTACAGCGTCATTATACCTCTCTCTGTCTACACGTTCATTATACATCAGATATGGCTGTGCTAACTTGACCTTTGTCCTCTCTATGACAGATAAAGCTTCCCTGTATCTGAGTGTCTTGTAATAATACATGGCAAGGTACAACATGTCGGAAACACACCCAAACTTGGCTGTTAATTTGAGCAAGTGACAAGATATTTTGTCAGCAACATACATTTGTTTATTGACACCTGTAACTGTATACATGTTGTGTAATATAAAAGCAATGCACTGAAACATTGAGGATGTATGTTTCTGTAAACTTACAACATGATAATGTGACAGTGGTAAATCTATTAACTGCTCTATAGCGTGTAGGTAGTATATACAGCTTTGAAGGTCGAATGGGTATAGTGTATTACTACTATTTATCTCACCAAATAATTCTACATCAAACTCAGCCTCAGAGATTAGAGTATGTTCATTAGTGCACACTGTGAGTCTGGGATTACAGAGGACATCGATGATAGAGGACCTGATGGAGGGACTGTGTAGCAGCAATGCTATACCCTTCTCATACAACCCATACAGTCGCCTGAATAAACTTGTTTGTGCATGGCCATAGATTTTGCCTAGAAACATGTTGTTTTTGGGGATGAAAAAATTTGGACAGATCCCTTCATACACCCATTTAAGGAGAAGTTTTAAGCAGATCCAGAAACCGACAAGAAAATTTTGTGGACACCAGTGAGGAAGTGTGTTTTGTTGAATGGCCCAAAAAACAGCTGTTTTCATGTGGTAGGAACACAATAGCTTATCTTCAGTTCTTGGTCCATTGTTAATTATTTCCTTTAAGAACAATTTTACCAAACCGTAAGTTAAGAATTGTGTGTGATTCATTGAATACACAAGTTTGTACTCTGCCTGAGAGAAAGAAATTCTCCATTCAATTTCTTCATGGTTTCCTAGTTTGTGTCCTATTGCTACAACGTGACACCCATTTCTGACAATGTCATTGACAACATGAGGTGGGGGCCATGAGTAACATCTGTCTATCCATGAGGTAGCAGACGGAGGCCAAAAATCACTTACAAAGCAATGTGCATGATCGTATTCTAGTGGTCCATCTGTTCCACTGCTACATGGTCCATGTATTGTGTCATCAGGATGAAATGGAACCGCAATATGTGTGTTCTCTCTGTGTTTAGAACTTGATATATAAAGTTTTCCATTTATTTCCACACATGATAATATCACTCCTTGTCCGGCACTTTCTAATGGTAACCAAAGTAATGTAAATCCTGGTGGACTCTCAGAACTGTCAGAAAGAATCAGTGTCTGTCCGTGTATGTTGTAATACTCAGACTGAGAGAAGTCCCACATAACTAGGTGGTCAGTCGGCCATATCATAGTGTCAATGTCTGAACCACGTTCTAGTAATCTGAATCCTTCTTTGTAACTCCCACTCCTCATTAATCTCACTACATCATATTTTTGTTTGTCCAACAACTCCATCATATCCCCTATATCTCTCCTGGAGGTCACTTGCTGCGGGGTCCCCATCTCGCGACACATTCCCACATACACAGACTCGGACATATTCTGAACAGGATTTCCTCCTCTAAAATTGAAAGAAGACTAGAAGAGTATAATAAATGGATGTATATGTACCCAATTTGTTTACATCAATGACCAATGGTAATTAGGAAATTGTGAACTTTAAAATAACTTACATTTGTGTTGCTCTGTCTGAATCCATAACAAAACAGAAATCAGTGATTGGCAATCTGATTAAAATCAGTTATTCTCATTGGATACCGTTCTTGAGAATCTAAATAATTATTTAAAATAAGGTTATGACCTTTTTCAACCGATAAAAATTTGTGTTTCCAAAACGCTGTTGTCAGAAATTTCAATAACAACATGATTTTTATGTCATTAAAAGCAACCCAAGCCTCCACTCCAAACTCACTGGAGTCTTTTAGGAAAGAAAGTTTGCAGAAAACGAAAAACCACATTTTAAACATATTTTGCAAAACGATGCATTTTTCTGGGAGTTATATGACTTTTCTCAACGCAGTCACCTTGAATAAATACCAATACTAATATTAGCTGCAATGCAGTGGGAAAAAACATTCTTTTTATATAAAATTGAATCTAATAAAGATTGATTAAAGTGTTACCTGACCTTTCTACTATCTACTAGTTAATGACTTATGTACATCATTCTTGAAGTTCACTGATGCAGGAACTCTAAGGTTAATGACATCAATTTCAACCATATCCGATTTGCTCAATCAGCCACAGTCAAAGATCCTAGTAGGGAACCCTCACCAACAAATCCACTCCTTCAGGGGGGCAGTCAATGCTCTCCAGCAGATCAGCGCGTCGTTTATCTTTTACTTGACACAGATTAGACATCCAGGTAACACTGAGAACTGTATAAGCCAATCAGCCTCTGAAGTTTTGTATTCAGTCAGTCGTCTTAAAGAAATGTTTAAATGCATCAAATGATTAAACACAGTATATCTCCAACACCCAATTACGTGACAAGTAACATAGTATATTGCTGTACAGCTTAGTAAAGTGTATTCTCCTATAAACTTGCAGAAACTAATTGCATACAGTACATCTTCAGTACTCACTGTTTTACAGTCCTTGGAAAAACTATTGTAGTAAACGTCTTGGATTTACATGTAATTACATCAGATTTCGTGATATAATATTATCTGTTAATACGCATGTTATGTAATTGATTTGAACATATCAAAACAAATTATGTTATGTTTGTAGTCATGATTATCTGTTTCTATTTTGTGATGGTTGTTTTTCAGTTATTTTGGTTTAGTCCAGAGATAGCACAAGTGGCTGCTAGCTGTATCTAGGAATTTAAACATGAGAAGGTGAGAAGACTGTAGTGGGTTATGAGAACTCTGGTAAGTAAGGGAAGCCAGGAATCAAGGAAATCAATTTTCAGACGTATGCGATTGTTACGGCTGATTTTTGTTGATATTAAGAACCAAAAAAAAAAAAAACCCGATATCGCCCACATGATCAATTAAAACACTTTCTTTTCCTTTTTAAAATTCAAATACTTGGTTCCATAAGTTTTTGTTTCAGTCCGTTTTTAAACGTAATAGTAATCGTAGTTACTGTAGTTTGGCAGTTTCAAAAGTGTATAGAATCATAACTGTAATCTTTTCTCACTTATACTCTATTCAACGATAACAAATCTATCGGGTTGTTAAAAGCAAATGTACTTTCTCTAAATAATATAATTATACAGCTTTATATTTAATACATTTTCAAATTTTCTTTCTTTTATACATATGTGTGATGTACTTGTCCATGTAGTACCGCACATATTCATAGCGCTTAGAATCCGTGGATCGGTCCACAGGTAAAATTGCAACATATGTTCAACATATGTTTCGAGTAACGTATGTTCAACATACGTTGAACATACGTTAAACATATGAATTTTTCACAGTTTGTTGAACATTTGTTTGAAAAATATTGTTAACATATGTTTGAAAAATACGTTAAACATATTACAGACTCAAAATATATTTTGAACATATATTTGTGGTAATCATATGTTCAACGTATGTTGAAATTGTTTTTAAAATACAGTGAATAAATCATACAGTAATTACCATGTTTACGAATGACAGAATGTAGAATATGTCAGAAAAGGTAAGGTCTGTAAATTTCTTCACACAAAGCTACAATTCAACAGCTTACTGTCTTTAGTTTATTTAGACCTTACAAGTTTAATGGTAAACAAGCATAAAAATGTAGATTTGAAAAATATACTTAGATCAGACGCATTTAAAAACTAGAGCAAAGCTCATTGCAAATCAACAAGTATGTCTTATATTGCTGTTTTAAATCAGTTATTAATGAAAAAAGTCTTTAAAATCCCACAAGGAAATTCCTAATGAATTATTTTGTGTCAACACAAATTGTACAATGATTTATATCTTTTCATTGAAATATTTATATCAATTCAATTCATTTTTCTTTTTAAAAAATCTTTATCAATATTTATAGTGTAATTTTTATTACATGCTAATTGAAAAAAGTGTTTTTATTTTAGGAATGCATAGACTAGTGGACACATCACAGATGGCATCAAATAACACAGTGTCAGAGATTATGAAGAAGTAAGTGCATAATTATAAAAATTTCTTACACTTTCAAAACTGCAGCATGATGTATATTTTTCAAACTTGAAATATTATTGTAGTAAAGTTTAGATTCAATGAATATCAAATAATGAGTGACACTGTTTGACAGAGTATTATAATTTGTAGCAAATGGATGTAGTAGTGCAGAGGTTTGTAAGATTTCTTGGATGCAGTTTGAATACGATGAAGAGGATCCAGGATCCAGATATTCGTCCTGAGCTCAAAGATATAGATCCGCACTACATTTGCTATACAAGTTATGGTAATTAAATTTAAACATGGCTCTGACTGTATGATTGATACTAATTATCATTTATTTAGTTCTTATGATTTTTTATAAGATTTCAAAATCTCATTTTGTAGAAATAACACAAATATATTAATGGTTTTCCACTTCTTAATTTGCAAATTTTTAAAAGGTCTGATGGTTGTATTTGCATTTTTATTAACATTTAAGACAGAAGTTTAGACTTGACTTGTCAAATGATAAACAGCACATCGAAAAAGAAGTTGGACAAAAAGTGGGATTAATGCATTAAAGGTACAGTTATAAATCTGTCTGTCTGTCTGTCTGTCTGTCTGTCTGTCTGTCTGTCTGTCTCTCTCTCTCTCTCTCTCTCTCTCTCTCTCTCTCTCTCTCTCTCTCTCTCTCTCCAGAACTTACAAATGATTTAAGTATTCAACAAAATTTACTTTAGGACCAGAATGAAAAAACTTAACTCGTGTTGTATTTGCAACTTGATCTTGATACTCTTTAAACTTTTGTTTAAATAATGGAGCGATTGAGGCAATTCTAAACTTATAAACCATCTTCAAAAGTGTTACATTCTCTTTGTTTCTTTTTCAGAAACAATTAAAGCTGCAGTGAGTGAGAACTATTTACAGGAGAATAACAAACTTGTGTATTTGATATTTCCAACAATAAAAATTACACGTATTTTTATCTCTGTTTTTTTTTCATCAGATAACTGGAGCTGAAAAATTAATGCAATTTTTAAAAAGATTCAGTGTTGTAAAAACAGGATAATCAGTTGAAGAGGGTAATTCGGGAAAAGAATTTATATCGACAATCAACAAAAAAAAATTATTATAGGCATATTTTCAAATATGCATGACATATGTGATACATGTTGTGTAAATAATCCCAAAGGATAGAGAAAATGAGTAAACACTAAAATGAAATTAACATATGTTCAACATATGTCTAACATATATTTATAAACATATGATAATCATATGGTTATCAAACATTACTCGAAACATATGTTGAACATATGTTGCAATGTTACCTGTATATAGAACCCAATATGAAAGACAATGATGTGTATCTGATCAGCTTCCGTACATCGCACGAGTGATTTTTTCATGTGAAATCACGGGCCACTACCAGCTATACGGAAATAAAGTTGAAAGTTATTTTATGAAATGCGGGTTTATTTTTAGTACATGTACAATGCTTGAATATAATTTAACAAGTTTGTACATGTTTTTATCTATAATCTATAACATAAAAGTGATTTTTGTTTATTTATTGCTACATAAATAGCTGAAGTCCAAATTATTCGATTCACCGATAATATGCAGTTGTTATTTACTACAGCACATCAACATGTTTTAAAAAAATATGATCTGAATTGTTTTCATTTCTTATTTTGAATTGGTTTAAATTAAGGCTGTAAATTAATTAATAAATCAGAAAGTGTAACAGAAAATAAGACGTTTAAGCTCCCGACATTTTAATCGGATCGTAAGTTACAACATCACGTGTGTTTAGAAAAAAAAAAGATATATTAAATTGATTTGAATTTTGATTATATATCTTAATTATTAGATATATTTGGGGAATTTATTTCAATTCATTTAAGAACAAATGAACTAAAAGATACTCATTTACGTCGAGTTTTCAGATCACAAAAAATTAACTTCACGTTGACAGCCCCGATAATTTTCTGGGTCCGTGCAACTTAGTCGACATCCTTTTTTTTTAAATATGAAAAGGATATATATGTTTCAACCCTTGTTTAGCCATAATTTATATATTTCTAAACATACATGTACGCTATTTCTATCAACGTCTCAGGTAACGATATCCACGGAGTGACACAGTGGCCACGGAGTTACACGGGCGGCCACGGTGTGACACGGTGCTTTTTCTTGAATTTTCTAATACACATACACGGTGTCACACCGTGTACACGGTGCAACAAAGACCGTTTTCCACGTGTTTTTACACGGTGGGTGTCGGGATACTCGTGACCTGTACTGAAGGACAACTTTGGTGGGAAATGGGATTTTTTTTATAAGTTAGGGGAGCAAGGTGTCTAAGTTTTAAAAAAATCAACGTTTATTATTAAAGGTAGTCAGAAGTATAGGAAATGGAGACTCCTGTGACGAAAGGGTGCAAGGAATCTGGGAACGCTTTGATAAGAATTACATCAAAATCAATGGACATTGATGGTAACCTAACAACAAAACTTTATGATAAACGCGATTAATTCAATTATTCTATAGTCAACTTTCCTTACGTATGTAGCAATATACATTCATCACCTGCATATAGTGTTTTTGTCTCTCAGTTAATTCGATACGCAAGGGCATGCTTTTCGTATGAACAGTTTCTAAGGCGAGGCAAGCTACTGAAAAACAATTTGATAAGACAGGATTATGGACAGTCTAGTTTGAAGTAATGTTTTCTTAAGTTCTATTGTCGATACAACGACGTTGTCAGCAAATGAAATCTTCCAATGGGTCACATACTGACTGACATTTTTCATACTAATTATTAGACCATAATTTATCACCTAATTGTCTTCGGACTTTTCTGGTGTTTTCCCTCGATTACGACAATAGCACACGGCGGGTGTGACTGGTCAGCAAAGAATGGTCACTCCTCCTAGGCACCTGATCCTACCTCTATCTTTTTGGAGGTCCTAGTTATTTTGCTTTTGAATTTAAATTTCGTTTTATGGATTTTTGAGAAGGTTCAGGGTTTGTTATTCTGATTTTTTTCATAATAACAAAACTTGATACAGCTATGAAATAAAATGCATTGAAGTTTTTTAAGAAGACAGTTTATATTGTTTTTTAGGAAACAGGTAAACTGGATCATCAAATTAATTGTATTTATTACTGTTATCAGGCTGTTTGAATGGAGAAACTAGTGGACAGATTGCTGCTTTGTGTTGCAGTAACTTCGCCGTTTTCTTTGAAGCGGTGAAGAAATGGTGTTATGCCATGGAAATCACATCAGGGTATCCATTGTTTGGGTAATAAACAACTCTTAAATCAGGAACATGATTCTGAATGTTTCTGGAATTTTATTTTAAGTAACGTCAGTTGACATTATAGAGCAACCTTTTTTTTTAAATTAAAAATAATAATTTTTTACAATTTGTTATCAAGAGACATTAATATTTGGTTATTTTAAATATGAAAAATATCGCTATAAATTATCTACATACATACTCTACGTCCTTATGATAAGAACAATTTCATCCTTTTGAGGAGATGGATATTCCCGAAACTTAACTAAAGCGTAAAACATCTTAGATGAAAATGCTTACAATCTATTTCATTTGATTTTATAGAATAACATATCATATGTTGTTTAATCACCCCTCTGGTGCTCTTTCTCTCTCTCTCTCTCTCTCTCTCTCTCTCTCTCTCTCTCTCTCTCTCTCTCTCTCTCTCTCTCTCTCTAGCAAATATAGCCATATATCTATAACAAAACATCACAAAATTTTAAGAGTTTGTACTGTAAACCACATTATTTATTGGAAGTTTTTCCATATTACTTTGGATATTACTATTTTATTTCATTTCCTTAACCTAAGCCGTGAGTCACATAATATGTACAGAGGGTGAATATTCGTTGCTTGATCAGAAAATTAACACTCTCGTCAACACTTTCATAGCATTGATCTCTGCAACGAATTACCTAAAGAGACATCTTATTGTTAAAATAAATGAAATAAACATAGATACAAGTGTTAAGATTAAAGCTATATTCTTACTGTTTACTCTGATCTGTGCGGGCGAGTTCAATCTTCTGTATGTAGCAATGACACGAGCCAAAGTGGTCCCTCTCTATGGCTAAATCTGATGAAGTCAGCAAGTGTTATCCAGATACTTTTTTAATAAAATATTTCTCTCATTATGTGGAAACGTTTTGTTATGCAACATTTAACACGTTTTAAAGAGTTTCATAACACTGTTCTATTTCCTTATTCGTTTTTAAAATGTTTTAAAGAGTTTCACAATAATATTCTATTTCCTTAATCGCTTTTACTCTATTTTTGTACTTTGTATCCTGTCAATGTAAGAAGAAATGCGGGATTCCAGTGTGGAGTTTTCAGACTGTAAATTTCAATTGTATTTGTTTGTATATAAGTTTTTCAGCTTCTTTAATGCTATCTAAACCTTTAGAAGAAATCATCTATGATTATAGACTTAAAAGCTCGATATATGGTTATTATTGTAAATTGATGTGATCGTAATAGAGAGGTGTTTATCGACCGAACTGACAAAGATTCTGATAAAGAGTAGTCATGACTTCAAGAATTACTTGGGGACCCAAATCACAAACACACACAATTGGAAGACTTTCCTGACGAGTAGAGATGAATAGAGATTATCGTTGATCTGGGAGAATAACGACAAGAGACAGGAAGAGAGAGAGAGAGAGAGAGAGAGAGAGAGAGAGAGAGAGAGAGAGAGAGAGAGAGAGAGAGAGAGAGAGCGAGAGAGGGGGAGAGTTCTATGCTGTTTAAATTGTTGATTTTGCCAATTTGGAAAACAAGCAATTGAACAATAATGACAGGAGACAAATTAATGTGCATTGCCATTAATTTGAGAATGTGACTATGACTCTACATATAAACTGTATTTGGAGAGAGAGAGAGAGAGAGAGAGACAGAGAGAGAGAGAGAGAGAGAGAGAGAAAGACAGAGAGGGAGAGGAGAGAAAGTGAGAGAGAGAGGAGGAAAAAAAGAGAGAGAGAACAACAGAACCTAATGGTTTATCTGATGAAGAAAGTGGAGATTTTTTAAAGATAAAAAGTATCAAGTGTATATCTCACGTTCGTTGGAAAAGATGTAAATTTTGTTTTTTTTTCACATCTACTGGGCCCAAATCTATTTCAATATATCCGTTTAAAACTTTAAGGATTTTGTTTATCGAATTATGCCGAAAACTTCACATAGCCTCGCAATATCCGATATTTCGCTATTGAAATAATTATATAAATTTAATAATTATTTCAATATCGAAATATCGGATATTGTTAGGCTATGTGAAGATTCCGGCATAATTCGAAAACAAAATCCTTACAGATCTGTAACTCTAGAGTTTTACGGATATATTGAAATAGATGCTACATTAACCTAAGATACGGAAATAAAAACACAATGCAGGAAACAATAATACTATTAATTGTTAGATTATCTAATTTAGAATGTTAATTATTCTCTCAGCTACGTTCATGACTATTTAGTCTTAAATAGTGTCATGTCCTAGCTGAAAACACATTGAGGTCTTTCGAACTTCCATGTAAAAGACCTGTAATATTGTTTATTTTTTTTTTTACTTATTTTTCCACTATTTTTAGGACAGCTTTTTATTTGGAAATATAATGAAAAACATTTCCTTTACTCCCAGAACTAGCCCTTTTGGGAAGGAAATGCTTAGCGATAGAAACTGTGGACTTTTACCAAATTCTTTGTTCGAGTTAGAGGGTCCTCCAATCTATTTATGCTATTGCAGAAAGGACCAGAGAACTCCTTTTAGTAGTCATTGTTCCCAAAAATTTTAAAATTTGAATAAAAACACTAACAATTCTAAACATCGAACCTCTTCGGATGGAAGCGTCTCACTTGGCCAATCAAAATGAAATAAAGGCTAAAGGTCAAGGTCTTTTAAAAATATGTGAATTATTGATTTTCATATCTCTTCTGTTTAGGATAGTATATGAAAACTTTTTCATGAATGTAATAGGACCTGATAAGCCAATACAACTCAGCCCCTTTTTTAATATAGTTAGAGAGTTATTGCAATTATTGTAGAAAATGCTTATTATTGCTCCTCCTTTGAAAGTGAACTTTACAACTTATATGATCCTTCAATTTATTCACATCGAAAAGATCTCGTGTTCCCTACATGCAGTTATTGTCTCTGAAAATTTCTTAATTTAAAAAAAAAGACATAACTTTTGAGCTATTTATGATAAAGGCATTAAACCACTTGAAAATGAAGAGTTGACCTTGACCAACCAAACAGCCATAAAGTTCATAGGTCAAAGTCAATAAACAAAGGAATTCTAAATCTTTAAACATTATTTTAAAGTAATGGAAGGCAAGCATTTCATCAATTCTAATGAATTTAATTTGAAAACAAACGTTTTAAAAATAAGAAATGATAAGGTGAAAAGTTTTAAAATATTAGAATAAATGAATAAAAAGTAATTTGCAATAGATTTAAATAGATATTTCAATTCAGTGTAGACAGAATCTTACAAGGTATCCAGAACTATGATTTTACAAAAAAAACCATGAATATATTGAACAGGTAAAGGTACACCTAACTGTATCTTACATGAAGGTAAAAGTCGTGGGGTTCTGTCAACATGTTTATAACATAAAAACTTCAGCATGAAAAACATTACTACGGGTGGAATAAACAAAACAGACCATTTTCTGTCTTGATTGGACTGTTGTTCTAGTATTAATTCATCAATATATACGATCTGATTACTTAGAATGATATACATCGCTGCAGTCTGTCTCATTTTCCGAGTCAATGACTGCCCCCCTACAGCATCACTGTACCCCTGTATATCTACATTCCCCCTAAACATCAGGTATGGCTGTGCATAATTGACCCTTGCCATCTCTAATACAGATAAAGCTTTTTTGTATCTTAATGTCCTGTAATAGTACATGGCAATGTATAACAAATCAGAAATGGATCCAAACTTGGCTGCTAATTTAAGCATCTGACAGGACGATTTGTCAACAGTGTATAATTGTTTGTTGCCAATTGTGCCTCTGTACTTCTCATGTATATTAAAAGTTATACGCTGAAGAATGGTCGCTGTATATTTCTGCAAACCAAGAACTTGAAGCTGTGTCAGGGGTGAACCAATCAATTTCTCTACTGTACGAATGACTGTTATACAGTCCTGTTGGTCGGATGTGTGTGCTGCATCACTGTGTTGTATCTCAATAAATAAATCTGCATCATACTCCGCCTCCGAGATCAAAGTGTGTCCATCAGTACACACCGTGAGTCTGGGATTACAGAGGACATCAACTATAAAGGGCCTGATGGAGGGACTGTGTAGCAGTATAACAATACCCTTATTATACAACCCATACAAATGCCTGAACAAGGCTGACTGTGATTGGCCATGGATATTGTTAAGAAACATATTATTTTGTGGAATAAAAAAGTTTGGACAGATCCCTTCATAAACCCATTTAAGGAGAAGTTTGAAGCAGACCCAGAAACTGGCCAGGAGATTTTGTGGACACCAGTGAGGTAGTGTGTTTTGTTGAATGGCCCAGAAAACTGCTGTTTTCATGTGGTAGGAACACAATAGATTTTCTTCCTCTCTTTGTCCGCTGTTAAGTATTTCCTTTAAGAACACTTTCAACAAACCGTAAGTTAAAAATTGTGTGTGATTCATTGAATACACAAGTTTATATTCTGCCCGAGAGAAATAAATTCTCCATTCGTTGTCTTCATGGTATCCTAGTTTGTGTCCTATTGCAACAAAGTGACATCCATTTCATACAATTTCTGTGACAACATTAGGTGGGGGCCATGAGTGACACCTATTTATCCATGAGGAGGCTAAAGGAGGCCAATAATCACTAACAAAACTTTGAGCTTCATCGTATTCTTTGAATCCCACTTTTCCACTACTACATGGACCATGTGTAGAAGAGTCAGGTGTAGAGAAAAGAATTTGGTTTTCTCTATATTTAGAACTTGATATATAGAGCCTCCCATTCCTCCATACACAAGATGACAACACTTGCAGTCTGGATCTTTTCAATGGTAACCAAAGAAGGGTAAACCCTGCTGGACTCTCGGAACTGTCACAGAGAATCGGTGCCTCTTTTCGTGTGTTGTAAAACTGGGGGAAGTCCCAGAACACTCGGTGATCAGTTGGCCATAGCATAATGTCAATGTCGGAGTCGTTAAAACTGAACCCTTCTCTGTAACTTCCACTCCTCATTGATTTGAACGTACCTCATTCATTTACTTTATTCATCCAGATCTCTCTGATGTTCGCTATTTCTCTTCGGCAAGCCGCCTGTTGTGGGGTCCCTATTTCTTTACACATTCCAACATAAACTGATTTAGACATTTTTTGGACAGCCATCGTACTGAAATCGAAAGAACACAAAATAGTTCTCCTTTTCAACTTTCTTGGTATCACAAATACTAATGACGTATGTAAATGTTGATCTGTACGGACAACTTACTTTATGTTGCTTTGCTAGATGAATGGACCTCAGAAAATGTCTTTTGTTTGCTCTCACATTTTTAAGAAACTGTCGTCAGGTGAATCTAAGTCTATGTGTTTTATAAGACTCAATTAATTATAGACGTCGGTAAAACCGTTTAAAAAGTAAATAGTGAATCTGTTGTATATTGTATTTGCTGTCATATAAATATGATTGTATGCTCAATTAATTTAAAGCTTTGTAATACATTTATTCTCGTTGCATCAATACACTGGTTTAAAAAAATAATCACTATTGTCTATGTTAGGCAAAGAGGAATAACTCTTGTTATACAATGTACAACACAACCTATGAAATCGATATTTATAATTCATACAGAAAACTTGCATCTTCCGCGTAATTGTAATAATTCTAATGCTTTTAAATGTAATATTTATATTATCGAACACTTTATCATTTTAAAGGTACAATTTTGCTTATAGGGAAAAATTCATTTCCCCCAATTTCTAAACAAAATGAATAACATGTTCATTGATAACATCAGTTATTGTTAAAGACACTCTAATCGGTAACTGCTGCTGGCTGGCAGTTTTAATAAATCCGATGGAACATAATTTGACGAAAGGATGAATTAAAGCATTGCATACCTATGTCATCTTGAATCAGTAATAGATAAATGCAATGCATAAAGAATGAATATTTATATTTTTTGAATTCATAAATACACCATTTGTGATCCGTTCCTCCATTTTTTTTAGCACTGATCCGTTCTTTTTTTTCATAGCATGTCATATAGAAACATATGAAATACGGGTGTCCCTATTTGGATGATCTTAATCCCTCAATCTGATTTGATATATTTTCTCTTAAAGTTTAAAATTTGTTATTTTAGGTGTATGTGAAATGTTTTCCTCGTCTTCGACCATTTCAATTCATAGTTTTAAAAGTTATTTATAAGGAAATAAAAACGTTAATCGTTTAGATTTAATTTTCATGTTTGCAGGAAATTGGTTGTTGTTGTGGTATCTCGGAAATTAAATGTCGATTTCTGAAAACGTTTGAAATCAATGGAATTAATAATAATTTGTATGTACAATTTACTAAAACACACATATTCTAGAGTTATATCCGAATCAATGAGTGTGTTTCGTCTCGGAAACAAATCGCTTTCGGTTACTTTTCAGAGCGTTTTGTTTTGTTTTGTTTTATTTCACCTGTACAGATGCTGCCTACATTTAAGATCACCATTAATATTGGCTGCTGTCAGACCCCTTTAAGGTATAAATAAGTGTTTTTCAAAATTAAGTAAAATATAAGTATTTCACTTTATTTAAAAATAAAACGTGTATAATCATTCAGAAAAGAGTGTAAGTTTGCCTGATCGGGTCTGATAAGTTTTAATTCAAATTGGTCAGGACAATTTTACTAGAGTATTTATTCATAGAAAAGGTAATTTTATGAATGGGAATGGAGCCTAAAGGCCTTTCAAGAGACAATATACGGAAGTGCACAAAAAGAACATCATCGTTCATCTTACCTTATGAACAGGTATCATAACAAAATGTTTTATTTTGTGTCTTGTAAACTTTGTACAGCATTGGCTACCTATTTTGATGTACAATTATTTTATCATTATTTTAATCATTTCAATTGTGTATTTAATACAATATAAAAAGCATTCTGAGAGTATTGCATAAGCAATACACGTCCCCTACCAGTTTGTAGAAGTTTGTGAAAACAATGGACTGTTATGCAGAATATCATTTCTTACCGTCTTCTGTACCCCGAATCAACAGACCAACCCGATAACGAACCCGATTGTGATAACACAAAAAACCCTGTTAATTAAATTTACAACACAATGCTTGGCACTATTTTACAGAACTTATTTGTTTGTTAGAATCAATACAAGGTATGGTCAAAGTAATGCACGATATTATACTGACTACATACTTTCCTCGTTTACTCAATACACACCGAACCCGATAACGAACCCGAGCATTAAAAAAATGGAATATAAAAAAATTATTTTCTCGAAAACATGGTCAACCAGACGCTACAAAAGTGTAAACTTGATTTCTAGTTTGACATTTTGAGGCTGTTCAGCAAATTTTATATTATTCCGAAAACGCATAAAGAAAAAAATTTGTGGAAAACTGAAGTGTGACAGACAGACGGACGGACGGACGGACGGACTGACGGACGCAGAGGAAAGCTATAGTCCCCTCCGGTGAAAACCGGTAGGTAACTAATAATTGGCTTTCAATTTCAAACTATCGTGTCATAAACATAACTCCTGGATTCTTGATGAGGTTATGCAATTTATTAGATCTGCAATTAAGGAATAAGGAATCATTCTTTGATTGTAAATTATGATGTGATAATTTTGGTCGGGGCGTGAACAAATCCAATAAGCCTGAAGGGCTTTATGATAGATTTGATCACGCCCGACCAAAATCATTACCTCATAATATTTAAAGAATGATTCCTTATTACTTATATAATTTTAATCCATCTCACAATTATATATTTGAATATAAATAAGCAAAACCCGCTGGCGCCTCAATTTGGCGTCATTTGAAGTTATGGGTTATATAGAACAAACCGATATGTAGTGTTATTACAGGCTAAGACACTGGAAAATGTAATTATTATCAGATAGACAACGCTTTTGTTTTTATGATAATTTAATTTCTTTACCATATACTAGGTGTACTACTTACATGAAATCATAAAAGGAATTTTTTTTTCATTGCTTAGCCCATGCCTTTTATTTCATGCAATAAAATTAGTGGAGCAAAAACCTAATCAGAGATTGTAATACACGCCACTTACTTAAAATTAAGTTTACCTTTTTTTGATTACACGCAACGTAATCATATTTAAAGAGGTTAAAATCCTCGTTCTTTTAAATGTATTTGTACATGCATTGATTATGTGAACTTCTTATTTGATTAAACTGTTAATCCCCCTTAATCATAGCGTCCAAGGTATTTTTACGTCCGGTGTTCACAATAATATTTGGATGAAATAATTTACGGACTAATATGAAAAAATTTAATATATATCTAAATGATTCCAGTGCTGTCTACTTTCCAGGCCAGAGCATCCAAGGTGTTGTGCAATTCTATGTGGATAGCAAGATTAATACGACAGGTATCCCTTCTCTTTCGTTTTTTTTTCGTTCTCTCTCTCTCAATCTTTCTTTCTCTTATATAGTTTTTTAACAGATGTTGAATTTTCTGATGATATAAGTATTTTAAACCAAAACATAAAACATCAAATAATCACATCACATTTAAACTTATATTAATCACATGTATGGGAAATTTATTTTAACATCACATGTTGCTACTCTTTTAGGAGTACACATAGAGTTCTGTGGAGTAACTTACGTCGATTTTAAAGAAAAACAAAGAAATGGGCAAGGAGAAAGTTGTTACAGTTCACTGGAGAACCACTGTTACAATACAGTGGCACTTGCCTCTAAAGGTTTGTTATCAGAATTACGCTAATGTCACATTTTCAAAGTACCCTTGTTAATCTACAATTTTATCATTTGGCTAAACAAGATGTCCAGAAAACATAATTGACATTGTTAAGTCAGAGAGAAAAAAGAGAGGGGAGAGGAGGGAGAGAGAGAGAAAAGAAAGAGAGAGAGAGAAAAGAAAGAGATAAAGAGAGAGAGAGAGTGAGAGAGAGAAAGAGAGAGAGAGAGAGAGAGAGAGAGAAAAGAGAGAGAGGTTGAGCTATTCACTACTTTGAAATTGACCATGCTATATTCTGTCCTGAGTTTTTGCTTCTACCACTTTTCGCTTGAAATTTCGAAAATCATTTATATCTTTGTGCTTATACTATGTTCACTAATATGAAAAAATGTCCAAATTATCTGTTTTGAAACGTCTCCACTACCCCTTCAGGCTTCAATACAAAACCCAAAATAGAAAGTCTACGGGGATTTTGCATAGAATCAGACCCGAAATAGCCCGGATTATAACGTTGAAAAATAGTGCAAGGTATCTTTAGTGAGTTCCGAATGGTGTAAAGATGTACAATTTCCCATTATAAATCTCCGTGATAATTTTTTTTTAGTTTCTGTGAACTTTCATGAGTGACATATGAGAAAGTGTCAATGAAGATATCTTCCATTTTTTCGATTTTAGTTGTATTTCTGTCACAGGTACATGTATGCGTATTTTGATTAAGGAAGGAGTCTTTTCTGGTTTTCGTCTTGTCAAACGTAAATTTGATTAATTGTTCATTAAATCAAGATGAAAGGAAATTAAAATAGTATATTTTTCTTTCTTTTTTACTATCATACAACTTGGCATAGAAAAATGTAATCAATGTTTAGAGTGGAACAAGGACTATATTTTTGGCGAAGGAAAATATCACATGTTGCGCAATTCAGAATTGCTGCAGATTATATATATATAATGAGTCTGTTTTAGCATTTTAAAAACAATAACAATAATGTTGGATTTTTTTTTACTAATGTGAACTAATAATATGATACTTGGGTTTCAGAATATGTTTTTAAAATATGATTTGCCTATCAAATAACATTTTTATAAGCTTTTTAAAGCGCCCATTCTATACATTGATTTTTGTGAAAAAATCACTAAAATCAGTTTTTCTCTCTTATGAAACGGTCAATATATTAGCTTTTCTGTCAATTTATATCTTTATATAAAGTCTTCATAATACATAGAAATTAGAAATATTTTATTATTGGAAGCTTAAAAAAATAATCAAAATTTCTTCAAAATTTAAGAAAATTAGAGGAAATGCGGGCTAAGCAATATCAATTTTAGTATAAATATTTATTCCAATTTAGTAGTATAAGCTGATAGACACTCTCATGGTCTATGATTTCATTGAAGATTTGAATCTTCAAATCTTAAACAAATGTCTACAGAACTTTAAAGAGCTACACTTATTTTTATCACTCTTTACGTTGAGGAAAAAGGTAGTGACCTTGACCTGACCTTTATCCAAAAACACAAAGGTCAAATTTAATTAAACTGATAGAATCATTAAGTAATATGATCCGTTTGACTGTGTCAAAATTTCATGCATTTCTTATTATAAGAAGTTTGTTTTATAATAAAAAGACTCCTTCCTTAAAAATCATCAAAAGTTGTGAGGGTAACAATTTGGGATATACTTTAGAAACTCCTCAAACAGGTACATTATTAAGGAAGAGATATTTTTTTTACAATTTCTTTTAAAAGAAATACCCCGCCAGCCATTAAAAGTAAACAGAGGGTTCAATGAATAGACAAAATCATCTAGATTTTACCTTTGTAATCCAAGGATCTCTTTTGTTATGAAAATAAAAGGTTATGGAGAGATTGAAAGAGTATTGTAAGACGAATTCTTGTTTTAAAGGAGTCTATCTTTGTGTTTACCCTAGCCATTTGATTTACATGTAGTATCCTTAAATTTTTAATAGTTTAAGAATCCGCGACATCCTGTGACTTCTTTTTATGACAGTGTACCATAACATGGCGATTTTAGCGCATTGTGAAACAGTTTATACCACCAAACTGTGTTGTATATCTCTGTTGCGCAGTGGGTGCTGCTTCGGTCTACCAACCCGCAGGTCCCGAGGTTGAATACTGCATGGATTTTCTATTTTCATCAATAGCGGTAAAATTTTGAAAAGTGATTTTTCCCCAATCAGTGAACTTTTTAGTGTCATTCTCAAGTCGAACACATTCTAAAAAATCCATATTTTTAATAATTTTGAAGAATGGGCTTGTAGACAGAACGTTATCAAGGTGTGTGGTGCACTCTTAATGTTATCTTTTACGATGCATGTGTCCAAGTTGATTTATTAAGAGTAATTTTTATTTACAAGTGTATGAAAAATTCATTCATGTTATTGCACATCAATTTACACAGATGGCTCTGAATTTTGTTTGTCCACTGGAACTTACCAATACCTATTTACCACGCAACTTCCGGAGGAGCTGCCGACATCCTTTGAGTGCGACGGTGGATACACTCGGTATTACTTACGAGCTTACATTGCATGCAGCTCACAGGATGAAATGAGCTGCATTGTACCAGTCACTGTTCTTACCGTTTTTGACCTAAATGAATCAATTTACGCAATGGTAAGTGCATTATTATTTTTTATATTATACGCGTCATAATTTAAAAATGAGAGAGAGAGAGAGGGAGAGAGAGAGAGAGAGAGAGAGAGAGAGAGAACTAAAATGAAAAGAGACTTAGTTCGGATTTAATTTGTATGATAACACATAAATGTTTTAAAACTAATTTTTTTCCAAAATGATACGTTTGTATTTACGATAAACTTATTAACTAAGGCAAAATTGGCCGTGTATTTAAACAGTTTCAATCCATTGATACCATCTATTTTTAGAGGTCTGAGGAAGTAGATGATCTGCAATTAGTTGGATGTTGTTCCAAGAAATGTGTAAAAACAAAACTAAAACTAACTAAGTCTGGATACGTTCCGGGCGAAAGGATCCAATTGGACGCGTCTTGTGATAATCAGACACAAAAATCTCTCGATCAGGCGTATGTTAATCTTTTTATGGTAAGTGGATTATTATTCCTGATTTATTTGGCATCCCTTTTTGAATTTGAAATAAGACAATTCTTATATGCAACACTTTATATTATTGTAATTAAAAAAGCCAAAATATCTGGAAAAAAAACCTCAGTGGTTTATGACAATAAAACTTGGTAACAAGAGTGATCCAATTTTATCAATAGCATAGAAAAACATTTGTTTTCTTTGTATACAATCAAATAACATTAATTTCAGATCTTACATATATTGTTAAAATAATGACATATTAGAACCATTTTAACAAGAGCTTTAGTAGTTGTGACAAACAGCAATGTGACGTAGGCCTGTCTATTTCATTGCTGGCAACTCAGCCATGGCTCTTTGAAATCAACAAGAATTGTCTGTCTTTTGAGCTAAATTACACAATAATCGGTGCATATTTCGCTTGAAACTGCGTCATTTTTAACTTGTTTTGATGCACGAAACAGATAGTTACATCCGACTGAAAGTCAAAGGCCTTGTTAAAATGGTTCTACCTTAAAAGAAATATCTACATGCTATGAGTGTTGTCATTGATATAGAATATCACACTGAAGACAGAGAAGAAGGACCTTGTCGTACAGAAAATCATAAGGAGTTGGTCAGTGCCGGAAATTCCTCCCCAAACACACCTCTCCCTGGATGACCTCCAACTGACCGTCCCGCCCCTACCTTCCTCGGGATCCCGATATTGCAACAATATAGACATTCACTACACACTGCAAGTAACCATAACATACTATCGACTGTTCTTCTTAGCTTTAACTCCCCGATTATAAATTAATTACTTTTCCATCTTATAGCAATATGCAACTTCCAACTACAGGAACCCCCCTAAAAAACGTACAAAATTTACTAAGAATTCTTAATCAAATTGGTCTTAAAGCATTCTGTATTTATTCTTAAAAACCCACAATGCGTAATATTGATGTGATTAATCGTAATTTGATAGTTTACGGTTGAGCTGTCGAATGATGTCTGCTGTACGTCTTCTTTGAGTCTCATTGTTGGCAATGTGCCGTTGGAAAGTTGTGCAAACCAATACACCGGAAATGAAGGTGCGAATGTCGCCAAAGTCAACAATCAACAGCTACCGAACGAAATTCAGAAACGACTGTTGAATAGTGCAGGTACGGAAACCAATTTATGCTACCTTTCTTCTATAATAAAAAATAGCATTAACAAAAGCGTTGTAATCAAGCCTCTGTCGTTTTACATGTTTAAACACTTTTATGTATTACATGTAAAAAAAAAACCCATTCAACTCACCCTGGGGAAAATAATATCTAAAATTAAGCATTTTAAAGCATTTTTTCATTATAAAGTTTTCATAGAAAGGTAGGATTATTGATGTGCTGTGTTTGAATATTCTTGCAGGCGTTCCAACACACAAGTATGATGACACGTCTTGTGTATTAGTAGACACTTTTTTTCGATTAAGTGACAAAGATGGTGAGTGGCATCCAGAACCTTTACCCGCCCAGCCAGTAAAATGGAGGCCTTCATACCTGTACTATGTCAACCAAATTTCCGATACTTGATATAGATGCACAGGATTATTGCATGTTAGTTCTATTGCGTAGAGAGAATTGTACTGACTTTTACACATATACACTCAAAAGCAGTTGAAACTATAAAGTTATACTGATCGCTTTTTATTTAAAATGTATCAAAAAATATTCATATTAATTAAAAAATAAATCATTTTCAAAAAACTATTGTGTTTTGTTAGCCTCCTTGGATCATAAATAATGAAGTTTTTATTTGCATCATTCTTGTTGAATGGATTTCAAAGGGAATACGCCAGAATAGGATAGGCTTATATTGGATTATTAACAAAAGGTTGCACGTGCCCTTTGTTAAGAGCTCTATTAAAACAATGTTAAATCTGCAACGATATTCACCTATTAACCCATATCACCCGAACAGGTGAATGTCTTTTTATGCCAAAATGTTAAATCGGGTTCAGAGAGAGTACAAAAAGGCAGATGAGGGTGAACATGTTTTCACATTTAACATGCAATTCAAATCAGTGTAAAATATTGCTTGTATGAACACACAACGTTTTTGACTGTGAATTCATCGTCGCGTTTCTGGGTTTTCCACGGAACAGACTTTATTATACATGAAGTTACTAGATTGGAAATTTGTCTTATTGTCTTGCAAGAATGGCGCTCATTGAATCGTTTGGTGACACACTTACTCTCTGGTTACGCAGTAAAGTAATCCCTTATATTCTGTTTGGAACGTGTATAGTTGTGATTATTACTAGTTGTGTTCTAAATATCTTTATGATTTTTATGCTGAAGCGGCGAAAGTTAATCGCTCTACCAACAAATAGATTTTTGCTACAACTGATTGTGATAGACTTTCTAGCTTGTGGCTTTGTTCTTGTTCCGATCTGTGTCACGGCTCTGGCTAACAGTTGGATCCTTTCAAACCCCTTGTGTTACTTTCATGCCGTGATATCAACATGGCTTCTCCTTGTATCATTTGGCTTGGTGTCCTTATGTTTTATCGAGCGAGTTACTAAACAAAAAACTCCTAAAATACACCAAAAGTTGTTTGACACAAACGTTGGAGTAGCTTTGATTTCAGGTTTCATTTGGGCAATAGATCTCGGCATAGCTTTGTTGCCTGTTTTTGACATAGCTAGCATTGCTTATGACGAATACCAAGCTTCCTGTGTTGTGTCCTATTCCAAGAGCAAGATATTAGCTCCATTGATGTTTGTCTTAACATTTGTACTGCCTTTTCTAGTTTTTATCGTGTGCTGTATTATTCTCTTCTCCCACCATCGAAATAAAGCAAAACAGAAACAAGATGATATGATAGAAATGTTAAAGCCAGTGCAGGAACAGAACACTGTTCTTGCGTCACCACCGGCGTCAGAAAGAAGCACACTGTCAACGACAGGTATCGTTCCCGCCGTAGAAGAAACTCCAAGAAACGTTAGTGCACGACGCGACACCCTGGCAGAAATGACAATGTCAGAGCAAGAAACCGAAAACAATCGCAGACGTTATTGGAAGAAAATACGAAAATCCACAAAGCATCGCCCAAGCCGGCTTCAGTCAGTAGTGAGCGCTGTACAAAACTACGACTTGTTATCTGACGATCATAGGGACGAGGACCACCATCTTGCTGTGACGTATATGATCGTGTACAGCTTCCTCACGATCTGCTGGCTACCTTACCTATCTCTAACTTTGGCTAACGCATTCAGTGACTCCGTTTGGCAAGGGTGGTATTCTCTGACACTTATCTTCTCTGTACTTAGCTTTATAGCAAAGCCTATTATATATCTCGCACACAACAGACACTTCCGGCAAAATTCAAAGATGGCGTTACCAAGCAATGTGGCCACAAAAGTTGAAAGAATTAGAAATTCAATATCGTCTGCTGTGAACAGATTAGACAGAGCTGTTTTTGTTTCGCCTAGAGCAGATAAAACTATCGTGACGACCATAGCGGTGAATAAGACAGCAAAGGCGTGGATGAAAACAGTTAAAAAACCAGATGCAACACCAATAATACAAGAGGAAGGTGAAGGTGAAAATATCTGTGGATCATCGTCTAGGGCCGAAGAACCTGAACCTGATCAAAATGATATTACTAATGATGATAATGTCCATCCCAATTGTGCTAGCATTATAACGGGTTCCAATGGAAACTTGGAGTATGTACCAAGCTTACCAGGCCCAAGTACCACATTTAGAAAGTCTGCCAGTCCCATTCCAGCGCTACAATTGATGCAGCCTGATGATTGACTATAACAATGTTGTTTTGAGAACACGACGTTGATGACTTTGTTCTATTTTTTTTTAATTTCAGTATGTACTGCTATGTTTAGAAGTGAAATGAGTATTAGTTTTATTGCTTTTATTAATGATTGTTTAACCATTTTAGGATGACAAGGCAAACTTTTTTTTTAAATGGCTGAATAAACTATCAAATAATATTATGAATTCAATACACAATAGTCAGATATAAGCTCCAGTAATCTTTTAAAGTAACATAAATTACTCGGTTTCATTTTAATGGTTTATTTTATAAATTAGGGCAAATTGATAATTAGGGTATTATTATTGCTTATAAGAACTTCACCGTTCATGTCTTTAAACTGAAAGTTAACAAATTTGGTAGTGTCAAAATTTTATATTTATATTTGATAAACGATAAAACACATATCTTATTGTAGGTTCTAAATTTTCAATGATCACAAACGGTAAGGTAGAATACCGACATATCATAATTATATGTTAAGAAAAAACTGTTTTACTCCATGATTAATACAATGGGCTTAACTGAAATTTTCTCAATTCTTGATAATTTATATGAAGCAGAATTTATTCAAAGATTTGTACATGAAAAAAAGAAATCATTCGTTGTGACCCTCAACTCGACATTAGTGTATATTGACGACGTATTATCAAGTAACAATCGTTACTTCCATTCTTAGGTTGACTCGATAAATCCCAGTGAGCTTGAAATAAAAGATACCACAGAGTCTTAGTCATCTGTTTAATATTTAGATATTTTACAAAGAATTTAATGGAAACCTAACAAATATCTTTGTTGATAAACCTAGTGACTTAAATTTTTCTATAGAAAACTTTCCATACTTATGCAACAATAAACCATCATCAGCTGCATATGCAGTTTTCTGTTTCGGAGTTGATTCGATACGCAAAGCATACTTAACGTATGATTAATTTCTAAAACGAGGCAAGCTACTGACAAACATGTTGAAAAAACAAGATTATCAACAGTCTCGATTGAAGTTATCATTTCCTAAGTTCTATGGTCGATACAACGGCCTTGTCAGCAAATACAATTTTCCGCTAGGTCGAATGCTGACTGACGTATTTCATACGAATTGTTAGGCCATTATTAATCACCGTATAGTCGTCGGTTTTTCCCGCTTTCCCGATTACGATAAAAACAGAAGATTCGGCATTTGTGAACGGTGCGCAGAGGATGTTCACTCCTCTATGGCACCTGATCCTTCACATGTACCTCTAATTTTTGTAGAGTTCCTGTTTTGTCTGCTCTTTTGTATTTTTCTTTGGAATTTTGATTTTGAATATTGTACGCTATCACCACATTTTTGTGCACAATGACCGTAAAACAAAAAACAAAACCTGAATGTAATTTTAATAATTGTGCACCTATCTTATTATTAATAAGAGTAATTTTTACAGTATTTGGGATCTTAAATTATTTTACCATGATATGCCTTCTATACATTAACATAATAAGACATTGATATATTATGTAGTAGATATTGATTTTATACAATCTCACTAGAAGACGATTAGAAACCTTCTCTACTTTTTAACTAGGAGTACAAGTCGTGACTACTGACAAAATGATTATGATATTCTAGTCTTATGGGTATGTATATTCCATTTAAATCCTAATCGCACCAAAAATAAAGTGTTTAATCTTTAAATGAGCCATATTTATCTAAAGTGAATAATGATTTAGTAATATAATAAGATGATAATATACAGTGTATGTAACACTGTGCCGGAAAATTATGCCGGTGCCAAGGTGACATTTTTGCACGCGCTTAAGACGCAGTTTCGGAAAAATCTAAAATACCAAATGATAGACAATTGCTCAAAGAAGATATAACCACTTTTGTTTTTAATGTGTTTACCTGACAGGCGAGATGTTTACAATTAATAATTAATACCCCATAGGAAAATGATAATTCCTATTGGAGAAATGATTCTCCTACAGGAAATATTATTCTCCTATTGAAACTTTATTTCCCATAGGAGAATGGTATTTCCTGTAGGAATTTGAGACAGACAAATAGTTTTCCTATAGGAAATTAAGATTTCTTATCATATTTTATCAAATCCTATCGGAATTGAAATTCTATGCAAATTGTCTGTATTCCGAGATTTTCAAATTTCTTATAGGAATATTGTTTTTCCTATGGGAAAATGTTTTCTTTGGGAATTAATTTTGAAAGGTAAATATCTCATTTGACAGGTGAGATACCATGATACCAAAGATGTTCGTAAACTCTTTAGGCAATGGTCTATCATGTGGCGTATTTGAATGATTTAATATATACAGCTTAGATGGGTGCAAAAAGGCCACCTTGGCACTGGCATAATTGTCCGGCACAGTTGTATATATAACAGTATATTGTTCCAAACGGTCGGATCACTTCAAATTGTCCGGCAAGGATTATCAGATCAAACAAGACGCAAATTGAATTATTAAGGTCTTCCGTTTTCAACGGAAGACCTTGTACTGATTCTGTTGGTAATTCTTTTTAGGGTTTTCCGTTTTTCAACGGAAAACCCTTCTGTTATTCTACTGTTTCTTATTATTATTTTTTTTTTTTTATCCGCAAATTTTGTGTAGGCCATTTCTCGTACATTTGTTGTCTGATTGTTATGAAACTTTCAGGGTATGTAGACAATGTTAATATCTCGAGACGTTTTTTTCAAATTTTTAAAATTCACTTCCGGTTATGAGTTATTGCCCTTTAATTGAAAATTGGGGGGTCTTTTGTCCAGAGTTGATCTCGGGAACTACAAAAGATAGTTGCATGAAATTTAGCAGAATTGTTGGTAACATTTTATAGTTTTGCTGGCATGAAAAGTTTGGCAAAATGTTTTTTAGTTTTTAAGCTATTTGCCGGTAAAGTATAAGGTTTTGGGGGGTCTGAAATTTTGTTGTTTTTTGTATAATAACCTTTAAACTAAAAATATTTTGTTAATACATATAGAGCAAAAGTTGTTTAGAATAACGAGAGCTTTCATTTAAAATTAAGAAAAAAGGGCTGGCCCCTATAATTAGGGGTCAGCAGCTCATACACGTATTTTTCTGATAGCAAAAATCATTATCATTTAATGAAAAAAAATGAATTCAGTTATTGTTAATATATTAAATAATGTCATTTGGTATAAAATTAAACAAGTTCTGTGCTATATTTCTTTTCAAATTTCATAAAACAAATATGTGAGAATCGTACATGAACGAGTTAATATGTCTACATAGACACACAAGCGAACAAATGCCACTTTAAGGCCCAGGCATTTACTGCATTACGTTGTGTTGCGTCTTAGATAAATTGTTGTGATTCAATTTCATTTTTTTCATCTATATCATTTATGAATTCAATGAACACACATTATTTAAACGTTCTATGTGCAACTATTTGTCGGGGCGCCCCTGTATGTAACCCCCGCGCGCGCGTCGAATGTAAACAGTAACGAACGGCATTGTAGAAAAGAGAGAGCCGTAATGCAGAAGAGAAGTTGTGTATTCTTTCGGTGTATACATGCATTTTCAATTTACTGTGAAACATATGAACATGCACAGGGAACAATACTACATATTTGTTTAAGGAGGATATTTTTCTCGTGTGAATCGTTTACGATGAAATTCTGACAGCCACACTTCTGTCGACGATCAGCCGTTGATAAGCTACGAGTAATAAAGGAGAAAAGATGGACATTAAAGTGTGTGATTTATGTGGATGTTAATGAAGAAGGTGAGGCTTTTACTCCTTTTAAAGTTTCTTGTTAACTGGTTAAAATTTAGTATATAGTATAGATGTACATGTAAGTACGTGCACACTGTTAGATGTTTTTGTTATGATGTGGGTGTTTGTTTACTAACATGTAATTTTAACATGTTTCATGGATGTTTAGACTCGCTCGAGGTTCATGGGGGACTGGAAAGGGTAACTGAATTTATCTATTTAAAAAAATAACAGATTGTGAATTTTCAACTCAAAATTCAAAGCAGGGTCTAATTAGAAACATATCATATATTCTTGTCCAGAAAACTCCAAATGTAGTCATGAATACCCTGTAGACATAACTTCAAGTAAATAAAATTGTATACTTCAGACTTCAGAGTTAAAACATGACTTTAATATATTTATGATGCCGATCATTGTAACATTAGAGAGGTTTAGCAGACCAACGGGTACCCGGTACATGTACTTGTACATGTAGGTTACAAGTTAAAACTATGCGTACCATTCTACCAGTTCACATAATTTTTCTTGTTTAGCAGTTATGATGTGTACTTAAATTGTCTTTGTTAATGTTTTAAATGTAATTTTTTATTCTCTTTTTTTAATCTGACTACTGGCAGTACTGGCGTGCGAGCAGTTCTCGCCGAGGACCATTTCTCGCTGGTGCACTGTTACATCATATTTTCGTATGTAATTTTAAGTGTTGATAAAATGACGCAACAATGCACTGGTGAGAAATGGTACTCGGCGAGAACTGATCGCACGCCAATATTGATTAATTACAGACAAAAACTGAAGGTTGCGAGTGTTATTTTTTATTGAACAACATTGTTTAAAAATATTCTTTATATATGTGACGATCAGACCGGTTTGAATACCAGTGCCAGATAGCTCAGTTGGTAAAGCACCAGACTAGAGATTCAGGGGGCCCAGGTTCAAATCCCGGTTTGGTCCTTCATTATTTCTCCCATCCTGTTACAATATTGATGTTGTGACCAACCCCTGGAACTAACAGGTTAACTCGATCCTGCCAGGGGTGATCTTCGAGGGTGAAGATCATTTAAGGGGGGAGGAATGTGACGGTCAGACTGGTTTGAATACCGGTGCCAGATACATGTAGCTCAGTTGGTAGAGCACTTGACTAGAGATTCAGAGGGCCATCAGGTTCGAATCCCAGTTTGTTCCGTCCTTATTTCTCCCATCTTTTACATATACATGTATATCAGATATATGACAGATGATTAAGGGTCATCACATGTTTTGCAAGATGCAATAAGTGTTAAAACCTTTACTTTACAACACAATACATTTAAGTGAATATTTATGTTTCTTGTTATTATTTGGTGTGGTTTTCTTGACAGTGTCGCATAAACAATTTACCCGCTCCTAAAACACAAACTTTCTTTTTGTGGATTCACTGCTTACCGCTGATTGGCTGCTGTTGCAGCAGACAAATAAGATATGCACGCACAAAACACAATGAACTTATCAGAGAATGAGTTGAGTTTATTTCAACTGTTGGAATTTGGGTATTTTTTTTTTAAATGTATACTTGTGACAAAACATATATGTGGTACATACAGCTGTAGCTTTATGAAGAAAATTTTGGTTAGACCATATATACCTATCATGCAAGTAAATGATATTTACAAAAAACTTGCAATTTATGGCGCACGAAATATACGCTAGTTTTATAAAGATTGACATACATGTAATGTACCACATTCTGTGAAAAATAATCTATTAAAAATTCTTCATTAAGTTTACTCATACATGTTTTATGCTTATTACACATAGTATTGTTTTTAAAACATGTAATTTATAAGAAAATAAACAAAAACCCTCGCTAAATTTATTTGCAAAAAAAACAAAAACACAGTAGAATTGATAAAAAATGGTATACCAGAAGCTAATACCAGTACATGTACTTTGACGCTGTTCGGTGGGTAATATTCGTTTGTAATTTACGAATTGAAATATTGACTGTTGCACTACAAGTACGGTACCGTAATAAACTCTCTCTCTCTCAAACTCTCTCTCTCGCTCAATTTGATAAGTGTTTATACCTATGAAAATTTTTTTAATATTATATTATGACTTGATATGCAAATTTTTGATCTTGTACTGCCTAAATGTTTTATCATGTATTGGGATATGTCATACTTATTACACTGCATGGTCAGTGTATTTTTTACAGAAATACTATGCATATGTTAATGTAAACACAGCTATTACTAGTACATGTATGTAAACACAGCTAATTATTTTTTTTATTTATTTCAGCTCAAAACAGACTCTTGTTACCACATGGCTTTTACCGGTACCTGTTGATTCTTGTGGGTCAGCTCCTGAGATTAACCTGTCACCTCTATCCACATGCATATTCCTTGTGTTCTACAGACTATTTACCGGTAATTCAAATTAAATCCAAAAATGCATGAACAATAATGGAACTTGAAGAAAGCATCATGCCATGTTGTGGTTTGTGTTTGATAAGAAATTATGAAAACAAAATTAAGGCTGTTTAAAGAAATTCATAATTGCTGTGAAAATTTGTTTTTCAATAAAAGTATGCAATTATGTTTCCTTTATTTTTTATTTCATAAAGATATTTAGATGTGTTTACAGAATTGAAAAATCCCCCCCCCCCCCCCTCTATTTAATTGTCTGCATTAAGATTACATGTAGGATATGTAAATGTACATTTGACTTTGAAATAACATCTGCTATGATAATTACTTTTGAAATGAACAAGAAACAACCTATTTCTACCTTTCTAAGGTATATATGCAGAAAAAAAGTAGAAAAACATGTCAAATTTGAACATTTTTCATTGAAATCAACTCTGTCTTCAGCTACCTGGGTGTGTTTGAATTTAATTCTAATTTAAGGCAGATGTCTAACTTGTAGGTTGTAACTTACTGTTTTAGCATGGTTAGAAGGAGACTAGAAATCAGAATAGATTAGATATTCACTAAATATGATTGTTAGCTTACTTTTTTCATGAAAACAAGAAATCACAAGCAGGACAGCTGTCTATTTGTTAATTAAAATGGTACAAATCATACAATAAACAAATAAAGACCAAATTTTAGAATCATTAATGATTGTTTTCAAATATGTGTGAGAAATTACTCAAGGAAATTGCCACACATTTCATAAACTTAGGTAAAACATTTCAAACCATGGCTTTTTATGAAAATCAAAAGATTGGGGGGGGGGGGGGGTATACATGTAAGGGTATTTCTAAGTGATGTGAAGCTTTTATCATGATTATATCATGTAGGCATATGTTGTATTGAATAAGGTTTCTTTTTAAAGGTGGTTGAACAACAGTTGACCTCTAAAAGGTCAGGTAAAGATGTTTTACTATGGAGAACCCTGTAAATCTGTGTTTACTAAAGGAAATTGGAAATGGTGGGTTCACTTAAATGGCCATATTTTTATTAAACCTCAATGGAATTGGCAATATGTGGTATTCTTTTTCTCAGAATTGCATTAGCTTTCTTATTCTAAGACAAACCGTCTTTTCATAAAAATGTTAGTGTACTAAGTTAAAGGTACAAGGAACAGTTTCGGATAAAGTACCGTCAATATTTTTGTAAAATTGAGAGTGACTGTGCTTGAAGGTTTATCATTGTTGCGTAGATTCATGAAATGAATTTTAATGATTATCAATAGTTAGAGGGATGTCTCTTGTTGGAATTGGTAAGCAATATTAAGGCCCCTAATTTTAAGTACATGAGAAGCAGAAATAAATTGTGAAACTTGCGGCTATGACAGATGTGTTGACTTTACAGTGAAATTGAAGGTTACAAACGGGAGGTTATATAACATGAAATGTAGGTGGATGGGATATTATATGCCTATTTAGTATTTACTGGGTATGAGGACAATAGCAAGTTTATTGTCCCCCAAGACAGCAACTATTTAATGAGGCAAAGCCAAGGGAAATAGTTGCTGTGGAGTGGGACAATAAACTTGCTATTGTCCGAATAGTCAGTTAATTGGTATTTCATTATACAGAAGAAAACTTTATTTGTCAGCGATGCAGAATTTCTTGATGATAAACAAATTAGAGTTAAATCAAACTTTGTATTTAATGCGGCGATCTTATTAGGTCAGAGGTGTTCCGAGTTTAAGGTGATATGGGATACTTCCATGTTGTGACGTATTGTTTATCGAAATAAACAATAAAATAAAGTGTAATTATATAAGTACATGTAGTTTCTTTTCAAAAATGGTCACCTAACTCCTTAACGCAGTGGGTTAGAGGGTTTACTAGGAGCCTGTAAGTCATGAGTTCGAATCCCGCTGGGGTTTTTACAATTTTTACCTTTTCAAATATTTTTAAAAGCTATTTTTTGGTTAAATATTGTAAAATTTGAAAATTCTAAACCGGTGAAAATTTTTCAATTATATAGTACTTTAATCCACATTAATATCGACAGATGTTCCATACCACCTTAAAAAGGAGGGAAATCAAATTCTGCTGATGAATGGTTTTGATGACTATTCACCAAGGGCAGATAGCATGGATACTATTTTAAATTAGATAAAAAGGCATGTTTATGCGGGCGCCTTCTAGTGATCAATTTGTCTGTCTGTCCATCCGAGATTGCTTGACTGGAGCATAGCTTCTCTCCCCTTGGCCCAATCTGGCTCATACCTCATCCACAGGGTTCGCTTGGTTGAAGGATGCGCAGTGACCTTTAACCATGTTTTTAGGTATAAGGTTAAGGTCATAGCAGAATAATATATATAAAATCCTTGTCTGGGGCATATCTTTTTTCCCTTTGGTCCAATCTGGCTAATACTCGCAGAGTGTCTCTATGGTTAAACGATGTGCAGTGACCTTGCATGAAATTTCTAGGTAACGGGTGAAGATCATATCGGATCATGCAAAAATCCTTTTTTGAGAGCATATATAATTTCTACTAACCCCTATTTGGCTCAGACTTCACATAAGCAGAGCTTTTGAGTAAAGGGTGAAAGGGTGTGTAGTGACCTTGAACCTATTTTCAGTGAAAAGAAACTGTGAAGGTCATAGCAGAATTATATTTTTAAAAATCCTTGTCCGGAGTATATCTTCTCTCCCTTTGCTCCATTCAGCCTCATACTTCACCCACATGATGCCTTTGATCAAAATATATGCAATGACCTCGAATGATATTTGTAGATGAAGAGTCAAGGTCATATCAGAACACACAAAAATCCATATTTTAAGAGCATAGATATACTCTCCTTTTAGCCCCTATTTGGCTAATATTTTACCTTTACAGAGTTTATTGGTTAATGGCGTGCAGTGACCTTGAACCAAGTCTGTCAATGTGAAGGTCATAGCAGATCTTTTCAAAATTAGTTTTAGACAGTAGATTATTTTCCAAATATGCTTAATCTTGGTCAGATTGAACAAAAATGCATGTATGTTAGGGGGAATGAAATTGAATTAAAAGTTCTATACCAGCTGGAAAATTTTCAAGTTAAAGGTCAAGGTCAAAGCATAATTCTCTGAAATAACATAAGCAGGGCCCTTTGAAATGTTCACCATTTCAATGTTGTCTGGTTCATAGTAATTTTACATAGAAAATATTCACAGAGGTACACTAAAGTAAACTTTACATCGATAAGTTTCTGACAATTAATGACGAAACGAGCACACAGTACGAAAAGTCAACCCTTTGAAAAGCAGTGAAGAGGAAAAGTTCATATCGGATCATGCAAAAATCCTTTTTTGAGAGCATATATAATTTCTACTAACCCCTATTTGGCTCAGACTTCACATAAGCAGAGCTTTTGAGTAAAGGGTGAAAGGGTGTGTAGTGACCTTGAACCTATTTTCAGTGAAAAGAAACTGTGAAGGTCATAGCAGAATTATATTTTTAAAAATCCTTGTCCGGAGTATATCTTCTCTCCCTTTGCTCCATTCAGCCTCATACTTCACCCACATGATGCCTTTGATCAAAATATATGCAATGACCTCGAATGATATTTGTAGATGAAGAGTCAAGGTCATATCAGAACACACAAAAATCCATATTTTAAGAGCATAGATATACTCTCCTTTTAGCCCCTATTTGGTTAATATTTTACCTTTACAGAGTTTATTGGTTAATGGCGTGCAGTGACCTTGAACCAAGTCTGTCAATGTGAAGGTCATAGCAGATCTTTTTAAAATTAGTTTTAGACAGTAGATTATTTTCCAAATATGCTTAATCTTGGTCAGATTGAACAAAAATGCATGTATGTTAGGGGGAATGAAATTGAATTAAAAGTTCTATGCCAGCCGGAAAAATTTCAAGTTGAAGGTCAAGGTCAAAGCAGAATTCTCTGAAATAACATAAGCGGGGCCCTTTGAAATGTTCACCATTTCAATGTTGTCTGGTTCATAGTAATTTTACATAGAAAATATTCACAGAGGTACACTAAAGTAAACTTTACATCGATAAGTTTCTGACAATTAATGACGCAACGAGCACACAGTACGAAAGGTCAACCCTTTGAAAAGCAGTGAAGAGGAAAAGTTGCTCAGAATTATGTTTTAAACAAAATTGATTTTTTACGTAAATTTCAATTTTGCATTCTGGGTTAAGAAAAAAGATGTTAGTTCAAGGTAAAGTTAACTTGTACCTAAAATGAAGTCAAATTTGTTAAGTCGTACTTTAACACATTGTTTTTTGGTTAAGTCGTTCTTGAAATGGTTAAAGGTTTTTGGTTAAGTCGTACTTAAAACCATTCGGATTATGTTAATTGTACCAAAAATCATTCGGTTTTCTTGTTTTTATCTTTTTGTACTTAGGTTTCTTTGTTACTAAATTAAGAACTCTGCTTCTTAGACGTACTTCTAGCGTTGCTTTCGACATTAGCGGAAAACCCACTCGTTGCTTTGCAACGAGCTTTGCTCTAGTTATTCTTTTTTTTCTTCTAGACGTTTTTTAAAACTCAAATATCTTGCTTGTTTGTTGTCTTATAAATTTCAAATTTTCAGAGCTTATTGGTAGTTACTATTTCTCAATATATAAGGAAAATCGTTGAAATCAACACTTCCGGTAGCGAGTTATTCCCCTTTTTCCCAAAAATATAGGCATTCTTGTGCACGCAAAGGCTCTGAAACCGCTCACAGCATGTGTTACAAAGTCACAAATCTTAAAAATAGAGAGTTTGAACGTTGTCCTCTGAGTTTTGTTTTTACAATTTTCGTCCTTTAAGGTTTCGAAAAATTAATTTGAATTTGCGTTTCAAAAAATGCTGATTTTTGGTTGTGTTTTTGTTATGTAGCTCTTTAGTTTAAAATTTTCTCTAAACACATATAGAACAAAATATGTGCAAAATACCAAGGGCTTTCACTTGACACCATTAAAAAAGGGTTGGCCCCTTAAATTAGGGGTCTAGAGCCCTTAAAAGTCTTCGCTTTATAACTCAAAAATGGTTAATATTTCGCAATAGCTGTCGATAGAAAAGTTGTTCATTATTGTGTTATCAATGTCGTTACAAAATTATTTTGTACCGGTAATGCGTAATATGAGTGTAAAAAGCTTGTCTTGTTAACATGTACCTGTATGTCATTTGGCAAGTAAGCGAATCGTCTTCGTGCGAATAACGTACATAAATTAACAGCTGAAAGTGTACCAGTATATACGGGATGCTTTGATTCATTTGAAAAAGTCTCTAAAAAGTATACGTGTACATGTTTTTCTTACAGCCTTTTTTTTTTACAGCCACCTCTGTTTAGGTCCTATAGTGGACAACCGTTAAGAAAAACAAAAACGGGAAAATATAAACGTTCTTTTTCTTATCTAGTGAGATCACAGGTGCTTGTGGACTGGATCGTGCACTAACCCCCCCCCCCCCCCCCCCTTTTTCTATATTTTTTTTCAAAATTTTTTTTTTATTTCTTTTATTAATTATCATTAACAACCCCTTATATATGTCTCCAGCCGAAAAAATAAAAGAAATATCACGACTTGGTAGCATTTTATAATCACACTCGTTTCCCCTATATATATAAAGAGAGAAGGTAAGCAACTCCCGTTTGTTTACATTGAGGTACCACCTGGGATATTCAAACAATTACTATATCAAAAATCGCTATACCTTTGGTGTCATCTATTTTTCTCACTTCCACACATATCCTTCTATCTGAAAACTTATATAAATTAGCACGCTGAACCGTAATCTATCCAATTAATAAACATGTGTCACTCGCGACCACGATATTTTGAAACGTTTCAAGTAGAAGCTACGGAAGTTAGCTGCACAGCGACATCTATGCTAAGAACGATAACTCATCCCGTGTTCCGAATGTCATTGACTTAACGGTAACGCACGAGAGGCCCGAAAAAAAGTTCGGGAAAAGTTTTAGATTAAATGCAATCTGATTAAAATAAGATCTTTGATCCGCTCTGACAAATTCGATGTCGCTACACAAAGTGTAGCGACATCGAATTTGTCAGAGCGGATCAAAGATCTTATTTTAATCAGATTGGATTAAATGCAAAATTTCAGCATTTGAATATCTGCCGTCGTCTATGCCAGCCCACCTATGAAGTGTCTGGGCTTTCAAATCCTGGTAATGTGTTGCTGCAATGCCTGTAGAGCAAACTATTGATACTTCTTTTTTTTTAGTATACCTAATGTGTTTTGCAATTTTTTTGTTATGTATGTTTTGCCTGTCCCAGCTTGGCCAGTGATGACCAAGTTTTGGCCATTAATTGCTGCTTGAAAGGTAAACAATTGATCTACATCCATTTTCTTAAATATTGCACTAAAACTTTTCCCGAACTTTTTTCGTGCCTCTCGTGCGTTACCGTTAAGTCAATGACATTCGGAACACGGGATGAGTTATCGTTCTTAGCATAGATGTCGCTGTGCAGCTAACTTCCGTAGCTTCTACTTGAAACGTTTCAAAATATCGTGGTCGCGAGTGACAAATGTTTATTAATTGGATAGATTACGGTTCAGCGTGCTAATTTATATAAGTTTTCAGATAGAAGGATATGTGTGGAAGTGAGAAAAATAGATGACACCAAAGGTATAGCGATTTTTGATATAGTAATCGTTTGAATTTCCCAGGTGGTACCTCAATGTAAACAAACGGGAGTTGCTTACCTTCTCTCTTTATATATATAGGGGAAACGAGTGTGATAATAAAATGCAACCAAGTCGTGATATTTCTTTTATTTTTCGACTGGAGACATATATAAGGGGTTGTTAATGATAATTAATAAAAGAAATAAAAAATAATTTTTGAAAAAAAATATAGAAAAAGGGGGGGGGGTTGTGCACGGTCCAGTCCACAAGCACCTGTGAGTGAGATACATAAACTACATTTAAAAGAAAAAAACTTCCATGAAATAGATTTGAGTCATTTCAAATCGACCTAAATTCTTAGCTGTGTGCTTCATTACATAACCCATCTCGCCCGCGGCCGAGAAAATCGATCGCCAAGGTCGCGGCTGGACTACCTAGCGGTCAGCGGTTATCTAATACACAAGAATCGCGTCTGTCATATGTGATTTTATTTAGCCGCAAACACAAGAATCGTACACAATGACATTAAAGCTTACTCTTCTTAATTTGAATTAAACGATAGAGTGTCAATAAGAAATCGTTCTGTTTAATCATAAAAGCAAAGCCATTCTCGAACTGAAGCAGTATCAGACAGATAGATCAACTGTGGGATTAAAGGGGGAAAAAACTTATATTAAGTAGAGTTTAGTCATTATACTGGAAACATTGTAAATCTTCCTGGGTTCTGAGCTCTCTATGTGTGTTTTACCTTTACGTAATTTATCCGATCCCTCATCCGCGGCCGAGGAAATCGGCTGCACTACCTAGAGGTCAGCGGTTATCTAATAACAAGATATATATACAAGAACTGTTTCAATTTTATGTTCTTGAAGTTTGTTCACCTTCAATTTATTTAATTAAACATTAGAATGTGAATTGAGAAGCCCCTCTAAAAATTGATAAAAGCGATATTATTCCAAATCAGAAACATCATCAGACATAAATCAATTCTAAAATGCACTAAAAACTATACATGTACTAATAATGCTATAGATAAACAACGCAAAACCACAAAGATTAAACCTTAAAACGATAATCACCCCTAGAACATAGCCAAGGAGTTCCCGCGCGAGTGGACAAGTGATCCGCGGTAGCATTGTGTTCTTCTACATGTACTTTATCACACGTGCATGTTTATTGATATTTTGTATGATTCCAACTATTTGTTTATTCGAGATTTTGACCGGTACATGTAAGATTGACTTGTGTTTCAATTTAAGATTTATTTATTTACCCACGAATATTTCCGCTAAATACTGCTGAGAGGTTTTTTAGATATCGTAGAAAGTAGTTGACGTCTTCATAAGGTTGCACATAAAATGAGAGAGAGAGAGGGAGAGAGAGAGAGAGAGCGCTCAAAGTTGGAAGCATTATTTAGCCGAATTTAGAAAATGAAACAGTCCCCGAGCGTTCAAGGCAGGATAAAAAAAATCAAATATCAAATTAACACATGCGGTAGAGGCAATTGCAACTTCTCTGGCCTTTCCGGCAAGTTTGGAAAAACACCTCGAATGTATTAACATCACCGGATGTTCGAATTTTATAAAAAATGGAGTGTCTTCCCATTAAAATAAGTATCGGCAAGAAGTCTTGTATGTCGTTTCTGTGTTATATTTATATTGATACCTTTAATGAAGTATAGCTCACATCTCAACAGATCATAAAATGTGTTGTAATTATATCAAGTTTTATAAAAAGGGGGGTGTCATGGACGCCTAGGTTATACATTCGAAGTGTTTTTCCGAGCTTGTCGGAAAGGCCCGAGAAGTTTCGATTGGCGGTAGAGGCTGACACGATAAAAGAATTGTCCAGAATTGAGGGATTTAGTGATTATTTTTAAAATGTTCACATGAGTTTTTAAACAAGATTTGTTTAGATTTTATCGGTTTCATGATCACAGTGCAAGGGCTTTATTATTTTTCAAAATGTGGCGAAGACCTATTTTTGGCGACTACTTAACATGTGTACATTTTTCTCCTCAATGTATGTCACTTTCCCACCCGTGTGTTTATTCGGTCAGTCTATGCTAAGTCAATCCGCTCCACGTGCGACCGAAAATCTCGTGTCGCGTCTGCCCACATAGCTCAGAATATTGCCCCCGGGCTGCAGATCAGCAATTGATAAATGATTGAGTAACATTTGGACGGATGCTTTCACTGCAGCGGTCAATTGTTAAACAATAAGTGTCTAAATATTCGATGTCAATCAACCTCACATTAAAGGTGCGATATCGTAATCTGAGAATGTGCCTAAAAAAATAACCTGTTGAACACGCTAAACTTCTTTAGTTATGAACAGAATAAAATATATATTATCAGAGACATAAATAACTTAATAAGTTATTTATGTCTCTGGTTTTATAAGTTAACAGTTTTAAGTCAAAGATTAAATAAAATTTGTACTTAGGATTAGAAGTAATGATATACGACTACATTAAGCAATAAAGTCGGTCGATCGACATTAAATCATCAGAGTACTGCAAGTGTCGACTGCAAGTGTTTCTATTTCATGTAAAGATTCCTGATGACCGATGATGTGTCATGAACTTGACCCAGGGTCAGTTGCGCAAGTTCAAAGTCATATTAAACATGTGTCATTTCTTGTATTAATGGAAATGAGTAAAAGCTAGATTTTGACATAAAGATTACTTGTGACCTGTAAATATACCCTGCCTTGTCTGACTCACTAAAGAAAAAGAACCATCCATTATTCTCTGATAGAGAAATACGTGAGTAATGACTTCTTTCTTAGCGGGGATATCATTTGTGAGCTTGCTAACAGTACCTTTTAGATGGTCCAGTGGGAGCAATGCCCCCTTTCTCTCAACCAATATTTCCCTTAAGTTAACGCTTAGAAAATTGATTTTTGGGTAATTTCCCCCACTGCCACATCCACACTTTTATTATAATTAAATTAATTATATACATGTACATAAATGATGTACTTTTTAAAGTTATCCTAAACTTGAAGTAAGTTAAACGAAGAACTTGCCTGGTATGAAAATACTACTTTCTTGATTTCTTGAACTTACTATTCTCATATTGATAATCCAGTATCATTAAAAACCATTTCCTTTCTCCTTACACTCGCCAGGTTCTGAAATACTTGTATCAATAACAGATCCACCAATCTCCACTTGACCTCCACATTTGCATACAATCTAAATAAACACCTACTTAGCAAAGATATGCCTTTATCTGTTGTGGTGGTGTGGTGAAATACTCAATCTAGAGGTTACATAGAAAACAGGCATGAATTATTTTTTTGGTCTCCGTTTGAAGAGTTCCAATCAATTTTCTAAAGCTCTAATTGGAAAGAAGAAATGGTCGTGTAAAGATGACATTTCATCAATACAGGATCTGTCAGGCTCTGACAAGTGTCAGGAGAAGGAGGTGTTTTAATCAGACTGATGGACAATCCTTTCGCGACACGAAGTTGCGACGGAAGACCTACTCGTTGCTTTGCAACGAGCTCGGCTCTAGTTAAAGCACTATTTCTTTTTAAATCTATTGTATGACGATTACTTGTATAAGAAAGCTATTTTAAACAAATTCTTTAAAACGTGCTGAAATACAGACAATTTTAATGTGTAATACGTCATTAGTTTCATAGCGTGGTAATACGGAATCGGAAACTCACAGTGTTGACTCCGGACAAATCGGATCACACAATTTGACAGTATCCAGAAAGAAAACATTATATGTATATACAGAAATATTTATCAAACTTAGGGCGGTAACATTGTATTTAGCGATGTATCATTTTCAAAACTTGTTATCATAAGAAGAAAGCAATTTGATCAGCTACAAATCAATTTCTTGATAATGACTTGTTGTCTTTGAAAATACACTGTATTTTACACATGTAGGATTGCTTATTTACGTTTTATCGTATAAATAAGAGCTTAGTTTGCGTGGGTTTATTGTCATTAAATCTTGTTTTGCTTCGTTTGAGGATTGCTATCTTCTTCTATCGACCAATAGAAAAGAAATAATATAGTTCGGCGATGGTGTCTCACTCCAATGCACATTGTTAAAGGGGGTTTAAACCCAGGGTGTATCGCTTTAATGCATACATTTATGAAAATATACGGTTGAATTGAACTTATTAGTACGTGTGACCTTATAGATTGTCGAAATTAAATACATGTAAACGCTTGATATTATAAGTTTAGTTACGTTTATGCCCCGCTTTAATTCATGAACCATATTTAGTAAGAATATTGAAATCACAAGTATGCATTTAGAAAATAATTATTTTAAACAGAAGTTCAAATATCATTAAATTAAAATACGTTAATGAATAGAAAATGCATTACAGAGGCATGTGAAATATATACATGTATTTTATTTAATATTTCATCTAAGGCATCCCATTTATATCATTTAATGACTTTCATAAAATTACCTCTTGCTTAAATTTTATGTAAAGAAATTAATCGAACTACTTATCTACGGAACTTGTTGCAAAAAATGCTGCAAGGAATGGTAGGGTTAAACGATTTACCCATTTAGGCGTTTTTTATTGCCAAATATCATTGCTATTTATCTCAAGTTGACTTTGTATATCATTTGCATAATGATTAAGAGACGTACGAGTGATTTCTTGTGATCTTCTAGTACAGATTTTCTCTGAAAGAGTAAAATACATCTGATATTAATGAATCGGTATTCGATTTAAATTCACCCCAACTTAGAAGAGTGTTGATCCAGAAGTAATGTCACAGATGCGATAAAATCGTGTAAAACAGGATATCAAGAATCTTTGATCTGTACAGACATCTTTATTGCGTTCAGTGATTTAGATGTAACCAGGAAATAATTTTTGAAAACATTTGACGATTCTTTGTGGATGCATAGAACAACACCCGAATTAAAACATTTTATTATGGAAAATTATACACATAAACAGCAAATCAAACATTGCTTTTCGAGCAATTTTTGATTGTTCAAAGACAATTAAATAAACGAAGTCATTTTAGTTATTAATTCAATTTATTGACAAAACCACATGTCACACAACTTATACATACAGTGTACAAATATGATTAGTTCACAGATTTTCTTATGTTAAATGAAAAACGTATGAAATAATTCTTGTTGATTTAAGATAAGTGTTGATTCAATTCTGATAATGATATCGATGTTTCATCAATAAATAACTTATTTACAAAGACGACCTTGATCACTTTTTCTTCAATATTTTTTACGTTGTGATGTACTGTGTAATCAATTGAATTCATCGGGCCAATTTCGTGGTTTATTGTTCGTTGTTGTGGGGATGTTGTTTCGTAATTGTAGCATAGTTATAAGATCCAAAATGTAGATTTGCATTTTTATGGTAAGATTTGGAGAGATCCGTTTCCTCTCAGTTGACTGGCAATATTTACTCACCTCAGCAATATGGATAATTTTTCAATACCTATAGTCAAGATGGAAATAAATGGCATGCAGATATTATGACTTATATAAGCATGTAATCTGCTTAACACTAACGGAAAGGGTATCGGCATATAAACTATTTAAAGATATCTATGAAGTAACATGAGGTGTAACCATCATGATTTGTCGAGTCAAAAAGTGACACAATTGAGGTTAAACTAGCTGTATTATATAATTTGGTTATACATAAATGTATTTCACTTACTTCATTCTCAGATTTTTGTAAACTGATTGAACTCGTATCTTGTTTTGATTTTGATATATTTTTTTTTTGCTTTAGTGCAACATGAAATGATAATTTTTCACAACTAATCACTTTACATTAAAAATAAAGGCAAATATTGCAACAAATATTCAAATATGAATATCTCAATTGGTATCAACTTAAGGACGTTGTTTTCTCAGGGTTTGAGTTCTCAGATTCGGATTGTTATAAAGTCCAATGGTTTGAACATATTTTATTGTATATTTACCCGATGGGATTGGGCAAAAGTTTCATAACTTATTAAGCCCTCTCCTTAAATTTTCAAAAAATATTCAATGGCCATTATCTCAAAAAGAAGGTCATTGACCTACTTTTTTGAAAGTGAAAAATAGCATTACAAGGATAGGTCTTTAACACTCAATAGATGGTTTTACATTATCATCAGTGGGATTTTTTTTTCACTTTGAGTAAACGTATACCTTAACGTGCATAAAATGGTTTGAATTTTATTCATTGTGTGCTTTGAATTCTACAGAGTCGAACCTTCTTGTAATCAATAAAAGTGTTTGGGTAAATCAAACAGTACGGTTGTTCAGGGTAGTCCATTAATCTAAGCCTGTTTCGTTTTATGATTGTTATTAATGTCTGCCATCGACCAATAGAAACGAGTCTCACACAAAAGATTTAAATGTATCTTTTATACGGGTTAGACACTTTTATGAATGAATATGGGATCGTTTTCAACAAATACTTTGACACATTAAACAAAGTACGCAATGTCGCTCCGTATTAAATATGTCGCGTTTAAGTCATAACTAACACATTAAATTAGGCAACATCTTTTACTTTATTAATATTTTCATTTTATGAAAATGTATTTTTGCAACAAAGTTTTAAAAGCTCTATGATTTTTCACCAAGAAGCTTTGTTACGTCTAACAATTGCACGTGTTTTCAAAATCCCCATCTTTATTTTACGCTTGCTTGCTCTCTTGTGCTTTTCAATGGCAATTTCAAACGTTTCTAAACCACTCGATATCTTAATTGGTCAAACCCTTTTATGAATTCTTTTTTTTCTCGACGTTTACATTTTTTACCGTTTGTCACTTGTTTTTACACTAGTGAAAACTTTATATATTAAATAACAAAGCTAAATCTGTCAACCAAACATTTACTGATGATTTATTTTTTTGAGATGTCTTTTGCCTCAAATAAAAAGAACAGTTTTCCAAACCCAAATGTGCATTGCATTAAAACGCTAACTTTTTAGACGGAGGCTGTATAACAGCCTCCGTATATTGTGATTGTGTTGCACGTGACCTCAAATGATGAGGATTCCTTAAGCATCATCTAGTGGTGGAGGAAATAATCAATAATTATGAGATTAGATGAATAAACATGGTGGGCTTCTTTGTCTTTGTCGTATATCGTTCGCGTATTATCAATCGGAGACGTATTTTTCTTTACAGCCGCATTCCTCCCCCTCCCCCCCCCCCCCCCCCGGCAAGTGATTTAAGAAGTCAGTATGTTTTTACACGCTGATAATAGTGTCGCGCGTAAAAAAAAAAGCTAGAATTGACCCCAAAAAATGAGAGAGAGAGAGATTCGTTAAGAAAAAAGAAGTATACGAATTAAACTTCAAATATACAGTATATCAATCCTTAAATCAAACATCACAAACAGTGTAGAATACTTTTTGTTAGGAATACTTCTTTCTCCCTACTTGAAATGAAAACTTTAAGAATAAAAAGTTAATTTTCCCTTATCTTGGAAGGAACCCGTGGTGCACCTCGCGCGTTTATTGATTAACAGGGATAACACGTGGACTCGGACTGAAACTGCATGCTGGATTCAATTACAATGTACTATATTCTTTTGTGGATACAAATTTTATGAAGATATAATATTAGTATATTTCAAATGAATATACGTGAAATTACGCCTAAAACTCTCTCTCTCTCTCTCTCTCTCTCTCTCTCTCTCTCTCATAACGATCATAATAAGAGAATATAAGAGAATATCTGGATCGACGACACTCGTTAATCAAGAAACCCCTTCTGTAAGACAGAAGAGGGGGGGGGGGAGTGTTGTACGGTTAGACGAAGTAGTTTGCAATTTAGAGGTTATCTTTTGTCTTGAAGAGATGTGAAAAGTACATGCCGTTTTCTACCTTAGGTTTGCAAATCACTATACACAGGAAATAATATCGACTTAAATTAAATATAAACAAGAAAAGAAATGTGTACATAAAAAGTTTGCATTGTATTTCCACTTAGCCTACATTCTGAAATGAGGCATCCGGCAAAATTTACTATTTGCGCACGCATTGCGCCTTGCACTATTTTATTTACTATGCAGTGACAACTTTATTTAATATTTATATTACAAAGAGCATATTTTTTTGAATAGCTTAGTGTATGAAATTTTTGATTAAAAATAGTAAATTATCATCCTGTCAGCCAGACAGGCAACAAAGTGCTCATATTCTCAATATTCATTAAATTTTGCAATAGTTTGAAAATGCATACTGATAATCTTCCAGATTTAAAACATTGATATTAATCTAAATATGTTTTCTTTTAAAGAATTGAAATTTGAGCATGATGAGTTAGAGTTTGATTATATCACATATATAAATCATTTTTGTGTACTATTTGTAACAATAGGTGTTGCTGTAAAAAAGATTCAGTCATTGCCCATCTGAATCTAATGTCAGTATATAAGAAGTCATCAGTGTGCATAACAGTTCGTTTTGGGTTTTTTAAAAGGTTTGATCAAAAGAGAATAAAAAATTATACACGACTCAGAAGAACTAACAAAAACAAAAATGATCTTCATAAACTATGAAATGAAAGATCAAATTCCATTTGGATAAAATTAAAGGAATCTGAGACCAAATTGAATACATTTTTAAAACCTGAATACTATTTTTAAAAAACTACTGTTACAGTCTTAACTGATTGTGAAAATTGGTAGTTCTTTTCATTAAATTTCAGTCACAAATTATAATCCATGTATGAATTAAAATGGCGTAGTATTCTACTCAGACAGATGATGAATGCAAAGAATGTTTCTCAGCAAAAAAAAAGTTTGAGATATTAGTATTAAGAAATGGTAGACCCCTGATTTTGTGGACCTCGAGAAATTTACAAAAACATATCTGCTCACATGTACCAGAATTTCTGGTAATACTTCTAAAATCCAATCCTTTATTAGGTCAAATCAAATTAATTGGGGTTTAATTGGCATTTAAGATCTGTTGACATTCCTGGTTACAGAAAATGTTTATACATTATTACTTACTATGTGTTGTAAAAACAAAATCCTTCCTTTAACAACAATGATTCCATATTTCTGATTACTTTTATCGTTTGAAAATCCAACATCCGACATTTTTTTGCAGCAAGAAGCACACATGTCAATTTAAAGGTAATTTAACAGCTCAAAATTCTTACTCCTTATCTTAATTGCTGAGGCCTCAGGAATGGGATATCTAAGCTTAGAATTCTACATGTTTGAGTACATGGTTCTCAAACTTTTAATAACATTTAGCAAAATTTATTTACTTCAGATTTTAGGTAAGAGCAAGTTAGAAATCCCTTTGGTTGAAAGATACAGCGAATGGTAGAGTGAGTCGATTATTATGTTGCACAGAAGGTTTTCAGGAGTATTCAGATATGCATCCAAAGTCAGTTAAAGTGCCCCAAAAATTTTCAATAAACGGCTCAGAACAGATATCGCAAGAAATGTATAAATTTGGATAGAGCAATATCTGAATGACCAGAAAACACATATATGAGCTCTGGAAAATCAGATATTATATTTTTCAGACATATTTAACAAATCAAGTGTAATTTTAGAAGTGAATTACGTAACTTCATGGAATACTATACAAAATGTAAAATAAATTTTTATTGTAGCATTCAAAATAGTGTTTTAAGTAATAATACTTGATGCAGATAGAGTAACTATCCAATTAAAAACCATAGTTCAATGGAAAATTGACTATCAATTTTAAAATAGTCCATTTACCACATAGTATCTGTAAGGTAAAAAGTAAAAAAATGTTGTCTTAAAAGAAACTTATTTTATTTATTCTTTTTTAAAACTTACATACTTACATACTGCTTTCATTTGTATACCTTTTACGAAGAGATTTTTAAGTTTTTGTTATGTTGAAACTCAGAGGAAATATTTTTTTAGACATTTTTTTTTGGTCTTCTTTGTAACGTAATTCACATTAATTCTTTAAAGTGCAAATCAATACGTTTTTTTATGATTAAACAGCAGTATTTTTACAAATAAAACTATGGGAAATAAAAAAAATATATTGCAATACCTATGCAAATGATAAAATATATCTCCAAAGTGTTATGATTGTTTCAAATCAGATTATGGCACATTTCACATATCTTGTTAAATATCAGGGAAATTCAAAAGCTGCATGTTCTTAAAGAACATAATAACTACTTACTTACAGATAATAAAGCAATATTTTCTTGTGTCCATATAAATTTGATGGGAATGGGCAATGAATTATATTTCAAAATAAGTCTGTAGAATAAAACAAGCAACGTAACGTAATTCACAAACGAAGTTGTAAGAGTCAATATGGAAATAAAAATAAAAAGTAAATAAAGTTAACTTATTGAAGGGATTTTAATAGTTAATCACACAAACTTTGAACTTTTCTTCATATATTTCAGAAAATTTAAGCATATTTCTAGTCTCTTCCTGCTATACTGGGTCGTTCAAAGAGCAAAGAATATCACTATTTCTCTGTACTAGGAATCCAAGTTTTGTCTGTCTGTTCGGGCATTTAAAGGACTTTTCCCCACCTATCATAACTGTGATATGATATCCCTGGTCTTATTCGATAATTATTTCAACATACAGTGTACTATAAACCATCATACATGGTGGCAACATGCACGCATCTACTTGATACTTGCGTTCACCTAATCACCAACAATATAATTATATGTTCCAGTGCTTGCTTTCTGTAAAACTGTTGGTAGGGGTGTTACCCTCACTGCCTTGCCAAGGAACAGAGCTCATACAACAAGTTACCCACTTTTTGCAAGCCACATGGTACCAAATTGACGTTTTTGAAACTTGCGTCCCAGAAACATGATCTGCACGGCTATTACAACTCACAACCCCCCCCCCTCCCCCACCCCGTGAAATAACAGCATAATAACCTCTTTTTTGCGATAGTTTTCTCTAACCTTTGGTCTTTTTTGTTCCCAGGATTTCTTTTAAAGCTTTGCATATTTCATTCTAGTCATTATATTAAATTAAAACAGTAGTTATGTTTGTTCGTGAATTACGTTACACTGTTGTAAATTACGTTACACTCTAATATAGACTTATACCTCATTTAAACACCAAACGAATCAATGTTTCATATTTATGATATCAAAGTTTAACCTTTATTCTTCATTCTCAATATAAAATTCCAATAACATCATTAAAAACCAAAAAGTTTTATTCAGTCACAAATAAGCATAATCACACTTCTGACGATTGCGTACACAACTGTAGTAGTCAAAATGGTTACCGCATGTAAACTTTCTTTCTACAAGTGCGTGTATGTTAAGCGGTGTCAATGAATAAAGATTCATGGTGATTTTGCCCCCCTTTAGGATTATTTTACAATATAAAGTAAATCGGTCATAACGTAATTCACTGTAACGTAGTTCACAGTCTTGACTTTTAATCAGAATACGAAATAAAACTGTGGCAGTTAGAAGCATTGTGTATGTAGTAACAATGATAGGCATCGGTGTGTACATCAGTCTGGATAGTTGAAGTTTGTAGCATTCAGGAACTGTTTGCAAGATTGCGTAACGTAATTCACAATTTAATGTAAATATGGAAATTTTTCGAAATTTGTTATTCTTTTTTCAAAAATGGCATCTTTTGTTAGTGAGTCATAATATTTTTCATATCTTTGTAACTTTGTGATCAGTTTTATCCATTTAACCTCACGGTAAACGCCTATTACAATTTCATTATTGATGCAAGAAAATCGTAACGTAATTCACAGCATTAAATGGGACACTCAAATTTTGGATTGTATTTTTTTCTTCGGCCAACAGGGAGAAATTTATAGACAAAAAAATGTAAAGTCTATCCCCTGATCATTATAATATTCATCACTTTGCTTCCTATATTGGTGCTTTTAGATTATTTTTTTGTACCTAAATACGACCACTCTCGTTTGTGACATTTGGTTTTGATCAAATTTGGCTTATAAATTCTTTATTTTAGTACAGTAAATGGGATTAATACATCGTAGTATCTTAATTCATAAGTCAGTCATACCTAGATATTAAATTTAATCCCCTTAACAATTAAAGATGGAGAATTTTGTTTTCAAAAATCGCTTGTGACAACGAAAACTGGTTTTGGGGCACTTTAACTGACTTTGGATGTATGCATATTGAGGTCACGCGTCTTATCAGCTCGATCTATAATTCAGCAATAGCTGTGAACCAGGGAGTCAATTTGGATCTTCATATTAAGTCTTTATAATATGTAAAAATCAGAAATATTTTAATATTGGAAGGAAAAAATAATAATCGAAATATCTTCAAAAGAACAGGGGCGTACAGGGCGTTGCATGTCCCCCACTCGGAGCAATGAAGACGAAAGAATTTCAATTCAAGTAAGAATATTAATTTTTGACTTGTATGCATTGTTTTTATTATGAATTTCACAATGGAAGTCAATTGTGTGCTTTCATTCTATCAACGCGACAAGTATTAGTTTCCAAATTGAGCTGCACATCGTTTTTTGCCTAAATCTTGGATCATTCGGTGTTCTGAAAATTAGGTTTGAATGGGTCCTGACTCCATCCTTAAAGTATTTTTATTTAAAGAAAATGTTTATTTTTATTTTTTTATTGATTCATTAAAATGGAGTCTAGACCCATAATGGGTCAATTTGTGATTTTCACCAAAGAAAGGTTTTATTTTATTAAAGCTGCTTGGTCCGATTTTTTTGTAATTACAGTATCAAATTTTTTTTCATACAAATCATTTATCTTAGAAAGTTATGGACTTTCTCCTATTTACACCAGCAGAATCAGTCTCCTTTCAAAGTTAGAAATATTGAAAGTAAATAAAAATAATTTCTCTTTGGGCAAACGAAAAAACAAACCAAAATGCATCACGGGAATGTTTAGAAAAGGAAACCGCTTGGTTTCGTCCCCCGAATGATACGGGTTATTCAACCCGTATGCTATGCATCGATTGTAAAGAAAGCAGACTTTAGAAATATTAGCGAACAAATCCTACACATGTTTATTTGTAATTTGTCTGATCTTTCGACCTTAATTTAAAGCGGTGTCAAATTCGTAATACAACCATACCCGTCTCGTCGTCAGGGGTGAAATTTAACATGAGGCGAAATAATGCGGTACCTTTTAATGTCGTTTGTTTTGTTAGCAAATTTTGTACGTATCTTTCTTCATTGAAATTTGGCATAATTGACGTGTAAAACTACTGCAATGTCTATTATTATACATATACTAAGCATAGCCATCGTTTAAAAGCGTGCATGTAATTTGATATAAAATCGGACCAAGCAGCTTTAATTATTGTCAAAAAGTTTTTTTATTCACCCGTACTCTAATGTGTCAACGTAGCTCACTGTGATAGGTGGAGGCTCGTAGTCCATTCTTCTCAATGGCGAGGGTGTTCGAATCGTATATATTGCGTTTTATTTTAAATTCATTTGCCTGTAAGAAAAACGTGTTTTGCTCTTTTATTGATTATGAGAAAAATATCAAATTCCTTTTATATATTGACAACAATTACGTTATGTTCATGTTCTGTACAAACAATGTCGGATAAAAATAGCGCTAGCACAGATATGAAATCATTCTGTAATGATTAGAAAGCATCAGATAAAACAAAAAAGATACAAGGGTTGATCAAAAAGTAATGTCACACTATGTACTGTCCTTCTCATTAGCGCTGTATTGTATAAAATGATACATCAATGATATATGCATTGCAATAACAGCTTTTTGTTTCTTATCTTCAAATTCGGTGGATTTTTACAAAGATATTACAGTTGTTTTCCCCTTAAATTCTTACTGCTAATGTTTCTCTTTTGCGAAGCTAATATTTAAAAGAAACAAAGAAATAAAAGACTTCTCTTTGTTTAAGTGTCTTTTTTTTTTATATAAGATACCTAGTGTTGACTAAGAAATGCTGATAGAAGACACAATTTTGTAATGTCCATCTCCCAACTCTCAATAGTAATTTCTATTAGCTGTTGACAAAAACTTTGTTGACAAACTTAACTTTTGTCAAAGCAATATTTGTCTGTTAACATGATCAAAAAATATTTTAAATAATTATTTGAAAAAAATTTAAAATACAAAATCATTTATCTTAATAAATTTGATAGGTTGATATCAACCCATTCATATATGCAATCATGAAATCTATAAAAAAAAAACCAAAGAGAGCACTTTTTGATATTCATTGGGCGAATAGATGTAGAAACGACAACAGACAATAGTAGGTGAATCCTTGTTGAAAAAACCAATTAAATCTAAATTGTTGTTAATTTTAAACGATGTAATCTATTGAAGATGATATGAACATTTACGACTCATTTTATCATATTTTGTTTACCTGTTTATTTACATTTTCTAATAATGGTTACAAAATTCATGCACCAACGCTTTTGGTCACATTCATTAATGTTTAAAGTAGACATGAAAAGTTTTATTAGGTTTCTAATAAAAACTGTTATAAAAAAGTAACTTTGTAGCCATCTTAAACTCTTTGTTGGCTTTTCCTCAGATTTACAAAGAATAGAATTATAAAGTTTTTGAAGAATGATTGTATTTATTTTTTCCATTACATTAGAGAAAGAGAAATAAATAAAAAATGTTATATCGTTAACATCTGTCTACATTATCATATTTCATTATGTTGCTTTTGTATGTATCAATGACAAGACAATTGTTCGTTGTGCCGAGTTCAACCATTTCTGGTATCATCCTTTGATCAATAGGGTAGTTTAATTTAATGTTGTTTCGCCCCGAGTAATAAAAGTGATAGCAATCAACTTTTAGGTACATTTTTTTAAAAGTCTGTTATACCTATTTATGCTCTGTTTATTTTTTAAAACTAGTAGAAATATAAATGCTTTTTCAATTGAACACTTTTTAAATACCGCAATTTTGATAATTTTCCATACATTAAATGGCATCATATCATATAGTTTTCGTTTTATGTGTTTTTGTTATTCTCCTCTTACCTGCATCACAAAGACAAATCGGGATTTTTTGTTAAGATGTTTCTATTCAATTGTTGATAATCACTCAAAGTACATTTTTGCAACAATATTGAAATCTTTGATATTAAATGAAATTCTAAAGATTGTTGAAATGCTACTGTGTAACCAGGAAAATCTTTTTAAAAAACAAACCTTCTAAAGCATTATTGGCCAATATGATATCAAGCCGTGACGGCAGGATCCGGGAGTAAAAGTATAAAAGGTTCACGATTTAAAAGTTGAAGCAAACCAAAATCATCTGTTGAAGCTGATTTATATTTTCTTAATTGATATTTGCTGAAGCAGATTAATCTTTTCGCAGTTGCTGTTAAAAGTTATAAGGCAATGTTTCTCTCTTTTTATTTGCAATATTAAATATATTTTAATAGTAGTTAGAAACAATAACTGAAAGAATGTTCAACAGGCATTTACAATAGGTATTTTTTAATGCCCATATGTGTATCTTAATTTAATTTTTAAACTTCTTGCAGACTGACCAAGGATGAAGATCCAAATTGTATTTGGAGCATTAATGTGCGTAATTGCATGTTTGGGACAAGAATCGGTTCCTGAAGAAATAATGGAGGACGAAAGACGTAGGTTTTGAATTGTCATATATTCATTATAACTTAACAAAGATTATATCTCAGTTCTTATTCACGCATGAAACGTCTAAAACATAACCATTTTGAGCTTTTAAATTGAAAATATACTGTTGAGGAAACAATTACATCTGAAGTCTTCTTTAAATAAAACTGATCTCATGTGATCTTTTCGCGTTAAATCCCAATGTGCTTATGCAAAATAATTTTTCGTCAACTCTGTATCTGCAAAAGGAAATTGTTTTATTACTTGAGCTTAAAATGTACTATTTTCATCCATACCATACATAATGTTTTAGTATTTGACGAACGATCTAAAAATTCAGCTGTGGACAAGGTTAAACCAAACATTTGTAAGTTATATAGTTTCATAGAACATGATATTTATCAATTTCTTTTTAAATAAATGTTATGGTTATACATTACGAAGTCGTTTCTTCTTAAACTCAAATCTTAATAAAAATGAAATAAAATATTGCTTTAAAACATGCATAAATAAGCTATACACTTTACGTTTACCTTTTCAGTGCCTTTCTATAAAAGATCCTGCTGTCCAAGAAGAAATGGAATGTCCATCAACCTCGCTACTGGAACATTTTCAGGGAGCGTAGAAGGTGTATCATCGCCGACATTTCAGGATCAAACATCAACGAAGGCCAAATGTAGGTACATGGCGACTCTGCGGGCCAACTTTCAAAACCTCACAAGATGTCTTTATGACTGGCACCAGGACGGATGTGTGTCCTTTCCAATGTGCAAAAGGCGCATGCTCAGAATCGATATGTTCTTGGGAGAGGATAGAAAGGGATACATGTTCAATGTGGGAGATAGCCAAAGTAATAATGGATGGGGTAAGACACTTTTCTTGTGTTAATGATTGTTAATATGCAAATACAACTATGCTATTTTGATTTAAACTTTACCTTTTTTTGAAAGGTGGAGACTCTGGTCATACAAAACATGATGCGGAAATCTTCGGCTATTATCCTACCATTCGTGGATATAAATCTGATTTTTGCAAATCCGAGAAGTCAACCTGGGCAAACACACTTTTAAAACCCGGTGTCAGAAGAGTGACCATTTTTGCTGCCAACAACTACGCCAGAATTACCAATGACAACGGATTCGAAGTGAAGGGTTGCCACAAGTGTGCATTTGCTCTCAATGGACAAGACCCAGATGACCGTGCTAACACGCTATACATGGCCTTTAACAGGGTGATCGCGGCTAGCAATAGACGAGGAGTTGGGGTGTGTACCGTTAGAATCCGCTGGGAGTGTCCAGATTGTGAGAGATCTATTTTCCCATTTCCTCTAGGTGATAAAGCAGCTGATGTTGAATAACTCCTTTCTTGGCCGACTTTTTGTTTTTTATGTGTGATCCAAATCTATTACATATCTTCATTTTTTAGAAGAAGTTTTAAAATACAACCAAGTAAAAAAAATATTGTAAAAGGTAAAAATCATGCTTTAAAGTTGAATTGAATTATATAAATATTGAATAAATTACTTTTGTCAAAACAAATTTCGTCTGTTTACACTATTAAAAAGTATTGTTTAACTCAATGACTATTTATTTCTTCAGCAATATAAGTGTTTTAAGATAAAGCTGTTTAGACCGAAACTGTTGTGACCATTATGTTGTTTTTTTGTTAAATATATAATACTCTAGGTATGATTTGTTGTAACACATGTGTAAAAACCAAGATTCATAGGTAGATTTGAATCAGATTTCATTTTTTTTGAATAAACAATTAATTATAATTATACAATGCATAAATCTTAAATTTCTAAAATGATTTTCTGTACAGCACTGGTTTCCAATTTTTTGGTGAAAGATTATAATTCAGAAATTATTGTATTCTATCATATCATTTTAAGATTTGTGTTGTTTTGTTATTTGGGTTATTTAGAACTAAGTCTTTAAATTTACATTTTAATAAATAAATCCAAAGGTTTTTATTTTGTTGATATTTTTAGACGGTCCATAAATATAATTGAACTTACATTAAAGGACAGGTGACACAAAATCATTTCTTCTTTGATAAACATAAACCAGTTCATAACAATTTTCCCATTTGATGAGCATCGGATAAGAACACACAGCTCCCCCTTGATGGTGTATATATTTATTTTTCGTCATTTACTTCAATAAATGACATGTGTTCATTTCTATACCTGTTTTGTTTTCACTATGCTTAACATCAAAAAACTAAGTGCAGTTGTCTTTGCTTTAAATAACATAGGAACATAAAGCTCAATTAAGTTGAAAATCCCAGCTGTAGCCGATCTTTAATCCCTGTGTGTTATTCGTCAGCGACGATTTAGTTAGCAATCGGCTTCATAGGAATCAGAGCAAACAGACAAGGATTTATTTACCTAGGATAGTGTAATTTTGTTGCAAGTGATGATTTTGAAATAAATTTAAAGCAATATCAGATGAAAGTGAATTTATATATTTAAAAAAACCCCAACATATTTTATTAAATAGCTTAGTGTATGAAAATGTTGTGATGGAAAATAGTAGATTAACATCCTGTCAGCCAGACAGGCAACAACAATGTTAGATTATCAATATTCAGTAAAGTTGGAAATTGTTTGTAAATGCTTATTGATAATCCTTCAGATCAAAAACATTGATATTAATCTAAATATTTTTTCATTAAAAAATTTAACTTTGATTTTGATTATATAAATTATTCTTTTATTATATTTTATTATATAAATCATTTTTGTGTACTATTTGTAAAAATTCAGTCATTGCCCATCTGATTCTAATGTCAGTTTATAAGAAGTCATTAGTTTGCATAACAGTTCGTTTTTGGATTTTTTAAAGATTTGATCAACCGAGAATAAAAAATTATACACGACTCAGAAGTACTAATAAAACAAAGATGATCTTCATAAACGATGAAAAGAAAGATCAAATTCCATTTGGATAAATTTCAAGGAGTCTGAGATCAATATATTTTAAAACCTGAATACTATGTTCAAAACCATTGTTATTCTTAACTGATTATGAAAATTGGTAGTTTTTTTTAATCAAATTTCAGTCACAAATTATAATCCATATCCGGTATATAAATTAAAATGGCGTGGTATTCTACCCAGACAGATGATGAATGCAAAGAATGTTTCACATCAACTAATATTGTTGCATAAATTAAATAAAAAACTAACCTAACCAAATATCAAGCTCAAAAATGAAATTAAAAAAAGTTTGAGATATTAGTATTAAGAAATGGTAGACCCTTGATTTTGTGGACCTCAAGAAATTTACAAACATATTTGCTCACATGTACCGGAATATATAGATTTTTAAACTTCATTTGCATGAAAATTAATAAGAAATTTACCATTTATTTGGAATTAACTAAAAAAATTCATTTCACAAAACTGCATCGATTTACGTACACATTTATATCCTACAAGTTAAGAAATATCAACTGATAAATTACAAAAACGTGTACGTGTACATGTAGCTTTAACACACGCACGCGTACCCGTACACGTTTTAAATCTCAATCTCTCTAATGATTCCATATTTCTGATGACTTTTATCTTTTGGAAATCCAATATCTGACATTTTTTTCCAGCATGAAGCACATAGGTCAATTAAAAGTTAATTTAACAGCTCACAATTCTTACTCCTTATCTAAATTGCTTAGGACACAGGAATGGGGTATCTAAGCTTATAATTATACATGTTTTAGTACAGGGTTCTCAAACTTTGAAAAACAATTAGCAAAATTTATTTACTTCAGATTTTAGGTAAGAGCAAGTTAAAAATCCCTATGGTTGAAAGATACAGTGAATGGTAGAGTACTCGGTTATTCGTTGCACAGAAGGTTTTAGATCTCAGATTATTCAGATACGCATATTGAGGTCATGCGTCTTATCAGCTCGATCTCCAATTCAGCAATAGCTGTGAAAAAGGGAGTCAATTTGTGTCTTCATATTAAGTCTTTATAATATGTAAAAATCTGAAATATTTTAATATTGAAAGAAAAAAATAATAATCGAAACATCTTCAAAATTTAAGAAAATTAGAGGACATGCGGGATAGGCAATATCAATTTAAGTTTAAATATTTATTCCAAATTAGTAGTATAAGCTGACATACATTCTATTTTTATCGTTTCATTGAATAATAGAAACGTCATATCTCAAACAGGTGTCTACATAACTGGAGACAAGTACATATATTTTTATTTATTTTTTTTATTTGAGGAAGTGGTAGTGACTTTGATCTGACCTTTATGCAAAAACAAGATATTCAAATTTGATGAAACTGAAAGAATCGGTTATTACATTTCATTTATTTCATGTATAAGTCATGGTTAGTTTAAATTTTTTCACATTATTTTTTGTAAAGAGACCGCTATGTGAAAATCATTTATAATTATTCGTATGAAATAAATACTTTTGAATATTTTGTTTGTTTGTTTGAGTTAATGTATTTGATCCATATTAGGACCTAATTTTCTAACCTTTAATCTATCATGTATTAAATACTCTGCTATTAATTCGAGGCATTTTAGAGTAGAGAAAGGATTTACCAAAAGAAATTTACTTAAGCAATAACTAATTACTAAAGATTGTACAGGTTTTCAGGACAAAAGGGTCAAGCAAATTTCTGAAAATAAAAAAATAGATACATGTAGCATCAAAATGAATAAATTGTTTGGTGGAAAAAGTGTATATCATAATTAGGAAGAGGAATTTTTCTGAAATCAAATTTTATACCCGATATCATTTTTTAGAATCGATTTTTATTGATTAAAACATCCAAAGTCAGTTAAAGTGCCCCAAAAATTTTCAAAAAACGGCTCAGAACAGATATCGCAAGAAATGTATAAATTTGGATAGAGCAATATCTGAATGACCAGAAAACACATATATGAGCTCTGGAAAATCAGATATTGTATTTTTCAGACATATTTAACAAATCAAGTGTAATTTTAGAAGTGAATTACGTAGCTTCATGGAATACTATACAAAATGTAAAATAAATTTTTATTGTAGCATTCAAAATTGTGTTTAAGTAATAATACTTGATGCAGATAGAGTAACTATCCAATTAAAAACCATAGTTCAATGGAAAATTGACTATCAATTCTAAAATAGTCCATTTACCACATAGTATCTGTAAGGTAAAAAGTAAAAAAATGTTGTCTTATAAGAAACTTATTTTATTTATTCTTTTTTAAAACTTACATACTAAATTCAACAGAGAATTATGCATCTGCTTTCATTTGTATACCTTTTACGAAGAGATTTTAAAGTTTTTGTTATGTTGAAACTCAGAGGAAATATTTTTTTTAGACATTTTTTTTTTTGGTCTTCTTTGTAACGTAATTCACATTAATTCTTTAAAGTGCAAATCAATACGTTTTTTTATGATTAAACAGCAGTATTTTTACAAATGAAACTATGGGAAATAAAAAAAATATATTGCAATACCTATGCAAATGATAAAATATATCTCCAAAGTGTTATGATTGTTTCAAATCAGATTATGGCACATTTCACATATCTTGTTAAATATCAGGGAAATTCAAAAGCTGCATGTTCTTAAAGAACATAATAACTACTTACTTACAGATAATAAAGCAATATTTTCTTGTGTCCATATAAATTTGATGGGAATGGGCAATGAATTATGTTTCAAAATAAGTCTGTAGAATAAAACAAGCAACGTAACGTAATTCACAAACGAAGTTGTAAGAGTCAATATGGAAATAAAAATAAAAAGTAAATAAAGTTAACTTATTGAAGGGATTTTAATAGTTAATCACACAAACTTTGAACTTTTCTTCATATATTTCAGAAAATTTAAGCATATTTCTAGTCTCTTCCTGCTATACTGGGTCGTTCAAAGAGCAAAGAATATCACTATTTCTCTGTACTAGGAATCCAAGTTTTGTCTGTCTGTTCGGGCATTTAAAGGACTTTTCCCCACCTATCATAACTGTGATATGATATCCCTGGTCTTATTCGATAATTATTTCAACATACAGTGTACTATAAACCATCGTACATGGTGGCAACATGCACGCATCTACTTGATACTTGCGTTCACCTAATCACCAACAATATAATTATATGTTCCAGTGCTTGCTTTCTGTAAAACTGTTGGTAGGGGTGTTACCCTCACTGCCTTGCCAAGGAACAGAGCTCATACAACAAGTTACCCACTCTTTGCAAGCCACATGGTACCAAATTGACGTTTTTGAAACTTGCGTCCCAGAAACATGATCTGCACGGCTATTACAACTCACAACCCCCCCCCCCCCACCCCGTGAAATAACAGCATAATAACCTCTTTTTTGCGATAGTTTTCTCTAACCTTTGGTCTTTTTTATGTTCCCAGGATTTCTTTTAAAGCTTTGCATATTTCATTCTAGTCATTATATTAAATTAAAACAGTAGTTATGTTTGTTCGTGAATTACGTTACACTGTTGTAAATTACGTTACACTCTAATATAGACTTAAACCTCATTTAAACACCAAACGAATCAATGTTTCATATTTATGATATCAAAGTTTAACCTTTATTCTTCATTCTCAATATAAAATTCCAATAACATCGTTAAAAACCAAAAAGTTTTCTTCAGTCACAAATAAGCATAATCACACTTCTGACGATTGCGTACACAACTGTAGTAGTCAAAATGGTTACCGCATGTAAACTTTCTTTCTACAAGTGCGTGTATGTTAAGCGGTGTCAATGAATAAAGATTCATGGTGATTTTGCCCCCCTTTAGGATTATTTTACAATATAAAGTAAATCGGTCATAACGTAATTCACTGTAACGTAGTTCACAGTCTTGACTTTTAATCAGAATACGAAATAAAACTGTGGCAGTTAGAAGCATTGTGTATGTAGTAACAATGATAGGCATCGGTGTGTACATCAGTCTGGATAGTTGAAGTTTGTAGCATTCAGGAACTGTTTGCAAGATTGCGTAACGTAATTCACAATGTAATGTAAATATGGAAATTTTTCGAAATTTGTTATTCTTTTTTCAAAAATGGTATCTTTTGTTAGTGAGTCATAATTTTTTTCATATCTTTGTAACTTTGTGATCAGTTTTATCCATTTAACCTCACGGTAAACGCCTATTACAATTTCATTATTGATGCAAGAAAATCGTAACGTAATTCACAGCATTAAATGGGACACTCAAATTTTGGATTGTATTTTTTTCTTCGGCCAACAGGGAGAAATTTATAGACAAAAAATGTAAAGTCTATCCCCTGATCATTATAATATTCATCACTTTGCTTCCTATATTGGTGCTTTTAGATTATTTTTTTGTACCTAAATACGACCACTCTCGTTTGTGACATTTGGTTTTGATCAAATTTGGCTTATAAATTCTTTATTTTAGTACAGTAAATGGGATTAATACATCGTAATATCTTAATTCATAAGTCAGTCATACCTAGATATTAAATTTAATCCCCTTAACAATTAAAGATGGAGAATTTTGTTTTCAAAAATCGCTTGTGACAACGAAAACTGTTTTTGGGGCACTTTAACTGACTTTAGATGAAAAACAGGAAAAGATCATTATTAAAACACATTCCGCTCTTACATAGTGATGCCGAACATGAAAGTCATGTCTAAGTATACTGCGTATTAAACATATATATTACATTTCTGTTATGCTTCCAGATTAATTGAATCTGGGGCTATTGTGGATCGGACACCTCAGTTTGATTTGTTAAACATGATTCAATTTGGACATAGGAAAACATGAAGTGAAAATAGAGAATAGAAAGACTAATATTTCAAAATGAAGGCCTTATTTTTTTTTATTTGGACGATATGAAAATGACCAAAAAATGTCAAAAGCTCTACTGTAGAGGCTTTTTATTATTATTTTTAAAAAAAAAATTCCGGATTGTTGTTGCTGAAGCAATTGATGTACCTTTTGTGTTAGACAATTATCAATGTTTTGGACACACAAAATGATCTAATTTTCCCTACCTGTCTTTTTAAAACTATTTCCCTATATAATTTACTTATATAATAGTATGATACATGGACATTTGTAAAGTACATTGACAATGTACCTATAAATAATTTTTATTAACGGGTAAAAAAACCCAAAGAATTTTTCTTAATTATCATGAATTTTAAAAGCTAAGTGGAGATACTTCCCCAAATTACACAGTTGACAACAGGTCTAGAAATAGTATGGATAGTTTATTTTTTTATATCAAAATATCAAATATATTAACTAAATGCTATCAATCTATAGATTTAAACGATGAATTTTCTTATTATGATATGTAACAGTTTCACAAAGATATTTTTGAATGATTGTCACAATAATGATTTTTTGTTTTTAGGTTAAGTAATACCATAGGTAACCGACTAGATTCCGACTAGATTCGTAGTTTCCAAAAATACATGGATGGAAGTATGTCCATCCAATTTTTTTTTAAAACACATTTACGTTTCATTACAATATAAAAGTAAAACATCCTCTTACGGCAAAAAGGGTATAAATTACATCGAGAGTTTGATTCTAGCAAAGAATCATGGTGCTTTCAAAGCACACCAAAAGAGGACAAACATACAAAATGGCACAAAGGAAAAACATATATGCAGTTTATATGCATAAATGGTTTTGGAGGGTTTTTCAGTTAACAATTTGGGTGTACTTTTGCGGGGATGTTGCAATTTTTTAATCCTTTTTAATTTTGGCTGCTAATGCTTTGCCTACTTTTAGACTTTATTATAAATGTAGATCTACTGGTGACTTTCTTTATTTAAATAAATAGCTAGTTTTGACTGATAAAATGCTGATAAAAACCCCATTTCATAATGCGTAGCTCACAAAATTTATCGTAGTTGACAAATTGTGATTTTTGCGTCTTACCAGAAAACACTTAAGTCGATAATTCGTATAAAAGGATATTGAACGCTCTCATCTTTTTAAAAATAATGGTTGGTTGCAACCTATCCATGTATGTAATTAGGAAATTTATCAAATATACCCTTCTTGAAATTTCATTGGTCGATTGAAGGTAGATACAATATCAAATAAAAATAGGGAAATCCTTGCTGAAGAAACATTCGAGATTTAAATTGCTGCCATAAAAATAAAACGAAGTACGTCGGACAAAATTTAATATAATTGAAAGACATTTTCGTATTTATTACAATATAACAAAAATGTTTAAAGTAGACATGAAAAGATTTTTTTTTAGATTTCTAATAAAAACTGCTATAAAAAAGTAACTTTGTAGCCATTTTAAACTCTTTGTTGTTTTCCTCAGATTTCAAAGAATAGAATTATACAGTTTTTTGACGAATGATTGTTTTTTTTTATTATTTCATTACGTTAAAGAAAGAGAAATAGATAAGAAAGGTCATCTGTCTGCCTTATCACTTTTCATTATGTTGTTTTTGTATGTATCAATGATAAGACAATTGTGCGTTGTGCCGAGGTCAACTATTGTTGGTATCATCCTTTGATCAATAGGGTAGTTAAATTTAATGTTGTTTCGCCCCGAGTCATAAAAGTGATAGCAATCAACTTTTAGGTACATTTTTTTTTTAAAGATTGTTGTACTTATTTATGCTGGTTTACTATAAATATAAATGCTTTTTCCATTGAACACTTTTTTTATACCGCAATTTTGATTATTTTCCTCACATTAAATGGCAACATATCATATAGTTTTCGTTTTATGCGTTTTATTTATTTGTTTACAAAGACAAATCGGGATTTTTTGTTAAGGTGTTTCTTTTCAATTGTTGATAAGCAATTGTTGTTTTAGCAACAATATTGAAATCTTTGATATTAAATGAAATTCTAAAGATTGTTTAAATGATATTGTGTAACCAGGAAAACCTTTTTAAAAAACAAACCTTCTAAAGCGTCATTGGCCAATATGATATCAAACCGTGACGGCAAGATCCTGGAGTAAAAGTATAAAAGGTGAACGATTGAATAGTTGAAGCAAACCAAAATCATCCGTTGAAGCTGATTTATATTTTCTCAGTTGATATTTGCTGAAGCAGGTTAATCTTTTCGCAGTTGCTGTTAAAAGTTATAAGGTAATGTTTCTCTCTTTTTATTTGCATTATTAAATTTATTTTAATAGTAGTTAGAAACAATAACTAAAAGAATGTTCAACAGGCATTTACAATAGGTATTTTTTAATGCCCATATGTGTAGCTTAATTTGAATTTTAACCTTTTTGCAGACTGACCAAGGATGAAGATCCAAATTGTATTTGGAGCATTAATGTGCGTAATTGCATGTTTGGGACAAGAATCGGTTCCTGAAGATATAATGGAGGACGAAAGACGTAGGTTTTGAATTGTCGTATATTCATTATAACTTAACAAAGATTATGTCTCAGTTCTTATTCACGCATGAAACGTCTAAAACATAACCATTTTGAGCTTTTAAATTGAAAATATACTGTTGAGGAAACAATTACATCTGAAGTCTTCTTTAAATAAAACTGATCTCATGTGATCTTTTCGCGTTAAATCCCAATGTGCTTATGCAAAATAATTTTTCGTCAACTCTGTATCTGCAAAAGGAAATTGTTTTATTATTTGAGCTTAAAATGTACTATTTTCATCGATACCATACATAATGTTTTAGTGTTTGACGAACGATCTAAAAATTCAGCTGTGGACAAAGTTAAACCAAACATTTGTAAGTTATATAGTTTCATAGAACATGATATTTATCAATTTCTTTTTAAATAAATGTTATGGTTATACATTACGAAGTTGTTTCTTCTTAAACTCAAATCTTAATAAAAATGAAATAAAATATTGCTTTAAAACATGCATAAATAAGCTATACACTTTACGTTTACCTTTTCAGTGCCTTTCTATAAAAGATCCTGCTGTCCAAGAAGAAATGGAATGTCCATCAACCTCGCTACTGGAACATTTTCAGGGAGCGTAGAAGGTGTATCATCGCCGACATTTCAGGGTCAAACATCAACGAAGGCCAAATGTAGGTACATGGCGACTCTGCGGGCCAACTTCCAAAACCTCACAAGATGTCTTTATGACTGGCACCAGGACGGATGTGTGTCCTTTCCAATGTGCAAAAGGCGCATGCTCAGAATCGATATGTTCTTGGGAGAGGATAGAAAGGGATACATGTTCAATGTGGGAGATAGCCAAAGTAATAATGGATGGGGTAAGACACTTTTCTCGTGTTAATGATTGTTAATATGCAAATACAACTATGCTATTTTGATTTAAACTTTACCTTTTTTTGAAAGGTGGAGACTCTGGTCATACAAAACATGATGCGGAAATCTTCGGCTATTATCCTACCATTCGTGGATATAAATCTGATTTTTGCAAATCCGAGAAGTCAACCTGGGCAAACACACTTTTAAAACCCGGTGTCAGAAGAGTGACCATTTTTGCTGCCAACAACTACGCCAGAATTACCAATGACAACGGATTCGAAGTGAAGGGTTGCCACATGTGTGCATTTGCTCTCAATGGACAAGACCCAGATGACCGTGCTAACACGCTATACATGGCCTTTAACAGGGTGATCGCGGCTAGCAATAGACGAGGAGTTGGGGTGTGTACCGTTAGAATCCGCTGGGAGTGTCCAGATTGTGAGAGATCTATTTTCCCATTTCCTCTAGGTGATAAAGCAGCTGATGTTGAATAACTCCTTTCTTGGCCGACTATTTGTTTTTTATGTGTGATCCAAATCTATTACATATCTTCATTTTTTAGAAGAAGTTTTAAAATACAACCAAGTAAAAAAAATATTGTAAAAGGTAAAAATCATGCTTTGAAATTGAATTGAATTATATAAATATTGAATAAATTACTTTTGTCAAAACAAATTTCGTCTGTTTACACTATTAAAAAGTATTGTTTAACTCAATGACTATTTATTTCTTCAGCAATATAAGTGTTTTAAGATAAAGCTGTTTAGACCGAAACTGTTGTGACCATTATGTTGTTTTTTTTGTTAAATATGTAATACTCTAGGTATGATTTGTTGTAACACATGTGTAAAAACCAAGATTCATAGGTAGATTGGAATCAGATTTCATTTTTTTGAATAAACAATTAATTATAATTATACAATGCATAAATCTTAAATTTCTAAAATGATTTTCTGTACAGCACTGGTTTCCAATTTTTTGGTTAAAGATTATAATTCAGAAATTATTGTATTCTATCATATCATTTTAAGATTTGTGTTGTTTTGTTATTTGGGTTATTTAGTACTTAGTCTTTAAATTTACATTTTAATAAATAAATCCAAAGGTTTTTATTTTGTTGATATTTTTAGACGGTCCATAAATATAATTGAACTTACATTAAAGGACAGGTGACACAAAATCAATTCTTCTTTGATAGAAATAAACCAGATCATAACAATTTTCCCATTTGATGAGCAACAAATAAGAACACACAGCTCCCCCTTGATGGTGTATATATTTATTTTTCGTCATTTACGTTAATAAATGACATGCGTTCATTTCTATACCTGTTTTGTTTTCACTATGCTTAACATCAAAAAACTAAGTGCAGTTGTCTTTGCTTTAAATAACATAGAAACATAAAGCTCAATTAAGTTGAAAATCCCAGCTGTAGCCGATCTTTAATCCCTGTGTGTTATTCGTCAGAGACGATTTAGTCAGCAATCGGCTTCGTAGGAATCAGAGCAAACAGACAAGGATTTATTAACCTAGGATAGTGTATTTTTGTTGCAAATGATGATTTTGAAATAAATTTAAAGCACTATCAGATTACAGTGAATTTATACAAAAAAGAACATATTTTATTGAATAGCTTAGTGTATGAAAATGTTGTGATGGAAAATAATAGATTATTATTCTGTCAGCCAGACAGCCAACAACATGCTAAGATTATCAATATTCAAAAAGTTAGGAATTGTTTGGAAATGCTTATTGATACATGTAATCCTTCAGATCAAAAACATTGATATAAATATTTTTTCATTAAAAAATTTAACTTTGATTTTATTATATAAATTATTCTTTTATTATATTTTATTATATAAATCATTTTTGTGTACTATTTGTAAAAATTCAGTCATTGCCCATCTGATTCTAATGTCAGTTTATAAGAAGTCATTTGTGTGCATAACAGTTCGTTTTGGGTTTTTAAAGGTTTGATCAACCGAGAATAAAAAATTATACACGACTCAGAAGTAGTAACAAAACAAAGATGATCTTCATAAACGCTGAAAAGAAAGATCAAATTCCATTTGGATAAATTTCAAGGAGTCTGAGATCAATACATTTTTAAACCTGAATACTATGTTAAAAACCATTGTTATTCTTAACTGATTATGAAAATTGGTAGTTCTTTTAATTCAATTTCAGTCACAAATTATAATCCATATATGAAATAAAATGGCGTGGTATTCTACTCAGACAGATGATGAATGCAAAGAATGTTTCACATAAACTAATATTGTTGCATAAATAAAAAAGAAAACAAACCTAACCAAATATCAAGCTCAAAAATGAAATTAAAAAAAGTTTGAGATATTAGTATTAAGAAATGGTAGACCCTTGATTTTGTGGACCTCAAGAAATTTACAAACATATTTGCTCACATGTACCGGAATATATAGATTTTTAAACTTCATTTGCATGAAAATTGATAAGAAATTTACCATTTATTTGGAATTAACTAAATAAATTCATGTCACAAAACTGCGTCGATCTACGTACACATTTATATCCTACAAGTTAATAAATCTCAACTGATAAATTACAAAAACGTGTACGTGTACATGTAGCTTTAACACACGCACGCGTACCCATGCACGTTTTAAATCTCAATCTCTCTAATGATTCCATATTTCTGATGACTTTTATCTTTTGAAAATCCAATATCTGACATTTTTTCCAGCATAAAGCACATAGGTCAATTAAAAGTTAATTTAACAGCTCAAAATTCTTACTCCTTATCTTAATAGTTTAGGTCACAGGAATGGGGTATCTAAGCTTATAATTATATATGTTTTAATACAGGGTTCTCCAACTTTTAAAAAAAATTAGCAAAATTTATTTACTTCAGATTTTAAGGTAAGAGCAAGTTAAAAATCCCTTTGGTTGAAAGATACAGTGAATGGTAGAGTGAGTCGGTTATTCGTTGCACAGAAGGTTTTAGATCTCAGATTATTCAGATATGCATATTGAGGTCACGCGTCTTATCAGCTCGATCTCCAATTCAGCAATAGCTGTGAAAAAGGGAGTCAATTTGTGTCTTCACATTAAGTCTTTATAATATGTAAAAATCAGAAATATTTTAATATTGAAAGAAAAAAATAATAATCGAAACATCTTCAAAATTTAAGAAAATTAGAGGACATGCGGGATAGGCAATATCAATTTAAGTTTAAATATTTATTCCAAATTAGTAGTATAAGCTGACATACATTCTATTTTTATCGTTTCATTGAATAATAGAAACGTCATATCTCAAACAGGTGTCTACATAACTGGAGACAAGTACATATATTTTTATTTTTTTTTTTATTTGAGGAAGTGGTAATGACTTTGATCTGACCTTTATGCAAAAACAAGATATTCAAATTTGATGAAACTGAAAGAATCTTTCGGTTATTACATTTCATTTATTTCATGTATAAGTCGTGGTTAGTTTAAATTTTTTCACATTATTTTTTGTAAAGAGACCGCTATGTGAAAATCATTTATAATTATTCGTATGAAATAAATACTTTTGAATATTTTGTTTGTTTGAGTTAAGGTATTTGATCCATATTAGGACCTAATTTTCTAACCTTTAATCTATCATGTATTAAATACTCTGCTATTAATTCGAGGCATTTTAGAGTAGAGAAAGGATTTACCAAAAGAAATTTACTTAAGCAATAACTAATTAATAAAGATTGTACAGGTTTTCAGGACAAAAGGGTCAAGCAAATTTCTGAAAATAAAAAAATAGATACATGTAGCATCAAAATGAATAAATAGTTTGGTGGAAAAAGTGTATATCATAATTAGGAAGAGAAATTTTTCTGAAATCAAATTTTATACCCGATATCATTTTTTAGAATCGATTTTTATTGATTAAAAACAGGAAAATATCATTATTAAAACACATTCCGCTCTTACATAGTGATGCTGAACATGAAAGTCATGTCTAAGTATACTGCGTATTAAACATATATATTACATTTCTGTTATGCTTCCAGATTAATTGAATCTGGGGCTATTGTGGATCGGACACCTCAGTTTGATTTGTTAAACATGATTCAATTTGGACATAGGAAAACATGAAGTGAAAATAGAGAATAGAAAGACTAATATTTTAAAATGAAGGCCTTATTTTTTTTATTTGGACGATATGAAAATGACCAAAAAATGTCAAAAGCTCTACTGTAGAGGCTTTTTATTATTATTTTTTTAAAATTTTTCCGGATTGTTGTTGCTGAAGCAATTGTTGTACCTTTTGTGTTAGACAATTATCAATGTTTTGGACACACAAAATGATGTAATTTTCCCTACCTGTCTTTTTAAAACTATTTCCCTATATAATTTACTTATATAATAGTATGATACATGGACATTTGTAAAGTACATTGACAATGTACCTATAAATAATTTTTATTAACGGGTAAAAAAACCCAAAGAATTTTTCTTAATTATCATGAATTTTAAAAGCTAAGTGGAGATACTTCCCCAAATTACACAGTTGACAACTGCTCTAGAAATAGTATGGATAGTTTATTTTTTTATATCAAATATATTAACTAAATGCTATCAATCTATAGATTTAAACGATGAATTTTCTTATTATGATATGTAACAGTTTCACAAAGATATTTTTGAATGATTGTCACAATAATGATTTTTTGTTTTTAGGTTAAGTAATACCATAGGTAACCGACTAGATTCCGACTAGATTCGTAGTTTCCAAAAATACATGGATGGAAGTATGTCCATCCAATTTTTTTTAAAACACATTTACGTTTCATTACAATATAAAAGTAAAATATCCTCTTACGGCAAAAAGGGTATAAATTACATCGAGAGTTTGATTCTAGCAAAGAATCATGGTGCTTTCAAAGCACACCAAAAGAGGACAAACATACAAAATGGCACAAAGGAAAAACATATATTCAGTTTATATGCATAAATGGTTTTGGAGGGTTTTTCAGTTAACAATTTGGGTGTACTTTTGCGGGGATGTTGCAATTTTTTAATCCTTTTTAATTTTGGCTGCTAATACTTTGCCTACTTTTAGACTTTATTATAAATGTAGATCTACTGGTGACTTTCTTTATTTAAATAAATAGCTAGTTTTGACTGATAAAATGCTGATAAAAACTCCATTTCATAATGCGTAGCTCACAAAATTTATCGTAGTTGACAAATTGTGATTTTTGCGTCTTACCAAAAACACTTAAATCGATAATTCGTATAAAAGGATATTGAACGCTCTCATCTTTTTAAAAATAATGGTTGGTTGCAACCTATCCATGTATGTAATTAGGAAATTTATCAAATATACCCTTCTTGAAATTTCATTGGTCGATTGAAGGTAGATACAATATCAAATAAAAATAGGGAAATCCTTGCTGAAGAAACATTCGAGATTTAAATTGCTGCCATAAAAATAAAACGAAGTACGTCGGACAAAATTTAATATAATTGAAAGACATTTTCGTATTTATTACAATATAACAAAAATGTTTAAAGTAGACATGAAAAGATTTTTTTTTAGATTTCTAATAAAAACTGCTATAAAAAAGTAACTTTGTAGCCATTTTAAACTCTTTGTTGTTTTCCTCAAAGAATATATTTGAATGTTTGATTTCAAAGAATAGAATTATACAGTTTTTTGACGAATGATTGTTTTTTTATTATTTCATTACATTAAAGAAAGAGAAATAGATAAGAAAGGTCATCTGTCTACCTTATCACTTTTCATTATGTTATTTTTGTATGTATCAATGATAAGACAATTGTGCTTTGTGCCGAGGTCAACTATTGTTGGTATCATCCTTTGATCAACAGGGTAGTTAAATTCAATGTTGTTTCGCCCCCGAGTCATAAAAGTGATAGCAATCAACTTTTAGGTACATTTTTTTAAAGTTTGTTGTACTTATTTATGCTGGTTTACTATAAATATAAATGCTTTTTCCATTGAACACTTTTTTAATACCGCAATTTTGATTATTTTCCTCACATTAAATGGCAACATATCATATAGTTTTCGTTTTATGCGTTTTATTCATTTGTTTACAAAGACAAATCGGGATTTTTTGTTAAGGTGTTTCTTTTCAATTGTTGATAAGCAATTGTTGTTTTAGCAACAATATTGAAATCTTTGATATTAAATGAAATTCTAAAGATTGTTTAAATGATATTGTGTAACCAGGAAAATCTTTTAAAAAAACAAACCTTCTAAAGCGTCATTGGCCAATATGATATCAAGCCGTGACGGCAAGATCCTGGAGTAAAAGTATAAAAGGTGAACGATTGAATAGTTGAAGCAAACCAAAATCATCTGTTGAAGCTGATTTATATTTTCTCAGTTGATATTTGCTGAAGCAGATTAATTTTTTCGCAGTTGCTGTTAAAAGTTATAAGGTAATGTTTCTCTCTTTTTATTTGCATTATTTAATTTATTTTAATAGTAGTTAGAATTAATAACTAAAAGAATGTTTAACAGGCATCTACAATAGGTATTTTTTAATGCCCATATGTGTAGCTTAATTTGATTTTTAACCTTTTTGCAGACTGACCAAGGATGAAGATCCAAATTGTATTTGGAGCATTAATGTGCGTAATTGCATGTTTGGGACAGGAATCGGTTCCTGAAGATATAATGGAGGACGAAAGACGTAGGTTTTGAATTGTCGTATATTCATTATAACTTAACAAAGATTATATCTCAGTTCTTATTCACGCATGAAACGTCTAAAACATAACCATTTTGAGCTTTTTAATTGAAAATATACTGTGGAGGAAACAATTACATCTGAAGTCTTCTTTAAATAAAACTGATCCCATGTGATCTTTTCGCGTTAAATCCCAATGTGCTTATGCAAAATAATTTTTCGTCAACTCTGTATCTGCAAAAGGAAATTGTTTTATTACTTGAGCTTTAAAAGTACTATTTTCATCCATACCATACATAATGTTTTAGTGTTTGACGAACGATCTAAAGACTCAGCTGTGGACAAAGTTAAACCAAACATTTGTAAGTTATATAGTTTCATAGAACATGATATTTATCAATTTCTCTTTAAATAAATGTTATGGTTATACATTACGAAGTCGTTCCTTCTTAAACTCAAATCTAAATAAAAATGAAATAAAATATTGCTTTAAAAACATGCATAAATAAGCTATACACTTTACGTTTACCTTTTCAGTGCCTTTCTATAAAAGATCCTGCTGTCCAAGAAGGAATGGAATGTCCATCAACCTCGCTACTGGAACATTTTCAGGCAGCGTAGAAGGTGTATCATCGCCGACATTTCAGGATCAAACATCAACGAAGGCCAAATGTAGGTACATGGCGACTCTGCGGGCCAACTTTCAAAACCTCACACGATGTCTTTATGACTGGCACCAGGGCGGATGTGTGTCCTTTCCAATGTGCAAAAGGCGCATGCTCAGAATCGATATGTTCTTGGGAGATGATAGAAAGGGATACATGTTCAATGTGGGAGATAGCCAAAGTAATAATGGATGGGGTAAGACACTTTTCTTGTGTTAATGATTGTTAATATGCAAATACAACTATGCTATTTTGATTTAAACCTTACCTTTTTTTGAAAGGTGGAGACTCTGGTCATACAAAACATGATGCGGAAATCTTCGGCTATTATCCTACCATTCGTGGATATAAATCTGATTTTTGCAAATCCGAGAAGTCAACCTGGGCAAACACACTTTTAAAACCCGGTGTCAGAAGAGTGACCATTTTTGCTGCCAACAACTACGCCAGAATTACCAATGACAACGGATTCGAAGTGAAGGGTTGCCACAAATGTGCATTTGCTCTCAATGGACAAGACCCGGATGACCGTGCTAACACGCTATACATGGCCTTTAACAGGGTGATCGCGGCAAGCAATAGACGAGGAGTTGGGGTGTGTACCGTTAGAATCCGTTGGGAGTGTCCAGATTGTGAGAGATCTATTTTCCCATTTCCTCTAGATGTCAAGGCAGCTGGTAATGAATAACTTCTATCCTGGCCGACTATTTGTTTTTAATGTGTGATTCAAATTCATCCAAATGTTCATCTTTTGGAAACAATTTTAGAATTAAACCAAATTAAAAAAAAAAAATTGTTACAGGTAAAAATAATGTTTCAAAATTAAATTGAATTGAATTATATAAATATTGAATAAATTATCTTTTTCAAAACAAACTTTGTCTGTTTTCACTTTTAAAAAGTATTGTTTTAATTGAATGACTATTTCTTAAGCAATATAAGTGTTATAAGATACAGCTGTGTTTAGACCGAAACTGTTATGACCATTATGTTGTTTTTGTGTGTTTAAAATATAATACCTTAGCCTTTAAGTTTAGGTATGATTTGTTGTAACACATGTGTAAGAACTAAAATTCATAGGTAAGTATTAACGGTTGATTTAAGAAGAGGTTCAATTACATTAAACCTCTATTACCATGTTACAAGTTGAATTCAAACTCAAATAACAGAACATTTTTGTATAAATTTTGTAAATCATTTGGAGTTAATAACATACACACATTGCAATGCTACCATGCTGTCAACTTAATGTCAACTAAAAGCTCTGGAAAGTTGACTTAGTGACAGATGAATACCTTTTATTCATTTTAAGTTACTTGTTAGTTAACTGAATGGCGGAGCTTTATCATGAGGTATCCAGAAGAATAAATGAGAGAACTGCAGCATGTGGTATCAGGAGAACCATTAAATTAGACATCATTGATCTGTTTCCTATTATTTTTGCTATCAATTACATGTTTTACAATGCCCTAAATAGATATTGTTAAGATCTTCTAATGAAAGTAAGAAAAGCTTATTTTTTTTAATAATAAGCGTTTAAGAAATTTATGAACAGTTTTATAAAAATAGAGACAATGTGTATAGTAGAACGATTGTTTTAATATAATTAAAAGTAATGACCTAACAGGTATTATTGACGGTATGTACATGTATAGTAAGGTTAATATCAGACTGGTTAATGATATGATGAACTGATAGTACACCGAAAATAAACAAATATCAGTTCTATTTAGTATACGTATATATTCTAACACAGGTATTTGATACAGTAATTAAATCATTTAACATTCAAACTTTATAAAATTTGATTTTTTTTAAATCAATTAAAAATGATTTTTTTTAAACATATAAACATTGGTTGAACGAAATGGCATTACCAAATTTTATTGAATTATTCCTAAATTTGGCGTTAAATTTGACTATTTAAAGTAATCAAACAAATACTTATAGTTTGAACTATAATTTAATTTTTATACAGTATGACCGTGAACAAATGTAGTAAATGAAAAAAAATGACAATAACAAACTGTCAACCATCTCAAATAACCATAAAACGAAATACAAATCCAAAGCAGAGCAACACAGACCTCCAATAATATATAGGTAGGATCAAAGGTAGAGAATATAATAGTAATTTTTGAGGAAAAGTAAATCATAGAAAACCTCATTTACTGGTGGGTTTAAATGCCAGTACATAATTAACGCTAGAGCAAAATTATGCTAAGATTTCTACGAAATGTTGAAATATTCAAATCATAACGCAAAGTAAAAATCTTTTCAAAACTGCATTCAAATAGACATATATTTAATGTTTCATATAAAAAAGAAATTCGAGATATGACATGAAATAAGCTTATTTTAGGAAAAAGTGAAGCTCATTTGTTTTCTTGACTTTTATGAAATATAAGATAGATATGCCAAAATATGTCGACAGAAATATTAAAACGTTGTTCAAATATTTTTGTTCACAATCCCATGAAGATATCGTAATGCACAAACTATCTGGTTTGGTCTACACTGAAATTTACAAACCTAAATTAACAATACTCTAAAACTATCGACGTCTGAAAATGTTCATTTTCTTCTTGTCAATCTTCCGCCACATAATATAGTCCCTTATTAAACTCTGTAAATATTCAATTTTCTTTAACATATTTATTCAAAATAGTATATTTGACATTGTAAAATAAAAACATACGAGTAGAATAAATATATGCAGCAGAATTTTGATACTTGAGGTGACCCAAAATATTTACCCTGAAAAACAGAGGAACAGACCTTTTCAAGATAAACTTAGTTAGAGAAAATAAGCAAATTAGTCAGGCTTTTTTTTTAACTTTAGTACGTCAAAAAAAATAAGGGGAAATTACTAAATAACACAATGTTTTGATTTCCGGGTAATATTTTTTTCATTAATCATAAAAGAAAAGACAAGAGGGTTGATTAAAAAGTAATGTCAAAGATAAAATCGTGAAAATCGGTGTAATGTGACAATCCTTCGTGTATTGAGATAACAACCTATCATAGTTAAAATGAGAAAATGTTTAGTGTAATATTGAATTTACTTCGTAGGATGATATATTACAAGGTAAGGTAAAGATGGTAGCTGCAGAATAGCGACATCATTTCTGAACATTTGGCATTCTGGTAGAATTTCATTATTAAAACGCTTTTATAAAAGATTTTGTATAATTTTGTTGGCATTAAGTAGTTACTCATTTTGTGAGCTCAGTTTTATCGATGGCTTTTCAAAAAGACATGTACGTAGCTTTATAATACAGGCCTAGCCGATTAAATAAGAATATAGCTTTATATTTCCTACAGAGCGTATGTCTTTTAACTAATTTATTTGATAAAATTTAAAAATGCATTGTATCATTAGTCGTATGGCCGGCCTATTGACTACTCGAGATAGAGACAAAAAGCATCGCGTAGTTATCCGAAACGGACGGTGACATTTTCTCAGTTTGGTGAAGTCTGTGTTATATCTGTTTTGAAACGTTGTGTTGTTTTGGAGCTTTTTCAAATTTTGAAGCATGACATTAATTCTAGAGAAAAGACATCAATTCATGACGCGGCGATGCCACGTATATATCCTTTTATAAACAGCAAAATCTTCTGAATTATTCAACGAAATAAATTCAACTTAAATATTTGGCTTTTAAAAATTTGATGAATCATTTTATTCAACACGGCGCTAATGAAAAGTGCGTTGCATAGTGTTACATTACGCTTGAATCAACCGTTGTGTATATTTACTTCAAATAAATAATAGGAAATGTTGATAAATGGAATAAAACTAATCTTACAAATTAAGAAAATAAAACAGTTATAGATATACTAAACCAAACACTAGAATTTATAAGTCGGTACAGGAAAAGACTTTTTGAATTTATTTGAAATTTTTAAAAACAATTCAGAGAAGCACTTCAATTTAAAAATATGAGATTGGTGCATCAAAATCCTAGATATTTAAAACTTTTTAGGGTGCTGACTAGAGCCAGACTTTAAAAAAACTGAAAAAATGTGTCGAATTAAATTTACTTTTTACAATAGAGGAGTACAACGTAGTATTATGACATGAAAGGATACACATTACATCAAACGTTTGCACATAGCAAAAAGTCACAGTGCTTTTAAAGCACACCCAAAGAATAAAGAATACAAAATGTCACACAGGAAAAACACTTTTAGATTAGTTTTTTAAAATCTAATAATTTGGGTGTTATTTTGACAAAGAAAATGCAATTTTTTACTCCTTTAATTCTGGCTGCTATTGCTTTGACTTTGTGTAGCTATTTTTTAGACATTCAAATAAATTAAAATAACTTTTGAGTTCCTTTGCTTATTCAGTAACAAGTGTTGCGTAGTGATAAAATGCTGATAGAAAACAACACGTTGTGATGTTCATCTCATCATTTATATCTTATTTAACAAATTGTGATTTTTTACTTCGATGAGAAGACATTTATATCGATTATTTGTAAAACAGGATGTCAAACATTTTCATCTTTATTGAAGTTATGATTTATGACAACCAATCCTTATATGTAACCAGGAAATCTATCAAAAATAAATTTCTTGAAATGTCATTGGTCGATTGAAAGTAGATACAATATCAAACAATAAAAGGATAAAGAAATGCACTTGATTTAAATTGCTGCGATCAAAGTAAACAAGTCGAATGGAATTTATTTGAAACGCATTTTCGTATTCATTACAATAAAACAAAACAAAAAACAGAGAATAGATACATTAAAGGATATCATAGAATTATACTATGAAATGATATAGATTACATCGAACGTTTCCTCCTGGCAAAAAATCAAGGTGCTTTCAAAGCACACCTAAAGATTACAGAAATACTAAATGCAATTCATTGCAATACCAGTTTTGTGCTTTTTTTTCATCTATTGATATAGGTATACTTTTGAGAAGGATATTGCATTTGTTTACCCCTTTGATTATTGCTGCTAATGTGTTGCTTGTGTTTGATATTATTTAAGAAAATACAATAAATGAGGATTTCCTTTTTGAGTTTTTCATTAATGTAATTAAATACCTACTTTTGATAGATAAAAAGCTTACAGAAAGAACAATAATTTTCATCTTCAAACTTTCGTTAATAATTTTTATTTATTTTGTAATCCTAAAGACGATTGTCTTTGCTGTCATACACACATTTTGTTTCATTTTTTTACTAATGTCTATAAATCCAGTTGGGGACAAAGACACATTTGTCAAATCGAAATGTCGTGTTTACATGGATTTAAAGATAAGTTATTGTTTTTTCCTTGAATCTTTTTATTCCTCAGCAATATAATAGGGTTTAGCCATCTAAATTCCGTTTTTCAAAGGGCCTATGAAATTGTTCAAAGTTCCAAGTGTCCTTAGCGTTTTCAGTCTTTTCAGACGTCACTGTCTTTGGGCTATTTGTTTAACACGACCAAATCTGTGACGTCATACATAAGTTCGTCAGTAATTTCGAAAAAAAAAAATCCCCTTTATCCCAAACCCATGTCATTTTTTTTTTTTACCAAATCTGTTTAAATTTGTCTTTCAAATATTTCGGCTATACCTCGTGATTTTTTGTTGTAATTTCAGAGAGACTTTTATTGGCCCATCAAAAATTCCACTATTCCAATCGTAACGACTGTAAACACGTTTACTAAGAATTGTCAAGGCGTATATATCGCTCACCTGTAGTGCAAATCTGCTTCGTAATTGACGTTGTGCTTAAGTGTCCAAGTAGCGCAGTGGACAATGCACACGCTTGTCACCGCTGCGACCCGAGTTTGATCCCCCTGAGCGACAGTGGTTGTATGTAATAGGGTATGGCGTTCGCCCGCTTAGACAACGTGGGGTTAATATCCGGGTACTCCCGCTACTTCAATCATCAAGGCCCCCTCGCGCTAACATCCGTGCCAACAAGAGATATCAATATTAGTTGTAGAACCTGCTTATCAATAGTTGTAAAATAAATAAAGTTCAGTTGTGTTTGCTTTAAAATATATACTTGTTCCAGGTTTTCACTTAATACTTTTATTCAAAACTACCTTATAATCATTTTAAACTCATTTGTCGGCCTTTTCTCAGATTAAGAGAAAATGGAATTGTACATTTTTTGAGAATGATTGGTTTTTTTTATTTTTATAAGCTAAAGAGAAATGAATGAGGAACGTTAAATGGTTAAAATCTGCTTACATTATCACTGGTCATTATGTTACCTTTTGTATGTAGCAATAGTAAAACAAATGTTCGTACGCCGAGTTGAATCATTGCTGTTTTCTTCCAAACATTGTTAGTTTGCTTTAATCAAATGTTGTTTCGTACTCAGGCGGAAAAGCATATATATTTTCAATGAATGTAAATGTACAATTGAGATTCATATAGATCTGGATATGATTTTTCATACGTTTTTAAATTCTCTTACCTGTATGACTAAAACAAATCGAGATTTTTGTGTAGGTGTTTTATTCAAAAGTTGATTATAATTCCAAATACTCTTTTTAGCTTCAAGATTGAAATCTTTGATTTTAAAGGAAGTTCTAATGTTTTTATTTTATTGTGTAACCAGGAAATCGTAAAAAATAAACCTTCTAAAGCGTCATTGGCCATATGGTCGTGAATACGAAGCATCAAACACTTGTGGCAGCATCCGGGAGAAAAAGTATAAACAGGGGCTCGATTAAAGAGTTGAAACAAACCCGAATCGTCTGTTAAACTGATCTATCTTTTAACAGTTGGCATCTTCTGAAACAGAGATTTCTTTATAAAGTTACTGCTAAGAGTTGAGAGGTAATGGTTTTATCTTCTTACTTGCATTTTAAAATATGGTTTCATAAAAACCATTAAGAATTGATGAAAGAGTTATTACAAGACTTTTGCAATAGATTTTTTTTTCAACTGTCAAAATGTCTAGCTACTTTTTCTTAACCGTTTTGCAGATTTACCAAGTATGAAGGTCCAAGTTACATTTGGAGTATTAATGTGCGCAATTGCATGTATGGGACAGGAATCGGTTCCGGAAGAAATAATGGAGGACGAAAGACGTAGGTTTTGAATTTTTTATGATGACGTTACAATGATTATCTCTCAAATTTTATTCACATATTAACTTTTTTAAAAGTTACATTTATTGATTTACTCAAAAGGTTCATTTTAAGTACTCTTTATATGCAACTGATCTAATGTGATCTTCTCACCTGAAAATCGAGTGTACTTGTATATAACGTCTTTCACCAAATCAGTATTTTAAAATGCTAGCAGGTACCAATGAATGTTAAAACATTTGTTTTAAGTCTTCATGGATTATTTTTAAAAAAAAATAAATATGAAGCAAATAGTGTTCTTTAGATTATATTTGTGCTATTTTGCATCTTTTTTCTTAATTTAGATTAAATAAATATAAGTTTAAATAAAGGGGTTCAAAGGATATATTATCCAGTGTCTAGTAACCACGCATCGCATTAGAGAACTAAGAAAATAAAAATCGTATCATAAACAAGAAAAATATTATTCTTACAAATATTTCCATGATTTCTTTTTTTTTTTGTCACGAAAGCTTCTTTTATAAGATGATTGAGCTTGAAATGCACTATTGAATACGTTCCGTTTCAGGGTTCGAAGAACGTGCTATGAATCCAGCGGTGGACAAAGTTACACCAAATATCCGTAAGTTATATATCTTTATAAAAACAGATAATATATTTTTAATTTTTCTACTAAATACTTATGATTGATAAGAACTATCCTAATGCAACTCTACTCTAATGAAATCGGTAAAATAAAATATTGCAATAAACATGGATAAATATCTTACACACTTTACGTTTACGATTTTAGTGCCTTTCTATAAAAGAACCTGCTGTCCAAGAAGGAATGGAATGTCCATCAACCTCGCTACTGGAACATTTTCAGGGAGCGTAGAAGGTGTATCGTCACCAACATTTCAGGATCAAACATCAACGAAGGCCAAATGTAGGTACATGGCGACCCTGCGGGCCAACTTCCAAAACCTCACGGGATGTCTTTACGACTGGCACCAGAACGGATGTGTGTTCTTTCCAATGTGCAAAAGGCGCATGCTCAGAATCGATATGTTCTTGGGAGAGGATAGAAAGGGATACATGTTCAATGTAGGAGATAGCCAAAGTAATAATGGATGGGGTAAGACAAAATTCCTTTTGTTAATGATTGTTAATATGCAAATACAACTATGATATTTTGTTTATAAACTTAACCTTTTTTTGAAAGGTGGAGACTCTGGTCATACAAAACATGATGCGGAAATCTTCGGCTATTATCCTACCATTCGTGGATATAAATCTGATTTTTGCAAATCCGAAAAGTCAACCTGGGCAAACACTCTTTTAAAACCCGGTGTCAGAAGAGTGATCATTTTTGCTGCCAACAACTACGCCAGAATCACCAATGACAACGGATTCGAAGTGAAGGGTTGCCACAAGTGTGCTTTTGCTCTCAATGGACAAGACCCGGATGACCGTGCTAACACTCTATACATGGCCTTTAACAGGGTGATCGCGGCAAGCAATAGACGAGGAGTCGGGGTGTGTACCGTTAGAATCCGCTGGGAGTGTCCAGATTGTGAGAGATCTATTTTCCCATTTCCTCTAGATGTCAAGGCAGCTGGTAATGAATAACTTCTATCCCGGCCGACGTTTTGTTTTTCATGTGTGATCCAAATTCATCCAAATGTTCATCTTTTGGAAACAATTTTAGAATAAAACCAAATTAAAAATAATATTGTTACAGGTAAAAATAATGTTTCAAATTGAATTGAATTGAATTATATAAATATTGAATAACTTACTTTTTTCAAAACAATCTTTGTCTCTTTATACTTTTAAAAAGTATTGTTTTAATTGAATGACTATTTCTTAAGCAATATAAGTGTTATAAGATACAGCTGTGTTTAGACCGAAACTGTTATGACCATTATGTTGTTTTTTGAGTTTAAAGTATAATACCTTAGCTTTTAAGTTTAGGTATGATTTGTTGTAACAGATGTGTAAGAACTAAAATTCATAGGTAAGTCTTAACGGTTGATTTAAGAAGAGGTTCAATTACATTAAACCTCTATTACCATGTTACAAGTTGAATTCAAACTCAAATAACAGAACATTTTTGTATAAATTTTGTAAATCATTTGGAGTTAATAACATACATACATTGCAATGCTACCATGCTGTCAACTAAATGTCAACTAAAAGCACTGGAAAGTTGACTTAATGACAGATGAATACATTTAGTCATTTTAAGTTACTTGTTAGTTCACTGAATGGTGGAGCTTTATCACGAGGTATCCAGAAGAATAAATGAGAGAACTGCAGCATGTGGTATCAGGAGAATCATTAAATTAGACATCATTGATCTGTTTCCTATTATTTTTGCTATCAATTACATGTTTTACAATGCCCTAAATAGATATTGTTAAGATCTTCTAATGAAAGTAAGAAAAGCTTTTTTTTAATAATAAGCGTTTAAGAAGTTTATGAACAGTTTTATGAAAATAGAGACACTGTGTATAGTAGAACGATTGTTTTAATATAATTAAAAGCAATGACCTAACAGGTATTATTGACGGTATGTACATGTATAGTAAGGTTAATATCAGACTGGTTAATGATATGATGAACTAATAGTACACCGAAAATAAACAAATATCAGTTCTATTTAGTATACTTTTATATTCTAAAACAGGTATTTGATACAGTAATTAAATCATTTAACATTCAAACTTTATAAAATTTGAATTTTTTTAAATCAATTAAAAATGATTTTTTTTTAAACATATAAACATTGGTTGAACGAAATGGCATTACCAAATTTCATTGAATTATTCCTAAAATTTGGCGTTAAATTTGACTATTTAAAGTAATCAAACAAATACTTATAGTTTGAACTATAATTTAATTTTTATACAATATGACCGTGAACAAATGTAGTAAATGAAAAAAATGACAATAACAAACTGTCAACCATCTCAAATAACCATAAAACGAAATACAAATCCAAAGCAGAGCAACACAGACCTCCAATAATATATAGGTATGATCAAAGGTAGTAAATATGATAGTAATTTTTGAGGAAAAGTAAATCATAGAAAACCTCATTTACTGGTGGGTTTAAATGCCAGTACATAATTAACGCTAAAGCAAAATTATGCTAAGATTTCTACGAAATGTTTAAATATTCAAATCATAACGCAAAGTAAAAATCTTTTCAAAACTTTGCATTCAAATAGAAATATATTTAATGTTTCATATAAAAAAGAAATTCGAGATATGACATGAAATAAGCTTATTTTAGGAAAAAGTGAAGCTCATTTTTTTTCTTGACTTTTATGAAATATAAGATAGATATGCCAAAATATGTCGACAGAAATATTAAAACGTTGTTCAAATATTTTTGTTCACAATCCCATGAAGATATCGTAATGCACAAACTATCTGGTTTGGTCTACACTGAAATTTACAAACCTAAATTAACAATACTCTAAAACTACAGAGTTTTCATTAATCATAAAAGAAAAGACAAGAGGGTTGATTAAAAAGTAATGTCAAAGATACGATAAAATCGTGAAAATCGGCGTAATGTGACAATCCTTCGTGTATTGAGATAACAACCTATCATAGTTAAAATGTGAAAATGTTTAGTGTAATATTGTATTTACTTCGTAGGATGATATATTACAAGGTAAGGTAAAGATAGTAGCTGCAGAATAGCAACATCATTTCTGAACATTTGGCATTCTGGTAGAATTTCATTATTAAAACGCTTTTATAAAAGATTTTGTATAATTTTGTTGGCATTAAGTAGTTACTCATTTTGTGAGCTCAGTTTTATCGATGGCTTTTTCAAAAAGACATGTACGTAGCTTTATAATACAGGCCTAGCCGATTAAATAAGAATATAGCTTTATATTTCCTACAGAGCGTATGTCTTTTAACTAATTTATTTGATAAAATTTAAAAATGCATTGTATCATAAGTCGTATGTCTGGCCTATTTACTACTTGAGATAGAGACAATTGCATCGCGTAGTTATCCGAAACGGACGGTGACATTTTCTCAGTTTGGTGAAGTCTGTGTTATATCTGTTTCGACACATTGTGTTGTTTTGGAGCTTTTTCAAATTTTGAAGCATGACATTAATTCTAGAGAAAAGACATAAATTCATGACGCGGCGATGCCACGTATATATCCTTTTATAAACAGCAAAATCTTCTGAATTATTCAACGAAATAAATTCAACTTAAATATTTGGCTTTTAAAAATTTGATGAATCATTTTATTCAACACGGCGCTAATGAAAAGTGCGTTGCATAGTGTTACATTACGCTTGAATCAACCGCTGTGTATATTTACTTCAAATAAATTATAGAAAATGTTGATAAATGGAATAAAACTAATCTTACAAATTAAGAAAATAAAACAGTTATAGATATACTAAACCAAACACTAGAATTTGTAAGTCGGTACAGGAAAAGACTTTTTGAATTTATTTGAAATTTTTAAAAACAATTCAGAGAAGCACTTCAATTTAAAAATATGAGATTGGTGCATCAAAATCCTAGATATTTAAAACTTTTTAGGGTGCTGACTAGAGCCAGACTTTAAAAAACTGAAAAAAATGTGTCGAATTAAATTTACTTTTTACAATAGAAGAGTACAACGTAGTATTATGACATGAAAGGATACACATTACATCAAACGTTTGCACATAGCAAAAAGTCACAGTGCTTTTAAAGCACACCCAAAGAATAAAGAATACAAAATGTCACACAGGAAAAACACTTTTAGATTAGTTTTTTAAAATCTAATAATTTGGGTGTTATTTTGACAAAGAAAATGCAATTTTTTACTCCTTTAATTCTGGCTGCTATTGCTTTGACTTTGTGTAGCTATTTTTTAGACATTCAAATAAATTAGATTAATTTTGAGTTCCTTTGCTTATTCAGTAACAAGTGTTGCGTAGTGATAAAATGCTGATAAAAAAACAACACGTTGTGATGTTCATCTCATCATTTATATCTTATTTAACAAATTGTGATTTTTTTACTTCGATGAGAAGACATTTAAATCGATTATTTGTAAAACAGGATATCAAACATTTTCATCTTTATTGAAGTTATGATTTATGACAACCAATCCTTATATGTAACCAGGAAATCTATCAAAAATAAACTTCTTGAAATGTCATTGGTCGATTGAAAGTAGATACAATATCAAACAATAAAAGGAAATAACTGGATAAAGAAATGCACTTGATTTAAATTGCTGCGATCAAAGTAAACAAGTCGAATGGAATTTATTTGAAACGCATTTTCGTATTCATTACAATAAAACAAAACAAAAAACAGAGAATAGATACATTAAAGGATATCATAGAATTATACTATGAAATGATATAGATTACATCGAACGTTTCCTCCTGGCCAAAAATCAAGGTGCTTTCAAAGCACACCTAAAGATTACAGAAATACGAAATACAATTCATTGCAATACCAGTTTTTTGCTTTTTTTCATCTATTGATATAGGTATACTTTTGAGAAGGATATTGCATTTGTTTACCCCTTTGATTATTGCTGCTAATGTGTTGCTTGTGTTTGACTATTATTTAAGAAAATACAATAAATGAGGATTTACTTTTTGAGTTTTTCATTAATGTAATTAAATACCTACTTTTGATAGATAAAAAGCTTACAGAAAGAACAATAATTTTCATCTTCAAACTTTCGTTAATAATTTTTATTTATTTTGTAATCCTAAAGACGATTGTCTTTGCTGTCATACACACATTTTGTTTCATTTTTTGACTAACGCTCTATAAATCCAGTTGAGGACAAAGACAAATTTGTCAAATCGAAATGTCGTGTTTACATGGATTTAAAGATAAGTTATTGTTTTTTCCTTGAATCTTTTTATTCCTCAGCAATATAATAGGATTTAGCCATCTAAATTCCGTTTTTCAAAGGGCCTATGAAATTGTTCAAAGTTCCAAGTGTCCTTAGCGTTTTCAGTCTTTTCAGACGTCACTGTCTTTGGGCTATTTGTTTAACTCGACCAAATCTGAAACGTCATACGTAAGTTCGTCAGTATTTTCGAAAAAATATCCCCTTTATCCCAAAGCCATGTCATTTTTTTTTTTACCAAATCTGTTTAAATTTGTCTTTCAAATATTTCGGCTATGCCTCGTGATTTTTTGTTGTAATTTCAGAGAGACTTTTATTGGCCCATTAAAAATTCCACTATCCCAATCGTAACGACTGTAAACATGTTTACTAAAAATTGTCAAGGCGTATATATCGCTCACCTGTAGTGCAAATCTGCTTCGTAATTGACGTTGTGCTTAAGTGTCCAAGTAGCGCAGTGGACAATGCACATGCTTGTCACCGCTGCGACCCGAGTTTGATCCCCCTGAGCGACAGTGGTTGTATGTAATAGGGTATGGCGGTCGCCCGCTTAGACAACGTGGGTTAATATCCGGGTACTCCCGCTACTTCCAACATCAAGGCCCCCTCGCGCTAACATCCGTGCCAACAAGAGATATCAATATTAGTTGTAGAACCTGCTTATCAATAGTTGTAAAATAAATAAAGTTCAGTTGTGTTTGCTTTAAAATCTATACTTGTTCCAGGTTTTCACTTAATACTTTAATTCAAAACTACCTTACAATCATTTTAAACTCATTGGTCGGCCTTTTCTCAGATTAAGAGAAAATGAAAATTGTACATTTTTCGAGAATGATAGGTTTTTTTTTTAATTTTTATAAGCTAAAGAGAAATGAATGAGGAACGTTAAATGGTTAAAATCTGCTTACATTATCACTGGTCATTATGTTACCTTTTGTATGTAGCAATAGTAAAACAAATGTTCGTACGCCGAGTTGAATCATTGCTGTTTTCTTCCAATTATTGTTAGTTTGCTTAAATCAAATGTTGTTTCGTCCTCAGGCGGAAAAGCATACATATTTTCAATGAATGTAAATGTACAATTGAGATTCATATAGATCTGGATATGATTTTTCATACGTTTTTTAAATTCTCTTACCTGTATGACTAAGGGGATTTTTGTGTAGGTGTTTTATTCAATAGTTGATTATAACTCCAAGTACTCTTTTTAGCTTCAAGATTGAAATCTTTGATTTTAAAGGAAGTTCTAATGTTTCTATTTTATTGTGTAACCAGGAAATCGTAAAAAAATAAACCTTCTAAAGCGTCATTGGCCATATGGTCGTGAATACGAAGCATCAAACATTTGTGGCAGCATCCGGGAGAAAAAGTATAAACAGGGGCTCAATTAAAGAGTTGAAACAAACCCGAATCGTCTGTTAAACTGATCTATCTTTTAACAGTTGGCATCTTCTGAAACAGAGATTTCTTTATAAAGTTGCTGCTAAGAGTTGAGAGGTAATGGTTTTATCTTCTTACTTGCATTTTAAAAAATGGTTTCATAAAAACCATTAAGAATTGATGAAAGATTTATTACAAGACTTTTGCAATAGAATTTTTTTTCAACTGTCAAAATGTCTACCTACTTTTTCTTAACTGTTTTGCAGATTGACCAAGTATGAAGGTCCAAGTTATATTTGGAGTATTAATGTGCGCAATTGCATGTGTGGGACAAGAATCGGTTCCGGAAGAAATAATGGAGGACGAAAGACGTAGGTTTTGAATTTTTTATGATGACGTTACAAAGATTATCTCTCAAATTTTATTCACATATTAACTTTTTTAAAAGTTACATTTATTGATTTACTCAAAAGGTTCATTTTAGTAAACTTTATATGTAACTGATCTAATGTGATCTTCTCACTTGAAAATTCAGTGTCCTCGTATATAACGTCTCTAACCAAATCAGTATTTTAAAATGCTAGCAGGTACCAATGAATGTTAAAACATTTGTTTTAAGTCTTCATGGATTATTTTTTTTAAAAAAATAAATATGAAGCAAATAGTGTTCTTTAGATTATATTTGTGCTATTTTCCATCTTTTTTCTTAATTTAGATTGAATAAATATGTTTAAATAAAGGGGTTCAAAGGATATATCATCCAGTTTCTAGTAACCACGCATCGCATTAGAGAACTAAGAAAATAAAAATCGTATCATAAACAAGAAAGATATTATTCTTACAAATATTTCCATGATTTCTTTTTTTTTGTCATGAAAGCTTCTTTTATAAGATGATTGAGCTTGAAATGCACTATTGAATACGTTCCGTTTCAGTGTTTGAAGAACGTGCTATGAATCCAGCGGTGGACAAAGTTAAACCATATATCCGTAATTTATATATCTTCATAAAAACAGATAATATATTTTTAATTTTTCTACTAAAGACTTATAATTGATAAGAACTATCCTAATGCAACTCTACTCTAATGAAATTTGTAAAATAAAATATTGCAATAAACATGGATAAATATCTTACACACTTTACGTTTACGATTTTAGTGCCTTTCTATAAAAGAACCTGCTGTCCAAGAAGGAATGGAATGTCCATCAACCTAGCAACTGGAACATTTTCAGGGAGCGTAGAAGGTGTATCGTCACCAACATTTCAAGCTCAAAAATCAACGAAGGCCAAATGTAGCTACATGACGACTCTGCGGGCCAACTTCCAAAACCTCACAGGATGTCTTTATGATTGGCACCAGGGCGGATGTGTGTCCTTTCCAATGTGCAAGAGGCGCATGCTCAGAATCGATATGTTCTTGGGAGATGATAGAAAGGGATACATGTTCAATGTAGGGGATAGCCAAAGTAATAATGGATGGGGTAAGACAAAATTCCTTTTGTTAATGATTGTTAATATGCAAATACAATTATGATATTTTGATTAAAATTTAACCTTTTTTTGAAAGGTGGAGACTCTGGTCATACAAAACATGATGCGGAAATCTTCGGCTATTATCCTAACATATATGGATATAAATCTGATTTTTGCAAATCCGAGAAGTCAACATGGGCAAACACACTTTTAAAACCCGGTGTCAGAAGAGTGACCATTTTTGCTGCCAACAACTACGCCAGAATCACCAATGACAACGGATTCGAAGTGAAGGGTTGCCACAAGTGTGCTTTTGCTTTCAATGGACAAGACCCGGATGACCGTGCTAACACGTTATACATGGCCTTTAACAGGGTGATCGCGGCAAGCAACAGACGAGGAGTTGGGGTGTGTACCGTTAGAATCCGTTGGGAGTGTCCAGATTGTGAGAGATCTATTTTCCCATTTCCTCTAGGTGACAGAGCAGCTGATGTTGAATAATTTTTATGTGAACAGATAATTATATTTTCAAAATGTGATCCAAATTTTTTATAAGTCTTCATCGACTTTCTTAAAAAGTTTAAAATAACTCGTAAAAATTATGCACAATTATTGTCAATCAAATTATCAAAATGTTGAGTACATTACTTTTTTGTCATAACGAACTTTTTCTGTTTACATGGTTAAAAAGTATTACTATTACTTTTATCAAAATGTTATTTCATATCCTCAACAATATGAGGTGTATTAAGATGTAGTTGTTTAAACCAAAACTATATAGAACATCAACTTGTTCATCGTCATTTAATAATTCCTTAGAATAACAGAACATTACTGTTTTCTCGTTGTTGATATTTTTGACTCTACACAGCTTACAATTCAGTCAATGTAATGGTATTTGTCACTCCTTGACTTTTACCTTTTATGACAATATGTCACAACATGGCGATTTCAACTCATTTGGAAACTGTTTGTGTTTATTTTTGCAGCACAAAAGGTATAACTAGTTTATTAATTACCAGCAGGCCCCAAGCTCGAATAAAGCAGGAATTTTTGTTTAAGTGAAAATCAATTATACTTTAAAATTTGATTTTAATCCCAAAATTGAACTTTTTCCATCATTGTCAAGTCAAGTGCAAGCTTGAATTTCATATTCTTTATGGGATATGAACAGTTGGACTTATTTTTGGGAGTTGATTTTTAATCAACTCTCCTATGCAGTCACTCGGACAAACCGAAAGTGAAACAGTGTTTGGACCTCAGCACAAATCATTGCTCCTGACAAGACTTAATTCTTGAAAATAATTGATGAATTCGATGTAATGTATGCTAAAGCATTGTTTTTCAAGGAATCTTATTTACAAATACCTTAAAAATAGTCAGATTTTAAATGGTACGAACAATTTGAATATTTTTGGTAGTCGTATGTATTCCTACGCCAGAGTTCAATATAGTCTCGTTCAACTCGACGCTCGGCTATCTCCGTAAACCCTTGTCGGAGATTAACGGTGTCAGCCGAGCGTTTGCTTGAACGAGACTATAGTTCAATATTGCTTGGATTCATACAATTTTCGAGAAATATTTCTACCACTGATACATAGTTTGATTGAATTAATTTTATCTTTAAATATTATTTAACATGATTCATTTGGAGGTTTCTCGACATTCTAGTCGAAAAAGTTCAAAAATTCATATTATAAAAATATGCGTAATTCAAATTAGAAACTACGTATACATGTACTTGTCATGCAAAATAACATATCATTGATCTTTAAATAAATAAACATCGACAAAATCAACTCCCGCCAGTTCTTCAGTACTTTGATTTTAACTTTGCTAAGGGGTGTGGAGGACCCTTAATGTCAACTGAAAGGTCTTGAAAGCTGACAGAATGACATTTATATGCCAACAAGTGATCTTCAAGTTATATTTCAATTGACTGAACGACTGTGCCTGATTTTTTGTAATCAAGAGAATAATGAAGTTAGACAGAAGTTACATTTCAGCAGACCCGATGGCAGAGCTACATCATGCAGTATCAAATATCATTAAAAAGACTTTTTTCAACAGTTTGCTATTCTTTAAGCTATCAAAGAAATACGATAAAATATCAAACAAATAACTTTAATAATCCTCGTATTGTTCGCCTAGTCCTTATGAAAATGGTGTTTGTATATGAGCGTTGAGCGTATGAACAGTTTCTAAGGCAAGGCAAGCTACCGACAAACAAGTTAATAAAACAGGACTATCAACAGTCTTGGTTGAAGTCATCTTTTCGTAAGTTCTATGGTCGATACAACGACCTTGTTAGCAAATACAATCTTCCACTGGGTCGCATGCTGATTGACGTTTTTCATACAAATTGTAAGACCATAATTAATCATCTAATTGTCTACGGAGTTTTCAGTTTTTCCGCGATTACGACACTGGTCGATCAGCAGAGGATGCCCACTTCTTCATGGCAACTGGTCCTACCTCTATCTTTTTGGAGGTCCGTGTTGCTCTGCTTACAATTTGTATTTCGCTTTATGGATTATTGAGATGGTTGACAGTTTGTTATTTTCATTTTTGCACACTTTCCACGATGCGACCCCAAAAGGTAGTGACACTGTGTGTTTGTTAAGAATTTTCTCAATAAATTTCTATTATAAATATACTAGTTTTACAAAAAGAGACAGACATTACATGTTTACTCACTTATTCATTGTAAATGTACGTTTAACTGGCGAGAAAACTATGAGTCTCTAAAATCTTTTATTATGAAAGATATTCGGATAACGACATTAATCAAATTTTTAATCATTCTTTATCTAATAACAAACTTTATCACATCTAATTTCAATTTTTGTAGGACTTTTTTAGCTCACCTGAGCTGAAAGGTCAAGTGAGCTATTCTGATCACATTTTGTCCGTCGTTCGTCCGTCCGTCTGTCTGTCCGTCTGTAAACTTTTCAGATTTTGAACTTCTTCTCTAAAACCACTTGACCAAATTCAACTAAATTTGGCTCAAAGCATTCTTATGGAAAGATGAATATAAATTGCAGAAATGAAAGAAAAATTTTCATTGAAAGCGGAGAAAACCTCAAACTGTAAAAAAAAAAGGGGGGGCTGCATTTTTAAAAATCTTCCTCTCAATAACTACTGAGGCAAATTCAACGTTATTTAGCACGAAAAATCCTTATGGGAAGGAAAATATAAATTGAAAAAATTATGGGGTAATTCTGTTTCAAATCTGAGTTATTACGAAAATAATAAGAAAGAAAAGTCGTGTTTCAAGCAATTTATAGCATCCATGAGTCTTGGTAAAATGGGTAGGCATGACCGGGCCAGGGCAAAACAAAAGATTGACAATTATTAATTTGCTAATCTCATTAAAATTTCAAGATATTAACTGACCAGTATATTTGTATTCGCCGTAGATATTGATGCAAAATTATGAGTAATTGGAATTGACGATTGCCGATCTGCCCCGGCTTTTATTTTGCCCCGGCCCGGGTTTGCTTACCCATTTTACCAAGACTCGTATTCCATAATTCTAAAACGAGGTTCTTTGTTTAAAGCAGCCATGACATTATATGATAAACGGGTCGATCTGACAATGATGAATTTGTTTGTTGTTCAACAGTTCGTGTACGAAGGGAATCTTTGAAACATGTAAAATACATTGGTGCCGATTTTGTGAAGTAAATTGAAGCTAAATATTTCAATGCGTTAACAGTTTTCACATATGACGGTGGTGTTAGCTTGTTGTGATTTTCGTTTCGTTTTCATTTATGCTTTGGGTTAACCTGGGAAATGTCGCTTGTATTTCCTGATTTTTACGTATCAAATCAAACAGAGACTTCGGTAAATCAAACAGTTTACTGTTTACTTGCGCAAATTGTATTAAGAATGAACTAAAATGCAATTCATTCAGGCTATCGGTAATTCTGTATCATATTTTGCGTAATGGTAGAATAATGCACTATATTTTGTTGAGATGCTCGGCATTTTCTCGAGTTTATTCAGTTTAAATAGAGTTTAATATCGCTGACGGAAATATGTAGGTATATACATGTATATGATTCATTTCGAAAAATAAATTGTGTTCTTTATTTGTTATAGTGCATGTTTCTTGTGTTTAATTGTTTACAATTTCTATTTACTTACCATATTTGAGTGTTAAGCTTCGAATTATAAGCAAGATACAGAGATTTGCTCACAATTCTATGTTTGTACACAGATCTGAGGCCATTCATTTTTTTTCCATTTTAAAGCCGAATAGAAAATACCAAGTTAAAAGGTGCAATTATCTTCTTCACATATATACATGTGGGATTTTTTTGATAAAATACAATAACTATTATATTTAAAATAAAAATACAATAATACAATAATACAATAACTAGTAAGTAGTTGAGGAAGAAAATGTACCTATATGCTCTCATATATCGCTTTATTAAGTGGGGGAGGGGGCAGAACGAAAATACAGGGAATTAGAAGTTATATAACAGTGTACCCCTACCAAATATTCAGTTCTATATCTTGCGTAGGATTTTCTTATTCTGGGTAAAAACAGTATTTCATGAAGGTACAATGTCAAAGATTACGTGTATGCAAAAATAAGTGTAAAATTCGAATACTTTACAATATTTATTTTTTTGTTATTCTACCGAGGGCCATATGGCACAATATCTTTTGAACGCCCATTGTTGCTCAGGCCTCAGGATCATGAAGCAATCTTAGACTTAAGTAAAAAATTGTATACTCTCTTAATGTCTCTAGATTGAAAAAACTGACAAAATTGAAATGTTACTAAAATTGGCTTGATATAAAATTGTTAATTACAAATTTTGATCGTCATTTGATTATAAACAAAATTTTTATGGCTGACTGAAATTTTGTCTTAAGTCTGAAATTCCTTCATGATCCTGAGGCCAGCAGGTGAGCGATGTGGCCCCATGGGCCTCTTGTATCAAATCACATGCAGATAGTGTAATCATCAATTAACCTATTTGTAGATTTGAACTTTTTTCTTGATTTGTAAAATTACATAATGCTTTGTTGATAAAATATCTTATCACTCAAAGTTATTCTTATATAATAATACTTGACTTCAATCATAATGAGAAAAATCAAATTGATATGACAGGTGATTAAATGAGAGAACATACGTCCTAATTGCATCCATTATCGTTAACTTTATTGATCATGAAAAAAAATTGACAATATTCGTAACGATTAATATTCGTGTTGTTTTATATTAGTGTGATGCTGACGAGTGACGTTTTATAAATATAATTTTTTTAGTAAAACATCGGTTTTGTGAATGGAATGTTAGTATACCATTCAGCCATCTTGTCAACATATAATATTAAGAGTCGATTATCATAGATATCTCGTTATAGAATATGTTCTTATCAAAGGTAATGAATCACGGTAGCAAAATAAATACAATTGCGAACATTAACACTATCTGAATAATAAAGCCGTTTGCAATCAATTTTAGTATCATTTGCATTTTCGTAGAATATACAATACACACTAGACTTTAAATGTATTTCTTTTAAAACCATATGACTTGGGCACTACAGAACATTATGACGGGGGTTTCCGTCAAAAGCGTGTGTTTAGTATGTAACGGTTTTACAATATATGTGATCATAGTTTACAAAAGATTGGTTTATTTAAGGATATATTGCATTTTTGCGACGAAAATGTGTAGGTTGTGATCAACGGTTTTAACCAGCTGCTTCGTTTGAATATTTTTCACAATGCGGAATCTATGGTCATTCTGCTCTATTATTGTTAGTTTTATTACGTCATAAACATCATCATACAAGAACTAACCTGGCTTCTTAAAGTTTGATCGCGACTAGCAGTGGACAAGATAATTGAGTTCATTCCATCATAATCCTTTGAAAGGGGCTAAACTGTGAAATAAGAGCAATTTCACATTGTCTCCTTGATGTTAAGATGGTGGTGAACAAAAATTGTAGTTTGTAGAGTTTTTAAAACATTTTGTACTTGTCTTTTAAGAAATAAACACTTAACATTTCATCGCGATATGAACTTGGTTGGTCGCGTGTTAAATCCTGTGAAGCCCGAAGGATTCTTTTTTTGGCTGTTAATTACCTAAATTTACATTTGAAAAAGGCAAACTTCTTAGAATTAAAATTACCGAAATTTTATGTTTACAATAATTCAAGTGATAGGAGCATGTTATGATCATTGTGACGTCATGAAAAAGCTTTTCTATAGATTCAAATAAGGGAGCACATTTGCACATGTAAATAATTAGCTATGAGAATGATGAACAAAGTGTTATATATTTAAGCCTTCTACATTTTTATGTGATTTAAATATCTCTTTATTTTACTGATATTTATTTACTGTGTAATTAAAACAATATCAAGCATTCCTATTTTTTGATTCCGATATTCATGTTATTACGCGTATTTGCTTAAAGAAGAAGAACCTGATTCGTGCACTTAAAAGTAATTGTTACGAACATCGAATTCCCAATATTACTTCACAATTAACAAAACTCAATGAAATTCGCTAATGTCGCAATAACTGTTCCTATACATCATCAATACACACTTTATAAAAAGCAAGTAGTAGCTGACTTTGCTACTGTTTAACATTATATAACATGTACAAGTTTCTTTGGGGGATGCCGCAGCACTGTAGTGAGTTAGCTCACGTTATTTATTACCGCATACAGTGAATAGCTAACAAATTTTGAGCCTGTGAACAAATCATTTAAATTCCAATCCGCTTCAATACTTGTATTAAATTGAGTAAAATCGTTTTGCACATTCTTATAGATTTTTCGTTTTATAAATTAACCTCAAAATGATATGCATAACTCTTTCTTTTAGTTTGCGCAGTTCATTTGTGAAAAATTGCAGAAAAATGTTGACACACCGTAAAAACGAAGTCAATGATATGTTCATTTTTTCAATGATATTAATTGAAAATTATCATATACATATCATATTTCAATAAGAATTAAAAAAAAAATCTATTGCAGAATTTTTTTACAAATTATTTTCTCTTTTCGTTATAATGTTCAATCGGAAAAAATACAAACTTTTGCAATGTTCCTACGTAAGATCTAATTAGATTTTATACTATCTTTAATTGTTTTGGTTATATTTAGTAACTCTTACTAGTAATTTTTTTTTAAATCACTGTTGCAGAAGTGAGTTGGGTCTGTCGTCTTTCAACTAAATATTCAAACCGTTATCATTGAATTCTTTTAAGTCTTATTACTAAAAAAAATTAACACATATGCATTTGATGTAAATTAAGAATCATAAAATGCGCTACGAAGACGTAGATCAATAGCGCAATATTTCAGTAAAAATTTTAGTAAGTACATAAAAAAGCAGCAATCCATAAAATTGAAGAAACATAAACACACATAAAATCTATAAACGTTTTTAGCATGAACAATTGAAAAACAGGAACAATTCAAATAGCTTAACTTTAACTAAAAAGTCTTAGAATATGCTCACAGAGCAGAGTGCTATCATTCATCCACTGTTTAGTGTTTTCTTCAGCTTAGTTTAGTTTAGTCAACTAAAAGACTACGCCTTCTACACTTGTCACTCCTGTTTCAGATATGATACATGTAATTGTTCTATTTGATTTCAACCTGCTAAACATTCTATATTATATGTAAAAGAGGCATAAACAGACAACTAGATAGACACATAGATGAGTTGCATTGCTACAAATGATGATAAATAACATCACCTATTTGAGACAGGAAGCGCTTTACGACTACACACCAGATGTTGTACATCAAATGTTACCACTGTATGCGCTAATTGGCCTTAACCATGTAAAAAATAGCTATTCACTCTGATTCTTTGAGGAAGTTCCGCGCAAGCAGACATCTTCAGTTAGATAAAATGCATATTTCTACAATTATATAAAACGAGTCATGATTATATGAAATTATATAACGCATAACTATCCAACGATTTGATTCTGTTAGCCGTTTGTAAAAGTAAGTTCTTAATGTACTGTACCATTATTCAATTTTTTTTAAAGTAATGCACGATCCATATACTTTTCCAGAAACTTTTAACATTTCTTTTTTATTAGCTCTTATATCATCAATTCTACTGGAATATCCAGAAACTAATGTTGCTTTTTTAGATACTAAACGATGAAAAATCTGCTCGCCGTCAGTTTTGTTACCCTGGCTTTAGTTGGTACAGAAGCACTAGTCTCTGAAAGATCACAGCCAGAAATATGTAAGGTTTTTTTTTTTTACAGACTTACGTCAAAATGTTTATATCAATAGAAACTTGTTTAATAAATTTTAATTTTTACAACGATGTTACGTTGTTACTTTCTTGGATTGACCATCATTTAGCTACAGTGTTGGATGTACTGCCGCTGGAGTTTTAAAAATGATGCAGACGTTATGCATTCTGTATGAACGACACACGTGTTCGATATGCATGCGAAGTAAGGCAGCACACTATGTGCAAAATATTACGGATACGTTGGAAATTCTTTCAAAGAATAAATATATTTTGTATTTTATTGATTGTTGATTCCTTTATTATTTATTACAAACATTTTACTACATTGTATAGTTCATGCATTTAGAAGTCCGTGCAACCTGAATGCCGCGATCAGAAAGCAACCGACCGTAACTTTCTCAACCGGTATATATACCCCAGTGGCAGTAGAGGAGCGATCAAAACTAATATGGCGACCAAATGCTATTATGAATTCATGTCAGCTATAAAGGCCAGACTTACGTCCTTGAAGTTGCGCGTTAGTTTAAATTTGTTTGACTTTCGTATTTGATCATAATTTTATGTTTTTAGAATACATGTCCTTAATGAGGTGTACTTTATTGAAAATTTCATTCAAATACAATTTTAACTAAAAAATTGTGTGGGTTTTTTTCAGATTAACAAAATTACACGCAAAGTCTTTAAAAATTTAAGTCATTGGCGGACCAAGATTTTTTTTTTTTTGGGGGGGGGGGTGAGGGATTATTAAATTTTTCTTGGGAGGGGGAGGGGGTCCAAGGAATATTTTAAATAATTTCACAATGTGATTAACTAATTTTTACTTTTGAGGGTCCCACTCTGTCTTTAGATTTGTGCATTTAAAAGTTCTACTGATTTACTAATTTAATATTTTTATTTTTTCAATTGTTAGATGCAAATAAGAATATATGCTGTCCACGTCAAAATGGATTGTCCATTGACTTAAACAGAGGAACATTTACGGGCACTTTAGAAGGAGTATCGCATCCATCTTTTCAGGCTCAATCATCAGCAAACGCTAAATGTAGCTACATGGCGACTCTGCGAGCAAATTTCCAAACCCTTACAAAATGTCTCTATGACTGGCACCAGGACGGATGTGTGTCCTTTCCAATGTGCGGAAGACGCATGCTCAGAATTGATATGTTCTTAGGAGACGATAGAAAGGGATATATGTTTAATGTAGGAGATAGCCCAAGCAACAATGGATGGGGTAAGAAAGATAAGACATTTTAAAAAAAAAAATGATTTTTTTTCTTTGTTATTGTTTGTTTGTGAAATAATGCATTGATTGAATTTCATTAAGGTGGAGATGCCAGTGACACAGAAAATGATGCTGAAATATTCGGTCTTTATCCTACTTTGTTTGAGTTTAAATCTGATCTTTGTCATTCAATGAGAACAACATGGGCAAATAGCCTTTTAGCGCCCGATGTCAAAAGAGTCACCATTTTTGTTGCCAACAATTACGTCAAAATAACGAATGACAAGGGATTTGAGGCCAAGGATTGCAACAGATGCATTTTTGCCCTCAGTGGACAAGACCCAAATGACCGAGCCAATACACTTTACATGGCCTTTAACAGGGTCATCAGTGGGAGCTACAGGTCCGGAACGGGAGTCTGCAACGTAAACATTCGTTGGGAGTGTCCTGGATGTGACAGTAAGAGCAAAAAAAAGTTCCTACTTTAAACAATACTCTGTATTCATAATCATATTTCTGTAAAGAAGTAATGCAATATCATATCATGAAGTTATAGTTTAAGTTTGATTTATGAAGATCTAGAAATACTAGTAGTTTCATCATTCAATCAATATTCCTTTCTTGTTTTAGATGACGGAAATTAAAGAGCGCCTTCTTCTATGGATTTCCAATGCTTGAAACTTTAAATTAAAAAACACATTTACTTATTATGGTTGATAAACATCCATTAAAAATTAGTTCTAATCATAAAAGTTTTTATCTTTTATATTTTCTAAAAGCAACATATATCCTAAAAGCAACACAAGATAGTTAATGTACTTTTACAAAATTCCACCTTATAATTATTTTCATAATAGAGACCTAAAATGAAAGGTTACCACATAGTATATCAATTTGCAAAATTTTACATAATTTTGACAATGTTTCTTTGATATTGTCACAATACAATAGAGAGTGTTTAATATTTTTATAGTGTCTTAACATTATCAGAGCAGTTGCTTGGTCTTTACTTATATTTATGTCAAAATAGATTACAACTTAATGTATTATTCTGTAATTTCTAATTACATTCGCATACAATCTTATTATAAATGTTTTCAATTTTATAATGGTGCTTGATTTTCACACTTTCAGTTACATATTAACATGAATTTGCAAATTGGGACGTTAATATCAAATAGTATATGAAATGACAACAGTAGTAGCTCTAATCGCATCAATATTATTTTACTCTAATAACAATATAAAAAAAATGGTAATGGTTAATTATCGTGTTAAGACCACTATTATCTCTCCTTTATATCAAGATATTTACACTCCATAGTGTCAATACAGTCCAATGAATTCAAATGGCGTATTGTTGGGACGCAAGCGGGGTTCAATTAATATAATAAATAAAAAGTATGTGTGCGTGTTTGTATATATATATATATATATATATATATATATTAAAAAAAAGTCTTCGTACAACTAATGAAATTATATAGATATAGAGTATAAGGAATCATTATTTGAATATAAGGAGGTGATAATTTCGGTCAGGGAATGATTAAACCTATTATAAAGCGCTTGAAACTTTATTGAATTTGAACACGCCCCAATCAAAATTATCACCTTTAGTTTTCTTGATACTAATTCCAATAGTGATACATTAGCAACGTGACTCCGCTATTGAAATGCCATTAGGCATTCGAGTCGGCAAATAATACTTAGAGAGGGTTATCATCTAAATGTCGTTTAAAAATACATTATTGCATAGCGATTACAAAGTAAACATGACAAACATCGACAATGAAATGTGTTGATAACGAACAATATATAAAATCAAAAGTTCAAAGGAAAATACAAAACAGGAACAGAGCAAACACAAACCTCTACAAAAATTAGAAGTATGATCAGCCGCACCCTCTGCTGACTGGTGATCCTCTCTTACAAAATACAGTCGTTCATAATCAATATGAGTTTTAAATTGCATTTTCGTAAACCAATAGACCAAATTTCAAACAAAACCATTAAATTTATGTCATTAATTTATTGGTAATGCATTATTTTGATTGTTTGCTAATGATGTTTGTAAATATGGAAATGCATGATTGCGCCGCTAACGAAGATATTGAATGAAAAAATGAAAATAACAGTCTGTCAACCATCTCAAAAATTCATAAAAACGAAATACAAAGTTTGAATTTAACTCGGATAAAATATATAACAGTATTGGTGTCAGAAAGATATGATGTCTACCTTACAGAACAGGAATATAAAACCTGTTTACAAAGTGACGGTGTAAGATGTTATAATGCTAGATCAGAAAGAAATGGTTTATAAAAATGAACAACATTTCTTCATAATGAATTGTCATTTCTGTTATAAAATTGAATTGATTGCATCAAAAAGGATATTAAAAAAGAAACATTGTACTATTCATTATATCTCATCCTTATCTCATTTTTTCTTCGTATTATTTTTTTTTTACATGTAATTTATAACCAACATAAATTTAAACAAAACGTAAAGCTTTAACTGAATGATGATTACCATGTTAAAAAAAAACACACTATGATATAATGAATGAGTAAATTGTTTTGTGGTTATCTCAAAGATTCAGTACACCTTAAGTCAGTTCAAAGGTGCAGTATACACAATTTTGGTATATATCATCGCCCAAAAAACATCAAATTCTGATTTGACATAGACAAATCCATTTGTTTATTTTGGAAGGAACTTTTGAACTCTCTAGATTCGGAATTGAAGTAGCAGAAAAAAATATGTCAGGTACAATCCAGCAAGCTGCAATTTAAAGGAAAAGCAGTGAAAAAATAAAAGTAAAAAATATCTTATCATGTCTACAACATGCATGCAAGTAATAAGTAATTATACTTTGAATCTTAAGAGGTGATAATTTGCGTTGGGACATCATCAAACTTCTTATAAATATCTTATAAAGCGTTTCATGCTTTAATGGAATTGTACACGCCCCGATCAAATTAATCACCTTATACAAAAAAATGATTCCCATTCCTTAAATAACATTTATAAATAAATATATTTCCCTCATCTTTGTATTTACATAACATTTATAGTGAAACATCAGCTATGTGACTCGAAAATTGAAGTACTATAAGGCCTTGGAGTCGGCAAATACTATTTAGAGACATTTAAATGTCTTCATAAAATACTTTTTGATAACAGGTAATGCACAACGATAGCAAAGTAAATATGACCACAAACATTGACACTCTATAACAAAGTAGAGTCGTTCATAATCAATATGAATTTTCAACTGCATTTCTGTAGAACAATATTGGCACAATTTCAAACTAAGCTTTAAACGTATTTCATTAACATTATTTTGATTTTTTACTTGCATACCTTATCATAGAGTTTTTGTCTCTTAATTGATTCGATATGCAAGGGCATTTTCTACGTATGAACAATTTCTTAAAACGAGGCAAGCTACTGACAAACAGGTTGATAAAAAAAGATCATCAACAGTCAGGTCAGCAGTTGTGACCGGTCAGCAGAGGAAATTTCTCACTCCTCCATGGCACCTGATCCTACCTCTCATTTTTGTAGAGTTTGCCCTCCTCCCATTTTGTATTTTTTGTTTGGACTTTATTTTGAACACTGTTAGTTATTACCACATTTCATTATAATGTTTAAAAGGCAGAATTGCACTAAAGCAGACATAGAATTAAATACAGACCAAAAAAAAACAATATTGTGTCATACAGAAAGATGTGATGTATGAACCTTACAGAACAGGGATTAAATCTTATTTACAATGTGATAGAGTGCAAATTATTAGGCATATTACAAAGGAATAGCTTTTATGAATGAAGAACATTTCTTCTTAATGAAATGTCTAACATTTCTGTTACAAAATTAGATTGCTTGGACCGAAAAGTATTTTCAAAGAAGAAACAAATTATTTTATTATTCATTATGTCTCATTTCTCTCTAAAAAATAAACACACCAAAATGTATTAAATGAATTGATTTGTGGATATCTCAAAAATAAAGTACCACCGTTAGTCAGTTCATAGGTCCAGTATATACAATTTTGGTGTCATACCCTAGACCAAAAAATGAAGAAATTCTGAGTTGACAAAGATATATTAATTTGTTTATTTCAGAAAGAACTTCAAACTATCTAGATTCGAAATTGAAGTAGCAGAAAAAATATGTCACGAAAAATCTAGCAAGCTACAATTCAAAAGAAAAGCAGTGACAAAATAAAAGTAAAAGTATCCTAACACACTGAATTTTTTTCTGATGCAAAACAGTCCATTTGAATTATTGAGTAAGGTGCGCATTTGGATTTAAAATTAGATGTTTACTTACCGTAAGAATCATTTCCTTGGTGATGGTGATAATACCGAGTACTGACAGACCAATAGACGGACCGTGAAGTTTGGTCATCAACAGGTTCAACTTTTAAACAGTTGTAAAAAATTATATGAGATAAATAAAATAATACACAATTTTGTTTTGACTTTATCTGTAGCGTCATGGCATGATAAAAAGTTGAGTTATTTAACTCTTAGATACAGTTATTGTTTTTTTCTGAGAATGCAAGTGTTGCTTTGAGAGACAGGAAGGCTTTATCAAGAAAATACTCTCGAATTAAAAAACATATGACACAATTGTATGACGCAAGTATACTCTTAAGGTCAAGATTAAATAAATGACAGGTGTCTACCGGTATATGAAATTCAAGATATCAATTCTGTTAATGATGCTGCATAACAATAGCTTTGTTTGATAGGGTGTACCGTGGCTTAAATTTTTGTTGTTAAACATACGAAAAATAATGTTTTAAATTGTCATTTTCTATGAAATATAAAGAAAATAAGTAACAAATCTCGGACCTTTGTCCATTTTTGATTATTGAAATATATCTAGAATGCCTACAGTCGAAAATGACTTTGATGAAGTTCGTTTCCCCCTTTTTCAAATGGGCTCAAATTGAATAAAGGTATCTGGATTACTTTTTCCATGATTGGGTAAAGAAGTCAAGAAACTGTTAAATTAAAAGATAAATATGTAAACATTCAAACTAAACTTAAATATTTGTATGTTGCAAATATTTTATTCATGCTGTAGAAGCAAACACATGTACACTTTTAGGACAACTGTTTTCCAATCATCACATTTTTTAAAATCGATTTCTATTTAATAAAGCAATTTTTAAAAAAGAAATCAATCGCAGTCCTTTATTTTATGTATTTTAACAGTTTGAGGCCATTTAAACTTGCCAAAATGATCAAATACAAAACGACAACGGAAATGTGTTAACAAACAAAACATTTTCAATATATAATTGTGTTAAAGTATAGTATACCTCTATCATGTCATCAATATTGGTATCATGAACATCGATATTAAAGATCTCTTTAGAAAGCCCATGTGCCTGAAAATCCCAAATGGATAGATAGATAGATGGATATATGGTTAAATAGATGATTTAATTTATGTATTCATTTATCTATGGATAGATAGATAGATAGATAGATAGATAGATAGATAGATAGATAGATAGATAGATAGATAGATAGATAGATAGATAGATAGATAGATAGTAATTACCTTTTCGTGCAACGTGGCTGCTTTCTTTGTGATGATAAGCATAGTCAATATGGTGCATGCGAGCCAGAAAGATAAAATGGAAATGTCTGCTAGATCGGTGCTATGAACGGACTTGTTAATCATTTCGTAGGTCGTGAAACAAGCAATTCCCAAGTTTATGACAAAAACAGCAGCCACATAAAATTGTAGACTCTGGTCAACGGTTTCAACCATTTTGCACAACTGCAAGTGCTTCTTTCGAATATTCTTGACAATATCCAATCTACATGAGCTGTGTTCTATCTTCGTCTGTTTCATTACGTCATAAAGATCATCATATAGGAACTCAATGGCGCTTACGAGCGTGCAAAACATGACAACGGGGAAAATGGACACACCTGATGATATAATCTGTACAAAACTTGCCAAAACTCTGACTGAGAGAGATGTGTTGGGGAAAGGGTTGCATGCGAGCCCAGGTATCACTGGGGAGAAATTTGAGTTGATTGCAAAAATCGTCAAACTTGCGTTAATAGTAAAATATGTCCAACCTATAGCGAGATTCCTTGCCCCACATTTTCTGATCCTATCACTCTTTGGGTTTAACATCAGACTCTTTGAAATTTGGTCCTCCACAGCATCGATATACTGCTTCACATAGCTTTCAAAATGATTTCTGTTATCATAAAAGATAAACAAAACAATGCTGACGATTGCGTTTTGCAGGTAGAATAACAGAGTGATTATTCGTAGTGCTGTCAGGTTTGGAATAAAATCTATTCCTACCCAGAAAGATGGAAGATACCTCAATACATTCAAACTCAGCAGAGTGCACACAAAGACACAGTAGAACCGAAGAAAGTTTTCCGTTGAACGCTTTACAATTATAGATGTTTTCTTGGCTGGATCATCTATAGCGGGGTTAACCTCACTTTTCTGTCGTCTATGGCATATTCCAAATATTCCAAGAGACAAACGCAGTGGCTTCATTAAACGTTCAGCGCGCGCCATACTAAATGAAAGAAGCTGGTATTGTGTGCAGATTTATACGTCATCCCTCTCACAAAATATAATACTTGTAACTGATTGACATATGAAATAGTGCAAGTAGATTAGGGTGTTTGGTATGCACAATTAGTTATTCTAGAGGTTGCAGTAGAGTGTTTTGGTATAAAATTATGATTTGATTGAAGATAATGACTGAGAAGAGCAGAATCAATAGAACTGAGCGAATGAACAATAAAACACTTAACAGGACCATCGGAGTACCGTATTTTCGGATGGAAATTCAATGTATGTTTCGTTCTAAATGAAATCCGTACACAAAATGGAGAGGGGGATTCATATAAAAATGTTGCTGCTACATCAGGGGATATTTTTTGATGGATTTTATCGTCCATTAAGTACTCTGCATTTACAAATAGTGTCATCGTTTTGTCAATACCTAAACCGCCCTGCTTCATTTTTATATGCTTTTGTGCATCCCTAAAATGCTTATTGATTAAAGGTCAAGATCTAATAAATAAAGAAGCCATTGGATTTTTAAAATACAACATTTATGAGTTCTTTTAATGATGCTTTGTAACAATATTTTGGATTGATCAAATATATCTAAGCTTTAAAAGTTTAATATAATAAACTAGATACAAAATTGTGTTTTAAATGTAAATTAGGTTACAAGTCTTGTATTTTTCTCTATTCGTGACGGGTGAAATGCAGTATATATCCGGTACTCCAGTCTCTCTATAAACGTATTACAACATATGAAATGTTCCCGACTTCTTTTTTAAAATTATATAAAATTGTTAAAAGATATCTGGATTACTTTTTCCAGCTTTCAAATAGAATGTCAAGATACGGTTTTATATTCAACATATTGTCTTAAAATTAGAGGGGATTGTCATGATTTTAGTCAAATTCTGATTTTTCTGTTTTTATTATTTACAATGCTTTAGGAATGCATTTTAGTGATTGAATGAAATATGAGAGTCTATCAATGAGTTATAAGCAAGATACAGGGCATACATTTCTTTGTCATGTAAACAAGGCTCGTGCCCTGTTTTTGTTTACATAGGTTCAATATACCAGTAAACTTCTTTTCCAAGCTGATTTGTCTCTCTTCTGATTCATTTTAAGCATGAATAAACAGTTCCTAGCGTTTATCACATTCATTTTAGGTTTAAAAGTGGAATTTTCATTTCAACATTCAAAATGTAAACTTTGGTTACATAGCAATGAAATGTAAGTTCTGTAACTCACTTATAAGTCAATGAATAGCTCTCCAATTTTGGTTGCCTATTAATAAAGTATAACAAACATTAAAAGTGGAAAAAATGACCTAACTCGTGACCATGCCCCTTCAAATTAAATAGCAAATCAAAGTACTGAGAGTACTGAAAGACGGGGTCTTGAAAGTTTGAATTTGTAATTATCATGGATTTCCTCCAATATACTTCCAAAATTAATGAGTTTGAATTATTTGTTACAATCCATGTTAATTCGGCTTTTTTTGCAACTGTCTAATACTTTGTCTAAATTGTACTCAATCCCGGCCGTCATAATTGTAGAAAATTGACACAACGGTATATTATGTAAAATAAGACCCCAAGGAAAAATTTTAAAAATTACTACTAACCGGGAAAATCAAACAACAATATCAAAGTAGATAATTTTAACCATTAGATTTATTCAATTTTGTGTTCCAAAGGAAAATCCACAAGTCGGACGGTATCCGTAATAAAAGTTTTATGAAAACCCCGAAAACTCTAAAACTGCTGAATTAACAAACAAAGTGAACATTAGTATACCGATAACAAACACAGGCACCTGACGTTAGAAATATTTTTTTTACAATAAGATTCTAAGAACTTTGACAATAACAAGATATGCCACGGTCGCCATTTTGATTTTTAAGACCAACTTATCTGACACGATTTTCTTCATTTGTGATTCATGCAAAATTAATAGGTAAAAATAAATCCGTTCGCCACTTACTACTTTTTTGTGTAAACTCGTGCATCACCTACACGAATTACGATACAACCGTTCCTTTCATTAAAAATCATACTCCGAAAATCAGAGACATAAATAACAGAGATGGTCAACCCCGCCATTAGCGTGTAAATGTTACGGGACCAACCTTACTTTGAAAACTACAAGTGCAACAGCAATCTTGTATAAGTCATTAAATCTGAACCTGATAGTGAACATGAACCTGAACCTGTAAATATTTTAAGCATGTTTTATTTATGAAATATTTACAAAAACTCTTTATTTAGTTTTTAAATTACTTTTTTAAAACTTATTGACTTTTCACAAAGTAATGGTAATGCATTACTTTACTCATGTAATGGTAATGTAATGCATTACTTCAAGAAAATTAAGTAATGGTAATGGTAATTTAATGCCATAATTAAAGAACTTGGTTCTTCAATCGATAAGAGTGTTTATATTATATGAAGTATAAGTTTTCCAAAATGTATAATCTATTATAGATTTTGCTTACAATGCATTGTTTAAAATTTAAATTCAGTTTAATCAACTAAAGAGCCAACGAACGAGAAGGCAAATTCAGACTTGTTTTTTACTTTCTTTGTACAAAATTCCTTTTGATACGAACACCAGTCATACCGCAAGTAGATTGGAAGCAAATGAAACACCTATTTAATTTGTATAACATCTGTGTATAACCCGTCCCGATTTTAACTTCGGCTTGCGCATGAAGTTTGGTAGTATTAAGGTGAAAGATTGTCAAAATAAAATTCACAACTTTTCAAAAATGGCACATTGCGTTTGGGAACTTTAATTTCGATTCCACCATCAACCTCTTCTATTGATTTAAAATGAGCTCGTACACCAACTGAATCGTCAACGGCGCTGTACATTCAGTTACGTAACTCATTCCACATTTGAACCCGAGCAAGAATATTTTGATCAATAAAACTATTTGTTTATTTTCTAAATAGAATTTTGTTTATAAACAGAGGACTTGAAAAGATTTAATGTGTGTTTTTATAATACATATTTACTGAAATGCATGAAAACTTTCTGCACTATTATCTTACGCGTACACTCAATTCATGTGTTCTGCGCGTGCCTTCCGGTTTGAGACTTCGGCTGACAGTAAACCAATAGACGGGGTCACGTGACCCTGTCTAAAAATTGTATGCTATATAGATCACTTGTAACTCAACAAATGACACTTAAATTTTGGTTGCCTTTTCAAAACGCCCGACTAAAGCACATTCTGACCATGTCCCTTTAAATTCATGACGTACTAATGACATGTTGGAAAACAATAGGAAAGCAACAATGAAGCCTCTATTTTCTATCACGCTTCACGGTGGTATCTGTAAAGGAAGAGTGTATGTTTGGAGTGTATGTCAAGTTTCCCTTATTAGAAAATGAATTTAAACAAGTATTTCTTTTAAAGGAATGATCGGAAATAATGATATATAGATAAATAGAAGCAATCAACATGAACAGTTTGATGTAAAATGATTAAAAAAGTACTGTATTTTTTACAATATATAGAATATTTTGAATCTGTACACCATAATGTCATCTTATAAACCGTCAACAAATTTAATTTTGAAATAAATTTGGGGAAAGCCGTTCGTAGACTCCTTGTCAAGTATTATATTTTTAACGTAATTATTAAATGTTAATACATGTACATCTTCTTCTTCAGAATACTAGGTAGGGCTCCTCAAAGAGCATTAAATTAACACGTATACAAAGAAAGAGTTGTATTAAAATAATTTAATGCGACTGAAAAACATTGAATGCCATCATAACTTGCTATTGAGGTCGCATTTTAACGTAACCTCGTTTATAAATTAAGCCGTCTTCCTAGCTACTATTATGCAACATCAATAGATCGAGGTCAGTTCATGGAGCATCTTCTTATGATCGAGGTCAGTTCATCGAGGTCAACTGCATTACTGAATGAATCTTTCGATCGAAATTCTTACGCGTGAGACAAAATGTGCATGCTTGAATTAACAGGTCGAACTGTATTTAATGTATGTTTGCATCTCTTACGATGAATGAATTGAAATAAAACTGAGTAAAATGTTATATAAATACTAAACCAAAGCTTCAAGTTTTTAAAAGAACTACTTATGCAAGCGGAATGCGTGTGTACGTGGAAGCATTTGCCGGATGCCTCATATGGACACAACAGTGATCGGCCGAAGCCGATCACAAAAATTATTTCCAATTAATTAATGTGATGTCTTAATCAATCTAAAACTAAAAACAACGCTTTGAAATCATTTTTAGATTTTATTAACTTAAAAGAAAACGTTTTCAAGTTAAAAAAAATTTTAAAATGTGCAAATGCTTTATGAAACGCTTATAAACGCATGCATATAATGATATTTATAGCAAGATGAACAATCTGTGTTTATTTCAAGGAGTATAATACACAAATAAACGCACATGATTTTAACAAGTATTACAATGAATTACTGAACTTTTAAAAATATAAATATTTTCATAAATGACAAAGTCACAACAGAACATTGTTTATTACTATATACATGCTTAATTACTTTGTCGTGTACGACTAATGTAAAAAAAAAAATTCAATATGCTTGATGTTACGTTTGAAGTAAAAAAAAAATTCAATGTTATTTTAATTGTTAAATGACTGGTTTTTATACAATTAATGGCAAACATTTAAATGATAGGAATTTTATTTCCATACTGTGCGGAACTCTTTAGTAAAGCTTGGTTTGAACAATCTGTATACAAATGTTTATAAACAGAGTTTGACTATGAGAACAATATAATTATTATAATTTTGTTGGCTAACTTCATGCTGTTACTATTCTTGATTACGTCATTTATATGTGTCGAATGATTCCTTTTTATCTTGGTGGTGAAACGATGATGCTACAAATAAACAGTTAAAGATATGTACTGACGTAAATTCAGCTAAAAATAAATTTTTGATTTTTACTTAACTAAACGATTTCACCTTTGAAGTAAGAGGATGAAGATAATTACCATATAGCTAGTAATAAAATCTAAAAAGAGAAAAAAAAAAGGTCCGTGTGCCTTAAACCAAGGTATGATAAAATACGTACCTATATTTTAAACTGAATCAGCAAAAAAAGGTATGTCATGAAAACTCCAGCGAGCTAAAATCAGAGAAGTATGTTCTTTGTGTTTAACCATACTACGTGGCTAGATTAAGTCACACTGAACAAGAAATTCAATTAAACATACTCAACAAAATATTTTCTATTGTCTGCGCAAGTCTTCATATTTCTAGCAAATATTTCACAGCTCTAATTCATACTCAATTACAGCATACAATCAATTACATTGATGTCAAGCAACTACGGCATATTGGATTTTAGCTGTTAAAGGAGACTTTCTGTTTGTTTTACAGATGAAAGCAATAAATTTATGTATTTGTAGGAAAGTGGTTTTACAATATGATCAATTAGAGCACCATTCGTCTATATAGAAAGAGCGCATAGAATGTATGCCATTTTAATGCTTTATTATGATATAAACTAAATATGAAACAATTGTGTCTGCTCTTTGCTCATATACATAGGGAAAAAACTAAATTAAAATGAATTTTACCTTCTTGGTACATGAATGTCTCTTGAATTTTTTTTTTCAATTGCTTTTTTTTAAATCTTGTAAATATCCAGCATGCCTTTTTGTATTCACTTTAAAATATTATGCGACTTACCGTTAGAATCATTTCCTTGGTGATGGTTATAATACCGAGTACTGACAGACCAATGGACGGACCGTGAAGTTTGGCCACCAACAGGTTAATCTGAATATATAATCCATACACCATTCTCTAATTAAAGTATAAAACTTCGTATTGTGTATCCACCTATATTAATATTGTATACCCACCTTTATTTGCGTGCGAATCAAATGTTACTGTATGTTCTGAATGCTTTACATTTTAACCACCCACCAGTTTATCTCAACTAAATTTCGAAATGAAAGTGTATTAATTTAATAGATATACTTCCTATATTCTTTATTTTATACCATACTCTTTATACAAAGGATATTTGGACATGTCTGCCAGCAAAATTAAATGCATTTATTGATGTAGGTATACGTAACAAATCTTTAACATATTCACTAAACATTCCTTGTATCTTATCTAATCTTCGCAAATCATACAATATTGCAATATATTTTAGACTTTTAAGTACATTTAAATAGATTTATATTTTGGTACTCACGTGCGCAAGATCCTGCATTGTAGCTCCGTCCAAATTGACATCCATTATCAACGAAGAGAGACCATGGGCCTAGAACAGTGAATATTTTAAATCAAATTCTTTATTTAAAATGACATGTATCCTCATCGCTTTTGCAAATTCCTACTTATTTCATGCTGTTTTAACGAAAATTCTAAATATTCTAGCCTGGTAATGTACCCTGAATTTTTGGGAATAAACATTTAATATGCTAATAAATAAGGAATAATATATCAAGGAAAATTATATAAAAATGAGGAACGTCTTCTGTGACCTAATGATTAATTAAGATTCGGTGACCACGTAAAGTCACGGATTTTAGTTACACTTTATATATATATATATATATATATATATATATATATATATATATATATATATATATATATATATATATATATATATAATATATATATATATATAATCTTTGATTCCTACAAAAATACACTTATTGAAACACACTTCAGAAAAGTGCAATTAAAAATATGCTGGACAAATTATATTCCTGCTAAGCTTATGAAAACTTTATTGCGATAAAATAAATTGTTCATCGTGCAATTCAAGCAGGGGGTCGTTTATTTAATTTTTCGAGGATCTTTTGAATTCATTGACTCTCAAACTTTGACAATTTGTCTCTGCAAACACACGTCTTTTGTCATTGAGCCAAATAATATGTAATTGAAGTATAGTGACAAAAACCTGCCGGAATTGCTTATAACATTCTTAATATCCTATCAAAATCCCTCAATAAGTAAGTACTTTTTTGTGTTTCTTCTGTTTATTAAATTTATAACCATATTTTTGACAATTAAAAACGTTCGCGAGTGCTTGGCCATGCGTTAAAATTTATAACGTTCTTGAATTTTTTTTTTAAATATATATATATTATGGACTACTTTATACACAAAGAAAAATGAGGTCGACTGTCCTTTTAACGAATGGTATCAATTTAAGCAGTGACCTAATTTTAACTTCTAGAGATATAATTGAGAAAAGATAACTGTACCTTCTCGTGTACATTAGCGGAATTTACAGATGTTATAAAAGGGACCAGAAAACACGCTGCCAGCCAGAACGAGGAGATAACGATCTCTGGAACGTTGGGGTCGTTTGAAATTTCGTGTATCATTTCGTAAATAATAAAACACGCATTTCCGATGTTTAACAGGTAAACGTTAGCAATGTAATAACTCAAACTTTGGTCCACAGTTTCCACCATCTTACATAATTTCAAGTGTTTGTATCGAACACACTTCAACGTCTCATATTCATATTTAGAGTTGCTTGAGAAGTTGTTGACGGTATTCAAAGTTTAACGAGAAATGTAGATGTGGCATCAAAGACAAATTGTAGGAACGCGTAATGGCTGGTCATTTGTGTCTTCTAAAGAACCAGGAGAAAATGTGCTTAAATGGGTCCCAGGTGAAAGAGACAAAGCGTTACCAATTAAGCTCATGAAATGATTAACGATTTATTAAAGATGTCCAATTGTTTGTTCTAACTATCATAACAGTTTAAAGTAGATTCCTAGTATTTACCAAGCCATCCACATCTTTATTGCATTTGTCATTCTATTGATTGTTGCGCATGAATATCCATTAAAGGGTTGGAAAACAAGAACGGACACTGAGTTCAACTTCATTTATTGACCAAGTCGTGCTAATTCGCTAATTTCATATTTCAAACAACATTTAAACTTTTGCATCGGTCAATTAAACTCTGGATCAGTGAGTATAGCGTTGTTAATATCCTGGAATAGATGGGTCAATTATTACGTGTATCTACCGACAAAGAAAATAACGTTCTACCAACCAAATGTAGAGTCACTTGGTTTCTCTGAATAGTTGCAAAAGGCTTAAGTTCATTGCAGGTAGTACATGTGATCTAGGCCAATGATGCAATATCGCGTTATTACAATGTATATGGTTTCAAGACCGGAAATGCACCCCCTCCCCGACGATCACAGGTTCTAAGTTAAAAATAGATAAAAAGAGAGCACAAGCGTATATATATCTTATATATTGCATAAAACTTTAGGTCTGTCATCATTTTATGCAATGTTGGGAAAAGATTTTTCCAACAAATTAACGTCAAGATCTAGTAAATGGAAGACGTCCTCACACATACCGTAGATTCCTTGTTTTACGTGAGTACTTTATTCCGCGCTTCAAATGAATTGCATCAAATTGTGAGTATCTAAAATCGCTAAGTAGTTTTTAGTTTCAATTAGTTTACATCTATCGGAAAGACAAAAGTGAGATTTTAAATACGTGATATGTGCTTCTCGCGATTTTACGCGGATATTAATTCCTCACAATTAATTAGGTATCTCCAGTAATTCTTTAAGTGATGCTTCATTGCATTAGTTTTGTTTGATAAGGTGTATCGGATCTTGATATTTTAGAAAACACAATATAATAAGCATGTTTGAATTGTCATTTTCAAGGAATATGAAAAAGAAAAAAGTAACAATCCTGGAGTTTTGCCCATTTTTGAATGAAATATATCTTAATAACTGCTTACATATCTCAAGAAATGGTATCAAACAAGCTCCAAACCTTAACTTTAAAATGATTTAAATGGGATAAAGTTAAATATAGGCATCAAGATAACTTTGATGAAACTATAAGATTTAATATTGAATTCAACTAATTTCAACGAAATTGTTAACAGTCTGAGAGAGAGAGAGAGAGAGAGAGAGAGAGAGAGAGAGAGAGAGAGAGAGAGTGTGTGTGTGTGTGTGTGTGTGTTTTAAGAAGAACTGTTACCTTTTCGTGCACTTTCGCAGATTTTATGGAGATAATAAATGGTATGATAAAAGAACACGCCAGCCAGAATAATGAGACAACCATCTCTGTTATGTTTGGATCACCGCTCACTTTACTAATCAGGTCATAGATTAAAAAGCACGCAGTTCCAATACTTAACAGATAAACGTTTGCCACATAGTAGCTCAAACTTTGGTCCACAGTTTCCACCATCTTACATAATTGCAAGTGTTTGTATCGAACACACTTCAACGTCTCGAACCTGTTCGGACAATCTTCTAACGCTGTGTTTTCAATGACTTCGTGAAGTTCCTGAAATCGTATCTCGATAGCAGTGGTTAACGAATAATGGAGAACCACTGGGAAAACCCACACTCCTGATAAAAGCAAAAAGAGAACGGATATGAATATCTTCACAGGTATAGATTTGTGAGACAGGGGGTTACATAGGGTCACTGTCACATCGGGCGTCAGGTTCGAGAAAAGCAGAAAACCAACTGTCACGGCATTGAAGATTACTATAATCCACCCGACCACCAGAGCTCGAACCATGCTTCTTTTGGCTTTCTGACATGCTGGGTTGGTTTTTAGATACTTTGAAATGTCGTCACTTATCACCGTGATGTACTGTTGGACATAACGCTCAAAATGATTCTTGTTCTCAAAGAAAACGAAGAGAACGATAGAGCTGACGGCGTTTTCTATGAACCAGACCAGAACCACGATTCTTAGTGCGGTGGGGTGCGGGACAAAATCGATCCCCACCCAGAAGCTTGGGATGTAACGGAGAACGTTCAGACTTAAAACACAGCAAACAAAGACGCAGTAAACTTTCTTCACTTTTGACAGTAAGTGTGGAGGTTTGCTTTTTGCTTTGGCATCAAAAGCTTTAGCGGGTTCAACAAGGCTTGAATTCGATCCATGCGATAATCCGAACAGCGCAAGTGACGTATGCAGCGGCCGCATGTGAGTTCTCATGGATGCCATGTTAATTCTTCGACATTCAATTGTTCGCAAAAAACCCAACTTTTTGAGAGGTGTAAAACCCAAACACCTAAATGACAAATCGAATTAAATCCTTCAGGAAACTGTTTTCTTCTCTCACAAAGTTATGGTGGTAATATCAATGATAAGTTTTTTTCCTGCAACAGATATTAACCCTTTGTGATGCTCCGCTGATCTATCCGAGTAATTTCCAGTCCGTTTTTAGCAAATACAATAATGTTATGTCAATCGTGGATATTTACAAAGCAAATGAGATGTAAAGATCTGTTTCCATCCCGTTAATTGATTTACGGTAATGGTGGTAGAAACCAATGTCCTTTTATAATAAAACACTGCGGTTCAGCTACAGTACAAACTTTAAATAGGCAAACAAACCAGTAATATTTACTGGTTCACTTTCCAAAGACATCAAATCGCCAGATTAATAGATACATCTAATGTCGTTAAAATCCTGCCGGTCTTCTCCTGCGTTTTTGATCCCTGTTACGTAATTACTGCCCTGAAGTTTTGGAAACCTTTCATATTGGGAAAAAACTCGTCCCTGCTTGACAGACTAAATAAGCTTGACGTGATAAAAGATCGGAACGGTGCTGAATGATGTTCCATGGCGTTCTAGGGCTATCACAATTATCAATCCACATTAACCAAATTAATTATTGCATCGCTACTTTGAGGCACTCATACTGTTATCTATCCGTTCTTGCTTTATTTGTCTGTCACAAAAACTTAATGGCAGCTCTTAATTAGAACTTGGACACACTTCTCGTAATGACTTCTTTCACAATTCCCAGAGCAGATTGTCGTTAATCTTGCATTATATTAACATTAAACTCATTTAAAGAGGGGGTAACTTTACTTCATGCACTGTAAAATATTCCGATCTATATAGGATTTAAAGTTCAATATTCTCTTGCAGTGTCTTAATTACGAATATAAACTAATGAGCTTGGTGCGTACACTACGCGTTTCAATAAGAAAACTGTACACATCCAATGTATAAACTTAAGCACCATTCACTGTCAGATGTGTTGTATCTTTTCCAGACCTGAAATAGAAAATATAAAGTTACAGCTCACCATGCAGTGTCATTTTTTTCTGCTAAGACGGGTCAACAAGTATTTTATTTAAAATAAATAGCGAATTAACTGTACATAGTGTGTAACTTCAGAAATTAATTAGACTTCTACATCGCTGCACCACACCTTAGAAAAAGCTGCAGTTGTTTTGTGTTTTGAGATGGACTACCTGAAGTTTACAGTACAATACGAATGTACTGCTGTTGACCGGGGGGGGGGGGATATTACCATCCTCTGGTTCATCAGTTGATCGAGCCCTGCGTACCTGTAGGTATCTCGCTGTAAGTTGCTGAATACGTTTATTCTAGGGGCGAGAGTGGTAAACAAGATTTCCCCGTGGCTCTCCTGAGCCAATACTCGAGGTCAACTCAAGATTAATTGGTCCATTTTTCTCAAGTGACTTAATTGGTAATCCTATCATTTGAATACCAGGGGGAGGGAGGAGGGCTGAAAAACGTTAGGGAGGGGGTTCCCAGGCTTGCATCGGGTGTGACCGATCCATATACTATTACACGTATCGGTTTGTCACTCCACTTGTCAGTTCATTAAGTGTTGCACTATCTTTACTTGGTAAAATATAAGCTAATCATTGATATTTTGACTCTTTGAAAAAATAAGGTTTCTGCACAACTTGTATAGTTACCAAAAATATTTTTAGGGGGTGAGGTTGGTGTAGGGATGTAACATCCCATCCCCAAACCTTTACAATAAATTCCTAAAGAGTCTTAGACAGAATTATCTTGTTTATCTTAAGTTTGTGTATTCAAATGAATTCAAATGGATTGGTTGGAGGAGTTTATTGCACCTGACAGAGTGTTTATAAAACAACCAAATAATGAATACCTCTAACATTAAAAAGGATTCTGATACATGAACATAAAACTTCTACCATGTAAATCTTACACAAGCCACATGCATCAAATTCCACTTCATTTTAGTGAGTTTTATAACAAACAAAGAATCACAAGGTAAATAAGCTTCTAAATAACATAACAATACTCATGATAAATTACTGTAGGTTCCTAATTAAACACCAGGAATTAATTTCCGCATAAAACCGCAAGAAGCACCCGTCGCGGATTTTAAAATCTCGCCATTATTTTCTGAGAGTTAGGAACTATAAGAAATGAAGAGCAATGTTCCACGTTCGCAATTCTATATTCTGGCAAATTGATACAAACCAGCGGGTTTCGCGTAATTAAGTACTCGCGTAATATAAGGAATTTACAGGAATTAAATGATAAATCCATCATAATAAGGCAAGATATTAAGATCAAGATCTAGAAAATGTGAGATGCCTACAGGTTTATGAATTTCAGGACATAATTTCTTTCAAATATGCTTCATAACAACAGCTTTTTTCGATAGGGTGTGCCGGGACTTCAATTTCTGGTTTACACAATGAAAAAATCATGTTTTTAACATTCTATTTCTGTATAACATGAAGGAAAATAGTAACAAATCTTAGAGTATGGCCGTTTTAGACTAATTAAATACATTTAGAATGCCTACATTCTAGAATGTCTCTTGATAAACAATTTTAAACAAGCTTTTGACCTCCTCATTAAAGTGATGTAATATTCAATATAGGTATCAGGTATCATAAACTTTTCAGTGATTTAATAAAGAATCTGAAGAAACTGTTAAATATTCTACATACATGTAATTCCTTTACAGCCGTTAAGTATAGAATTTTTTTTTATCAAATCAATTATGATGTCAAAATGGTTCTTGCACCAAAAAGACACTCTGGAATCATTTACTAGATCTTGACCTTAATTAATGTCCAAAGTAACAATGTTTTGTTGAGTTAATTTATAACCTAATAAGAAAACAAGAAATCTAAATAAATGATACAAAACACAGCCACAGTACATGTAATAAAGCAATAATGGCCACCTTTGGGGCATTGGATAATAAAAACATGTATCACATAATCATGACATTGTCCATTATGGTTCTATGAAAAAATACAATTCACAATTGCGCAGAGTATAACAATATAATAAAAAAAGATACAGTCAAGTCTTTTGCCAGTTTCCTCTTTTCAATCAGTCTGAGATTCAATCGATTCTTTGGGATGGTGTTGGAAATACTTGTCACTCTCTGCAGCAAACACAATCAGGATCATCACATAGAGCAAGGCATGGACAATGGCAGAGAGAGTCTGGAGGGCCACAAATCCCCCAGACATTCCCACCTTGTCCCTCAGGTATATCAGGTTGTACACAAACAGATAGGTCCCCCACAGAACATTGACCCCAGCCAAGAACATGGCCGCTGTGGAAAGTAAACAACAACAATCAGTTACACATAAGCTTGTCAATCTTACGTTTCTTTAATAAGTATCATTTATCTGATAAAAAATATGAGCTTTCTATCTAAGATATTTAATCTGTATTAAATTCCTACTCAACTTGATAAATTATAGAGAACCAATAACTTGGGAAAATGTTAATTCATTCATCTCAATATTGATTCACCTTTAAAAGATCTCTAGATTGAGAAAAAACATCAGTAATGTTATGATTGACTTCTTCAATGTCTTATTACATAGTACATGTACATCAATTTTTTTTGTTCTGTGTTCAAAGGTTTAATACTTCAGGGGTTTCTACACATAATAATGTACAATGTGGCTGCTCTACTTACAGTACCCGGCTAGCTCTGCCACGACCGAATGACCTTTGTACAGCATTCCGACCCCCACCCCTGTCATCAGGTAAGAGTTCCGGCACCACGACAGGTAGCCTGGATAGAAAGAGGATAAACAGCATCGATCAATGAAGCTGCTTTCAATTTCGTAAGAAAGTATATCATTTATCATTTGTGTACATGGCAAATACACAAACAGGAAACATTGTCAATTCAACAAAAAATTGCTCTTGCTTACAGTCACAGAAATATTGAAAATAGATATAGAACTTTAGCTTATAATTCTGCTGTATTTAAATCCTTGAATTAATGATACTCACCATTTTCATTAGCAAGTCGGCATGCCTGATAATAAATGAAACAAATCATATATTGATGTGTATGATCATCGTAGATTGAAGAGCAAGAACTGAACACGTACAGGGATACGTCTCTACATACCCAGGCTGAATTCTCTATGGCTTCTGATGACATTTTGTTGTTTATGTAGATGTAGCCTTTGTCTTTGGAGTCTGGGTTTGTACACATAATTCTATAGCTCTGGTTCTGTGTTCTTACTCTTGACAACATAACTGTTGAATGCTCTGTGGCTGTATGGTGAGATGTCAGAAAACTCCCTAATGACACACAGTGTCGTATTGTCTGTAGACTTCTCAGTGTTCTTGCCATGGTTTCAAGAAACAGGAGTAAGCAATTTACTCGTCCAGATCTCACCTAGGTCATAAAAAAATCCACAAAGATTTTGAAAACTAGTGAAAAGGATGAACAATCGCAATGTACCTTGGATTAACAGTTTAACCAATTAACATATAGGCTAAACGGTTGGGTTATACGTGTTGCAGAACCCGAAACAAGAAAACAATGCTAAATTGGTCATCATAAGGAAAATAACTAATTTATCAATGATGCATAGATTAACAAGCTATCTTCATTAAATACCTGTCTGACATCAAAAATATACCAAATTTCAGTCCACAACGCAAATCGGATATACGGAGGCGATAGATAAAAGTAAAAACCAAGCCGTTGTTTGTTTACAAAGGGTGTGCGGGTTACATGTAGAATGAGGTATGTTGAATGCGTGTAAAGATTTGTTCGTCATTTATATACACGTCCATAAAATCCATAATGCTCTTGGTATAGAAATGAATGTTACTTTTATAAGTGTAAATAATGCGATTTCACATCAGAATATGCACATGCCAGCATGCTATAACTTATTCTCTTTTGAGAAGTGGATGTAGGCTATGCCTGTCCACTTCTCAAAAGAGAATAGCTATAACTGTGATGAAGTTGGCTACTGAGGTATTTTACTTAGTGTTATTTGCTTGTTTATCAGTTAACTGCAGATATCCAAGAATTCATTTCAATCAATGCTAATTATTAATGAGGCCTAAATTAGTACATTGTAAATTTGCGATAAGACATAAAAGATTTATTTTTGCATAAGCAACAAATATATTTTTCATTTCCAATTTCTTTATTGTGAAAGACAGACATTTTCCACACAAGCACTTAGCCTGAAAAGCATTTCATTTTAATATAGGTGGATTAATTATTTTCTACTTGTCAAGTAGATCCAACTGTTGATAATCACAGCTTAATTTATAACTTACAATGTACATGTATGTAACATAATCTCTTTATAGGTTAATATATATATATAGATGACAATCATGACACCAAGCAAAGGTTTTTATTTTCGTTCTAGAATTAAAGGTTAATAAGAATTCCTGTCAGAAACGTTTGCGCCATTTGTGAAGTCCACACACAGACAGACAGATGGAGGAGCTGAAACAAGCACTGACAGACATACAGACAACAGAGAGTAGCCTTATAGGGTATCTCAACGATGTCCTCAATGGTAAGAGATGTCCACAATGTCCACAGTTTATGACATGCATGATTTAACTCTTTCCTCTAGCCAATAGTTAATTAAAATACATTGTTACATTGTACACTTCACTTTGACCTTTACTGCATGAACAACTAGGGTTGTGGAGTTGAGTATGGATAAACATGTGGCTTAAATGGGAAGATGAATTTTATATAAACATGTAGATATCAAATTAATATATAGATTCTTGTCATAGAATGAAAGGTTAATATTTATTACAAGTGTTGTGAAATGTAAATGTACTAGATATCTTGGTACAACCTTTGACCCTGCTCCATACATTACCCTGCTCCGTACCCATGATTTCTTTAATCTTCACAAGGTATGGCTGTATATATATATATATGTATGCATTGTATTTGTGTACCATGTTGACCATCTAATATCAATTACAGTAAAACACGGTTATAGCGAACACACTTAAAATGTACTGGTGCTTACAGCGAAGTGATTTTCATTCCCCATGACTGTATAATATGTTGTAAACTTAACGGAGTTAACAAATTTTGCTTATAGCGAAGTAAAATCACTTGTCCCTGGCACTTCGTTATAAGCGTGTTTTACTGTACACGGCATTTATCACTGACTACTTGTAGAGCCTGATGGTGTGTCCCAGTTAATGGATGGAAGAATCGGAAGGCTGTTTGAGCTGGCCAAGTGCTACAAGTCTGCATTTGACAGGTAAAGACAATATTGGTGTTTACTAGGCTAGTAATGCAAATTTTGCTTGTAAACATGTTAAAAAATTATAACATATTTTTACTAAATATGTACCTTTGAGTATTTATTTTAACCTTGCAATGAAATTTTGAAATTGCTTTGACAGATTGAAGGTAACATCAAGAGCTGAGTTTCAAGAGCACATCAAGAGAGGTTACAGGTACGCAGAGAATTTATTTCCTCTTTCTTCGTCAAATGAGATCGAAAGACTAACTTAATCAGGATGATAAAGAAAGTGACAGCTAGTGTTAAAACAGAAGAACTGAAGGTTGGAAAAAAATATGATGGCAATAAAAGCTAGATCGAGAAATTCTGAATTCATCAATCCAGGTCTTTTCATCGATTCTTTAATAAATGTTCGTTTTCAATGAAATATATAGTGAAAAAAAAAGAAAAAAAATGACTTTCTTTGGCACCTGAGTGTACATGTTCTGTATGTATTATATATTATGCAGAGTACATATACCATGTAAATATGCTATAAATATATTATACAAGGTACAGTTGTCAGTAGTTAAATGTACTTGGGACTGTATCAGGATCGACAGAGCTGTCTGCCAGTCAGTAAATTAATATTTATAAGTTTCTTATTGTACAAGGTTTAATTTGTAAACAATGATGTGTTTATACATGTAAGTTAAAGAGCTTCCTGTCTGAATAAATGAAATGGCTAGTCTTTAACTGATAGCGGACATGGATATTTCACTCAATGAGTCATGTATCCGCAAGTCCTTGCAAGAAGCTGTTGTTATATGAAAAAAAATTACATAAGTTATCACAATCATATGCATGGGAGATTCTTTTGATCACAATCTGCCCCAACTAGTTCTTTAGCTCTCTATTCTTTTTCTATTGATGGGCCTCAAGTTGCAGAGACCTAACGTCATTTCAACAGCAATGCCTAAATTGAATTGTGATGTCATCTGAGATAGCTACTTTTTTTTCATAAATTACGTGTTGTAACAGACACAGTGTGTACACCTTAAAAGTTCATATCCCCCCCCCCCCCCCAACATGCACATATTGAATTAATAAAACAGGGTACATAACTTTTTAAGTGACTCAGAGTTAGTTTTTTTTTCCTCTCTATTAATCAGCTTACCCTGGTCCTTTCTTGAATCAAACAAAAGAGACAACTCTTCAAACCATGTTCCAAAGTACTGTTTTCACTGTAACCACAATATTGATAATTAATACTGTTAATGTCTTAAACTCTTTGAATTTCCAGTGATCAATCAGCATATATCACAAAACGTGCCTATATCATGCAACTAAAGATAAATACAGCAGATGCAACTCATATAATCTAATTAAATTCTCTTGACTTTATGTCTTATTTTATTAGATATGCAGAAATACGAGATCTAGATGAAGACATTGTGAATTTAGAGGTAATTTTTAAAAGTAATTCTATTATCTATCATTCATTTCATCAAATATTATATTTCTTTCTTTCTGTGTTTCTATTGATGACCATAAAGTTTATCACCTAAATTAGTTCCATATTGAATCATTTCAGTAATTCACTTCTTTGATCATTTTGATTTATGTACAGTTCTAATGACATTAATTAAATTACTGGGTTTTTTTGACAGGAAGAATGGGATGGGATATTACAGAGAATTGACCAATCACTGAAGGAGGATGACACAGGTGTTGAGCTGGGAGACACAGGACCAGTAAATGTCATGTTGACTGATGCTAGAACCGGGCAGGAGACCAGTTTAACGGAGTATCTAGGTCACCAGAGCCTCGTTTTGGTGCTTTTAAGGCATTTCGCCTGACTTCCATGACGACAGCACATTGAACAAGTTGAAAAATCAGAGGTGTGATGTAAAACTTATGGTTGCTCAATTATAAGTAAATCTCACAATCTAACTTAAAGGGGAATTTGTATATAATGAGATATCACACTTCAATTAAAGAAAAATTTAGTAAGAACAAACATTCAAGCATTAAATCTGTAGGACATGAAGTATGCAATGTATGAATAAATTTTACCCCCCTCTTAAACAAAAAAAATTGTGTATATAGTAGCCATGTTTTGAAGTACATGTAAATGATTTAGGAGCAGATATCAGATTCAGGCGGTCAGGCAATAGTAGTGTCTTTTGGTGACCAAAAAGGGGCACAGCAGTGGCTAGTAGAGACCTCCTGTCCATTCCCCATGCTCCTGGACTCACAGAGAAAGGTAGAGAAGTTCTGAATGATTAATTAACATATGTTAGTAAGGACCTTCTTTTTATAAGGATTATAATCTGTAGAAGCTATTTAACAAGACCAGGGAATTTTGGTAGCCTAAGGATGTAACTATCTTTTTCTTGCGCCAAAGCAAGTTAAAAATAACTCTGGTTTCAAGTGAAATATACACAGATTATGTAGTCTTTTAAAATTAGCTCAAAAGCTAGCCAAATCATGTTAATTTCAAAGAGCAATGGCTGAGTGGCCAGCAATGAAATAGACAGGCCTACATCACAATGCTGTTTGACACAACTATCCAAAGTCCAAGCTCCTGTTAAAATGGTTCTAATTTGTTACTGGTTCTCGGTTGGAACAATAATGGCAGTTTGTACCTGTAATTTGTTAGTCATTGAACAGTTAAAATATGTCTGTGAATTTTAACACAGTTTTTAGACCTTGTTTCCATTCCTTTAGACATAATTTTAAGGTTTGCAATATGTCAGTTATGTACATGTATGTTTTAACTTGTTACTAGGTGTATACTGCATTTGGTTTGCATCGTTCTGTCAGCAAAGTAAGTATGCCTCATTATTTTCTATCATTGCCTCAAGTCTCTTCATAATTTTATAGAAGCACAAAAGAGGCCTAAATAAGACTTTGTTCCAGCATGCATACTGTAAATTCCTAATTCTAAAACGTGAGGAATTATTAATATTATCCGTGTAAAATTGCGAGAAGCACCCTTCGCAGATTTTAAAATCTCGCCATTATTTTTTGAGAGTTGAAAACAATAAGAAATAAAGAAAGAAGTTCTGCGTTTGCAATTTTATATTCTCACGATTTGATACAAAATAGCAGGATCGCAGAATTAAATACATGTAGGTCCCTACTTGCGTAATGTAAGGAATTTACAGTAGTTTACTGGTTCATTCCTGTGAGAATATTCTAAAGCTTTGACCACAATTAATTCACCTTCAAGTTGGTGGAAAATATCTATTATAATATATGTCCTCAATTTATGTTTAATTAAAATAATTGCTTGGCATTATTGTTTGATAAACATTTATACTGAACAGGTTTGGGGAGTAGAAGAGATGGTTTACTATGCAGAGTCAATGGCCAAGAACATTCCGTTACCCAAACCCTCTCAGTACGTCAATGATGACCCGCAGCAGGTAGATTAATTTAAGTCCTGGAGATCAAGCCCAAGGTTTCTTCATTCAGTCACAAATTAAATATCTAAGATATTTGTATTCTTATTTTTTCTCAGATGGGTGGAGATTTCATCATTGACAAAGATGGAGTTGTACAATACATGTACTGTAGTAAGAAGTCCATGGATAGACCGTCTGTACAAGATATTATAGACAATTTGAAGGTATGCAGTGTCTGTCTTAACTGTAATCTCCTGTTTGTAGAGTTTAATCAGTAAGGGCCTAAGGGGGACTATACTATTGTTTTATGCATAGATAATGCACTGACAATCTACATCATTCTTTGTGTGGCGATTGAATGATTATAATTTAGATTAAGTCCAGCGTAAAACATGCTTTTTTTTAATTTGCCAAACCACCCCCTTCTTACTTTGAGGCTGAGTATCAGAGAACCTTAAGTTATTAACATTAACACTTTCTAATAAACAATGTACTGTACACAGGGTTATCCCCCCCACCCCCATGTGTATGTGCTGCTACTTTACACTTGCAAAAGGTTTCACCCTCACACAGTTTTGTGGTAGATACTTACTCTTTCTTTTTAACACAGTAATTAAAACTTGTTTTGAATTTGCTCAGTCTTTAAAAGGCCTGCGAATGATAGCATATATTGTTTAGCCGCCTAACTAAAAGTCATTTTTTTGAAAGTTGTCTAATTAAAGTTATTTTTTTATAATAATGTAAACATTTATGTATATTTTCATTAAATATAAATGATTTGGTCAAACAAAGAGAGAAAACTTTTTATTTTGGGTTAAAATAGCGAATTTCATAATAGAAAATAACGGAAAACAGAAATGTTTTTTAAAACATCTCCAACCCCTCCCCCCCCACCGGGAAACAAATATTCCTTTTGAGGGGTTTTAATTATTGTTATTTAGCATATTTTTACCAAAGGGTTTGTTATTTCACGGGGGGAAACATATGTCTACAGACCGAAATACATTCCAAAAAAAGAATTTTGCTTTGTAAATTTGTGAAAAATAATTAACAGATATGAATTAAATGACAGAACTATATATGATATGAGTTGAATTTTGCCCCCATAATTCGCCATTTTTAAAGTGTTTCGGGTATATTAAAATGTTATGTTATTTTTTAGTCTAGAGGAGTTGATATTAAATATATTTTTCACCGATTTATTTGATTTATTTGCACTCATTTGCAGTATATGACGTCAGAAGTGACGCTTTTTCTGTAATTCAATCAAAATCAGTCAAAAATTGACATTTTTCTTACCTTTAAACGAATGGGAAATATAGAGCGCATGCTTGAACAAGGAAAATTTGTATGTCAGTTATTAGTCTTGGCTGGTTACATCTCTGATTAAAATATGTTGTTTGTTCAAGCGTGCGCTTTATGTTTTTTGAAAGAAAAACTGCTTGAAAACAAGCTGTTTTATGCTAAAAATGCATAAATGGCGGGAAAAGACTGTCTTCATGATACCATATTTCTAAATTGTGGGCACTTGAATCAAAATGAACATAATGTATAAACATCACATATATATCTGTACAAAGAAAACAAAGATTTACAGTAAAATGATGATGTTCATTTTAGGGGGCCATTTTAGGCCCTTATCATATATAGTCCTTTACTTTAATATATAATTATATGTTATTAAGTTTTTATGCACATATTGGCTGCTAAATGATATTTTCCTCACTCATAGAGACCGATTTCAATGAAATTTTTTTAAGACCCCGCGTTAGCAAAACTTTTGTTTAAAAATAAATTTTTTGATTACAAATTTTATTTTGATATAAATTGATTGGGATTTGATTTTACTTTTTTAATTAGTAGAAAAGTTAGTTTTTGAATATCTGACAGCAATTCTGAAATATTTGGATGTAAAATGTAGGCGGGACAAGGAGGTTGCTGACTAGGAGGGCCAAGGAGTGAAAATAAAATGGGAGCGAATGTTTCCCTGTATGTATAGTATATTATGATTTCATTCTTTTTTTTTGCAGAAACTCCAATGAAAAGACCTTCATTTCCAGTAGTGATGAAAAGCTAAACTGAAAACTCGTGAAAGTTTAGTTTGGAGGGTGCTACGAAAATGGTGTTTTTACATTGGAAACATTTTAAATTTACTAGTATGTATCTAGTGGGTAGTTTAATAGATTTGATTGATCAGCAGGTTTGAAATATGTCTTTCATATTGTTATCATATTGTTATGTTCCATTTAGTGATTATCTTCAACTCTCTCTACATATATTTATAGGTAATTGAATTCTGTTATTCATATCCATATTCCCAAATACATTAAAGTTTGTACAAATAATTTTCCAATTGCAATTATTTGTGTTTCTCAATGCACTATTGCTAAAAATGTTTATGTATGGTTATTTACTGAATGTTGGGTATGTCAATTAACTTTTGAATTTTAGAATGAACTCTAAAAAAAAATTGTCATTTGTTTTTTCATACGAAAACATGTATCATAATAAAAAATATTATTACCAAATCAAGCATTTATTATTTGTGTTGACATCTAATGTGCATCATCTAAAACCCTAGAACTCCATCTAGACCAGTTATTCTTTTCTCTTTATCACCCCTGCGAATGTGTTCGGAATGTTTTCTTTATCGTTGCTAAGTATGTAATAATTTATAAATCTAGAGTTGCTTGAATGAAAGTTCACGAGACTTTCCCGAGAATTGTTCAGTTCCTGTGAAATTTAGAGCGGAAGTGTAAGTGTTCGGATAATATACTCAAATTATGTGAGTACAGATCGTTTTTCATATCATAACCTACTTTGATTTATGTTAGAACATTAAATTCTTTCAAGATACATTGTATATGTCTTTATCGTCTAGTGGTTATTTAAACTAAACGATAATATTCAAAACAGTTATCATTCGTGTTTAACCACTCTACACGTGGTTGAAAATATAAACATTGGGTTGCTTTATAAAATCATAGCCATGTTTAATGCTTTTGGTGTGCAATACCGTGATTTTTAAAAAAGAATGGGTTTCTGTTTTGTATAAAAAAAACTAGTATATATCAAGCCATTTTCAAGAAACATTCTGCATAGAATAGTATAGTCTGTTTCACTATTGATGCTTTTACTAGGTCAGGCGCGGATCGAATATTAATCCGTTGGGGGGGAGGGGGGGTACTACTAAGCATGTTTATTGTTGCAACAGCAGAAAAAACCTAAAAAACCTATAATTTTATTGTTACATTTATTTCTAGAACTCATTTTATCCACAAATTAATGAAGATATAAAGTTTAAAATCAATAAACTTTTAGATTTTATATTTGACTTCAAAAACCTAGTTTTGATGACATACCTGTTCTAAAATACATGTACAGTATATAATTTTTTAACTTCAATTTTTAAATGTTAAGAAATTTCTCAATTACCCAACACATCTCGCTTCTTCATTCATAAAATCAATATTGATTTTGAATTTTTCAAATTAAGTAATTTCAAATTAATATAACTTAAAAAGTGGATTAAGGAGACCTCTACCCTCTACAAAATGTTTATGAGGTGGCTTTATAACTTAGGGTATCCGATCCATAATAGCCCATGTTCAATGAATCGGGGTGCATGACAGATATGTATAGGCTTATAATACTCAGTATACTTGGACATACTTTTTATGTTAAAATTATCAGTATGTAAGAGTAGAATGTGTCCTAATTGACCTTTTCCTGTTATCGAAGAGTTGCCTTCCTTTGCTTTTAATTTATAAAATTCAATTAAAAAAAAAACTATATGGTATAAAATTTGTTTTAAATATGTTTCCTATTTCTAATACAATGTAATTAAATGCATATTTCCACCTGAGCATTTATTGATACTCTTAGTATTTACTTTTTTATTTAAAAAATGTGATTGTCCCCATGGACCTTAAAACAATTTTAATTAATATTTTTGAAAATTTCTCTAGGTTAATCTTTTTCTACTCTGAAGTGCTTTGAATTGATATAAGAGTATTTAATATATGATTGATATTCAAGGTTAGAATAATTGGGTCCTAATATGGGTCGGATACCTTAAAGCCTGAATATTGGAGGAAAAACAAACAAAAATAAGCAAATTATACAAAGAAACTTTTAATTAAAAAAAACTTGATTCTGTGCTTCATCTGGCTCATCATTGTTTGATAAAGTCAAATATCAAGGCAACGCTTTGGACATTAATATTAATGACAAATTGAAAGACAGATTCTCACAAAGAACAAAGCTATATACATGTATACACCAGAATACCAGTATTTGCATATCATACAGATTCATGATTTCACAGACATCAACACCACACGTAGAGTAAAGTAGTTCTTGTTAAATGCCGGAACTCAAGGCATCAGTGCACCACGGAGGTTTGTCATGTACTTAACATGGGTTTCTAACAAAAACTTTGGTTTACTACACATTTTAGTTCCAACATTACAATTTACTCACTTCTATTTTGACTTTTGCGTGCTTGGAAGTTTGTAAAAAATCTATATATAAAGTTAAAATGTGCTGAACAATTAATTTTATTGCTGTTAAACAAAAACTAATTGTAAAACTGTGAGCAAATACCTAATTTACATTTTGCTCCCCAAAAAATAATGATACAAGTATAAAGAAAATGATAAAGTTAAACAGATACTGATTAATTAAAGCACCATCACCATAACACAATACTTTTCATCTGATTAGGGACTATAGGATGGATCTTAGAACTTGTAGACAAGTAAACAATTACCCGGTAGTATTATTCTTTGTTTAGTTCACATGTACTCAAACTTTTCAGGATAAACGTCAGTGTTCACACTTTCTCAGTATGCTTCAACAAACATAAAAGTAATACATATGTAAACTGAAAGTACTAACAAAATACACAAAAATGTACAAAAATAAAAATGGATTTCATAACAAACAATCACTAACACATGACAAAGCACCATCAATATAAAGTCACCCACGTCAGAGTATTACATGTACATAGTCAATACATTAAGTTTATCGAAATTGCACCTAGGTAACTAACACCAGACTTGTACTTCAACTACTGTATGTAAATATTAAAGAAACAAACATGTTTGCTACAACGAATATGGTAGATTCCTAATTAAAAGCCAGGAATTAATAATATCCACGTAAAATCTCTAGAACCACATCTCATGGATTTTAAATTCTTGCTTTTATTTTTCAGACAGATTTGAACTAAACGTCTCTTTGATAAAAAATTTGGCATACATAATTTCATATTCTCACGATTTGATTCAAAATGGTTGATGGGATAAAGTACTTGGGTAAAATGAGGAATCTACTGTACTCTACCATGTCCAGTATCTACCGTAGTTCAATAAACAATTTGTTTCATAGAGTACCGGTAATTACTACAAGTCTAGTTTTTAACATCTAAGTCCTTAACAATGTGATTAAATAGAAAGATAAATAAACAGAGATTCTTCTCTCAATCTCACAATCCCTATACTTGTTCTCCTGTTCATGAAAGTGTCCACACTGATAGAAAAGACCAATGACAGAAAGTTCATTCATTCGCTGAGTTCTGAACTCAAAATCTGTGAGGATAATCTTCTGTTGCAAACTTTGGTGATTACCTACTGATCTATCTCACAGGAAAGTTAAACCATCACTGCTATTAAGTCCAGATTTACAAATATAATGAAGATGGTTTCATCCATATACAACCATTCATATTTCTAATTCAAAACTCCAGAAACCAGTTCCCATCAAATCTTTTGCATCTTTTTTCTACAAAATCAGAAGTTTTTTTTTAATGAATAATTCATATTATCACACATCGGTTAAAATGTTTCAAAGTAAAATTTTATGAGGTAAAACATTTTTTTTTATTAAAATTTAAAACTATCCACTCTTAGAAAATTTTAAAGGAAATTTTGAAACCAATCTGGCATGACCAATTTTGATTTCAACATGCTGTGATTTCTACTTCTGGAGTATGTATCCTAACAAGAGGCTCTGCTATTTAATGTAACTTGACATTAAGACCAATCGCAAGGGAGACATTGAAATGACAGCTGCATGAATGAGAATTTGGGATTGCAACCATTTGAAAGCTGCTTGGTCTGATTTCACTAAACTACCAATATAAAAACACCCCTTCCCATGCTTAAAAACCACTGACCCAGGGTTCATAAAATACAACAGTGCTATGTACTCAGGTTGACAACTTGATGCCTAAGGAAAAATTTTGAAGAATAAATACCGTATATACTCGCCTATAAGTATTGTTCGCCTATAAGTCGGTTGCATTTTTCAAGTTTATTTTCAAGATTTTGCCATTGACCCTCTTATAAGTCGGGTAATTTTTTCTGGATAATCAGTCTACAGATTGCCAATCAAATAGGCACATTTTATCAAGCATGACTATATTCTAGATAAAAAAAATATTGGTATTGGCCCCTCTGTTATCATTTCTAGACGCAATGCATTTTAAGTGTTGTGTTCAGTTAAGACATCTATCCTGGATTAATAACTTTCGATTTTGGACGCCATTTTTTTTATTATACACTGATGAAAATTGGTGTAAGCTATAAAAATATTTAAAATACTATTGAAAATAAAATGATAGTGATTTTGATCGCCTGTTGACTGATTAAGATGGTATAGCCCCTTTTAAAAGTGGTGTGTTAGCTTGTGTTGTTTTAGGTGACATGCCACCTACAGCCACCAATATATCTATTATCACCTCATGTGTAATTAATTATGAATAATTATAAATCGATCTTTATTTTTTTAAACAGACCAGTAATTATTCGTGTGTTTAATTTTTTAAAGTATTAAACAGAAATTGCTGTTCTGTAATCCCACTAGATCGCTTTTAGGCGCCATGTTTTTAATAGGTTTCTGTAAACAGAGTTATCTTTCTTGAAGTTTGTAACTTACGATTTTAAACGCCATTATATTTTTTAAACACTCATTACAACTTGATTATAGCTCAAATACTATTTTAAATGCTACTGGAAATAAAATGACAGTGATTTTATCCCCTACTGACTGATTAGGGTTGGTAATTAGCCACCTAAACTCAGTGTTGGCTTGTGTTGTTTTAAGTACAGTTATACCTACAGCTATTATCACCTCAGGCGTAAATAATTGCCTGTTTAAATAAAAAATACTATCAAATGAACCTTGTCCATATTTTAAGAAATACAGTTGAAACTTTCAATGTATTTATTAAGTGTTTATCTTTTTAGTAATTAAAAATTTAAAAAATCAAGCATAGGGATCGCAAGTCAAAAGTCGGAAGCAAAATGGCATCCAAAAACGAAGTTTTACTCAGTGGAAAAATTATCTGCTTGTATGTCACGCCTATAAGTTGGACCCTTACTTTTTATTCAGATTTCTACTCCCAAAATACCGACTTATAAGCGAGTATATACGGTACCACTGTATGTAAGAAAATAATTCTTAAATAATATTATTTCACCTTTGACATGTTTCACTTTTTTCTTCTGTTCATCTCAAAAACAGTTGTATCTTCGTCGTCATCATCATCATCAGCATCTAGTGGTGCCATCTCATAATCTGCCCCACGACCAGATATCAAACCGTATTTCTTTGTCTTGTTGCGTTTCCTTCTCAACCTAAAAAATTAAATCAAAATGTCTCAAAAATTTACAAGACTTGATCTTTGGAGATGTAAATCAGCTGTAACATTTAATGTGGCATCATGTTTTGAAATTCAGCCCCAACTTGGGTTGATTGTTGCTTTTAAAGTGGAGACATATCTATTTGTCTTGCCCACTTCATTCAGTAGCTCAAACGTCATTCTAAATATATCACTTACTATTTAAAATAACATTGATATCCAACTTGTTGAGAATTAGATTAAATCTTAACTCAGACTTCCTGAATATCTAACAGCTGTTAGCGAAGGCAAATGTCTAACAGGGAAGTGAATGTAAACACATCTGAAATCCACAATGACATGATCCTCTCCTACTCACGGGTCATGGCTGCTTGAATACATTATTATACTGCTGAACAAATGAAATCATTTGTCTAAGAGTATGTCACATTTAAACCCAAGCAGACGATAGGTGGCCCCGACCTGTTGACATGCCCTGAATTTTTATTGATACGCTATTAAATGTACAGTAAAACATGTTTATAGCGAACACACTTATAATGAATTGACGCTTACAGCAAAGTGATTTTCATTCCCAGTAATTTTATTACATGTTGTAGACTTGACGGATATAACAAATTATGCCTATAACGAAGCAAAATCGTCTGTCCCTGGCACTTCGTTATAAGCGTGTTTTACTGTATTGCAAGCGGGATATATATATATATATATATATATATATACCTATACACACACACACACACACACACACAATTTTTAACTGCACATTTAATGGCTTATTGATAGAAATTCAGAGGCCTTTGGTGAGACGTAAGAGGATCAGACAGTCTGATCAGACCCAACCTAACACCAGAGCAGACCCCAACTAAACCCCGGGTTTACTTTCGGGGTGTACCTGAGGACAACTCTGGGTCTGCTTTTTGAAAATTTGCGTTCACTCGGGGTTTACTTTGGGTCCACTTGCCAGTCGGGATTTACTTTGGGTCCACTCAGGGTTTACTTGGGGTTTTCTTTTTGGGTCAACTGTAAGCACTGAAGTGTGAAGCAGACCTGTCTTTTATCTTACATGTACAATCTTACTGCTTGTAATTCCTGCCCCTTGTATATTTCAAAAACACATGTAGCATCTGCTTTCAGGGGTATACTTCTGATTGTGGTTTACTCTCTGGGTCCACTCTAGTAAACCCAGAGTAAACCCCAAAAGTAAACCCCCGGTTTAGTTGGGGTTTACTTTCTGTTAGGTTGGGTCTGATCGGTACTGTGCAGTGTATGATTTACATTGGAAGCTGTTTGCAAGTTGCGACCATGAAAATGAATTGAACTAAATGTAACATTGAGATGAAAGGTAAAATGGAAACAATGTGAATAGGACCACGAATAGACTTGTGGTAGATCGGGATTTTGTTTCTATATATTACTATTAGTATTCCGATCCCGATGAGATTTATTCTATTACTTTGGTAACGCCCACTTTATACGATAGCCAATAACTTAAATGACATTTATCTATTGTTCTGTCCCATATATAAAGCCGTGTAAGTCTTTATTTGACGAAGGAGACGGCTGGTTTCGCTAGCTACTTTTCTCCTGAAGCAGAGAGGGGGAGGGAGACAGCTGGTTTCGCTAGCTACTTTTCTCCTGAGTCCCGACCCGTCTCGTTTGTCTATTTAAGGTCCCTGTTAAAGTTAGGTTTTAGGGTTGGGGGATTTTAAGTATATGCTATTGCCTTGTGTTCTTATTTTGTTATAATAAATTTATAAAGGGTTGGTAATCTTGGTTTTCATTTACTTTGAGTTTGGTTTATTATATCTGGTTTATCTATATTGAGAGTAAAGTCGTTTTCATACCTTATTTATAATTTAGTAAAGTTTAATTCTTAATGTAGAGGTCAAATTCAGTCTCAAAACAAAAATAAACACAACGCGAAGTACTGATAAAAACCTATACGGCACTGACCTGCTACAGACTAAATAGGCATGAAAAGACAAAATAATAACTTAAATGAATAGATAGCAGCATGAATAAATAAAAAGCAGCATGAATGAATAAATGGCAACAGAATGAATAAATGGCAACAGAATGAATAAATAGCAACATGAATGAATAAATAGCAGCATGAATGAATGAATAGCAGCATGAATGAATAATTAGCAGCATGAATGAATAAATAGCAGCATGATTGAATAAATAGCAGCATGATGGAATAAATAGCAGCATGATGGAATAAATAGCAGCATGATGGAATAAATAGCAGCATGATGGAATAGATCATTTACCTCCAGGCTCTGACGCCGAAGTAAATCACAACAATAGCAGTGACTCCTATCAGGACGTAGAACGCCCTCATCAACATATCCTTGTTATCTTTTATGGTTTCCATTATTGTCTTCTCCTTCACCGTGTCATTGCTGGTGCTCGTAAGAGGAGCCACTGCCGTCGTGTTAACGGTCAACGTTGTGTCTGGCGCCACCGACGTCGACGCTGGGGTACTGCGATCATTGCCAGCATCAACACCTGGCAGAGTGGAGAATATTGAACAGAAAACTAAAACCGAAAAAAAATAAACGCACCCCGAAACCATTTTGACAGATATTTAGAGCGTCATATGACTGTCATTTAGTCATCATCATCATCATCATGGATAAGAACAACAAATCGTGGACACATCACAAGATTTTACGGAAGTGGAAGTATATGATTTTGTGAGGCGTACGCTGTATGTCTCGTGTTAAGGTAATATCTTATTATTTTTGTAGTTCTAATGAAAACTGAAGAATGCCATCAAAGTAAATTCTGAATAAATCGGTTCTTATGCATAGCATTTTTAACAATTAGAACTAAAATCATGTATGGTTTGTAAACATCCGACATAACAATGTACACCTTAACAAAATAAGACTTTTGGCGCAAAAATTGAAATTACTTTTAATTAGCTGTCAAAAATGAACAGCTCCAAAACATAAGGCGGGTATAAGCAGGCGACGTGGGTTAATCATGAATCATAACCTGCAAACAGGTAGATATGACATAGGAGAAAAACTCTTCCAGATCGATGACCGAAATGATCAGGTAAAGCAAATACTAGATATAAAATAGAGTATTCTATCGTTAAAATGACAGATGTCCTACGGACCCGGTTTAACTTGCTGCGACCTGAGCGTAGCCTGGTCACGGAAAGATTATTCTTTCCTAGCAGAGACATATATAACATTATTTAATTTATGTTATTTATCACTGTTTATGTCTCTGGGTAAAGCTTCTGGCTAACGTTTCAAATATGCATGTTGCTTTTCTGAGTTTTCACATCGTTGGTCTGAACACACACCTGAGAAATAAATAACAACACAGTAGATCAGTAATGAGGATTTTCTAAAAAGTGTATTCTGTTGTTTAATACCATATACCTTGGTGAATGACAAATATACTCGATTGTCATGTTTGTGAAATTCACCATTTTAGTCGCAATAACTATATAAAAGGAAGATATATTATACAAAAATTGACCTGGGTTGAGGGCAACATTGATTATATTAGCCCCCGAGGGACGAAATATTGTCCGACGCAGAACGGAGGGCAATATTTAATATGTTTATTCAACAATCAAGGGCCCTCGTGGGGCATATGCATTATAACAATAAAACAACATGATTATAACAAGTAATGGATGAGATATATAAATATTGTACTGATAAGTAAGCATAGTAAGTTACAATGGGAGGTACATTTGATATAACACACATCAAGTTGTCATACACATATGCAAGGGTATATATACATTTATTTGCAAGTCCACAATCCCTCAAAACAATGTGTTATTATTGATACAAACACATTATATACAGCCCCACATATGTATTTGTATTCTATATACAATTGTATGTAGACATATTATATAGAGATGGGACGATGCACCGATGCATCACGGTATTTATTTTGACGATATTTGGATTGATACATTTACCATTAATACAACGATACCTAAGCGAACTTTTTTTTTATTTTTCAAAAAAATCCGAGCTTCATATATCAGCTATTTTTAGTCTGCGTGCCTAATATGAAAGAACAAAGATGGCAGAAGACCTCGTAAAGTTGTCAAAACTCTTAAGAAGTTAAATCTGGAGTGTGGACAACTTTTGGATTACTTGTTTATGAAAAAGTAGTGTATATGAGACTTAAGTAATTTGTCAATGATGCAACGCTCATTTTAAATATATCAAAATAACTTTGGACATGCGGTAATACATCGGCAGATTGAATTGATTTTTAACCCTTATTCATGTTTTCATGTAGTTGCAATGTATCGTGATATGTATTGTATTGCATCTCATGTATCGTGATATGTACCGAATCGGCTAAGTACAGTATCGTCCCAGCCCTAATATTATATAACTTTGCATTTGTGATATATTTTCAAGGTAGGGCAGTTAGTGGAAGGATAATATTTTATATAGAGGGTTGAAAACTGTATTTTGTTGGCCTGACCACATGGGGCACCAAGGGAAAATGCCTATTGCAGCATATGGCTATGCATTTCGTCAGAGCCATATCTGTGCAGTCTTGTACCCAGTCCTAAGCACTCTGGCCAGCTTAAAGGAGCAAAAGTTTTTGACGTGTTGTCTTGACTACAAGGGGCACCAAGGGACAATGCCTATTGAACAGTCAGTGCATTGTTGGCAACTTGACAGTCAGTCTTGTACCCCATGCAGTCAACACAGCTTGTGAGTGTATCCCTAGGAGGCTAATATAATCAATGTTGCCCGAAAACACAATAAACATTTATTTTGTTATATGAAGAAACAAACCAAAAAACGAGAATGAATTTGAAAATAGATCAGTGTGATTTCTCAGCTTGATATAGAATTCACGAATTTAATTTCACATAAAGTCTATTTCCAAAATATTCTTGGCATCAGATCGTCACTATATATATATATATTGATCTGCTGATGCCTATATGCTACATTAATTAAGCTACAGATGTTGTACCTGATTTTACTTTACAAATTCCAAAATCCTTATATCCATTATGATAGCAAATTTTTGAATTGTTCGTCCATTGTTTACTTGCCTTGACTGCATGATTGCTTATTAATGACGTCACCTTGTTTTGAGTCACGAAGATGTATTTACATCACCATTTACAAATCAACAAATTCGAAACATAGAGAGAAATATTCTCTAAATATTATTCCTAGCTGGTCAATATTTTTTGGATGAGCTTATATTTTAATTATTGACTATTCATCTATATAGAGTTATATAGTAAGAATATACTACTGAATATAACAATATTATATATTGCCTGAGATTGTATTAAATATTTGAAAAGGATTTTTTAGCTTACAAATCCAACAATCTTGCTATGGACAATAGTCACAAGACAAGGCATAATATCCCTTGCATGTGGGTCCTGTAAAAGGACTCATTTTCCATTTGAAAATTGATAGTTTTTCCCCAAAACTAATTGAAAAATCTGTGTTATATTGTGTTATAAAAGATACTAGAATGCTGAGTAAGACATACTTGATATATCTGTCAATTAAATATTTGAGTGTTCTGTTAATTAAGTGTGTTTTATTATGACGAAAATATTAATTCAATGATTATACATGTGTAATATGCAAATGAAAACCAAGAAAACTGTATAGATAAGAATTGTTGTTTTTTGCTAACTTGCATCTAGCCATATTTATACACAGTAAAACACGGTTATAGCAAACACGCTTATAATGCATTGACCCTTACAGCGAAGTGATTTTCAATCCTCGTAACAAATTATATTTATAACGAAGTAAAATCGCCCGTCCTTGTCACTGTAGTTATAAGCATGTTTTACTGTATTTTTCCCAAAAGAGCAATTTTTCGACAAAAAATACCCAATTGAAAGGGTACAGGATCCTGCACCAAAAAGGGTCAATTAGCCCTGCAAGAATAAGTCTTCTGTGATGTTCCAGCGCCTATCTAGGTTCTGATAACAATCTCTCATCTGCCAGAGAATAATTACTCGGGTCCCAGGGTGGGACGGGTGTTAGATAGGGACCCTGGTTCTGAGGCGTACTGTTTGATGGAGCTAATGGATTAACACCCTGGCCTAAAAAAAAAAGAATACCTTATGTGTGACACTACCATGATAGCAATCTAATAAAAAAAAAGAATGCCTTATATGTGACACTACCATGATAGCAATGCTTTGGAAAATATTACCCAGTTGTAACATCATTTGATTTTAACTTAAGAAAAAATTGTGTGGCTTGATCCACAGAGTCAGATACTGAGCAAGTTGCCAAATGTGGATCAACAGATCAAATGAGATGTTTCACTTTGGATCAAGTTACTGATATGATAATATATATTCACTAAAATCACATGATAGGAATTATATTGCCATTAAGCCCATTTTTTTTATTTTTGCACGAAGTACATATAATATATTTTATACATACATGTATTATATTTTATAGGAGAAGCAGTGGTTGGTATCACTCATTGACACATTCCCAATCATTAGAGGCCACTGCTCCGACGATGAGTTTCACAGATTTTTGTTGGGGCTGAGGCGACTAGTGCAGAGGCAGTTTGTAGAGTACAAGCTGGTCAGTGTCGGGGAATTGTTGGACTGCAAGGATGGCTTCTGTGTGAACATTCAGTCCAAGGAAAGTCCAGAGGCCCACACTCAGAATTCCAGGCAATCTCACAGGTAATTGAAATATTTATTAACCAGAGGGGCAACACTAATGAGATTCAGATATGTTTTGATTTTATTCCATTGTACAAAGGGATCAATTGGGCACAAGTTATAAAAAATAGAGGTACTTAGAGACAATACATTTAGTTGCATTATGATGTATCAAGTTCCTTTATAATTTTAATGTGTAGAAATTTTGCATATTGAAGTATTTGTATTTATCCATTCCTAATATTGTAAGATTAAATGAAATGATAAAATGTGTCATTTTCTAATTTGTCCCCATTCAAGCAGGAGAGTTTTGTATGGGCAGTTTGTATGTCAGACTCTGAGACATGATGACCAGGTATCAGGCGTTCAACTACAGGACAACACAGGAGCCATTGACTGCAAGGTATTCCTCAAACCACTGAAAGGTCTTGTATAGTATGGTCATTGTAGAGAGGAGTCCACTACTTGAATGAATAAAGACTGATGGAAACATAAACTTATTTTATGGATATAGCTGGTTATCTTTGTCGCTTAGTTTAAACATTTGAAAATATAACTGTAAACCAACTTTTATTTAGGTTCAAGAAATGGTCACATTCACGAGAGCCTTGTCAATGCAAATATTTCTCACTGCAAACCAATCATCATCTGCATCTTGTATAATAGTCTCCAGATAATATACATCTTGATCATGATAATAGTCACTTTAACCAGTTAATCTCCAGTTAATTGTGAAATAAAGTCATCAGTAATCAAAGTGGGTTTACAGTATATACAGGATAAGCTCTGAATTGTAATACAGACTCCTCTGTTGCCACAACTTGGTAAGGAGGTCTGTTTTGTTAAAATCATTTAATGATTGTAAAGTTTAGAATGATGACCATGTTTTCCAAATTGAATCTCTTCATTATGTCAGTAGGTTATACTTTCTTTTACAGGTGATTGAATCTATCAGACATAACTTTCTATTACAGGTGACTGAATCTATCAGACATAACTTTCTATTACAGGTGACTGAATCTATCAGACATAACTTTCTATTACAGGTGACTGAATCCATCAGACATAACCTGATTTGTACCAAGGATTCCTGGTGTATTCTGACATCATGGAGACTGGTCTCAAATGAAACAGGTTAGTAATGACTGATTTGGATGAAATAGTTTAGTAATGACTAATATCTAATGAAACAGTTCAGTAATGACTGATATCTGATGGAACAGGTTAGTAATGACTGATGTCTGGTGAAACAGTTAAGTAATGACTGATATCTGATGAAACAGGTTAGTTATGACTGATGTCTGATGTATCAGGTTAGTAATGACTGATATCTGATGGAACCGATTAGTAATGACAGATATCTGATGTATCAGTGTAGTAATGACTGATATCTGATGGATCAGGTTAGTAATGACTGATATCTGATGGAACAGATTAGTAATGACTGATATCTGATGTATCAGTTTAGTTATGACTGATGTCTGGTGAAACAGTTAAGTAATGACTGATATCTGATGAAACAGGTTAGTAATGACTGATATCTGATGGAACCGATTAGTAATGACTAATATCTAATGGAACAGATTAGTAATGACTGATATCTTATGAAACATGCTAGTAATGACTGATATCTGATGAAACAGGCTAGTAATTACTGATATCTGATGGAACAGGTTAGTAATGACTGATATCTGATGTATCAGTGTAGTAATGACTGATATCTGATGTATCAGTGTAGTAATGACTGATATCTGATGAAACAGACTGGTAATGACTGATATGAAAATTGTGGACCAAGAACTGGCCAATTTTTTTAAAAGCAAGTCAATTTATATTTTTTAGTCTCAAAATTGGGAGGAATAATATGTTCAATATAAACATTAGAATTTCCAAAGTCTATGTATATTATTCAATCTTCATGTAAAGTTTGTTTTTATAAAGAGTTTTCTTGCAGGTTTGAATTATATTGAAGTTTCGAGATTCTCTAAAGAGGAGAATGATCAGAACATGAAGCGAGATATCCGAGTTCTGTCAACTGTAGATGTCTCAACCTTACTGAGAAATAAGTAAAGTATCGCACTATTATTACGCATTAATGAGTTTAGAAATACTCACATTGTGTATAGCTGTAACATTGTTAATTGACCTACAATTTTAGGGATACACTTCATACCAACAGAATAAATGTGATTGGAGAGATCAGATGCATCAGTGAAGTTATCAAGTAAGGGTTGTTGTTGTTGTTTGTTGTTACATTTGTTTTCATGGTTCCGGTATGTCATCAATAGAATAGTGAACATGTTATGTATTATAAGTTAGGTATGTCATCAATAGAATAATAATATGGTATGCATTATGAGTTAGGTATGTCATCAATAGAATAATAATATGGTATGCATTATGAGTTAGGTATGTCATCAATAGAATAATAAATATGGTATGTATTATAAGTTAGGTATGTCATCAATAGAATAATAATATGGTATGCATTATGAGTTAGGTATGTCATCAATAGAATAATAATATGGTATGCATTATGAGTTATGTATGTCATCAATAAAATAATAAATATGGTATGTATTATAAGTTAGGTATGTCATCAATAGAATAATAATATGGTATGCATTATGATTTAGGTATGTCATCAATAGAATAATAAATATGGTATGCATTATGAGTTATGTAAACTATGTCATTAATGGAATAATAATATGGTATGCATTATGAGTTATGTATGTCATCAATAGAATAATAAATATGGTATGTATTATAAGTTAGGTATGTCATCAATAGAATAATAAATATGGTATGTATTATAAGTTAGGTATGTCATCAATAGAATAATAAATATAGTATTGATTATAAGTTATGTATGTCATCAATAGAATAATAATATGGTATGCATTATGAGTTAGGTATGTCATCAATAGAATAATAAATATGGTATGCATTATGAGTTATGTATGTCATTAATAGAATAATAATATGGTATGCATTATGAGTTATGTATGTAATCAATAGAATAATAAAATGGTATGTATTATAAGTTAGGTATGTCATTAATAGAATAATAATATGGTATGTATTATAAGTTAGGTATGTCATTAATAGAATAATAAATATGGTATGTATTACAATTTATGTAACCTTGTGGTTTGCCAACAATAATCCATTCAACATTTCTTGTTACTATAGTGTAAGCAGATTTTACACATTATATCATCAAATGAGCTAAAACATGATCGTGCCTATACGTGATTGTGTGAATACATGTGCAGCCAGTGGTAGAATAAAGCCAAGCTTATCAACCTCGGACTTCGTCGTAGGTCAATATTCTCTCATCAGGTCTATTAAAGGGACTTGGACACGATTTGACTCAAAATTTTCAAATTTTATTTTTCCATTTTCAATGTTTATACTGATAAATATAGAGGTTTATAATGCTTTGTCAAAATTTGAAAGTCAAATATTAAGTCATAAGCAAGATACAGAGTTCATAATTCTTTGTTTTGTAAACAAAGCCCAAATGTTGTTCTTTTAACATATGTGTTGTATCGGTGCAAGTTTCAATCAAAAGTATCTTTCTTTTGTTGATAATAGTATTTATGAAGATACTGAATTAGTTTAAATTGTTTTTACAAGTCATTTTGTCAAAGAAATGGTAATTCTCTACATTACATTTTTTGTAAACAACTATAAGACTCGAGCTTTGTTTACATAACAACCAATTCTTACCTCTGTATCTCACTTGTAACTTGACTTAAACATTTAATATTTTGGTCCATCATTTAAAATGCACTAGAAAATCATTTTATACATAAAAAATAAAAATGAAATTTTTGATCTCAAATCGTGTCCAAGTCCCTTTAAACCATGTATTGACCTCATCAAAAGGCTATAATTGTATACTATTACAATTTAGAATGAACTTTAATTTATAACATTATTTCTTACCGGGACAAAAAAATCCTAATGCTTTAAGTATATTGTTATACTGTACTGTTCTGACGTGTTCAAGGTCTAGGTGGAGAGTGCGTGTGAGTCCAGAGTAAGATTTTTACGTAGAAGAGTGCATGCAGAATTAGTCATGTGACCCTATTGTCCAGTCTTGTCATTGTCCACATTACAGATTCTAAACTCTTATACATTAAACACTCTCTCTAAACTTGCAAACATATCAAACATACAAGCGCTATGATTTATTATACAAATGATATAACTGGTCACACATGATTGTGCTAATTGGTTGAAGAGTCAGGTTGTTTTGATTTTAGTTGTGCCATTAATTCATGCAAATTCCAGTTGCAAGTAAAGGGATAAAATCATGGTAAACTAAGCATGCCAAGAGTTCATTATTTGTTGGCAAGTTTTTCACTGTGACATCAAATGTGATTTTATTTTTATTTTTTAATTACAGAATTAAAGAGGATCTGATACTTTTGATTGAGTTAGAAAACAGTATTTTCATAATTGTAAAGGTAAATACACTATTTTATACATACATTATAGCAATTTCTTTAGTTTTATCTTTATTTCGTGATTTACCAGAGATCAGCTGGATTGGGGCAACTATTTTTCCCGATTGAACTTTATACACACTTGTTTTTTTTATCGAACACCCATACAGCAAATAAAGTTAGTTTACTGTAAACATTTATTTTTTGTACTTGTTTGATTTTTAACATCAAGAGGCAAAATAGTACTACATGTATAAGAATTAGGATCAGATATATCTATATAAGATGCATATCTTCAAACCCGTTAAATAATAATACAAAAGAATCAGCCATTAGTTCTTAAGGTCAAACCTTACAAATGCAAATGTGCCAGGCATTTAAAAAAAAATGTTGCCAGATTTGCAAGGAATAACTCGGTCAAGATTCTCTTTTAAACTTCAGATAAAAAAAAATGAATTTTGTAACATTGTTATACATGATTGTATATTTACATCTGAATATCTATTGTTTTGTGACAGGACAAGAAGTTCCTTCACTGGCGCGACCTCCTGTCTCCTCGGACAGAGCTGGTCTTTGTCGACCTTCTCCCTACCTCCCTCTATAAGGTATGCAACTGAGGCAAAAATAAAATTATTGTTTGTTTGGAATTGCCTTGAAATACCCCTGCTGATAAAACTTATAAGCAAAAAATAAAGAATGTATTTTATATTGAGATTTTTTTATACCCTTTGCACGAAGGAGAAGGGGGTATACTGCTTTACCCTTGTGTGTCTGTCTGTCTGTCCTTCTGTCTGTCTGTCCGTCCGTAACAAAAAATTTCTGTCGTATTTTTTTCAGCAATTATTTATCGCAGATACATGAAATTTTAACATACTATTTGTTTAGCAGGGTTTGACACCAAGGCACGTCCGACCGACTTTGTCTAGTAATCGATAGGTCCGGTCGGGTCAAATGTCTGTGTACTAGCCTGACTGATCGTGTGAGAAAAAAAAATGTGACATTCTTTTTCTTTAATATTAATATCAATAGAATTAAAAGCACTTTTTTCCTATCAGGCATAAATTCTACAAACCGTAATTTAAGTACAACCCAAGGACTAACCTAGAAGATGAAGTGGGGGAAATACTCACTTTTTGATCGGGAACTTCGCTGGAATAATTTCCTCTGAATGAAAAGTCCAAGTCGCCCTGTACACGGAGTTCATATAATCGTGTAAATTAAGCCCAAGGGCAATAAAATGATAATTAGTTAATTCTAAAGACGTCTTAACAAACTCAGTTTGTGCCTCTTGTGATTGATTAATCTGTCTTATCTTTAGGGGTTATAAATACGGGTGATGCAACAACATGCTGTACAAAACAATTTTTATAAGCTCACCAAGACGAAGTCAAGGAGAGCTTATGCTATACCCTCGGCGTCGGCGTCGGCGTCCGGACCTGGTTAAAGTTTTTGTTGCAGGTCCTGTATCTAAGCTATTACTTGTCCTATCTTCACCAAACTTGCATGGATGATGCATCTGGACCTACTTATGGACTTGAAAGACTTGGATGCTGAATCTGGGTCCTAAATTTCAGATGCTGGAGGAGGTTAAGGTTGTTGGACCAGGTTAAAGTTTCTGTTGCAGGTGCCCTTTGATAGCAATATCTAAGTTACTGCAGGTCCGTACTTCACCAAACTTGTATGGATGATGCGTCTTATGATACTGATGCACCTGACAAGCTTGAATGCTGAATCTGAGCAATAGGTTTCGGATGCTGGAAGAGGTTAAGGTTTTTAGAGCTGGTTAAAGTTTTTGTTGCAGGTGCCCTCTGATGATTAATCTTAGTTACTACTTGTCCTAACTTCACCAAACTTGTATGGATGGTGCGTCTTATGATACTGATGCACCTGACAAGCTTGAATGCTGAATCTGAGCAATAGGTTTCGGATGCTGGAAGAGGTTAAGGTTTTTAGAGCTGGTGAAGTTTTTGTTGCAGGTGCCCTCTGATGATTATATCTTAGTTACTACTGGTCCTAACTTCACCAAACTTGTATGGATGGTGCGTCTTATGATACTGATGCACCAGACAAGCTTGAATGCTGAATCTGAGCAATAGGTTTCGGATGCTGGAGGAGGTTAAGGTTTTAAGAGCTGGTTAGATAAAGTTTTTGAAACAGGTGCCCTCTGATGATGATATCTTAGTTATTACTTGTCCTTACTTCACCAGACTTCCATGGATGGTGTGTCTTATGATACTGATGCACCTGACAGGTTTGAATGTATAGTCTGGTTTTGGATGCTGGATAAAGTTAAGTTTTTAGGAACAGGTCACATGTTTAATAGATGATAGTACTATTTCAAACTTACATAGTTGATTTAACTGTAATATGATGGATCGCAGAGGTAGCTTCAGATGCAGAGCTTGATCTCCATTATCAAGGATGCTAAAAAATAAATCTTAGTTATTACTGGTCCTAACTTCACCAAACTTGAATGGATGGTGTGTCTTATGATACAGATGCACCTGACAGGCATGGATGCTGAATCTGAGCCATAGGTTGCGGATGCTGGAGGAAGTTAAGGTTTTAATTGCTAGTGCCCTCTGATGATGATATCTTAGTTATTACTGGTCCAAACTTCACCAAAATTGCATGGATGATGCGTCTTATGATACAAATGCACCTGATGGGCTTGAATGCTGAATCTGAGCCATAGGTTTCGGATGCTGGATGAGGTTTAGTTTTTTGGAACAGGTCACATGTTTTATAGATGATAGCGTGCATAGTTGATTTAACTTTATTATAAATTAAATGCAGAAGTTTCTTCAGAAGCAGAGCCTGATCTCCATTATCAAGGATGCTAAAGAAATCTACCTCACTCAAACCAGCTCAATAGATAGATGTGTTTGTTGATAAATGATATAACATGATTCCAATGATAAAGTATTGTATGATATGAAACAATATTGTTTGATATGATACAATATGATATCATATGTTATATTATAAAAAGTTATACGATACGATATGATATTGTATCAATTTTTTTGATATTTTATGATATGATTATGTATCATGATATTGTTATGTATAGTATTGTATATTATGATACAATATTGTATAATATTATATTGAATTTTTAAATTTATTATTTTATCACATGATACAATTACATAAGATATTGCAAAATATTATATTGTATCCTATGATACAATATTGTATATTCTATAATATTGTATCATACAATATTGTATAATATGATATTGGTTTCAGTAATATAGAATTATATCACATGAAATTGTATTATATGATATTGTAATATTATATAATATTGTATCATACGATATTGTATGATATGATATTGGTTTATATGATATATTATCATATCACATGAAATTGTATTATATGATATTGTAATATATTTTATTGTGTCATATGATGCAATATGTTTAATATAATAATGTATTTTATAATATTTTACCATATCACATAATATTGAATCATTTGATAAGATACAATGTTGGAATCAAATTATATTGTATTATATGATATAATATCATATAATGTATCAAATATGTTTCAGTGTCATTCAATACAATATCATTCTATATTATACAATATAATATCATGTTTCAGTGTTATGATGTATTATGTAATATGATATTGTAATATGATACTATATTGTATTATATTTTATGATATTGTATTATGTGATCAAATACAATAAGGTATAACACAATACAATGTCATATCATACGTTACAATATCAAATCTCATTATTGTTTATTATAGTATTTTACTTATTATATGATATATATTATATTAGAAATATGACATGATGCAATATTTAATTTTATATCATTGTATTGATTAACATATTAACATATGATTATCATAAAAAAAATTATCAGATGATATACGATATTTTGTCAAAACAGAATCCATTAATATCCAAGATCATAAAGTATGATTTTCATATAAAATGATAAAGGTGGTCTTATGAAGGTGATGTCTCATAAGGGTGATGCTCCGTCTGGGTGAGCTTAGTAATCTATGATTACCTATGTTTATTACTTTAAGGCTATGTTGATATAACAGTCAATTTTTTGGTAATATGTAATAAGCTAATAACACTGCCAAATTTATGCTAAATTAATCATAAACCCTTTGTTTACAGTTATAATATCTTTTAAAAAAAATCTAAATCCTCAAACATTGTCAACTATTGAAAGTCTCCCCCATTTCTCAAACTTCTCCATGTTTCTCTGTTAAGGAGAAGTAAAGTCTCCCGAAAGTTTTGTTGGTCCCTGGTCAACCATTGAATACTTGTATCATTATTACTTATTAGTATAGTTTGAATAAAATTAAATCTTAAATAGTGTTTGAATGATTCATTATTGGTAAAGATAAACCAATACAATTAAACAGAAACAGGTATTTAATATTTTATGTTTGTCATTACTTTTAGTTTATTTTTGTCAAAATTTGTCAGGGGCTAGTAGTTAAAGAGTCAGGGCTAGTGAAAAATTGCTGACAGAGGTAGCCCAACTGGTTAGTAATTAAAAAACTTAATGTCAAACCCTGGTTTAGGCATGCCATATCGTGGGATATACTTTTGTACCAATCGGACGTCAACTTCCTGTTTAATTACAACTTTGTTTATTTTTAGCCTAAATTTTCAAACAAATTTCCGTCACAAATTTGTCAGCAACTATTTATCGCAGATGATTGAAATTTTACCACACTATTTGTTAAGGCATGCCATATTGTGGGATGTATTTTTGTACCAATCTAATGCCAACTTTCTGTTAAATGTCAACTTTTCTTATTTTGCATATTCACACAAGAGCGGGGGTATCACAAGTGAGCATTGGTTCACAGATATTTTGTTTTACCAATTCTTAATTAGTTAAACTTTTAAGTTTGCAAAATAAAAAATCCCTCCGTTCCTTATGGGTCAAGAAACCTCCAGGTGGCAGTTCCAAACAAACACTTTGTTCAGGATGGCTTGATGGTGGCAATTATTATTTCCCTGAGGTTTCATAGGAAGATAGATTTATCTGGTATCATATTTAAGTATTCAAATTGTACATGTATAGCTATGTTTCAATATTAAATGATAATAATTTCATAGACAAGGTGTTTGAAAGATATAAATATGATACCAGGATAACTTACGAAAGATAAAGGCTTTTTTCCAATGGGGGTCCTTTTTTACAATGTTAAAGATAATAAATTAATTGCTGTCTGTTTTTGAGGTCAGAACGAGGATTTAGCTACCTGAGAAGAACAATATTGTACTTCAACGGTAGCTAAATCATTGTATTGATAACAAAAACCAGCAATAACTTTTTTGTTATATGGTTCAGTGTTGAATTGATACAGACATGCTAAACTGAGTGATATCAAGCGAAGATTTTAGTTTGAAGTCATAGCGTAACAAATTTCATTGGATGCACTATTTTTAGTCAAATGTAAAGAAAATCAAAAGTTATATTGACCTCCTAGGTCACATGCAGGTGAATAAATGTTCAATTTTATGACCTACTTCTTATATGTTATCAGTCATGTGAATTTGGTTCATTTCACTTTCAATGTAATCTAGCAATACATATTTAACTAGTTTAAAAATGATTCAAAATTGTTCAAAATCCCTTCATTAGACATTGAATACCTTTATATAGTAAAATACCTTTTTATTGATATTGGATGACAGTAATAACAACAGAGATCTCACACTCATTACTTGTCCCTTCATCCTCTGGTTTGGAGTGTCGTCCAAAGATATTGTTCGGTCCGCAGAAGAAAGGAACACCTTGTCCTGCGCAAGTTTGGCTCGTATGAATAAATTGTCTTTTTAACGAGACGGAAGAAATTGTGTTATGACAAACACAGACAATTAATTCTTGGAGCTTTTTGGCATCTTTAAACCTAAAATATATCAAGTTTTGTTCTAAGCATAATCAGCAAAGTTTCCCTGACTTATGATAATGATCTAATATAGAAATCTACACCACATTCAATTTGCCATACTTAAATTAGTGTGTTTTTCTAAATTACACCATATGAAAATAAAATTGTCAGAATTTTCAATGCTTAAATTACTTTCTTCCAAAAACTTGAAGGCAAATGAGTGTCCTGTCTGGCACTCTACATTCTTAACGAACTTTGTTTCAGCAAAATCACAAATTGATCTGAAAAAATTCAGAACAGTTTTGTAATAAATAATGATTCCTAAGATATGAAATACAAAATGAAAAAAAAATAGTATTCCTTTTAAAGGAATGATCGGCAATAACAATATATAGATAGATATAAGCAATCAACATGATTAGTTTGATGTAAGATAATTTAAAAAGTACGGTATTTTTACAAAATACAGAATATTTTGAATCTGTACACCGTAACTTCATCATTATAAACCGTCAACAAATTTAATTTTGAAATAAATGTGGGGAAAGCCATTCGTAAACTCCTTGTCTAGTTTTATATTGTGATAAATTGGCAAATTTATGTTTATGTTCATTAGAGATCTTGTTAGTTTGAGTGAACCGTTAAATGTCCGGCTGGCACTTAATTAATATGTCATCCATCTGTGCAGCTGGTGGGTCTCTGATGTCTTATCAGACCGGTGGGAAAAGGGGGATCATTGGTTTAATTGTTTATTTTCTCTCTAGCCAGGGAGTGCTATGATGTGTGATTTATGGCTGAGAAACTCTGGGAGGGGGATAAAAATGATAACGAGAGAAAGAGAGGGGGAGTCGGAGAGTAAGACTTGGAGAGTACAGATCTTTAAGTTCATCATAAGTGATGTGTTTTACTCTTGTAGTGTATGTGTGTAAATATGTAAATAAACTGTAAATAGAACTATTGTTTTAATTTCATTGACAAGTCCGTCACGTTACAATTTGGTGGCAGCGGTGGGATATATACTAAGTGAAAATGACGGACACAGATACACCTACTGTGCTATTCGGAATTCGCCGGGATAGAAACGACACTGGCATCGGGACAATGACATCAACACCAAACGTTAATGAACTTAGAAGAAGACTGGAGCGTGATTGTGAAACATTGCAAGAACAAATAAGAAATACCACTGAGGCATTAAGAAACTCCAGTCCAAGACATTTTAGTGTTTCGAATAGTAACTCTAGTGGGCCAGATTTTAAGAAACCGTTAGTTCAACCTGCAGCGTACGATGGTTCTGATCCGTGGGAAGACTACAAAGTTCAGTTTGAACTTGTGGCGGAAATCAATGGATGGGATTCTCGACAGAAGTCCATGTTTTTGGCTTCATCCCTCAGAGGAGCGGCCCAGGGAGTCCTAGCAGATTTAGAGGCGGAAAAGCGACGGTCGTATGAGGAACTCGAGAGAGCGCTCAGTCGTCGATTTGGCTCCGAGAACAGAACTGAACTTTTCCGTGTTCAACTTAAGAACCTGGTACGGAAACGGGATCAAACTTTGCCAGAACTTGGGCAGTACATCAAACGCCTAAGTAGGAAAGCTTATCCGAGTGCTCCATTCGACCTAATGGAGACCCTGTGCAGGGATCACTTTATTGATGCCCTCACAGATTCTGATATGAGGCTACGAATTCAGCAGGCTCGTCCAAGGAATATAGATGAAGCAACGAAATTGGCCGTCGAGCTTGATGCTTTCAACCAAGCCGAAAAACAAAGAGAAAAACGATTATCAACCTCTGTACGACACGTTAACGCAACTGAAACGTCAATTTGTACAAACGACATTCAATCATGTATCGCAGAAATTTCAAAAGAGTTGTCGGATATGCGAGAGGAAATGAAATCCCTAAAGAAACATCAAATAACTCCCGTAAACAAGAAATCATCTAAAGAAATTCGTTGTTGGGGTTGCGGAGGAAATCACTATCGTCGTGATTGCAAAAACCAAAAGCAATCATCCGCAGCAGGAAAATCAGGATTGAAACCCGGACCGAGATCATCCCGCATTTCTAAGGATGGATCAGGAATGTTCCTTACTGGACTGATCGGTAAGCAAAACCAGTGTAAATTGAAACTTTTAATTGATACAGGTGCAAATGTGTCAATCATTAACAGTTCTGTTTTTGAACGATTGAATCCGCTCCCTTCGTTGAGATCAACCGATTTGAGTATGAGAATGGCAGATGGGAAGTGTATAGGCACTAAGGGGATCGCGACATTGACTCTAACTCTTGCCGATGTAACGGTAGAGCACGATTTCTGGATCGTGGATATTGATGAGGACATAGAAGGAATTCTTGGGTTTGATTTCCTGCAAGCCCAGAATTGTGTCCTGGACTTGGGTAATGGGCAATTTCACCTTGACGGTAAGGTGATCCGATGTTTGACATTATCCTGTAATTCAATCCGTTGCTGCAGAGTCGTTCTGAATGAAACAAATGTCATTCCCGCTGGATCGGAGATGGTTCTACAAGGAAAAGTTCTCGATCGAGAGTGCGCGCCGGAATCTGGTCTACTGATTCCCGCTGAGAAATTTGCTGAAAAGTACAACTTGGTGATAGGAAAAGCTGTCGTGAATCCAACGAATGAGAATGTGCCTATCCGTGTTCTCAATGTGTCGGATCAGCCCATTAAAGTCTACCAGAGGACACTGGTTGGTCATTGCGAGGCTGTGACTGTTGATGCCACATTGAGTCCGAAAGTCCAAACTGATTCGCGTGTGCCGGACTACCTAAAAACGCTTCTGGCAGAGTCATGTGTAAATTTGGATGATAACCAGTCAAAAGTACTGGAGGCCTTTCTCAGTGAAAACCGAGATGTTTTTGCGGCGAACAAAGAAGCGTTAGGGCGAACTGGAATAATTAAACATAAGATTGACACCCAAGGAGCGGAAGCGGTAAAACAACGACCACGTCGTATGCCGTTTGCTCAGAGAGCAGAGGCTACGTCTCAGATCCAATCAATGTTGAAGCAGGACGTGATAGAGAAATCAGAAAGCCCGTGGTCCTCGCCGATTGTACTTGTTCGTAAAAAGGACGGTTCTCTACGATTTTGTGTAGACTATCGGAAGTTGAACTCTGTGACCAAAAAGGATTCCTTTCCGGTACCGAGAGTTGATGATAAACTTGACGCTCTGGTAGGTTCACAGTGGTTCTGTACCTTGGATTTACAAAGTGGTTACTGGCAAGTGGAAGTAGACGAGAAGGACCGCGATAAAACCGCATTTGTAACCGAGAATGGACTTTATCAGTTCAAGGTCATGCCCTTTGGTCTTTGCAACGCGCCAGCGACGTTCGAGAGACTCATGAATAAAATTCTTGAGGGACTGTCATGGAAAACTTGTTTGGTTTATCTAGATGACGTGATTGTGTTTAGTCAGGATTTTGAGTCTACTCTAGATCGACTGAGAGATGTATTGTCGCGGCTGCGCGCAGCAGGACTAAAACTGAGTCCTAAAAAATGCGACTTGTTCAAGAAAAAGGTTTCGTATCTCGGACATGTTGTGACCACTGAAGGAATTCGAGTAGATCCGGGAAAAATAGAAGCTATTCGTGAGTGGCCGGTCCCCGTGAATGTCACACAGTTAAGAAGTTTCCTTGGACTGTGCTCGTACTATCGCAAATTTATCTACAATTTTGCTAAACTTGCGCGACCATTAAATGCACTCACGGAAAATAAACCATTCTTCTGGACTATGGAATGTAATGATGCTTTCCAAGGACTTAAATCAAAGTTAATGAAAAGTCCCGTGCTCTCCTATCCGGATCCTAAGGGAGGTGAATTCGTTCTAGATACAGACGCGAGCAACAGAGCGATTGGTGCCGTTCTATCGCAAATGCAGGATGGTGAGGAGAAAGTCATAGGCTACTTTAGTCATGCGCTGGGAAAAGCAGAAACTAATTATTGTGTAACTCGGAAGGAACTACTCGCAATTGTTGAGGCAGTGAAACATTTCCATTGTTACCTGTATGGCAGAAGATTCCGTCTGAGGACAGACCATGGATCACTCCGTTGGCTTTTAAACTTCAAGGATATTGAAGGCCAGTTAGCTCGATGGCTTCAAGTGCTGGGCACATATGACTTTGAAATCGAACATAGATCAGGAGCCAAGCATCTGAATGCGGACGCACTGTCCCGTCGACCTTGTCAGGACTGTGCTTACTGCGAACGAACTGAACAAAACTCCCGCGTTCAGAGTAAATGTGACGTCGTTCGGAAGACAAGGGCTGGAAATCAAAACTGGTTGATTGGTATATCCTCGACTCAGATAGCAAAAGCACAGAGTGAAGACCGCCATATTGGTAAGATTCTGAAGAGGTTTGTTAACAATCAAGAAAAACCGAAATGGGAAGAAATATCAATGGAAAGTGTCCCAGTAAAAACCCTGTGGGCCCAATGGAAGAGGCTTGAAGTGCGTGATGGTGTATTGCACAGAAAATGGGAGGACGAGTCTGGAAAACGGATTACGTACCAACTTCTGGTTCCAGAGTTATATCGTGCGGATATATTAAAGTCCCTCCATGATGCGGTGACAGCCGGTCACCTAGGTGTCAATAAAACGTTATCACGAGTCCGAGAACGCTTCTATTGGCCTGGAATTGGTTCTTATGTGAAGGATTGGTGTAGGAAGTGTGAACAGTGTTCTGCACGAAAAAATCCATCGAAATCCTACAAAGCACCAATGAAGCTTTACAATGTAGGTGCCCCAATGGAGAGAATTGCACTCGACATAATGGGACCGTTGACCATGACTGATCAGGGAAATCGGTATATATTGGTCATTGGTGACTACTTTACTAAATGGACAGAAGCATTCGCCATCCCGGACCAGGAAGCGGAAACGGTCGCAAAGAAACTTGTGCACGAGTTTATATGTCGTCTGGGTGTTCCGATTCAAGTGCATTCTGATCAAGGTAGGAATTTCGAGTCTGCTTTGTTCAGCGAAATGACAAAATTATTAGGAATTCAGAAAACCCGAACTACTGCATTACATCCGCAGTCGGATGGCATGATTGAACGCTTCAATAAGACCGTCGGAAATATGCTAGCTACACTAGTAGAAAAAGATCAGAAAAACTGGGATGAAGTTCTGCCGTTGGCGATGATGGCATACCGTAGTGCTGACCAGGAGACGACGTCTTATTCTCCAAACATGATGATGTTGGGACGTGAAGCGCGTTTACCTGTGGATCTTGTGTACGGAAGTTTACCTGTGAACAGTGCAACAAGTGTTCCGCAGTATGTGGCAGATCTCAAGGACCGTATGTGCAATGTACACGAAGCGGCAAGAGAACACATCAAAAGTGCAAGCAACAAACAAAAGTCGGAATACGATTACAGCGCAAAATTCCAACCGTACAAAGATGGTGACCTCGTATGGCTGTATGACCCCAAGCGTAAGGTCGGACTGAGCCCCAAATTACAATCAAATTGGGACGGACCATACCGAGTAATTACATCAATATCAGATCTCGTGTATCGTGTACAGAAATCACCGAATTCTAAACCGCGGGTGGTACATTACAACCGACTAAAGCCGTTCCACGGAGAGACAGATGTGAGGCGATATGTTGACGACCATCAGACTGACTCCGATGATGAGTCTGCGAACAGTTCAATTATTGACAACGATTGCGATGAGTATGGTCGTGGAAAACGCGTGCGTCGTCCTGTAGATCGTTTGGACTTATAAGAAATTATAAGACAGTGACTGTCCAATTGTTGTTTTATGCACATTGAAATGAATAATTGATTGTTAAACTATATTGTTATAGTTAATATGAAAATTTAATTTGTGTAGATGTATATTTTAGGTTCAGAATGAGAAATTTTTCAGTTAATAACATGTGTGGGCACATGTCTTTGAAAAAGGGGGGCAATGTGATAAATTGGCAAATTTATGTTTATGTTCATTAGAGATCTTGTTAGTTTGAGTGAACCGTTAAATGTCCGGCTGGCACTTAATTAATATGTCATCCATCTGTGCAGCTGGTGGGTCTCTGATGTCTTATCAGACCGGTGGGAAAAGGGGGATCATTGGTTTAATTGTTTATTTTCTCTCTAGCCAGGGAGTGCTATGATGTGTGATTTATGGCTGAGAAACTCTGGGAGGGGGATAAAAATGATAACGAGAGAAAGAGAGGGGGAGTCGGAGAGTAAGACTTGGAGAGTACAGATCTTTAAGTTCATCATAAGTGATGTGTTTTACTCTTGTAGTGTATGTGTGTAAATATGTAAATAAACTGTAAATAGAACTATTGTTTTAATTTCATTGACAAGTCCGTCACGTTACAATATTTTAAATGGAATTATTAAATGTTGATATATCTTCTTCTTCTACTTCAGAATACTGAGTAGGGCTCTTCAAAGAGCATTAACATGTATAAAAAGAAAGAGTTATATTAAGATAATTGAATGCGACTGAAAAACATTGAATGCCATTATAATTTGCTACTGAGGTCGCGTTATAACGTAACCTTGTTAAAAACCAAGCCGTCTTCCTAGCTACTATTATGCAACATCAATAGATCGAGGTCAGGTCATGGAGCATCTTATGACTGAGGTCAGTTCATCGAGGTCAACATCATTACTGAATGAATCTTTCGATCAAAATTCTTACGCGTGAGACAAAATGTGCATTCTTGAACTAACAGGTTGAACTGTATTTAATGCATGTTTGCATCTCTTAAGGTAAGTGAATTGAAATTAAACTGAGTAAAATGTTATATACTATAAATACTAAACCAAAGCTTCAAGTTTTTATAAGAACTACATATAAAAAGAGTTATCCCTCTTTGCACACTAAGCTACAGTACCGGTATTTATTTATAGTGAAGGTAATGTTACTCAATACACATCATTAACATTACTATTAGGATCATTGGAGTTATGTTTCTAAAATAATGAAGCAAGTAATCACATTGGTTAGTATGAAAGTAATTTACCAAAAGTCTTTTACTTTCTGTAACAACGGGGTTTTCCCCATGACTAAAATTAGAAAATTTTTTGAAGTTATGGATTCAGACAATACAACACAAATGTAAGTTTATTTTAAAGTTCACAATTTCCTAATTACAATTGGTCATTGATGTATACAAATTGGGTAAAAAATGCATCCAGTAATAATATTCTTGAGTACAGTGTACTTTCAATTTTAGAGGAGAAATTCCTGTTCAGAAAATGTCTGAGTCAGTGTATGTGGGGATGTGTCACAAGATAGGGACCCCACAACAGGTGGCCTCCAGGAGAGACATAGGGGATATGATGGAGCTGTTGGGGAATCATTGTGATGTGTGGAGATTAATGGATAGTGGAAGTCGGAAAGAAGGATTTAGATTTCTTAATTCAGACATAGACACTATGATCTGGCAAACTAACATTCGAGTGATCTGGGATTTCTCTCAGTCTGAGTTTTACAACATACACAGACAGGCACTGATTCTCTGTGACAATTCTGAGAGTCCAGCAGGATTTACGTTACTTTGCTTACCATTGGAAAGAGCTGCACAGATAGTGCTGTCATCATGTGTGGAAATGAATGGAGGACTCTATATATCAAGTTCTAAATACAGAGAGATAAATCGTACTTCAATAAGTCCTGATGATACAATACATGGACCATGTAGCAGTGGAAGACATGGTACAGTACAATACGATTATGCTCATTGTTTTGTCAGTGATTTTTGGCCCCCCTCTGCTGCCTCTTGGATAAACAGATGCCACTCATGGCCCCCACCTTATGTTGTCAATGACATTGTAAGAAATGGATGTCACTTTGTAGCAATAGGACACAAACTAGGAAACCATGAAGACAAAGAATGGAGAATTTCTTTCTCTCAGGCAGAATTCAAACTTGTGTACTCAATGAATCACACACAGATCTTAACTTATGGTTTGATGAAATTGTTCTTAAAGGAAATAATTAACAATGGATTAAGAGATGAAGATAAACTTCTGTGTTCCTACCACATGAAAACAGCTGTTTTTTGGGCCATTCAACAAAACACACTACCTCACTGGTGTCCACAAAATCTCCTGGTCGGTTTCTGGGTCTGCTTCAAACTTCTCCTTAAATGGGTGTATGAAGGAATTAGTCCAAACTTTTTCATTCCAGAAAACAACATGTTTCTGAGTAAAATCCATGGCCAAGCACAAACAAGTTTATTCAGGCGACTGTATGGGTTGTATGAGAAGGGTATAGCATTGCTGCTACACAGTCCCTCCATCAGGTCCTCTATCATTGATGTCCTCTGTAATCCCAGACTCACGGTGTGTACTGATGAACACACTCTGATCTCTGAGGCTGAGTTTGATGTAGAATTATTTAATGAGCTATATGATAATGATGGACTAGACACATCAGACCTACAGTGCTGTATGAAGTTCCTACACACAATACAACAGTTGATAGATTCTCCTCTGTCACAGTATCAAGTTGTAAGTTTACAGAAACACACAGCCACCACACTTCAGGGCACTGCTTTTATATTACACAACATGTACACTAACACAGGTGTCAACAAACAGATGTATATTGCTGACAAAATATCCTGTCACATGCTGAAATTAGCAGCCAAGTTTGGATCTATATCTGACATGTTGTACATTGCCATGTATTATTACAAGACACTCAGATACAGGGAAGCTTTATCTGTTATAGAGATGACAAAGGTCAAGTTAGCACAGCCATATCTGATGTATCATGGACATGTAGACAGAGAGAGGTATACTGAGGCTGTAGGGGGACAGTCCTGGTCTACAAAGATGAGACAGGCTGTAGCAGAGAAGATCAAGCTTGACAATGAATTATGTTATATCAGTGAACTGCTACCAGAACAACAATCTAGTAGACAAAACGGAGGGTCTGCATTGTATATCCCAACATTTGTACTGTTACACATGCTAGAGTTTTTGTGCTCTAGACATGTTGACACAATGAGAGCACAAGCAGCTCTAGATGATCTACAGGTTCTTGTTCACCATGATCAGGGACAGTATGTAGATGATGATTTAAGAGACATTTCCTGGGAGATCCTGGGGATCTGTCAACAGATGACAGGGAACTTCCAGGCTGCTCTATACTCATACCAACAGTCACTCAGACAATATCAATTTAATAAAATACAAACTGCTACCACAGAAAGAATCCAAGACTTACACTTTTCGACACCCCATTTTTATTAAATGTCACTCTGACATTATGAGGATAATGCCCTGAACATTTTAACTTGACATGAAATAAGAATACCATGAATGTTGTTTGGTTTTACCTGAGTGTTTAAAACAACTTCATGGAAGGTCTCATCTGGGTGTAGCGAACCAGAGTCGTAGTTTTACTGGTTCCTAAAAATATAGTGTTTAAATCAATACTTTAAAGAATATGATGTACATAATTTGGGTGCTAGTTTTTTGCATATTTTTACCAAACTATGTATTTTTATTTTTGTGACCTTAGTTGTTAAAATGATGGCTATGAAAATATCATAAAACAAGATTTTGCAGTTGAGATCATTAATGCATCTTTTGCTTAAAAAGCATCCCCCAGAAGAAAATTAAACTATTCACTTATTCTCTATAAAATGTCAAACCTTAATATAATAAAATATGTACATGTATATTCCATTCCAACTTATTTTTACCTATTTACAATGAAAACCTATGATGCCTCTTCACCCCTTGTGCGAATGTTATTGTCATTTGAATTTTAGACCACATGATTTTATTTGACCCTTTCAGTTTTGCAGTAAAAATCATGCCTCCTGTTTATATTCTATCTTAAAAGTTTGTAGTAAAATATAAAATCTAGAAGTTTATTATACCCCCGCTCCGAAGGAGAGGGGGTATACTGTTTTACCCTTGTGTGTCCGTCCGTCCGTCTGTCCGTCTGTCTGTCCGTCCGTAACAAAAATTTCTGTCGCATTTATCTCAGCAACTATTTATCGCAGATGCTTGAAATTTTAACACAGTGTTTGGTAAGGCATGCCATATCGTGGGATATATTTTTGTACCAATCGGACGTCAACTTCCTGTTATATGACGACTTTGCTTATTTTTTAACCAAAATTTTCAAACAAATTTTCGTCAAAGAATTCTCAGCAACTGTGTATCGGAGATGCTTGAAATTTTTACACAGTATTTGTATAGGCATGCCATATCGTGGGATATATTTTTGTACCAATCAGACATCAACTTCCTGTTATATGACGACTTTGTTTATTTTTAGCAAAACTTTTCAAACAAATTTCCGTCAAAGAATTCTCAGCAACTGTTTATCACAGATGCTTGAAATTTTTACACAGTATTTGTATAGGCATGTTAAATGGTGGGATGTATTTTTGTACCAATCAGACGTCAACTTCCTGTTAAATGACGACTTTGTTTATTTTTTGCCAAAATTTTCAAACGAATTTCCGTCAAAGAATTCTCAGCAACTATTTATCGCAGATGCTTGAAATTTTAACACACTATTTGTTTAGGCATGCCATATTGTGGGATATATATATTTTTGTATCAATCGGACGTCAACTTCCTGTTAAATAATGACTTTGCTTATTTTTTAACCAAAATTTTCGAACAAATTTTCGTCAAAGATTTTTCAGCAACTATTTATTGCAGATGCTTGAAATTTTTACACAATATTTGTATAGGCATGCCATATCGTTTGATATATTTCTGTGCCAATCAGATATCAACTTCCTGTTAAATGACGACTTTGTTTATTTTTAGCCAAAATTTTCGAACAAATTTTCTTCAAAGATTTCTCAGCACCTATTTATCGCAGATGCTTGAAATTTTAACACACTATTTGTTTTGGCATGCCATATTGTGGGAAATATTTTTGTATCAATCGGACGTCAACTTCCTGTTAAATAATGACTTTGTTTATTTTTTGCCAACATTTTCATTCAAATTTTCGTCAAAGATTTCTCAGCAGCTATTTATTGGAGATGCTTGAAATTTTTACAGTGTTTGTTAAGGCATGCCATATCGTGGGATATATTTTTGTACCAATCGAACATCATCTTCCTGTTAAATGAGTATTTTGTTTATTTTAGCCAAAATTTTCAAACAAATTTTCCTCAAAGATTTCTTAGCAGCTATTTATCGCAGATGCTTGAAATTTTAACACACTATTTGTTTAGGCATGCCATATTGTGGAATATATTTCTGTACCAATCGGATGCCAGCTTTCTGTTAAATGTAGACTTTGCTTATTTTGCATATTCACATCAGAGCGGGGGTATCACTAGTGAGCATTGGCTCACAGATATCTTGCTGATTTTAAACTTTATCTTCATTAATTGGTGTATAAAATGTGTTCTAGAAATAAATTTGACAATGCAAAAAATAGTTTTTGTCTGCTGTTGCAACAATTAACATGCTTGTTGAGATCCCCCCTGAGGATTAATTTTCGATCCCCGCCTGACCTAGTAATAGCATCAATAGTGAAACAGACTATACTATTTTATGCAGAATGTTCCTTGAAAATGGCTCGATATACTAAGTTTTTATGCAAAACAGACACCCATTATTTTTCTAAAAACACGGTATTGACACCACAAGCATCAAACATGGCTATGATTTTATTAAGCAACCCAATGTTTATATTTTCAACCACTCTACACGTGGTTAAACACGAACGATAACTATGTTCTGAATATTATCATTTGATGTAAATAACCGCTTGATGGTGAAATAAGACATTAATGTTCTAACATAAATCAAAGTAGGATATAATGTGAAAAACGACCGGTACTTACGTATTTTGAGAATATTATCCGAACACTTATACTTCCGCTTGAAATTTCACAGGAACTGAACAAATCTCGGTGAAGTCTCGTGAACTTTCATTCGAGCACATCTGGATTTATTACATACTTACGCTGTAGCAACGATGAAAAAAATATTCCAAACACTTTCGCAGGGGTTAATTGGGACAATTTTGTATAAGTTTTTGAATTTAGTAAATGTCAATAAAAGCATATTATTGTTTCATTGTTTATTCAACAGATCATAATAATTTGCACCATTACAATCTATGTCTATGGCTGGATTTCAGAAAACAAGAGGCCCATGGGCCACATTGCTCACATGAGCAAAACTAGCCATAATAAAATCAGCTTTTTAGAGTCATTTACACAATATCTGGACAATGTAGTTACATTGTAGATAGATCCTGAATTCAAGTATTTCTCCAGATATGATATATTAAAAATTGAGCCCTATTTGTTACACACACACACATATATATATATATATATATATATATATATATATATATATAATATTTATAATAATATTTTCTTTAAAAAAAATTACAACAGGTTACATGAAAATTGCAGCTCATATTGCTTTAACAATTATAGCTGCGTGGATCAAATTACATGCTTAGCCTGTTGTTGGGCAATATTTCTATTTATAAAGTTGGTCAGTGTTATCATATTACTAATTACATGCATTAGATAAGAGTAATCAGGGATTGATACCTACAGGGGGGAGTCGTGTATTGATGTTCATTGTTTAGAAGAAGAAGCTATTGTGAAGACGCTTGATTAAGAAGCTACCCGCCCTCCATCCCCGTCAACTCCCTGATTCTCTGGGGCTACTTGTTCATTTGGCATTCAATCCTTGGGAATTTCCTACCAAGTCTATGTTTTAAATTTTTGTTCGAAGTCTTTAAGGCACTTAGATATATTAATTAAACTGTTTCTTATACTATATGAGTTATGCATATGCTGGTTAATGTAGTCTAGTTGTCTAGTTAGTATTGTAGCTTTGAATACACCTTGCAGTTGGTTTATTCCTTCATGCTCGCTGGGATCAGCCCCGAGCGCTATCTGTTCTTGTCTCGAGGCCCGCTGGAGATCAGCCCCGGGTCATGCTTTGTTCTAATATATGCCCGCTGGGATCAGCCCCGGGTCATGCTTCGTTCTAATTTATGCTCGCTGGGATCAGCCCCGAGCGCAATCTGTTCTAGTCTTGAGGCCCGCTGGAGATCAGCCCGTGGTCATGCTTTGTTCTAATATATGCCCGCTGGGATCAGCCCCGGGTCATGCTTCGTTCTAATTTATGCTCGCTGGGATCAACCCCGGGCGCAATCTGTTCTAGTCCTGAGGCCCGCTGGAGATCAGCCCCGGGTCATGCTTCGTTCTAATGTACACCCGCTGGGATCAGCCCCGGGTCTTGCTTCGTTCTAATTCAGGCTCACTGGGATCAGCCCAGAGCACAATCTGTTCTAGTCTTGATGCCCGCTGGAGATCAGCCCCGGGTCATGCTTCGTTCTAATTCAGGCTCGCTGGGATCAGCCCCGAGCACCTTCTGTTCTAGTCTTGATGTCTGCTGGAGATCAGCCCCGGGCATGGGTCTTGTGTCGTTGTCATGCTAACAGCCCAGGCTGTTGCTGGTAGGGAAGGAATGAGTAACCCCCAAGCGCCAAACTATTTACATATGTGTTTTGGGTGTTTACAAATATATGTTTATTGTTGTTTTATGTATGATTGTATTTCGGTTTGCAGTGTTTGTTTATTTAGCTATACTAGATGTTTGGGTACAAGACCCAATATATTTTAAATTATAAATTTTTTGCTTCCTCTTAACTCTTGTTAATTGTTTATAAATTGAAAAAACCTTGTACCACAATGTATCACCAACAAGTTTCATTGAAGGGATCTGAACAGGAGAAACGAGTCTTGGTTCCGTGGAAGAATGCGGAGGTGTTACTACCAGCTATGGCAAACATTGAGGTTCTATCACTCTCTGTGAGTTCATAATGTGTCAATTATTAATGAATCATAATGTTTTAATCATCATAAAACTAAATAATGGAATTAAAAACATGTGTTGACCAATGTACAATATATTTCTCCACTTTGAAATGAAGGGTTGGCTGAAACAGAACCCATCAAACTCGATCCTGATCAGACAAACAGGCCCCACCCCCTCCTCCTGCCCCGAGGAACTATGTACCTATAAGGTATAAAGGGTGATACTGTTGTCGTAGATGTATTACATTTGGCTGTGTGTTGTTTTTACTGTTTTTGGCAGAAACAGGCTTTTGTTAGAAATCAAGTACATGTATTAGTACATCGCTAAATGTCGAACATATGTTAATGAGAATAGGTATATCCAGATACAAGTGTATGTACGCAAATTCAAATCCAGACTAACTTGTTGAAAAATTGTTTTCTAAATGTTGTGCATGCTTAATACGGTATATTAAACATTATTTACAGTTTTTGGAAATAGATATTTTACTGGGACTAAGAATTTCTTAACAAAACGACAACTTTTGATATAGACATCACAAATATATTAGATGTTTTTGCTAGTTGTAATGAATATTCAGGGTTTTTTAATTCACATTTATGACTTTCATTGTGATTTCAGAGTTTAAAGTTGCCTATGTATAATTCTGTTTTTGAAGGGGGAGATCACAAACACTGACCTAGAGAGCTTTGGTCTCTACCAGCTGGATAGAACAGTATGGTGCGTACACTCATGCCTGATAAAACAGTGAAACAAGTGATTACTGCTGAGACACCTAGCAGAAGTTTACATTTTATTTTATGACATATATCAAGCAGAGTGTTAAAGTTTGGGTTTCTGTAATTCCTAATTAAATGCAAAGAATTAATATCCGGATCAAATTGTGAGACTCGCATCTCAAAGATTTTAGGATCTTGTTGTTTTTTTTTTCAGACGGATGTTAACTAAATGAATTTATGATAATATTTTGCGATATTTTACATTTTTTGTGAATTTGATCAAAGACAGATGAATCGCGGAATTAATTACTTGCATAAAATAAGGAATCTACAGTAGTTGTAAGATTAATGATGAGACACTGAGCACCAGTTTAGCCATGTCACAGACTGAAAAAAGAAAAAATTAAGATGAACATGTTTGAATGATTTAAAGTCAGCTCTGATGATGTCCTTACATAACGTTAAGTCAAATATTCTTGATAGGACTTGAAGCAATGGTTCAAACATTGGATAGACTAGGGATGCAGTCACTGATAGTCTGTATGTTTCAGGCTTATTCTGAGCGGCCTGCCCTACAAACATCAGTACAGCGACCTTCACCTTGGTTCCACAGTCACAGTCTACAACTGTCACATGTGTGCCTTCAAACAGGTACGTTACAACTGTCACATGCGAGCCTTCAAACAGGTACGTCAAGATTTTTTCAGACCTTAATTAATTCATTGAGAAATTGGAAATGGCATTTTGGAATTTTGTGGCACCTAAAAAATGTCTTGTAAAAAATTGAAATTGAAAATCCTTTATAGGTTTCTTTATTTTGATTTTCTCGATAAATTTTAAAGGATTCTTGTTTGGATTACATGTTCCCTTTAAGAAAAGACCTTGGATGTAATACCGGATTTCAGTTTGCCAAGATCTGCATTATTATCCCTAAGTTTTACTTTTCCCATTATTTTTCAGTTTCCCAAGATCTGTATTGTTTGTTGTATGAGCTCCAGCTTCAGAGTGACTGAGTTTTCTGTCATTACTCCACAGGTTAAGGTAAGTAACAGTGTTAGAATTGTCATGGACCCTATTACACCCCCCTCCCCCCCTCCCCAAAGCATTTATTTTTATCAATTCTGATGGCTACAATCAAAGCGTTATGCATTTATGCATAATGTAGCGAATGAAACTTCCTCTTAATGGAATTCATTACAGTTTACAAGACAGATAATTAAATAGATGTAAAGATTTTTGCAGGAAACACAATTTATTGCCATTTTGTCTGTTTTTGAAATCTCAAAGCAAGAGTTCGGGGGAATTTGAAGAAAACAGTGCCACTTTCATACAATTTCTAAATGAGCAGGCTTCTTAATGAGAAGAATAATTTAAAGAGTTTGTTATAAAGTTCTTTTTTTTTCTTTAAAAAGAAAAATGCTTTGAAAAGCCAATAGATAAGTGTTGTAAATGCACAACTTTCTCACATGTTCTGTCTTTATTTTTAGTGTGTTAAACCCTCTGCTTTCATCAGAAAATGGCTATGGAGAAATTCAGTCACCAAGATGATGATCTTCCAGTTTTCCCGATTTCTTATTTCTCTGTACAACAAGTTCCACACCAGCCTGTGGTAAGACGTGTCACAGTTGCTTTACAGTATAGGTTCTTTGGTTTGATAATACATGGAAGTCCAGGCATGTGGATTACTTACATTTTTAACCGGGTTTTCCAACGGAAAAATCCGGTTATTAAAATGGTGAAAATGGCGGGATGGCGGGCGGGAGGGCGGCTGCCAAAACGGTACCCTCATTGTACGGATAACTCCTCCTACAGTTTTCAAGATAGGAAGTTGTTCTTTTGCAGATCAATTGTACATATATCAGAGGTGTGCATATTGCTAGGATTTTGATTTCCGATAATTTATCGAAAAAATACCAGCTTTTGAACTTAGTCATTCTTTGGCAAAATATTGCATATAGGGTACCCTCATTGTACGGATAACTCCTCCTACAATTCCCAAGATAGGAAGTTGTTCTTTTGCAGATCAATTGTACATATATCAGAGGTGTGCATATTGCTAGGATTTTGATTTCCGATATTTAATCGAAAAAATACCAGCTTTTGAACTTAGTCATTTTTTGGCAAAATATTGCATATAGGGTACCCTCATTGTACGGATAACTCCTCCTACAGTTCTCAAGATAGGAAGTTGTTCTTTTGCAGATCAATTGTACATTTATCAGAGGTGTGCATATTGCTAGGATTTTGATTTCTGATAATTTATGGAAAAAATACCAGCTTTTGAACTTAGTCATTTTTTGGCAAAATATTGCATATAGGGTACCCTCATTTTACGGATAACTCCTCCTACAGTTCTCAAGATAGGAAGTTGTTCTTTTGCAGATCAATTGTACATATATCAGAGGTGTGCATATTGCTAGGATTTTGATTTCCGATAATTTATCGAAAAAATACCAGCTTTTGAACTTAGTCATTTTTTGGCAAAATGTTGCATATACATGTAGGATACTCCATTTCACTGGATAAGGGTTGACATGGATTATGGATACAGTTTACATAAAAGAAAACCCGGTTTGCTGTCAAATTGACAGCTTTTCACTTGTCTTTTCATATTTAAATGAATACTTGTCAAATGTTGTGTTAAAATCTGAAAGGAAAGTATAAGTTGAGGAATGTAAAACTTGGCTGTGGTTGTAGCTCTTGGTTAGCTTGGTTTACCTATGATTGTCGCTCTCCATTTGACTGGTTTACCTGTGGTTGTAGCTCGCAGTTTGACTGGTTTACCTGTTGATGTTGCTCTTGGTTTGACTGGTTTACCTGTGATTGTAGCTGTCTGTTTGACCGGTTTAACTGTGATTGTAGCTCTTGGTTTGACTGGTTTTCCTGTGGTTGTAACTCTCTGTTTGACTGGTTTACCTGTGATTGTAGCTCTTGGTTTGACTTGTTTACCTGTGATTGTAGCTCTTGGCTTGATTGGTTTACCTGTGATTGTAACTCTCTGTTTGACTGGTTTACCTGTGGTTGGAGCTCTCTGTTTGACTGGTTTACCTGTGGTTTTAGCTCTCTTGGTTAGACTGGTTTACCTGTGGTTGTAACTCTCTGTTTGACTGGTTTACCTATTGATGTTGCTCTTGGTTTGACTGGTTTACCTGATTGTAGCTCTTGGTTTGACTGGTTTACCTGTGGTTGTAGCTCTCGGTTTGACTGGTTTACCTGTGATAGTAGCTCTTGGTTTGTCTGGTTTACCTGTGATTGTAGCTCTCTGTTTGACTGGTTTACCTGTTATTGTAGCTCTCGGTTTGACTGGTTTACCTGTGATTGTAGCTCTTGGTTTGACTGGCTGCTAGAGAAGTATGTGAACTGTGAAATGAACTTTCCTAAGCGAGACTACATGAAGGAATTTCTCTCTACGCCTCACAGCTGTCTTCTGCTTGGAACGGAAATACACACCAAGGTGACTTATTTTTTAATATAGTGTAGATATCTAGATACATGTATCTGTAGATATCTCATTTTCCTATTTCAATCTTCAGCTTCTTTTATTCTCATTGTTCCATATACATAAAATGTATTTTTAGTCATCTGTCAGTATTTTTGTGACACTTTCTCTGTGTAGAATTTGGATTAATTCTGAGTTTTTTATTGCAGCCCATGGACTGTTTCCTACCCATTATCCCCCTGTGCTCAGACATTGTATTTGATTCAGCATTGATCCAAAGAGTCGGATACGATATCATCCAGAACTTGAGAACTGTGGAACACCTAAACTCGGATCTATATTGGTTGTACCACAGTCAAGATCAGGATGTCACTCAGGTAATTACCACAGTCAAGATCAGGATGTCACTCAGGTAATTACCACAGTCAAGATCAGGATGTCACTCAGGTAATTACCACAGTCAAAATCAAGATGACACTCAGGTAATTACCACAGTCTAGATTAGGATGACACTCAGGTAATTACCACAGTCAAAATCAAGATGACACTCAGGTAATTACCAGTCAAGGTCAGGATGATACTCAGGTAATTACCACAGTCAAGATCAGGATGTCACTCAGGAAATTATCACAGTCAAGATCAGGATGTCACTCAGGTAATTACCAGTCAAGATCAGGATGACACTCAGGTAATTACCACAGTCAAGATCAGGATGACACTCAGGTAATTACCAGTCAAGGTCAGGATGATACTCAGGTAATTATCACAGTCAAGATCAGGATGTCACTCAGGAAATTATCACAGTCAAGATCAGTATGACACCCAGGTAATTATCACAGTCAAGATCAGGATGTCACTCGGTTAATTACCACAGTCAAAATCAAGATGACACTCAGGTAATTACCACAGTCAAGATCAGGATGTCACTCGGGTGATTTCCACAGTCAAGATCAGGACGTCACTCAGGTAATTAACACAGTCAAGATCAGGATGACACTCAGGTAATTACCACAGTCAAGATCAGGATGACACTCAGGTAATTACCAGTCAAGGTCAGGATGACACTCAGGTAATTACCACAGTCAAGATCAGGATGTCACTCAGGAAATTATCACAGTCAAGATCAGGATGTCACTCAGGTAATTACCACAGTCAAAATCAAGATGACACTCAGGTAATTACCACAGTCAAGATCAGGATGTCACTCAGGTGATTTCCATAGAGAAGATCAGGACGTCACTCAGGTAATTAACACAGGCAAGATCAGGATGACACTCAGGTAATTATCACAGTCAAGATCAGGATGTCACTCAGGTAATTACCACAGTCAAGATCAGGATGACACTCAGGTAATTACCAGTCAAGATCAGGATGACACTCAGGTAATTATCACAGTCAAGATCAGTATGACACCCAGGTAATTACCAGTCAAGATCAGGATGACACTCAGGTAATTATCACAGCCAAGATCAGGATGTCACTCAGGTAATTACCAGTCAAGATCAGGATGACACTCAGGTAATTACCACAGTCAAGATCAGGATGTCACTCAGGAAATTATCACAGTCAAGATCAGGATGTCACTCAGGTAATTACCAGTCAAGATCAGGATGACACTCAGGTAATTATCACAGTCAAGATCAGGATGTCACTCAGGAAATTATCACAGTCAAGATCAGGATGACACTCAGGTAATTACCAGTCAAGATCAGGATGACACTCAGGTAATTACCACAGTCAAGATCAGGATGTCACTCAGGAAATTATCACAGTCAAGATCAGTATGACACCCAGGTAATTATCACAGTCAAGATCAGGATGACACTCAGGTAATTACTGCAGTTAATATCAGGATGTCACTCAGGTAATTACCACAGTCAAGGTCAGGATGTCACTCAGGTTATTAACACAGTCAAGGTCAGGATGTCACTCAGGTAATTACCACAGTCAAGATCAGGATGTCACTCAGGTAATTACCACAGTCAAGATCAGGATGTCACTCAGGTAATTACCACAGTCAAGGTCAGGATGTCACTCATGTAATTGCCACAGTCAAGATCAGTATGACACCCAGGTAATTATCACAGTCAAGATCAGGATGACACTCAGGTAATTACTGCAGTTAATATCAGGATGTCACTCAGGTAATTACCACAGTCAAGGTCAGGATGTCACTCAGGTTATTAACACAGTCAAGGTCAGGATGTCACTCAGGTAATTACCACAGTCAAGATCAGGATGTCACTCAGGTAATTACCACAGTCAAGATCAGGATGTCACTCAGGTAATTACCACAGTCAAGGTCAGGATGTCACTCAGGTAATTACCACAGTCAAGATCAGGATGACACTCAGGTAATTACCACAGTCAAGGTCAGGATGTCACTCAGGTAATTACCACAGTCAAGATCAGGATGACACTCAGGTAATTACCAGTCAAGATCAGGATGACACTCAGGTAATTATCACAGTCAAGATCAGGATGTCACTCAGGTAATTACCAGTCAAGATCAGGATGACACTCAGGTAATTACCACAGTCAAGATCAGGATGTCACTCAGGAAATTATCACAGTCAAGATCAGGATGTCACTCAGGTAATTACCAGTCAAGATCAGGATGACACTCAGGTAATTATCACAGTCAAGATCAGGATGTCACTCAGGAAATTACCACACTCAGGTTATTATCATGATATAGCATTGATTAATGCCTCCAAGAGTTGGTGGAATAAGTCACATCATAGCAGTATAAGACACAAGTTTTATGCATGCATTAGTTTTAAATCTAATAGGTAATATAATGGTTTTAAATGTAGTAGACATTGCATACATCCTGAATCAATTGGTTTATAACATACCAAAATTACATGTACTATTCATCAGCAGGAGACCATATCTGTATTTGACATATTTTTAAAATCTATGTAGATTGTGTAACTTTTGATATGTTTATTTCAAAATCATGTTTTGTTTACTTGAATTTAAAAAGGATCTGTTTTTATATTGTGAATTACATGTATAGTTTGCTGTTTTATTTGGTTGTAGGTATTGATAGGTTATATACAGTTCTGTCCTGATACAGGAATGGTTCTCTTGATGGATGATACAGGGTGTCACAAATGTCTTATCCTGACAGGACGAGACAAAAGTGAGCTCTCATTTTCAGCTTTGAATGGGTGTCTGGTGGCTATACAGAAGTACTGCATCGTGTTTGAAAAATTCCAACTCTGTCAGTACCCCAACTGTAACTCTTATGGAGATCAAAGTTATGTCAGAGGTTCTAGAGAAGACCATTACCTGGTGGTGTCTATCTCGAACATAGAGATCCTAATAAAGAACAAAAAATCTAAAGTCAGCACCGACAAAGAGCGAGTTCTGTGTTGTGTGATCCACAAGGAATCTCTGTTATTAGATGGAGTGAGCTCAGGTAGGCCCCACTTCAGGTTCACAGCTTTCGGTTACTTCCTGGACACTTCTTGGTTGGAGGAGGAAGTTCATGACTTTGGGAACGATGCTCTTAAATTTTGGAAAGAACGGTATCTGGCTGATGATGTCACATGGACATATGCAGGAGGAGACGACAAGACGAGAAATCTGCTGTCGGCCACCAAAATCCTGCTGTTCCAGAACGCCTCGGTCAAGTGGTACAACACACTGCAACCAGGCAAGCATTACTGGTTCTCCTCAGAGGGTGGACTGACTCCAGTGTCTGCCAAGAGTTCTCTGAAGTTTCTGAAGAAGGCTGAGAAACAAGCTGGGGGTAAAACCTGTGTACTTGTCCCATCAGATTTATGGGTCACTGAGAGAAAACTAGATTACAGGTGTCAACAGATGGTAAGGACATAAATGAATGTGTTAGATAATACATGTTGATGTAGAAAGTATCCAAAAAAAAAGTCACCACCTCGGTTAAATTCATTGCTCATAATTAAAACCTCAAAACACTACAGACTAGAATATTACTGCACACTGAGGGACTAGTAAATGTGTTTCTTACTAGGCTAGCATACCATTACATTCATTGAATATATTAAATTATCTTTACAAGAATACTACTAGCCTGGAATTTCAATTGAAATACACACAAGTGCCTTTACTAAATTTACATGCATAAATTGTAAGGCGACATTTTTATATGTTGAGCAAATAACTTTCGAGGTGTGCTAAAAAGCACAAAAACAAGATGTTTTGAGTTCTTCATAATGATGTAATCTAACAGCTGGATAAACAAGGAAATTACCATTTATAGAATGTCAAGTTTTATCCAAAGATATCAAGAAATAAGGAAATAACGTTATGAAAAGGAAATGTTAAATTTTAGCTGAAAACTGGTACAGTGCCAGCTCAGACTAGTACAGTGGAGCCTCAGATATCCGGACGCCAGATATCCGGACGCTTCACTTTCCGGTCGATTTTTATTGGGAACAGAATTTTTACACAATAATTTGTCTCGTTTATCCGGAATTCCGCGTTCCGGATCCGGACGGTCAAATTTTACCACATAATACAATTTTCCTTTAAATTTTACCTCATTTAACCGGACGGTCACATTTAAGTGTTCGGGGGCACAACAGTTTTTTATGCGCAAGTGCAAATTGGTGTAAAAACATCTGACACTGGTTGTTGGTTTTAAACAATGCCTTCGTCCGGTAATCGGGGTCACCTGTGTCACGCTATGTACTCGCCCGAGGATATTACGATAACCATGGATGCGACATGTTTAATTGTCGCCATTTAACTTATGAACTGTTATTGTTTGATTAAAATGTCATGAAAATTGTTTAATTTGTGTTTAAAAAAGTCAACTATTGATTGAATTAAAATTCTATTAATCGTAGTGTGATTGGATCGTTCGTACGCTTATTCATTTTAAAACGTAATTGAAATGAAATATTTGATAATTTGAGTTCTGTTTACGATAGTTATTAAGACCGCTTGGGATGTTCAGGGTATCGGCATTAATTTTATAGCGTGTGTTCAATTAACAGTGTAATAATAATTTATGCCAAACATGGCGTGGATGAGTGTTCACGCTACTTGTAAATATCGCTTTCGTGCAATTAACTCTATAGAAAGATGGATACGTAAAATTAGCTTGGGTAAGTTCTGTCAATGAACAAATAGCTTGGACAATTATCAATAAGGGAATATACACAGATTTTCACCCATTTTCAATCATCAAATGTTGAGCAGCTTCAAACATGTCAACACCACCGGCCAAGAGAGCGAGAGTTGCGATCACCGCTAGCTTGAAGAAAAAGATTTGTCAGCGTAAAGTGGAACACCGACTCTCTTCTGTTGCTTTGTTATGCGAATGTAATTAAATTATCGGTTTGATACAGTGATTGTTATGTGCATGTACATGTGTTGCCTTGAAGAATGTAGTGCTTGGTTTCATGTGGAAAAAACATACCTTAAATAATGTTTTTAACAATATTTTGTTTTGTTAATTTAAAAAAATACTAAACTTTTTTTGTAATGCTTATTGCTATCAAAACAAAATATTTAATTGTTTAATTAATTTATGAGTTATGTTTCCATAAATATTAAAGGTAAATATCACAATCCAGATATCCGGACGCTTCACCTATCCGGACGATTTGGCCTGGGGACAAAAGTGTCCGGATAAGTGAGGCTCCACTGTATATTACAACACACTGAGAGACTAGTACATATGTTTGTCATTTTACATAACAATGACTGCCTGACTCTCAAAACACGGACATGTCATTACACAGACTGATGTATGCATCAATTTGAAAGTACATGTATTAGTTTACAAGGCTAGCATATCATTACAATATTAAAATATGTTTAAAAAAAAAATTACAAGCCTGGAATTTCAATTGATATACATGGAAAAGTGCCAATATTTAATTAACATGCATAAATTTTGTATGTTGAGCAAATATTTATTTATTCCTTTCCTTTTGTAAGATTATTGTAATTCTGTTTTAGACATGCCATGTATGTAAAAACTCGTCTATGCTCTCAGAGATCAGTGAGATAACTAAAGAAAGGTAAACTTGTGAATTATGATTTTTAACAAATGAAAATTATAAGAATACACATTCTGTATACCGGTACCAGGAAATATTCGCCCACTTATTATTTTCACCCCTTTTGCCATTATTGTCAATTATCTTTCTTTATATGGGGCAAAAATAACCCTGTATATATTTAATATGTCAATGAGAGAAAAGAAAACCAAACATTACATTTGATTTTTCCTGTTTATTCATTAATCCATCTTGTTTTTTGTTTGAATAATGGTGGTCTGTGATATCATTTTTAGCTCACCTGAGCTGAAAGCTCAAGTGAGCTTTTCTGATCACATTTTTTCTATCGTCCGTCTGTCTGTCTGTCCGTAAACTTTTAACATTTTCAATATTTTGTCAAGAACTACTGGACCAATTTCAACTAAACTTGGCACAAATCATCCTGAGACAAAGGGGATTCAAAGTTGTGAAAATTAAGGGCCACACCTTTTTATCAAGGGGAGATAGTTAGAAGTTATTGAAATTTTTTTTTGAAATTTTCAAAAATCTTCTTCTCAAGAACCATAAAGCCAGGAAAGCTGAAACAAGTGTGGAAGCATCCTCAGTTAGTGTAGATTCAAAGTTGTGAACATCATATCCCCTGGGGGTAGGGTGGAGCCACAATGGGGGTCAAAGAATTACAAAGGAATATATAGAATAAATCTTTGAAAATCTTCTTCTCAAAATTATTAGAACAGAAAAGCTGAAACTTGTGTGAACGCATTCTCAGGTAGTGTAGATTCAACGTTGTGAAAATCAGGACCTCCGGGGGTAGGGTGGGCCCACAATGGGGGGTCAAATTTTTACATAGGAATATATAGAGTAAATCTTTAAAAATCTTCTTCTCAGAAACTAATCAGCCAGGAAAGCTGAAACTTGTGTGGAAGCATCCTCAGGTAGTGTAGATTCAAAGTTGTGAAAATCATGACCTCTGGGGGTAGGGTGGGGCCACATTGGGGGGAGTGGTGTTAAAGTTTTACATAGGAATATATAGAGTAAATCGTTAAAAAATCTTCTTCTCAGAAACTAATCAGCCAGATGATTTTTATTATTGTTAAGACTTTGGCCCCAAGACAATCCTTTGGCCTCACAAGAAGGTTCAGAGTTTGATATATAGAGGATATCTATATTGTGTGATTTTATATTTGCTTTATCCAAAGAGTTGAAATGGTGTATATATTCGCAAGGCTTGCCGAGCGAATATAACCATTTCAACGAGTTGGATAAAGCAAATATAAAATCACACAATTATAGATGTTCTATTTATCTCATACAGTTTGATTTATATTATGAAGCTTTTGAGACAGTCCCTTGTGTGACCCAAATTGTTTTTTTTTTCAAAGATTAAAAACGAAGATGCAACGTTGTGTTATGCGGCTATTGTGACCTTGCGCAATACAATTTAGTACGTCATTCCTGAGATAAATCTAACTGTTTTAATGTAAAGTTTCACTGAAATAAACCTTAAAATAATTTTTTAGCTCTAGATAATTTTTCTTAGAGCTTATTTACTTGATTAAATGGAAATGCCGATTAGAAGACTTGAATGACATACACAAAGTTGCGAATGCTCGTTAGTTTGAATTAACTCGAACGAAGAACAGTTTATGATGCATGATGTTTAAAATAAAACAAACACTAGGCTAGCCTTATGATTCGAAATTGAAAATAGTGAATAAGATCATGCTTACTGGTGGTGGAATAAAAGTCTCATGAAACATTATTTCGGTAAGTTCTTGTAGGCTATATAAACACAACCAGAGCGCTCTGTTTTCATCGCGTAGTCAGGATGAACTCCTTGATAGTTAACGTAATTTGTAGTTTTATAAACTTCACAAAGCAAATTGAAAGTTTGAAGTGGGCTAAATTTATCAAAAATCTTGACAAACAAGAAAAAAGGGTCTTGTGGTTACGGTTATGAATAACTTTGCAAAAAAACGTGAGGGGGTGGGGGGGGGGGTGGGCTAACCTCCTCCCCCCCCCCCCCCCCGGTTCCGACGCCTGTGCTACGCAGTTATGTGTTTTCCTTCATATTTGTAATTTAAATCTTTGACAAAATCGATTTTATATTAATTTTTGTAGTAGATATAGTTATGTTGAAAGTACTAGCAAATCTTCGAAAATAGGTCACTTGAAGCGAGGGGCTGTGTCAAAAGTAGTTCCGACCGGAAGTATTTGATGTAGCATCACCCGTGTGATATAGCAAAGGTTTATCACATGGGTAATATACACCACACGTATGAGATAAAGCTTTATATCCCATATATTAACAATTGTTAAGGATTTTTTTGAGAACTGCAATACTCAACATGTGATATGACTATAAAATCTTCCTGTTAGAAAAGGGACTAATGATTATAAACATAAGAATATCCAGGTTGGAAAATGGATTTTATTTATACAGGATCTACAAGTATTATTGTACATTGTCCAGATAGTTTGTATTATGCTGATTGTATTATGCTGATTTTATCATACCTAATGTTCCTCAGGTGAGCGATGTGGCTAATGGGCCTCTTGTTGATTTAGTTTCCAGAATAAAATGGTGAGTTTTGAGGGAAGAATTAAGAACAGACGACATTTGCCGGCGGATAATCAGCAGTATCAGAAAAAGACCACGAGTCTCAGTGGTTCAACTTCATGTAAGTCTCAAATTCAAATATTTACCATGTATATCAGACCAAGTCCTGGCAAGTAAGTATATACCAGGGTTGTCCCAAAATAGCGTAGACAGGTGGCGTTATTCAGTCAATCGAAGACAATCGATGATGAAATTTGTGCCATAAAGGGTTCAAGAAATTTGCATTCAAATAATGTTTTAAAATCAAATATTGTTTGAGATTAAATTAGTGAAATGAAAGCATGTTAGATCAGAAATTCGACATGCGGCGCAATGTCAAGAACAGAAAGTTAAAATCAACATAATGAAAAGAAAATCGCGAGGAAAAGTACTTTTCGAATGAAAAAATTCAAATAAAACATACATTGATATCTGATAATAATTCTATTATTTACTCAAAAAATGTTTTGGCTACAACAAAACTTTTAAATATTTTTATAGCGCGTTTTGTGACAAGTTAAAAAGTTAACTCGTAATAAAATGACGATGTCAGCGTTTAAGGCGGCGCAATAGAAAATGATACAATTTTGTAAAGATCATGAAATAAATCCTAAGCGGCTTTGGAAGTAAATGAAATTAACAAAATTGAATAAAAATGCGTTTTGTGAATAAGAAGTTAAACAACATTAAAAATATTTGAACAAGTATGATGACAATGAGTGGAAAAAAGAAACCCCGAACGATATCAATGGACTTCAAAATGCTGAACGATACATTTCGGCAATATGGACGTTAGACAAAAGTAATACAGGGCAATTTTGGAGCTGACAGATCGTTTGTACTTATAAAATATTTTAAAATAAAACAAAACTAGAAATATATGTTGAATGTGCACTCAGGTTACTGGTTCAAAGATAATATTCTTTCTAGGACTTTTTCGGAATTAAAACGTAAATGTTATCGTAAACAATGTGGAGGATTTAGCAATAACGTAAAACTGGAAATTTTCGACGTCGCACATTGCGCCGCCTGACAAGACTTGTTGTTACTAATTATTCATTTTCTCGAGAAATAAATAAAGTACAGATTTGAATTTTTCAGTATTGTTTGCCAAAGGGTAATTGAAGAAAACATAGAAGTCTAATGAAATCGCAGTGAACAGATTATAAATTATGTGTCCTGTCTACGCTATTTTGGGACAACCCTCGTATGTATGTATACAGGCGTTGTTAGAAAAGTTCGGGGACAAAGTGAATTATGGCAAAATTACTGTGTACTTTATAGGATGGTGTATATTTAATGAAATGACTGTCAATTGAAAATAAGTATGCAAAAAATCATATGAATTTGAAATATTTTTAAAAAGATATAGCGGGTATTTCTTTGCATGAATTAGATTTACTGAACACCATTTCATATTTCCACGACATCAGGTGACGTCGTGGAACTAAAAGTAAAACCTGTTACTCTTTTTCAAAGTAAAAACCTTTCAGTTCCACACACTTTTCAAGACATTTAACCCATATTTAAAATGCATGTTCATACACATGTACCATTATTAGGGCCCCGCAAGGATTTGCGGGTGCCCTATAATAATCACTCTGTCCGTCCGTCCTTCTGTCTGTCCATCTGTCACTCTTCCGTCCACAAATTTTCTGTTTTTTTCTAATAACTTTTTTCGTGGTTGCCCAATCAAGTTCAAATTTGGTATGGTAGTTCAGTAGGCAAAAATACATATTTTGATGCTAAGTGTGGTTCTCTATGTCTTCTGGTTTGGAGCTGGGGTGGTGGGGTAGATTCCTTAACTATGCATAATAATGAATGGGCAAAGAGAGATAACTGCTGAGAATGTATACTTGGAAGGATGTGCAATATTTGTCCTTTGGGATTAATTAACCTTCCACAGGAAGAAAATCCTAAGCTTTATCTTTTTCTGTCACATTGAGATTAATTACTGCACTGCCTGTGTCTGCAAATGAACTTTGTTTTGAAGTTAAGGTCAATTTTGAATGATGTGTAGTATTGTGTACATTCTTTGAAATATGGATTTAAAATATATAATATTCATACTTTTTAGCTCACCGAGCTGAAAGCTCAAGTGAGCTATTCTGATCACATTTTGTCTGTCGTCCGTCTGTCTGTCCGTCCGTGCTAGTGTTTATACTTTACGAGTTAAAAAATTTGCCCTGTCCAAACTAAGGTGTTAATGTGGAATTACGAGCTTAACTCCTAATTCTGACTCCAAAATTTGCCTAGTTACACTTTGTGAGGTAATATTCATCATGGGAAAAAAACTCGTAAATCTTGGACACAGCACTTGTCCATTATATGGACAAGAGTGAAAGAGTTATCTCTCTTTACCCAATCCTCAGTTTTCCCGCTCTTTTTTGAATGTCTATTATGAACATTACCGAGGGGTTCCGAAAGTTGATGACAAAGCAGAGAAGGGAAGCCATCTTGCCAGCTGCTGAATATAGGACAGTGAGTGAGGTAGGTTATTGACTATGTTTCTTATCATATAGGAATTTATTTGTCCCAAATCAGAATTGAGTTATTTCATTCATCCTTCATCAATAATATGATGTGAAATTTTGTATTGAATATTTTGTCACGTTAACACGGGAGTTTACCCGGATAGCTGTTTACCCTAGCTACATGTTTACAAATCGCACAAAGCTACAATTTGAAGTACAAAATAATGTTTTCTGTATTTACATGTACATTTGACATATTTAGAGGCAGGTAATGCAGTGTTTGAATTTTTTTCATGGTTAAATTTTTATGTTTTCATTTATATTTGTGATTATGATGACGTCACTTTAGCTCAAAGTTCTCCAAATTATAAATTTCAACTTGTGGGTATGTGTATATAATTTATATGAAAATGGCATTTCATGGTTTGAATGATAGAATAACAAAGCAAAATATTATCATGTCTGAAGCAGATTTTACTTCACTTCATGAAGAGTACAAAAAAAGATAAATATTAAGTATTTAAAGGTCCATGAACTAAGGGTTGAAATCAGAATATTTGTATGACATCACAGGAAGTAATAATGCTGGACAAAATAAAGAGCTACAGAAACTTCAACTCCAGATGGAGGATATTCCAATTGGATTTATATTATTTCATTCGCCTTATGACTACTCGGAAACATGCTCTTTTTGCTCAGATTTTGACATGGATGTTTTGGAAATATATATACATGGATTTTGTTGTTTAACTTTTTTTTCGTTCCCGGAATTCTATGCTTGTCGTGCATTTTGTATCCTCTCTGATTTCCATGTTGAAAAGTTTATTCTTATCTAAAGGTGAGTGTACAGTTGTAAAGAGCAATATTTTTGTTAAATGTCCCTATACTAATTGTTTCTACAGAGAAAAGTACCAGGGAAAGAGCCAATGCATTTAAAACAATGAGATTTTAAGTTTTGAAGTTTTTTATCCAAGAATTGAGTGATAGACATGTGACAGGTTTGAGGAAATGTATAAAGGATTCTAGAAACAACTATTATGGACTGAAGCTTTTGAGGTGAAGAAAAAGGAAATGTTTGTTTTAGGTTTTTATGAATCTGTTGCTGAGAGCTCTGTCTTATTTTTTCACTACCTTTTCATTATGGTATTTGATTGAAATGCTGTAATTTGTGTATTTTTACTGTAAGTTGTGTATTTTTACTGATAGCCATGATATATTTAGGTAAATGAATAGATAAAGTCAATACATTATCTGCCAATTAGGCAATAGTACTTGGTTAGCTAAGATTGTCCATAAATTATGAGGCTAATTGTCCATACTTTGTGAGCTAAAATTGTCTCCCAGTTTAAAGAAATAGTACTTCACTAGCTAGGATTGTCCGTAAATTATGAGGCGAATAGTCCATACTTTGGGAGCTAAGATTGTCTCCAAGTTTAAAGAAATAGTACATTGCTAGCTAGGATTGTCCGTAAATTATGAGGCTAACAGTCCATACTTTGGGAGCTAAGATTGTCTCCAAGTTTAAAGAAATAGTACTTTGCTAGCTAGGATTGTCCGTAAACTATGAGCCTAATAGTCCATACTTTGGGAGCTAAGATTGTCCCCCAGATAAAAGAAATACAAAAGTCGTGTAGTACTTTCAGAGCTAGGATTGTCCGTAAATTATGAGGCTAATTGTCCATACTTTGTGAGCTAAGATTGTCTCCCAGTTTAAAGAAATAGTACTTTGCTAGCTAGGATTGTCCGTACATTATGAGGCTAATAGTCCATACTTTGTGAGCTAAGATTGTCTCCCAGTTTAAAGAAATAGTACATTGCTAGCTAGGATTGTCCATAAATTATGAGGCTAACTGTCCATACTTTGGGAGCCAAGATTGTCCCCCAGTTTAAATAAATAGTATTTTGCTAGCTAGGAATGTCCGTAAATTATGAGGCTAAAAGTCCATACTTTGTGAGCTAAGATTGTCCCCCAGTTTAAAGTAATAGTACTTTGCTAGCTAAGATTGTCCCTCAATTATGAGGCTAATTGTCCATACTTAAGATTGTCTCCCAGTTTAAAGTAATAGTTCTTGGTTAGGTACGATTGGGCCAAAAATAAAATTCACTTTGTTTGGCATTGCTGTCCGATTTTTTGCTCAATACACAGCCCTATTTTAAATATACCCAATCACTATGATCACAGTTCTGGTTAAGAAACTGTACCAATTTTTTTTTAATTTGTCATTTTAATTTCTTCCACCTATGAGTTTGGGGAAAACGGGGGTGAGAATTTCACTGTATAGAGTATACACTTTTTATTAAATAATGACAACCTCCCTTATGGGTTTGGATGTGACCTTAATCATGTTAATGAGGGCTTAGAGTTTTATATAGAAGAAAAGCTGGTGAGCATTTAGCTATTTAAGCAAAATAGCCTCTTTTGGGGTTCATATTTTATTGACATGTTCAAAATTATTTTTGAGGTGTGTATCTTCTTTATGAAGTTACAGTTACAAACCCATAAAACTCCATAATATTGCCAAATGATGTTGTTAAAACATGCAAGAGCAGGTGTGACTGACTGAATCTATACATATACTGCATGAAGGTTGCCCTTTCGGCCAGTAAAAATTAAAATTCCCTATGTAATATATTGTATATAAAGCTCTTCAGGTCCCCCCCCCCTTTATTTGCTAGTAAATTCCAAACACAATAAAAACATGCAAGTACAAGGATTTTAAAATTACTACTGCACCTGTAAAATGTACAGAAATTCCCCAAATTAGACAAATCTGAAAAATTAAGCAAGAAAATATGTAAACATATGAGACGAAGGGCATTTAAACCTTAATTGGTTGTAGAAATGAGCGTGACCTTAGAAAATGGTAGCCCAGGCATCAGAAAATGTTTTTATTATACCTCATTATAAATATTCTAAACAATGTGTTTTCTGATTGGTTCTAAGTTATCACGTGATCGGGCCGTAAAACTTCATATTTCCAGGCCGTCGGCATGGTTTTCATCATATTACATAGTACGTGTATTTTCCCGAAATATAGTTCTCGTTTGTTGAACGAAAACTCCTGAGAGTAGTAGATGTCACAATAGCTTGGTTTACGTCACAAAATTAATGATAATGTGCAGAATTTTAAAGTTTACCTTTATTCCAAAGGTTTTCCTTGTTTTGGTATATTAAACAATTTATTGCATGAATGTTCGGGAAACATGAAGACTTACAGCCAAGAAATATCATATTCCCCTCGGGCGATGATTTTTCTTGGCTGAATAAGTCTTCATATTTCCCTCACTATCATGCAATAAATGTATAATATTTCCATTTCTAATTTTTTTTTTCTCTGTGATAACTCTGAGAAAGTTGTCGGAGTTTATTTCTTGATAATTCTGCCGGAATGTAAATTAGGCAGGTCGATAGGTCAGGAGCTAAGGAGACCTAATACGCATGCAAATCCCATGCGCATCTGTCTCTGTGTCTGATGCTAAGAAGGCCAAATATGCATGTAAATCCCGTGCGGCTGCCTATGTGTTTGACGTCAGTGGGCGAGGACTATTGAAATTGGCATGGAAGTCCTCGTGTGATTATAGTTTATGTCTACATTTTTTAAGTTTAAATCTACAATTTTATTTTGATCACAATGAAATGGTAATATAAGGAATCACTGTCTAGTTTTGAGAGTATGCCAGGGACATCAACGCCCGTTATGCAAATTATCCCATGTTTCCCTCTATTGTTGATGCCCTGGCATACTCTCAAAACTAGACAGTGATTCCTTAAATAACACACCTATACTTAAGGAGTTATAATTTACATCCATCATTTAAGAAGAAGTTGGATAGAATCCATACTTCAAGAGCTTAAATTGTCCATAAATTAAGAGGATGTTTTATATAGTCCATTCTTAAGGAGCTAAAATTGCCCATCAATTAAGAAGACATTTTATATAGTCCATTCTTAAGGAGCTGAAATTGTCCATGAATTAAGAGGATTTTTTATATAGTCCATTCTTAAGGAGCTAAAATTGTCTATTAATTAAGAGGACATTTTATATAGTCCATTCTTAAGGAGCTTAAATTGTCCATTAATTAAGAGGACGTTTTATATAGTCCATTCTTAAGGAGCTAAAATTGTCCATTAATTAAGAGGACATTTTATATAGTCCATTCTTGAGGAGCTAAAATTGTCCATTAATTAAGAGGACATTTTATACAGTCCATTCTTAAGGAGCTAAAATTGTCCATAACTTAAGAGGACGTTTCATATAGTCCATTCTTAAGGAGCTTAAATTGTCTATTAATTGAGAGGATGTTTTATATGTCCAAAATTTAAGAGCTTTAGTCTGTAAAAAAAGGAATTCTGGGATTGGAAAATGGAAGTTATTTGGAAGCACATGATTGCTGTAGAAACATTGCTCAGTTTGTTGCTTATTGTTTTCATAGCAGTTTCAATTGCCATTTTTGTTGCAATTTATAAATGGGGCAACTATTTTAGTAGATGGAATAGAGAATTCATGAGAGTTTAAAAAAGGTATTCTAGCTGTGATAAGTAATGAAGGTTCAGAATAATTTTAGAAGTGCTGAAAGTTTTTGTGAATTTTTTTTTTTTCTGTTATAGAGTTTTTCTTGAAGTTCTGCTTTAGATTAAATAAAACCCTCTACATTTTGGCAACCAAGTGTATCTACCAACAAGCAAATGCTTCACAGAATGAGCTTAAAAAGCTTGGTTAGAGAAAATAAATTCATGGTCTCTGAGAAATATGTGCAATATTTACTGTATCTTTTTCTGTACATCCATATTTGGGTGACGTAGGTCTTGAAGTTTTGTTGTTGGCTATACACTCAACAGTGCTTTCTTACATTATACAATAAGCATAACTTTTGTATATTTTTGCATTAGTATTATTAAAAATTTCCTTTTTTTAATAGAAGAATCAAGATGCCAGGTCGTAAAAGAAAAAAGTTGAGTAGAAGTAATAATGGTCAAAGTGAATCAAAAGGTAAATAATTCCTTAAAAAATTTAGTTGTTGCTGCTTGCATGGCTTTCCTCAAGATTCAAATGTTAACAAAGTCTTTGGATTCAATGATTTCAATCAGCTAGAATTTAAAGTAATTGACCTTAAGATATGAATAAAATATGAATAAAATAACACAAATCATGCAGATTGACATATAGAGTGTGAAAATATTGTATGACTCTTTTCCATAAATTGTTAAAGTGTAAAATGAAAGCAAAGATAGATTATTGCAAAAATATCTATTGTAGCAAACATTTGCATGAAATTTCAAAATTTGAAATAAATTTAGAGACATTGTTAGCTTGTCAGTTAGGACATGATTTTCTAAAGTGACTTTCTTTTTCATTTCAGGATCACCAAAATTGTTTATGGAAGGTAAATTTAAATATCAAATCATTTATAGCAAATCAATTTTAATGATAAGAAAGATATTTCAGAAAAATATATATACTTACATTTTAAAAAAAAAGTTATCATAACCATAGGTTAACATGTATGGATACAAGATGTGATGTGGAAAAGGGTATACATGTATTATTTTGTTTATTGCATACTTGGTAATAGAAAGTGGTCATTTTTTACTACTAGTATATATGTGTATCATTTTTTTTAACAGGAGACCCTATATTTTGCCTAATGGATATGGGAGTATGGTGGCCTGGATTTGTGTTGGATGTTTGTGCAAATGGTGTTGTCTCTGTGGCATTTTGGAATGAAAATTCTATGTAAGTTTATTTATTTTATAACAGATTTGGAGAATGCTACCATCCTTTATAATGTAGATGCATATAACGAGAATGTATGTAAAAACATGGTCTAGAATCTTTGTCTGTAATATACTGTGGCACCTTCATTACTAACTTCCTGTAGACACTGCCTATCTAATACACTGTACTACTTAAATTGTCATCAAATTATGGTTATTAGCCCTCCCTACTCTATTTCAGGAAATATTTTCAAAATGATAGGTTGACAGATGTTTAGAGATTATTAAATCAAAAATCGAATGTATTATTTTATATATATAGGGTTATCAAAAAGTTTGTAGACAGATGCAATAGAATTAATCCTATGAAGTCTGCATACAAAATTTATAAGGAACATAAAACAACAAAAATGTTAGAAATTTTAACTTGTTACATTGATAATTTTCCAGATTAATTAACTCTTCTGAGTTGAATATATTTCACAGTCAAGATTTATTTGGATTTTTTACAGTGTGAAAAGATCATTGTCAAAACTTGTAAAATTTGACAAGAATTCAAGCTTGATAATATCATGTATAGGTAATATATTTAGAAGATTATATATTGTTAATGTTTATCAAGTTACAGTAAAACACACTTATAGCCAACATGCTTGATGCTTTTAATGAATTGACACTTGAAATTTAAAAGTTTCATTCCCCATGATTTCAAAAATATACATGTATTACAAATTTTACAGTTATAACAATTGAATTATGCTTAAGGACATATGCAAGTTACCTTACCTACTGGTAATTTTTCAAGATCAGATGCTCATACACAAAAAATTGGCATGCATTACTAGGTTTTTTTGGGAAGATATCAAATCATGAATTTTTTTGCATTATTCAACATGTTCAAAGAAAAATATACAAAAATTTTGAAACAAAAATTCTATATTTTTTCCATCAAAATTTGTTCTAGAAGAGGTGTACAAATCCATATATAGACATTAAAAGTATTGCACACAGGTCCTTGATTTAGTGGAACTCTTCAACTATAGTGAAGAGCCCAATAAAGTTCAAACTATAATGTTGTGTATGACCTTAAAGTGAAGTAAACTCGTGCATTCCTAGCATTTTGTTATATAAGTATGTTTTACTGTGTATTTCTTTTATTCTAAATGTTGCTTTGTTGGTACTAATAGATGTGGCATTTCTACTGAAAATAATGTTTACTCTAAAAATTAGCAAAGCCAAAGGATAAGATCAAATTTCTTCTGAATTTCTCAGAAAAAGGTAATGAAATCTGCACTGCACTGTACCGAACTTGAAAAAAGTTTTTGTACTTTATGTTGGAGTATATAACCCTAATTACACATAAAGATCATGATAATTTTCAAACCTGCCACTGCAAAACCTTTCAAGACATAGGTAGTTTATAGCTTGAATTTCATGCTCAAAAACATTGTATGTAACAGTCTGCCATTTTGAATTTTGGTGGGACTTTCCAAGATTCTTTTGTTTGTTTACACAGGTAAATCACATGATTTCTTACTGGAGTTTGATGTTATCATCTATTGTTAATCTGCAGATGGCCACCTGTGTTCTGATAATTTGTAAACAAGCAGTAATTTCAAGTCAAATCAACAATGAAATCATATGCATCAAAAGTCATCATTAAGGGTTGGGGTCTAGGCGTCAAAAGTCATCATTAAGGGATAAAGGAGGGAAAGGTCTGAGAGGAATAGAATTAAGAAACAGTAGAAATGCCACTTGTATTTAAGACTAAATCTAAATTTAATTTCTGATTCTGATAAGGCCAATTTTCTACAAAACTGATGCAGGAAGGAGGCGTTTTATTCGCAATAAAATATTGAGGGAGGTATTTTTTAAATTGTAATTTTCGAATTTTCTTTAAAATAAAGATAATTTATTTACGGATGTACTTTTCATGTCTGATCAAAAGGATTGCTTTATCCACTGTGTGTGAACATTGTAGGCAATGTCTTCGAATGTATTTTCAATCAAATTAGTAGGGCTGGGTATTGGCCAGAGATTTTATATTGCGATATATTTGAATATTTTTAACTGTACTGCAATATTTATTGCAATATTTTCAGTGAAAATTACAATGGCATTTTCTTTTTATTAACTTTAATATACACGGAATGTTCATAACTTGTATAAATTCAACATTAATGCAGTGAATGTGTTCCTTAACAATGGAATAATCTTTAATTTCAGAAAAATTAGAAAAAAAGAAACGCCACAGCTTGATTAAAAAATACAAGGATGACCTATGCTTTGCAAGCTCAGCGGAGCTATCATCTGACACTTCCATCCCCTCAGGAGATTCAACCTCTTTAGTCAGTGAAGAAAGTATGACAGTCCAGTCCTCTGTTGCAAGCATGGATGCAACTGTGCCCTGTACAAGAACTGCAGAAGAAACTTCTGGAATGGTGTGCTCAGCAACTGTGTCAATGTCAGTGGATGAAGCAAACATGGCCCTGCGGAGTCACTTAACAGGTTTTGAGAAAATGCTTCTCAAAACTCAAGATCTTGTGGAAATACGAGGCAAAGTATGTATTAGATTTGTTTATCAGAGAATGTAATTCAAATGTGTAGCAAAATCATTTTTCTATCCTAATATCTGCTTTATAAGCATTTCTAATTAATAATTAATTAATTAATAATTATATCATGTCTCATGCTTAAAAATGTAGTTAGTTCAGCTATGTGTGTTCTGAGTTTACTGATTATTATTACTTGTACAATACATGTAATTTTTATTACTTGAGGTCAATACATGTAAAAACTTTTTTGATGAAAACTAGTACATGTATGTACTGTCATTACCTTAGATTATCTCTAATAAGCAAATGAACCATGAGTTTTCTAACTTGTCAATATTTTTCATGCAGACTGGTAGGGGTGTACCTGTCTTAATCCCAAATGAAACGGAATATTTGAGTGACCCAGTTGCCAGACAAAGGGCAAGCATTCGACCAGAGAATAACTACATGTTTGCCAATACCGGTGAGTGGTAACTACAATGAAGCGCATTGAAGTGGTAAAATTTTCCATTTGGATGAAATATTCTGAGTCATGTTTTGAACGTCAATTATAACATTACACCACGCCCATTTCTTTAGAAACGAGAAAAAAAAAATAGCCGTCGTAATGTTTTAGGACACCCCATTTTCCGCAACAAGCAACATGAATATTTTTAAAAACGAAAAAGCTATATATAAAGTCTCCGCTTCTGTAATAAAAGCATTGCAACAAATATGTACATAATTATGATTTTGTTTACCGGAGTAAGCATAACACATGTATCAGTTGAACACGTTTATGTAGACCGTCAATTTGATTGGCTATTATATTTATGGAATACTTGTTCTACAGGTGTTCTATTGAATCATTTGACCGATTTTTCCTTTCTAAAGAAATGGGCGTGTCTAAAGATAGCTGAAAACGTTCAATCCAAACGAAAAATTTTACCACTTCAATGCGCTTCATTGTATGTTTTATTTGTATTTACCCAAATTAAGTTTATTTATTGTAAGACTTGTTTGTGATCATGTTTGTTGTGGTTATACAGGTCGCACTGTTGTTCGAGCAGGGGAATCACTTGATCAAGTGAAATTCAGAAGTGAAGTTGAATTGAGATTCTATGCCAACAACTTGAGAAAACACACTGCAACAATTGCCCAGGTTTGCTTAATTTTTCTTAATTTAAAATTATAATATTAAAGCTGAAAAAAATTGGCATTATAGTTCTCAAGCCTTTGCACATCTGTTGAGGTAGCCTCAATCCAAATTTTATCGTATTTTTGATAAAATGAAAACTTGGTAATGTGGAAACCAATCTTGAAAAAAAAATTCCACCCTCACTCTTTCTTAGTTTAGTAGTCGAACATTGCTTCTGGTAGCCACTTGCAAAGGGACTTGGTTAATTCATGAAAAAAAAATACATTTGAAGATCATGCCTACAAGTTTTACATAATGATATTGAAGCAATTAATGGATAATGGGACTTTGACATGGAAAGAATATCATGAACAAAGAATTGGTCTCATTTTTGTATATAGAAAATTTGGGTATTAAAAAATACCTCCCATATAATTTAGAGCCGATAAATGATTTTAGAAAATGCCCCCTACTCACATCTGTTTTAGAAGAAGATGCCCGAGAACCAGAAAATTAAGTTTATGTAGCTTACTTTTTATGCGCTCGGATCGATAGATCCCGGGCGTATATTGTTTTTGTCCTGTCTGTTTGTCTGTTTATCTGTTTGTCTGTTTGTCTGTCTGTCTGTTGTCAACTTTAACCTTCGCCATAACTTTTGAACAATAAGAGATAGAGACTTCATATTTAGTATGCATACTCCACTAATAAAGTACTTTCAAATGACATCAAGGTCAATGACCTTGTGACCTTGACTGTGACATATGCTAAAAATAGCTTTTTCCACTGTTTGTCATAACTTTTGAACCATAGGAGATAGGGACTTCATATTTGGTATGCATACTCCACCCATAAAGTCCTTTCAAACGATGGCAAGGTCAATGATCTTGTGACCTTGACTGTGACCTATATGCTAAAAATAGCTTTTTACACTTTTTGCCATAACGTTTGAACCATGGAAGATAGGGACTACATATTTGGTATGCTTACTCCACCGATTACGTTCTTTCAAATGACACCATGGTCAATGACCTTGTGACCTTGACTGTGACCTATATGCTGAAAATAGCTTTTTCCACTGTTTGTCATAACTTTTGAAGCAAAGGAGATAGGGACTTCATATTTGGTATGCATACTCCACCGATAAAGTCCTTTCAAACGATGGCAAGGTCAATGATCTTGTGACCTTGACTGTGACCTATATGCTAAAAATAGCTCTTTACACTTTTTGCCATAACTTTTGAACCATAGGAGATAGGGACTTCATATTTAGTATGCATACTCCACTGATTAAGTTCTTTCAAATGACACCATGGTCAATGACCTTGTGGCCTTGACTGTGATCAATATGCTAAAAATATATTTTTTTTAACTTTGTTGCCGCTGGGCGCATAGTGTTTCACAAACACATCTTGTTTTTTTCCTGGCAAAAGATGGATTTTTAAGTTCAATTAGTTCAAAGAAAAATTCTGAATTTCTGTTTAGGCCCTTAATCTGAATGACACCGAGATGAAATATATCTGCAATCACCTTGGCCATACACAGAAGGTCCATGACCTCGTATACAGACAAACATCTGGAGTGATCGAGAGATTAGACATTGCAAAGCTTATGTTAATTCAGGAATTCAACGTTGCTGGCAAATACCAAAACAAGAAGCTGTCGGAGATTCAGTTTGACGGTAAAAAAAAACTTTAAAAACATTTTAAAAATTTTGAAAGGAAATCACATAGTGATCAAATACATTTAGATAAGCATTGATTAGTTAGTTTGCAAATACATTTAAAGTATATGCTGTAAAATGTTCATTCATTGTAGAACTTGGAACACTTGAGAGAAAAATTCAAGACCAAGATCAAGAACAGCAAGGTAATTATATCCAGTCAAACATTGGTATCTCAAACTCAAACGGACCGATAAAAGTCGCAATATACCTAAAGATTTTTTCAATGATTAGGGTATATCATGTAGACTTTTTGAGACTTCAATTTGGATATAACATCATTTTCATATATCTATCATAGTATTTGAGATACTAGATTTTTAGATAGCAACAATCAATTGTATGTTCCTCATTGTATCAGTTATAGCAACTGCAAGTTCTTGGGGTACCCATCTTTTTTGGCAACTCATACCACTAATGTTGATGAGCAATGATAATTTTTTCTCCCCTAAATTTGAAATTGGGATGAGGGATTTGGTGTTAGCACTTTGGGTTTTATTCATGTAATAGAAGTGGACTGCATAGATAGTTATCTCTCTCCTGTATTTAACAGATAAGCCAATTCCATGGTTATTGATTGTGACTTTTAATGTTTGAAATACATTATTTTTCAAACCCAACGGCATGTATGTAATACACTGAAATGTTTCTTCGAACCTTTATGATGTCACAGAAATTTTTTTTTTACGTCAAACGTTTATCCAAACATATACGCACATCTATGACCTCTTGACCCCATACCGGTATTTATACAGTTAAAGATACGCATTGCTTTCAGTAGTGTTATGAAAAAAGTTACACTGATCCATGTGGTCTGTGACAATTAATATTGGTGCGCATATGTTGTTTATTATTCAGTGATATCTTATTGATGCATATAATACTCAGTTTACAGTGTTCATTAAATTTAATTTGGTTATTCAGTTATTTAGTTATTCATGTTGTTTTTGCAGACACTGAAAATGCTGCTGATCAAGGGAAAAATGTGGATGATGGTATGTACATGTTAATTCTTAGGTTATCTCGAATGTCAATAAGACAGGAATTAGAAAGAAACTTTTTCATTGTATTGACATGAACAGCATCTATGACGGTTTACATTATTTGCAGTAAACATATCACTGTATTTGTGATTTGTTTTTGGTACCTCATTAAAAACAACACTTCTTGATGTGTGATTCATCATGAATCCCTTACTTTATTTTCATGTATACAACATGGAATGCAAAGTCTATTTTAAAGCATTTTTAGGATCTAGATTATTGATATATGTGCCCCAAGCGAAATGGACAAAACAATTGGGGTTTTGTGTGTGTGTGTGTAAAACTTCAAAATTACCATTGCACAATAAAAATAAGCTGATTATGACAGCATCTTTCAAGTCTGCATCTTATATTAATGCCCCTTATATCATATACTTTCTTTTTCAAGACATTGACATTGAAGACGACTTTACAGTGTGTAGAAAAAAGGCTAAGAAATGTAAGTACTTGTATTTGAACATGCTTTTTCTGCCTAATTATACCTAATACAACAAGTTGTGTGAAGTATAATGTTTTTGACCTGTACGTCAATCAGTCAGTCCTGTATTTTTGTCAGCACAACTCCTTTTAAACCATTGCACAGAATTTTGTTAATCTTTGCAAATATTTAGGATACAGTGTATAGATGTGCATATTGCCAGGAAATTCCGATTCCATTATTTTTGTCCTTAGAGTTTTGAATTTCCAGCTAGGTATATATAAGGAAATCTACTGGAATCAGCTCTCCTAATGAAATTTTATGTGAAATATTTTATGTCCTTAAAAGACCCTATTGATATTGATAACAGAGTGTTCACAATTCAACACACACAGATTTTTTTATAGGATAGAAGTACACAAGCCCCCCCCCCCCCCCCCCCGTGAAACGTAAAATAAGTGCTTTGCCAATATTAACAATTTTATGTGGCTACATCATAAATTTGTTTCCATTAATTATTTAAATGTGTAAATTGTCATTTGTTGGACATGGAGTTTTAATGTGATGAATTCTTGCAAATAATGCCCTTTTTGAATTTTACATACCCAGTATATTTAAAATGCACAGTGTCATTGTTGCATTGTCAACTTTTAGGGGAGTGTGGGGTAAATGAGCTTGCTCATTTTTTCTTATATTTTTTAACATATATTTTTGCATTGAAAATGGAGTGATGGATGCTTATAATGGTTAAATACTCAGACAATGGAGAACGAAATGTTCTAAGCATAATTTTGGTCAGAAGTTTGAAATACACATAAAAGCTGTGAGATTTTACAATGCAACTCCATGTCTATTCTGTTGTGAAACAAATAATCTGATGTTTCTTTCTTTTTAGCTGAAAGAGTCAGACGGTCTCCAGCTGAAGAAGAGGAGATAAAGAAATACTTCTCTCGTTATTTTGAGGGACATTTTCAGAAGAAATGCCCCTCAAGGGAGCATTGCCTTGATGCTCTTAAAAAAAGCAAAGAAAATGGTGGAACAATTTTTAAGAGAAAATGGGAAACCTTGAAAATAAAAGTTTCCAATATGTTAGTCAAGATTCAAGTATGAAGTAGCTTATACAATTTTTAACTCACCTGAGCAGAAGGTTCAAGTGAGCTTTTCAGATCAAAATTTGTTTGTTATTTGTCGTAGCTGTCGTTGTAGTAGTAAACTTTTCACATTTTAACCTTGTTCTCAAGAACCAATGAGTCAATTTCCACCAAACTTGCCAAAAAGTATCCTTAGGTGAAGGGGGTTCAAATTTGTTTAAATGAAGGGCCCTATTCCAAAGGGAGATAATTATGAATAAGTAAAAAATTAATGGCATATGTTAAAGATTTTCATCTCAAGAACCACTGGGCCTGGAAAGCTGAAACTCAAATGGAAGCATCCTCAGGAAATGTAGATTCAAGTTTGTTGAAATCATGACTCCTGGGGGTAGCACGGGTTATCAAAATTTAACATAGACATATATAGGAAAAATCTTCTTCGCAAGAACAGGAAAGCTGTGATTGGTCATAGTTAAATGATAGTATCCTCTGGTAGTGTATATTTGATGTAGTTCAAATCATGACCCCCCACGATAAAGGGGGGCCACAATTGGGAATCTGAGTTTCACATAGGAAATACATAGGAACATTTTTAAAAATCTTTTTAAGAACAGCAAAGCCATGATTGGTCAGAGTCCTCTTGTAGTTTAGATTCAAGTTTGCTCGAATCATGACCCCTTGGGCAAAGATGGAGCCATAATGAGATAAAAATTTTTTTAAGAAGGAATTCATAGAACATTCTTTAAAATTCTTCTTCTTGAGAACACCAAAGCTCTTATTGTTCATATCATATCATTTATATGGAGGCATCCTTGGGTAGTGTAGATTCAAGTTTGTTCAAATCTTTATCTGTAGGGGTTGAGTGGGGCCACAATGGGTGATCAAGGTAATATGTAGGAATACATAGGGACAATTGTGAAAATTTTTAACAAGAACAAAGCTATCATTGATCATCATTATAAAAGCATTGAAAAAAGTAATGTAGATTTAAATTTGTTCCATTGACCAACCAGGAGAAAAGAGGAGCCATTAAAAGTGGATTAAAGTTATACACAGGATTATAAAGGCTATATCAATAAATATTTTCATCTTGTAAACAACAAAGTTATTTTGTATCATGTTAATTTAAAAGCATCCCCAGGAAGTATAGATTTAAGTTTGTTCAAATACCCCCTCCCCTTTTTTCTCTGAATCCACTTTTACTAGTATATTTCAAGATAAGAACTGAACTGATTTTTGCTTTTAGCCAGTTGCTCAGGTGAGTGATGTGGCCCATGGGCCTCGTGTTTTTTTTTTTTTTTATTGTATGACACAAGAACTGAGATCAGAGAGGATCAACTTGCTTTTTTCATTTTTGTTTTCCATAAGGCCTAGAAAAAAATGTTTGTTTCCTGTACCCCGGCCGACCCATTCAAATTAGCCTCTTGTTGATTTTTCTCCTGCTAAATGGCAAAACTGTGTTTGATCAAATCAGCTGTTTCCATTTATTCAAAAGAAATTAGTTGTAGCTTTACTTGAGACATAAAATATATCAAAATACTTAACATTAACCCTAAATATAAAGAGTAATCATTACTTTAAAATAAATTTCCCCCACATCTTTTTGAAGTTTGTTTTCTGTCGCTTTGCAGCCATGTTGGTTGTACACTATAAATATAACACCTGGATGAATCAGTCCGAGAATGTTTTTGGAGACTGTTACAGGAAACAAACATATTTTTTTAAGCCTAAAAGAAAATTTGATGTACTGATTTTTGTGACTTAGTAATGGAACTTGTTTGGAGAAATTTTTGTTACACTGTTGAACATTTGATATGATGTAGTGAAATTTCAACTCAAGATGGAGGATATTCCAATTGGATTTATATTATTTCATTCTCCTTATGACTACTCGGAAACATGCTCTTTTTGCTCAGATTTTGACATGGATGTTTTGGAAATATATATACATGGATTTTGTTGTTTAACTTTTTTAAAAGTACCAGGGAAAGAGCCAATGCATTTAAAACAATGAGATTTTAAGTTTTGAAGTTTTTTATCCAAGAATTGAGTGATAGACATGTGACAGGTTTGAGGAAATGTATAAAGGATTCTAGAAACAACTATTAATGGACTGAAGCTTTTGAGGTGAAGAAAAAGGAAATGTTTGCAGCCATGTTGGTTGTACACTATAAATATAACACCTGGATGAATCAGTCCGAGAATGTTTTTGGGGACTGTTACAGGAAACAAACATATTTTTTTAAGCCTAAAAGAAAATTTGATGTACTGATTTTTGTGACTTAGTAATGGAACTTGTTTGGAGAAATTTTTGTTACACTGTTGAACATTTGATATGATGTAGTGAAATTTAGTGCAACTTGGGATTTTTTTTAGTCACATTAACCAAAGGCTAATGTAAGCTTTTCTAATCACAAAGTATCCAGCATCTGTCTGTCACTTTTTTTCTTAATTTCAGATATTGTAGATTCAGGTTTTTTCATATTATGACCCCCTGAGTTAGGTCACAACAAGGGTCCAAGTTTAATGCAGTAATAAATAGGAAATATCTTAAAAGTCTTCTCAAGAATAGCAAAGCTATTGTTAGCCATATTAATTTTTAAAATGTAAAATCTTTTCAAGGAATAGCAAAACATAATTCAAAGCATCTGTATTTAGTGAAGTTTTATTTTGAAAAAATCTTTAAAAAGTCTTTCTCAACAACAACAAATTCATAATAAGCAATATATATTGAATTATTCTTTGAAATGTGCATTAAAGTTTGTTCAAATTTTGACCCCCTGGAGTGGGGAGAAGTTGATATAAGATTTATGTTGGGAAATAACCTAGAATGAACATTTTTGTCTGGTTAGTGTCATGGCCAATTGGCTCTTTTGTTAATATAGCCAAAAGTTTCAAACAGACATGTATGACACTATACAGGTATGATCAGAAAAAGAGAAAAAAACATTGGCAAATCCGAATTTTAAATGTATGTACATCTATCTTGAAATACATTTACTCTCATTTTGTAGTATATGAAATACTGATTTGGTTGGATTTGTATGTTGAACATTGAAGAGTTAATCAATTTCAATTTATGACTGAAAAAGAAAAAGAAAAAGACAACAACATGTTCCTAGAAAAAAAAAATCGCTAGAATTTGTAATTGAAGTATTGCTACTTGAACAAGTTTTATCACCTAAAATTGGGATACCTTACCAGGAGTATGGGCAAGACACCAGAGGGTGATATTTCTTAAATAATCCCTATATAATCCCAATGATTAATCCCTTGAATCGCTTATCTCAAAAATTTTTAAACATTGAAAACAATTTAGAAATCACTGAAGAATGACAATTATGAATAATTATTGATATTATACCATATATTTGAGGAACATGCTGTCTGTCCTTAAGTCCTCTAAGCTATGGTCTTAGGGCCTGGATTTAAGTTTTTAAGATAACAAAGATTATGTATTTTATTTTGTTTTAAGAAAGATTATGTTATTTTAGTCTTGGTATATTTGTTTTAAAAAGAAAATTTGTAATCTTACTTTGTTGCAACAAGCACTGTCAAATAAAGTATATAATTTGTTGAAACATTTGATTTCATCGCATTACCATGGGAGGAAGGAGAACAGGTTTTAATTATTCTTGTAATAGAAAGGATACATTTAATTTTCCTTAGATAATCACCCCATCACCAAAGTGAGAACGTCTTGAACATGTTTACTTTTAAGAAATATATATATATTCAAGCTGATGCAAAATATTTTCTGAAATGATGATCATCTATCTTGGAATGTCGGTGTTTGCTAAAACACACTATTACCATATTTACTTCCTATAATAAGATTTTTGGGAGTTAGATTTTTATATTTAAAAAAAGCAAGATATGTGAAAAGTGAAATATAGTGAAACTGCTAGGTTACACATACTGAAATGAAATATGGTGGGTCAAATTCTGTTTGAGTATGAATAGACTACTTTTGACAAAGTTATTGCCCTTGGGCTTTAAAAAAATTCTTATGATTTGCAGTTCCATTCATTTTCTTTGCAGAGGCTGCACATACTCAAATGAAATTTGGTATACAGATTTATCATAAGAATATTTAGGTCAAGTTCTGCTTTGGGTAGAAATCGGGTTGGGGGGGGGGGGGGGGGGGGAGAGAATATGTGTTTCACATATATCTTGTTGATATTAATTAGTGAAAACTGTAAACGTATTACATTTAGCTGTGTATTCTTTTTAGTGCTCTTGGCGGAAAGGAAATTACACTACAACTCAAGTACAACGCTAAATGTCTTGCACATATATATATTGATAAGAACATTGAGAAATGTGCTAAATCAAATCAACGCTAATAACGTGTTCAAAGATTAATATTTGCAAAACATGTTGCGCGTTAAGACTAATACTTTTCAGTATACTTTTGAAGAAAAATAAAGGGCTTGATAACATTCAAGGCATCCAATTTCTTGTTTGTAGAAGTCTTAAAGCCCTTATTATTTATTTGCTGGTCCATAAACAGTCTGGATGTTAATTAATTGACAAAAAAATCAGGCGTTTAACAAATTGTAGCAGATTTTAGTTTTGTTTCCTAATATATTGTCATATATCTTCCTATTTTATAATAATGTTAAAATACATGGTCTTGAGTGAGTATAAGAACTTGAACCTAGTCTGTTAACAAGCTGAAACTTTTAAAATTGCATGCTGGTCCATCTGTTAATTAAGAGCTAATTAAAAAATGAAGCTCATAAAGTTTGAATGTAAGAACAATTTTGAATTGAAGACTATACTTACGAGCTTTTAAACTCTTAAATCCTTTAACTCCTAATGTTTATATGTTGGTCCGTCCGTCCGTCTGTCCGTCTGTCCGTCTGTCTGTAAACTTTTCACATTTTCAACATCTTCTCAAGAACCACTGGACCAATTTCAACCAAACTTGGCACAAAGCATCCTTAGCCTAAGGGGATTTAGATTTGTGAAAATTAAGGATCACGCCCTTTTGCAAAGGGAGATAATTAGGAATTTATGAAAATTTTCGAGAAATTTTCAAAAATCTTCTTCTCATGAACCATAAGACCAGGAAAGCTGAAACTTGTGTGGAAGCATCATCAGGTAGTGTAGATTCTAATTTGTGAAAATCATGACCCCCGGGGGTAGGGTGGGGCCACAATGGGGGGTCGAAGTTTTATATAGGAATATACAGAGTAAATCTTTGAAAATCTTCTTCTCATGAACCATAAGACCAGGAAAGCTGAAACTTGTGTGGAAGCATCCTCAGGTAGAGTAGATTCTAATTTGTGAAAATCATGACCCCCGAGGGTAGGGTGGGGCCACAATGGGGGGTCGAAATTTAACATAGGAATATATAGAGTAAATCTTTAAAAATCTTCTTCTCATGAACCATAAGACCAGGAAAGCTGAAACTTGTGTGGAAGCATCATCAGGTAGTGTAGATTCTAATTTGTGAAAATCATGACCCCCGGGGGTAGGGTGGGGCCACAATGGGGGGTCGAAGTTTTACATAGGAATATACAGAGTAAATCTTTGAAAATCTTCTTCTCATGAACCATAAGACCAGGAAAGCTGAAACTTGTGTGGAAGCATCCTCAGGTAGTGTAGATTCTAATTTGTGAAAATCATGACCCCCGAGGGTAGGATGGGGCCACAATGGGGGGTCGAAGTTTTACATAGGAATATACAGAGTAAATCTTTAAAAATCTTCTTCTCATGAACCATAAGACCAGGAAAGCTGAAACTTGTGTGGAAGCATCCTCAGGTAGTGTAAATTCTAATTTGTGAAAATCATGACCCCCGAGGGTAGGATGGGGCCACAATGGGGGGTCGAAGTTTTACATAGGAATATACAGAGTAAATCTTTAAAAATCTTCTTCTCATGAACCATAAGACCAGGAAAGCTGAAACTTGTGTGGAAGCATCCTCAGGTAGTGTAAATTCTAATTTGTGAAAATCATGACCCCCTGGGGGTAGGGTGGGGCCACAATGGGGGGTCGAAGTTTAACATAGGAATATATAGAGTAAATCTTTAAAAATCTTCTTCTCAGAAACTAATCAGCAAGGAAAGCTGAAACTTGTGTGAAAGCATCCTCAGGTAGTGTACATACAAAGTTGTGAAAAATCATGACCCCTGGGGGTAGGGTGGGGCCACAATGGGGTGTCGAATTTTAACATAGGAATATATATGGTAAATCTTTAAAAATCTTCCTTTCAGAAACTAATCAGCCAGGAAAGCTGAAACTTGTGTGGAAGCATCCTCAGTTAGTATAAATTCATAGTTGTGAAAATCATGATCCCCAGGGGTAGGATGGGGCCACAATGGGGGGTCAAAGTTTAACAAAGGAATATATATGGTAAATCTTTAAAAATCTTCTTCTCAGAAACTAATCAGCCAGATGATTCTTTATAATTGTTAAGACTTTGGCCCCAGGACAATTCTTTGGCCTCACAAGAAGGTTCAGAGTTTATGTACGTTTATATCCCATATATAAACAATTGTTAAGGATCTTTTTGAGAACTGCAATACTTATGATATGACTATAAAATCGTCCTGTTAGAAAAGGGACTAATGATTATAAACATAAGAATATCCAGGGGAAAATGGATTTTATTTATACAGAATCAACATGTATTATTGTACATTGTCCAGATAGTTTGTATTATGACTCCATTAAGCTGATTTTATCATACCTATTGTTCCTCAGGTGAGCGATGTGGCCCATGGGCCTCTTGTTTTGGGTTAAAATACCGTACACAATGATTTATGATAATTTTATTGAATTCTAAAATCAAGATATATATTAAGATATCCTTTTTCAATAATTATTAATTTTATTTTTTTCTGCCTTTATGCTGTTAATCAGATAATAACCCCATTCTGTCATTTCTGAAAAAAAAATCTTATTGTAAATTTAGAAGAAAAGCATGAGAGAGCAGAACAATTGATCTCCTGGGATTGATTATTTTGCCTGCTGCAGAAAATTTAGAGGCTTGTCTCTATCTGTCATATGAAGATTAATGAACACCTTTGTCTGCAACTGATGTTTGTTTTGAAGTTGAGGTCAACCCTGGGTGATACAATGTATTTGCATTCACTTAATTAAGGTATCACACCAGTAATTGTTTTCACTATATAGCACTATAGAGGGGAAAAAATTCTTAAAAATCAGTTTGTATTCCTCATGACAAAATATTCGGAGGAAATGTTATTTGTTACCTATCTCATCAGCTAACACCATAAAAAGGGCAAGCGATACTGCATTTTCTCAAAATATCTAGCTCCAAACAGGTCTACCCTCAAAACCATGTGTTTTTCATTTGTATGTAAACAGACTGCACACTCCCCAGGAAGCTGCTGCATGTGCCCTGAAAGAAGTAGTCCCTGTGAAAAAAGATCATCACCTAACAAAGTACATGAAATCACCAAATCCCCAAACCCTGTCCCCAAGCTCCCAATATTTCTTTAGCTATTGAGGATTTATCTCCATTACTCAGACTGAAGAAAATAGCACAGATGAAACACATTTGGAGCCTCACACCATGCATGACCTGAAGCCAATTTTCATCCTTAAAACAACAAGATACAAAATCACCTTGGTATCAAATCAGAGCATATACATTTTTCTTTAAATCAAAATAAAAATATTCCATTAGAGTCACTTCATTATGCAATCATTGCATAACAAAGAAGAAATTTACCCCTATTGTTCACACATTTCATAACTATATTGTGAATTATCAGGTCAAAAATGAAATCTGTATCTGGTAAATTTATATATCAGGTAAAGCCTGTTTACTTGTCTACACACTGCCATACTCACTTTTATCTAAAAGCAGCATGGTAACACAGGACAGCCCAAATGATATCAGTATTTAATGGAGCTCAGATCTGCTCTGACAACCATAAATCTTGCTTTGATGATTAGAAATGTAAAAGAAACAACTGGGATGCAACTTCATTCTGTGATTTCTGTAACATTCTATCTGTAGAGCAAAAGTAGCCATGAAATTTCAATTGGACAATCTTAATTATACCCCTCATCAGGCCATCCCTATATAATTTGAAGAGAATTACTGATCAATGATGATTGACACATGTTAGATAATTTACAGCAAGAGCAATAAGCATATACATGGAGTAATTCAATAAGGCAATGCATTTCTGATGCATATTTACAAGAGAAATCACATAAGTGCATGCCATATCACAATACTAAAAAAAGAATCATACCAACCCCCATAGTTGTGGATATGGGTGGGGCATCTATATTGTACCCATACATGTTGCATGACATGATTTCATTCAAATTTTGATTTTCATTACTTAGAATAGGACAGGTGTGCTGAGGTTACCATATGAAAAATAGTAATATCTCCTTCTAAACATTTTAACAATGACTAATGTTTCAATATCTTAGGTCATTCAAACATAAATATCAGTATTTGTATTTTGTATATAAGGAACTCCCCTCAAAATGTGGGAAGAAACTGATTTTTTGGCTATAATGCATAAAAACATTTTCTGGTAAACTGAAATTCATCAGTTTTTAAGGATGAAAAGCTCCTAGATTCAATCATGATGATAGTATATACACTTGACTCATAATGACCTTCTCAACTAAATGCATGAAACCTCTTTTCTACACAAATTATGCATCTGTGTGATCTTGTAAATGGTGTTAAAGCATGTTTTTGCCTTAAATGATTACAAATGGATAATTCAATGTAAAATATACATACACATAGCACATATTTGTCCAAATCCTCTCATTCCTTGAATCATGACTATGTAGGAAATGAAATGAAATCTCACATAAGGTGAGCAAAAATCAAAAAAATTAAAGTTTTTGTCAAAATAATCCTTCGTTAGAGTGTTAATGTTCTTCGCATTGTTTCGCACTTGTCGCTTAATTCTGTAACTTGCCCGTAAACCTAAATATTGGTCATTCGATGAAAAACTAGTCGCTGCGTACTCTTACGACAAAGTCTGGGGGCACCATATATGACTGCGACAACTGATCTGCACACTTTTACAGCATCTAGAACACAGAAACCAATATTCTAAGCTCCAGTGACTTCATATCATTCATTTCAAAAGGTTTGTATTATCATATATTGAAAATTAAATGTTTTCCACACCAAAAATCATCATTTTTCATATTTTTTTCATTACAAAATTTTAAAAGCATTTTTCTATCTTCAGACTGCAGAAACTAATTTCTGTCAACAAGATTTGACATAAAATACTGAAAACTTGCATCTGAATGCATTTTTACAATTTAACACACAGCCCTTCAAGGCTTGCATTTTATAAAACACCTGTTTAAATCTTTTTTAAATACACATTTAATTTAGTTTTTTTTTTATAAGACATGAGGTTATCCCTGTTTTATGCAGATACAAGGTTACTATTTAGAGATTTTGGACATTCAGGAATTATCTTGAAATTTTAAAAATACAGTTGTTACTTATAATTTTAATTTATTTTTTTTACCACCTTATATATATTGCAGTTCCTTACATCTTATGCCGGGCATTTATTTTTCATCATTGTTAATAGAAAGAGGATGGAATTCAAAGTTTTTTTCACTTCTATATATTAATTGTCATAGCGGGGCCCTTCCTGACTGGTCAGTATTCTAGTTTGTCATGTTTTTGTATAAAGTCTTTTGTGGCATATCGTAGATCATTTAGGTCCAAAAATCTCTGTCCTCACAATTTTGAATTTAGATTTGAGGAAAAAAACGAAATCCTTAGGTGCAAGATCCTGGCTGTATGGGGGTTGGGGTGCTGCAAGAGCTCAAATATCAGTTCTTCAATCTTTAAATGTCTGTGATTCTAAGCGTAAACCTTTGTTCTAAATATAAACCCAGCATATATTAAAGAACCTTTTGATCTCCATCAGAGATTTTCCTGCATGCACTCAAAATTAGATGTAGGCCAGGTGCTCCAAGATGTCCATATACGTCAACATTTTTGACTTATTTATTTTTGAGCGTTGTTCGTCCAAATTTGGCGATAAAATGATCAGAAGTTCTTGAATTTAATTGACACTGTCGCAAAATGACCTTCATAAGCGATTGAGATGTCATATAAAATATCGTTCATTTTTCTGTGCTAAAACGGTACATTTTCTTAATAAGGACGAATGCGTACAAAACATAAAAAATTAAAATTCTGACATGCTCTGTGAAGCATATCTTATCAAAGTAACTAAGCTGTATATTTTTATGGTGCATTTAAAACATACAAATCTTTACACATTTCTTAAAAAATACGTCAAGTTTAAATCTGAAAAGTTTTGCTGGTATCATTGCGAATAGTCCACTCACAATCGAACTTGTCCGCGAACTTTTCAAACAACCCTCGTATATATTGGACAGGTAAATAGTTAAGGTACATTTATTTCTGAAAACTGCAGATTTTGGGTGGCATTGTGTTGATGGAAACCTTTTACAATGAAATTAATTTCTGTGAAAGCATTGAAATGCTGTCTTCTTGTATAAGCTAAGTATTTTATGGGAAAAAACAAAAATGAGACCATACATAACTGACCCATTGTTTTCTTGCTTGTAGGTGTATCCACTCTGGATAATCGTACGATAAGTTTGACGGTCAGTAGTCTTGATGCTGAGGAAGAGGTCGTTGTGTACATGACACTGACCAACACACGCTATCCATTGGGCCTTCTCCCTGGTCATGTGATCAGGTTCCGTAACCTGGAAAGGAGAGTGTCGCGGCACGGCTCGGTCTACTGTCAGTATGTAGTTGTCTCTACTCTAGAGATCCTGGGGGCAGGGACAGAGCCACTTTTGAGGTAAACAAACATGTAGTTAGATATAGTCTATATAATCCCATCAGAATGATGACACCATCTGATGATGCTGTTTATCATAATTACCCATCAATTTCCCTTTGTTGATGCTGTTATTTCAACAGAGTGTGATCCAGTTTCTGGACCACCTGCGGTCTTCCAAATCCATCACCCCTCTTTAAATTGATGATGTAGTTAAATCCTTCTCCTTCCCATGAAGGCACATGAAGCCAGTGCTTATTCCCGATTTCTGTGTTTTGGGCTGATGGACCCTAGAGCAACAGTTCCATCCAAACAAAATCTATTGCACACAAAAAGTTTCACATGGTTTTTGGACTTATTATCCTAAAGTAAAGATATATTCTGTGAACATTTTGATCCCAAAAATTTTCTGAGACATATTACTTCAGATGTCATTACTTGTTTATCATAGCATCATTTTGAAAAAATGTAACATTTCATATTTTTCATGCCCCTTTTATAAAATGATCAGCAGTTTCATTTAATCACTTTTATGGTCTAAGAAGATTTTGTTATGACATACTTTTAGGCCTATACATTCACTCTTACAGCCCTCTACATTTCTAAAACATTTATAAATGTAAAAGCTCTAAACACAGGTAAATATATTTATACAGACCTGCAGATCAATATTATTTAGATGATCAAAGAAAAAAATCAAACTAACTGAAAATTGTTTATCATCGAATTAACAAAAAAGTTGATGTAGTAGAAATTAAAACTAACTCAAAAGTCTTTATCATTAAATTAATAAAAAAGCTGAGGTAGTTATTCCCCCTGATATATTTGAAAACAAGGGGAAGTAATTCAAGTTCCATGTGTTCAGTGACATTTAGCTCACTCTATAACATTGAAGGTAATCATGATTTAGTATATATATAGTTCTTTGTAATATATATATATATATATATATATATATATATATATATATATATATATATAATTCATTAAACCCCTGCAAACGAAGTTTAGGGGGGTATATTGGTTTTACCCTATCCTTCTCTCTGTCCGTCCGTCTGTCTGTAGACGCAACTTTGTCCCCCCTATAGAATTTTTTACTACTGCATGAAACAATCTGAAACTTTGTACATATGTTGATCACCATCTAAAGATGTGCACCTGCATTGTTTTTTTAAAGATTATTAAGATTAGACAAGATTTAATGATTTTATGACAGTTTTCATTTTTCCTCATTATATATTATACACTGGTGATGAAAAGTAAGGAAGGTAATCCTTACAGATTTTATTAATTAATTAATATTATTAAAACACTCTAAAATATATTTATATACATGTAAACACATCCAGATGGAGGTTTAGTCTTTTGTCTTAACTAAATTTATTTTTTATAAGTGTTCTATCAACTGACAATGCAAAATTTTTGTTTGTCAATGATAAATTCTCAGGAGCTAGTAAGAACATCAAAGACAAGTGTGGCTGAATTCATTTGTCCCAAGGGAGCCATTATCTGAGCCATGGTTTAGTTAGATGGAACATGTGTTTAGGGAAAACTGATAATATGTTAAATTGGTGGTGGTTTTGGGGCTATTTTAAAACTTTGTCATGTAAACCAAAGTTTCTATCATTATGAGAAAATAAATAATATTTATAATATATTCATAAAGAAGTTCACTATTTTTAGAAGTTGTTTGAATTTATTAGTCAAGTAAATTGATGAAATGACCCTATAGGGCATTAATTTAAATGAAATTCAATATTACTGATATGATTGTAGTGTTTTAGGAATTTTAAAATTGTTTGTAATATTAATTTTTCTTTTTTACATCTTTTTTCATAGTATGGTAATTATGGTAATGTTTTGGGAGTTTATTACATCTAACAAGCATATCAAAGAAAATCATAGTCCTATGTGGAGTTCCATTGTAACATAGGAGAAAGTGGAGGGGTTACTAAGTATTTTCATTTTGTTGGTTTTTCTTTAAAACAATTAAAAAAAAATTTCATCAGATACATAAATTTGTAAATGTATTACTGTTATACATATGTATTTACAGTGAAATTCTGACAATTTCTTTGTTAACTTATTTTTGTTTTGTACAACTGTAGATTTTTTTTCATTTGTATGTGTTCCAAACCTTTATTATTCAATTCAATTATTTGTCCCATTTGAAATTAGCCTTGGGGGGTATAAGTCCCATTAGAACAGTTCTAGTTTTAAGTGAGAAAGTGTAAAACTTTACAGGTTATTACAGTTATGACGCTTGTTGAATCTAATCTGAATTTCCTCTGTTTATGAATCATTGAGTGGTATTGACATGTCCAATCAGTTTATTCTTATTGTTTGTTCTTATGCACACTGCCTAGATGTATCTGAAATAGCAATTGTCTTTATGTTTATTAGCAGGGCAAACTTGCATATCCATGTCAGCAATCATGCTCATATGTTAAACACTTAATAAGTACATGTGTCGTAAAGGTATTACCACAACAAGGTATTGTATTACTGGGTTTTTTTTGTTCATACTCCATTTTACTTTCCTTTGGTCTTATGTCAGCTAAAATAATCAGTTGAAAAAACAAAAATGTATCCTGTAGTCTTAAAATTTAATAAAGACTGTCTTTATAAATTAATAAGTTGCAAAAAATGAATGAACCAATTTAAAATCAAAATGCAAAATTTGCAGCCGCGAAAAATAGTTAGGCCTACCTACCTGGAATAATGTATAAGAGAGGAAAATTTATACCATAGTAGTAGATAATGCACGATCTATATGAACGTTGTGAATAGGCAGCATACTAAAAATTATGGATTATGTTTATTTTGTCAAACCTTGCTATTGTTAGGCGTACTCAACAGATAACAATTCTGACATAGACATTTTGCCCTCATAGATGTACTTGTAATAAGAATGTGCCAATCTGTGTATACATTTGTAAATCTCAGCTATTAAAGATGTTAGGTAATTGTTGTATCTTCTCGTTTTATATGAAGAGAGGTAAAAGAGCCAGAGATGAAGGACTCTCTATGGGAAAATGCCCTTACCCATCATCTGTGTGAAATCTGGAGACCCCCATACATGTCACTCTTTCAATGTGTTACTCATATCCATAGGATAACCAAGCTGTCCTTTAAAAGCACGTGCCTTAACTGTAATTCCATCATATATAACGGAGAGTGTGAAAATCACCTATGTAATCCTGATCACCGCACCAAATTTTCAGCTTCAGCAAGGTAGGTACCAGTTGTACATTTAGTGTATTTTAATGGAATGTAATATTACTGTTTAAGTGTTTTTTGTAATTAGATATGGTTTTTAGTTTTTCTGTAGATGATGGGACATCTTTTGCCAATGTGAAATGTTATTCTGGGGTTGTTCAGAAACTTCTAGAACTCAGTGATATAGAATGGGTGAATTTGGAGGAAGCAGTAAAGCTACAAGGAGACATATTTATAACCTCAGTAATAAATCTTTGAATATTTTATTTTTTCAGGACAATTGATGAATATATATTGGTTTAATTTCATGACAGTTATTTTATAGTTTTGTTAATATCACAATATGAATGCTATTTTTAGCTCACCGAGACGAAGTCGGGGGGAGCTTATGCTATACCCTCGGCGTCGGCGTCGGCGTCCGGACCTGGTTAAAGTTTTTGTTGCAGGTCCTGTATCTAACTTATTACTTGTCCTATCTTCACCAAACTTGCATGAATGATGCATCTGGACCTGCTAATGGACTTGAGAGACTTGGATGCTGAATCTGGGCCATGAATTTCAGATGCTGGAGGAGGTTAAGGTGTTTGGAGCAGGTTAAAGTTTTTGTTGCAGGTGCCCTTTGATAGCCATTGCTAAGTTACTACTGGTCCAAACTTCACCAAACTTGCATAGATGGTGTGTCTTATGATACTGATGCACCTGACAGGCTTGAATGCTGAATCTGAGCCATAGGTTTCGGATGCTGGATGAGGTTAAGGTTTTTAGAGCTGGTTAAAGTTTTTGGAGCAGGTGCCCTCTGATGATTATATCTTACTTACTACTGGTCCTTACTTCACCAAACTTGCATGGATGGTGTGTCTTATGATACTTTTGCACCTGACAGGCTTGAATGCTGAATCTGAGCCGAAGGTTTCGGATGCTAGATGAAGTTAGGTTTTTCGAGCAGGTTAAAGTTTTTGTTGCAGGTGCCCTTTGATAGCCATTTCTAAGTTACTACTGGTCCCAACTTCACCAAACTTGCATAGATGGTGCGTCTTATGATACTGATGCACCTGACAGGCTTGAATGCTGAATCTGAGCCATAGGTTTCGGATGCTGGATGAGGTTAAGGTTTTAAGAGCTGGTTAAAGTTTTTAGAGCAGGTGCCCTCTGATGATCATATCTTAGTTATTACTGGTCCTAACTTTACCAAACTTACATGGATGGTGTGTCTTATGATACTGATGCACCTGACAGGCTTGAATGCTGAATCTGAGCCATAGGTTTCGGATGCTGGATGAGGTTTAGTTTTTTTGGAACAGGTCACATGTTTAATATATGTAGGTAATAGCACTATTTCAAACTTGCATATATGATCTAACTATAATATAAATGAATGGCAGAGGTAGCTTCAGATGCAGAGCCTGATCTCCATTATCAAGGATGCTAAAAAATATATCTTAGTTATTTCTGGTCCTAACTTCACCAAACTTGCAAGGATGGTGCGTCTTACGATACTGATGCACCTGACAGGCATGAATGCTGAATCTGAGCCATAGGTTTCGGATGCTGGATGAGGTTAAGGTTTTAAGAGCTGGTTAAAGTTTTTAGAGCAGGTGCCCTCTGATGATTATATCTTAGTTATTACTGGTCCTTACATCACCAAACTTGCAGGGATGATGCATCTCATGATACTGATGCCTCTGACAGGCTTGAATGCTGAATCTGAGCCATAGGTTTCGGATGCTGGATGAGGTTTAGTTTTTTGGAACAGGTTACATGTTTTATAGATAATAGCTTGCATAATCGATTTAACTATAATATAAATGAATTGCAGAGGTAGCTTCAGATGCAGAGCCTGATCTCCATTATCAAGGATGCTAAAAATTCTCCTACCTCACTCAAACCTGCTTGATAGATGTGTTTGTTGTTAAATGATTTAACATGATTCCTATGATATAGTATTCTATGATATGATACACTATTGTTTTATATGATACAATGTAATATCATACATTATATTGTAAAAAGTTATATGATATGATATGATATTGTATCAATTTTTTTGTACATTATTATATGATATTGTATTATGATATTGTTATGTATAGTATTGTATATTATTATACAATATTGTAGAATATGATATTGTATAATATATTATTTTATCGAATGATATTGTTTCATATTATATTGCAATATATGATATTGTATCATATGATACGATATTGTATATTATAATTATAGCATATCGTATGATACAATATTGTATAATATGATATTGGTTTATATAATATATTGTTATATAATACATGAAATTGTATTATATGATATTATAAGATATCATATAATATGATATTGTATAATATGATATTGTATCATATGATATGATATTGTATAAAATGATATTGTATTATATAATATCGTACTGTATCAGATGATATTGTATCATATGATATGAAACAATGTTTTATCAAATTATATTGTATCATATGATACAATATTGTGTATCAAATATGATACAATATCATACAATACAAAATTATACTATATTATACAATATAATATCATATGTTACAATATTGTGATGTATTATGTGATATGATATAGTATCAAATAATGCTATATTGTATTTATATTAGATATTATGATATTGTATTATGTGATTAAATACAATAATGTATAACACGATACAATGTCATATTATATGTTACAAAATCATATTGCATCAATATTTATTACAGTATTATATTGTATTAAATGATATATATTGTAAGTATCATTGGATGCAATATCATATTTTATATTATTGTATTGATAAACATTGTATCTTATAATAATGTATGAAATGAACATAGGATTATCATACAATTTTTTTACATATGATATACGATATTGTGTCAAAACAGTATCCATGAATATCCAAGATCATTAACTATGATTTTCATATCATATGATAAAGGTGGTTTTAAAGGTGATGCCTCATAAAGTTGATGCCTCGTCTCGGTGAGCTTTGTAATCTGTGATTACCTATGTTTTTTACTTTACAGAATAATGATAATGGAAGCAGTGTTGAGTTTTTCCTTCAAACCTTACGTGGAGGAAGTCATCTCCATTTGCCCAAACAACTTTTGTTAAAGCCAGACAGACAAACGATGTCACAAGACGTCTATTATAATTTGGATGCAGCCTCTTCATCAGGTGAACCATAATTTAAGGACTTTCATCTAATAAAAATTTTCTTGGCAAATGGCTTATAATTCGTGTTTTGTGATGTCATATTTTGCCATCTTGTCTTGCCATGTTACTCAGTCGCGATGAATTTATCAAATATTACGCAACACATAAAATAAGAAATAAATGCATAAAATCCAAAGACCACAAAAGGAATACCACACGTCGGCCACGAGTTTCAGGTGTGCAATTTGGTGTACCGAAAACGAAGGGTTTATATACCGGTGTAACAGTGGCTATTTACGAGCGGTGTTCAACCTTAAGATTAATGTATCAAAATATTCATATACATTTATTGGTAAAACTGCAAAAAACAAACCTTTCCTGGACTCATCCCTGGCTTGACCAATCTCTTTTCTATTCTTTATTTACATATATAGCTCCCACAGTAAATGCATTCATTTGTAAAATATAAACATGAACCTGTAGCAAAATAGAATTTATTCATGTTCAGAATAAGAGATCACGTGTCATTTTTTTCTAGATTTTCCAATGAAAGCAGTGGACACGGGTTGTGGACAAGTGGAAACAAAATGTCTGCCGATCCTCCACCTGACATGTCTGGACATCCGCCAACTCGACGTCACTTCTTACGTCATGTACAATTTAACCACCTCGTCATAAAACTATCTAATGCAAAAATGATTAGTCAAACCTGCCCTAACAATACAATGAACTCTTTTAAAGGACTCTCTAACATTGTTAAGATTGTTTGTTATGATCAGTGAATCTCATCAAAGTCTGATATATCCGTGCCATCTTCAATAGGTACAGTCTGTGGCTTCCTCAGTGTTCAATGGTTCCCTCGGATCGTACAGCGACGGGGCGTATAGAAAAATACTGAGAGTTCCGCATACACAAGCCGTTGTAAAAATATATAAAAACAGACGGTCCATTACCATTGCCACATACTTCCAGTCCCTTTCTTCCTGTTATTTATGGATAAAAAGGGGTATACCATTTGATAATGTTAAAAATAAATATGTTTGTTACGTTAACATGTTGTATTGTTTAAGTATATTTTAAAATCGCCCATCATAGGCATGTTTGTGAGAATGAGTAAATATTGAATACTTATAAAATAATGTGTTTTCTTCGTCATTATGTTAGTGTTCTCTGAATGAACTCACCAAGTTGTCTTTATCTGCACTCCTGAGGTGGTCGGCTACAAACTTCACTCCGGACAGCGCCTCCTTGACTTCTGGCGGATATCTCTTCATTTCGTCGGATTCGTGGGAGTCTGAACACATCAAACAGCTTTCCCTGGACTCGCAGATCTCTCCAAAGCCCCGACGATCCAGTCCCTTGGATTCCCAGATTTCCCGGCGCTCCAGTCCGTTGGGAGTTCGCACATTAACTGTAGGGTTCCTGTCAACGTCGGGGCGTTTCATCAACAAAATCTTTGGAAGAATTTCTGTAAAAACTCTTTTGATCCATGGACTCATTCGATGTGTGGAAGGTTTCCTGAAGTGTATGCCCAACGTGTAGACCGCCAGGAATATTGACAATGTCACAACTATCATGGTAAAGAGGAGGTATTTCCCGATGAGTGGGATGACAAACGATGTTGGAGGGTTGATGTCTGAGAGGAGAAGGAAGAACACAGTGAGGGCCAGGAGGATAGAGATGGACAGGGTGATCTTCTCCCCGCTGTCTGAGGGCAGGTAGAACACCAGCACCGTCAGACACGAGATGGATAAACATGGCATAATCAAATTCAGGGAGTAGAACAACGTCCGGCGACGGAGCGTGATGTTAAAGGTAATATCTGGATACGGTTCCGGACAGCACGGATAGAACTTTTCTTTCCGGCGGGCCGTGACGTTGATGATGTCCCACTCCACGTTCTGATAGAAGTCCTTGAGATCCACCCCTCGGTCGATCACCTTCTCTTTGGTATCCTCGTAGAACACGGCTTGTGAGTCGCACAGGTGCTGCAGGTCCACCTCGTGACCGTCATAGGTCCATGAACCGAACTTCATGAAGCACTCCTGCATGTCGAACGGGAAGTACTCCACGTCGATAGGACAGTAGGTCTTGTAGATGACTGGCGGCTCCCACACGATCTTCCCTGTGTGGTATACGGTGGCTTTTGTTTGCAGTGTCACCACAAAGTCGCCGTCAGCACTGAAACATATCAAACAACAATTAAAAGGTTTCTTTTCATTAGTAGTTTACTTTTTCGTTCTATATTATGGTTTGTCAAGGACGCAATCGTCAATTCAAATGGAAGATGCACAGGTAGTTAGAGGCGGAAGGAGATATTTGTAAATTTTGCAAGAATTAACATAAGCTCGTTATATCTATATGTCTTATTATTGACATTTTAGCGTTGTGGTGGGTGCATCTGACAACCAACTTGAAACATGGTACTAGTAGTTGCATTTAACAAACTAGTATATTTTGTAAATAGACAATGCCCTACTTGTTGTAGATAACTATGTCAGGCCGCCAGAGGGATTCGGACGGGATGTGGGTCATGGAGATTCCACCATACAACCGGGGGTCCCATCTCAACCGGGGGTCCACCCACTCCTGTAAAATATAGAGTTTCACCGTTAGCTTCCTGTAACATATTAAGCAAGTGTCTATATTCGATTCCATGATATGTGGTGTCCATGACAACACGAAAGCAGGTATATCTATGCTAGTTTTCCAGATGCATGGGAGAATTTACACAAAAGAAGATGGGGGAATAAGATGGCGCAAATGCCCATTAGGTTTAGTAGTGAAATACAATTTTGAATTTATTTTTCCCTAATTAAATCTATTCAAATATATTATAATAAAACTTTGCAAAAGCAAAATTTCTAACTATAGTCAGTTTTTAATATATTTAACAAAAAATAAGAAAAAAAAATATTGTCGGAAATTATTGTGGTATCGAACCCGTAACATAAAAACCCTATATATAAGGTTAGCTTATGCCAGGTGCTCTAACCACTGAGCCATTTCAGTCACAACAAAGTGGGCTTTTTAAATAATATGTGTGACTAAGGCCACGAAATACCGGACTTGTATTATTTTTTCAAAACGTTCAGTTGTTGGGATACAAAATGATAATTTTAATGTATGGTGGGCCATCTCTCCACGTTTTTGTTGACTGAAATCGGTTTGTTTTCCAATAGAGTTTAATTAGACTATGAGAAAAATATGGAGCACAGACCAACTCTTTAAAAGAAAATGCCCTAAGTTCTAAAAAATGACAGTATTTGCAGGTTTTGATAAGTACACGCCTGTTTGAGTCAACATATTCCAAGTATTGAACATACCTATAGGTTAAAAATCAATAATTCGTTGAATATATATTGTTTTCAATGATTTGAAAAAAAACCCATCAGATTTATTGATACTTTAATTTTTCAGTAGCCTGTCCGACCGCGTGTGGGCATTTTACACGCCTTATCTACCCATCTTCTTTATGTTTACCTGTCTCATGCCCGCACACCTATTAATTAATTTTAAGTGTAAGTGTTAACCTGCCCTTGCCAAAACACGTAGAATTTGTCTCATGCCCATACACCAACTTAGTGTGTGTTTACCTTTCTCATACCCACACACATTTTAATTTTAGCGTAACCTGTCACTTGCCTACACACCTATTCATTATAATTGTCTACCTGTCTCATGCCCACACACCTATCAATTGTACGTGTTTACCTGCCTCATGCCCACACACCTAGTATTTGTTTTTACCTGTCTCATGTCCACATACCTTTGTCAGTGTAAGTGTTTACCTGTCTCATGCCCACATGCCTGTTAATTGTAAGTGTGTTCCTGTCTTATGCCCATATACCTATAAATTGTAAGTGTTTACCCGTCTCATGCCCAAATACCTATTACTCAGTAAGTGTAAATGTTAACCTGCCTCATGCCCACACATCTATTAATTGTAAGTGTTTACCTGTCTCATGCCCACACACCTAGTAATTGTTTTTACCTGTCTCATGTCCACGCACCTATTAATTGTAAGTGTTAACCTGCCTCATGCCCACACACCTAGTAATTGTTTTTACCTGTCTCATGTCCACGCACCTATTAATTGTAAGTGTTAACCTGTCTCATGCCCACACACCTAGTAATTGTTTTTTACCTGTTTCATGCCCACACACCTATTAGAACCATTTTCACAAGACCTTGGACTTTCGGTTGGACATAGCTATTTATTCATTGCCTCAAAACAAGTTAAAAATGACGCGGTTTCAAGCGAAATATACACAAATTGCGTAGTCTTAGCTCAAAAGCCAGACAAATCTTGTTGATTTCAAAGAGCGATGGCTGAGTGGCCAGCAATGAAAAAGACAGGCCTACGTCACATTGTTGTTTGACACAACTACCCAAAGTTCAAGCTCTTGTAAAAATGGTTCTAATTAAGTGTAAGAGTTTACCTGTCTCAGCCATACACTGGAGGTCATGATCTGGTTTTTCTCGTCCTGAAAAACAAACAAACATAAGAGAAATCTGTGGAATTGACAATCTTATGTACCAAGGCGGGATTTTACGAAGTGGTTCGTCTTGGTCGGAAATTATCACGGAATCGTCATATTTTTTGGACTTATTTGGGACACGGAAAACTAGGACTCCTGCTAAGGGATCGCATTAGATTATTAAGCCATTAAATCATTACCACGATCTTCCAATGAACATGCATGCACAGTAAGAATATGAATTGAATTGAACTTTATTTATTTTACAACGATTGATAAGCAATTTCTACAACTTATATAAATATCTCTCGTTGGCACGGATGTTGGCGCGAGGGGGCCATTGGTGTTGGAAGAAGCCGGAGTACCCGGAGAGAACCCACGTGTCCAAGCGGGCGACCGCCATCATACAACCACTGTCGATCACGGGGATCGAACTCGGGTCGCAGCGGTGAAAAGGGAGTGCATTGTCAACTACGCTATTTGGAACATGAATAGAATTGATGCTTCTTTCGGGCGAATTTCCACCACATATGTATTATCAATAATTCCATTTTTATATGCCAAGATAAGAGAATGTTTGCTGCGAGAAAAAGGCACGTAGTATCTTTTCTTTTTAATTGTGTGTGTGTGTGTTTAAAGGTTCAGGCTCATCCAAAAACTCTTGACAAGCAAAAATAAAAGTTATGAATTTAAAACTTTAGAACTTATATTTAACCTATATGTTCGACACAATTTTTGACCTTTTCTTTACTGTCGATAAAAAATCATTCTTTATTACAGTAAAACTCGGTTATAGCGAAGTCCTAGGGACCAATCGTATTGCTTCGTTATATCCTTAATTCGTTATATCCGTATAACGAATTCGTAAAAATATTTAAAGCGAATTCACTATATACATGTTTTTTTCACCAGAATATAATATTTGCTAATTGAGGGTTCAATTAAAAATTCATTACTTTGATACCTGTAATGATCGGATTGTGAATTGAAAATAATATGAAAATTTATTCAAGTTATTTTATTAAATGGTAGTAGAAATTTTTCTAAGCTGTAATTGAATTCGTTATAAAGGTGTTAAATTTCTTTATTATTCACCTCTATGGGACTCAAAATCAGTTCGCTATATCTCTAAATTCGTTATATCCGAATTCGTTATAACCATAAAATTTTGCAAAAATTTGTTAAGAATTTTACCAGGGATTCCAAAAAAAATTTCGCTATATTCAAAAATTAGCTATATTCGTGTTTGTACTAAACGAGTTTTACTGTATGCATAAATGATTACGTACAGAATATCTTCATTAAAATGTATATATACATCTACAACCCGGTACATTCAAAATTTACAGGGCATCAAGAAGTTGGAGTACTATTCGCTGTTTACTTTTTATTATTCGAATACCGAAAAAGTATAATTCTGTGGTCGGTTCACTATTCAAATTGTCATAAAGCATTCTAATAAACGTAAAGTCAAAATCCCATAAACTTCTTAATATTATAAAAAAAACAGTGATAAAGTGATATTTACATTTCCAACTGTCTTTCTCTGTGATAACATTACGAATCAATTTTGAACCCTAAAACCCAAAAACTTCATAAAAGATGAGTGACATATAATGGGCGGTCTAATAGCATTACGGTAAAACAGTATTGGTTGTGCCGCGTAGTAATACATAGCATGTGTTAAATGAAAAAATATTGGTTTTGAAAAGTTGCTTTAAAGTGTACAAATTGGAAATAATATATATATATAAGTAATAAGGAATCATTCTTTGAATATAATGAGGTGATAATTTCGGTCGGAGCGTGGTCAAATCTATCATAAAGCCCAAAGCTGAAATGACCCGACTATAAGAAATGCATTATTTAGTATTGCAATGGGAATACTATTGAAGGAACTAGCTAACACCCTTGCCTCCATATTCAAGCCTTTATATTTGGTCAGGATGGGGCCACGGGAAGGACCAGCTGATCCTCAAAAGGAATAGGGTTTAAACAACCATTAACAGGCATAGGTAGCCTGAATGCCAATTTACCACATGGTCCACCTTTACAAGGCACATAACAGGCCAGCTGGATATATCGGGTCAGATTTGAAATTGCAGCGTTCTCACACAAAAAATACGAAAGGGTTTACCAATGATGACAATTGTCTTTTACAGTAGTTGTCGTCAAATCTTAGCTACTTGTTAGTATCTAAAACATATGTACTAAATATATTTTATCAGAATCGGCTATCCCTTGTGTTAAGCAGTTTGAACTTTGCAGTTACATTCCCCTGTCGGTGTGGTATGTCCTTAAAGCATTCCCACGTGTTCACTGACCTCTACAGAGTAATATCAATCAATGTTTCTTTAAATATACTCTTTAGATACTGATGGTGATGATGCGCAATGTCATTGAAACATTTACACAGGTTAAAGGTCAAGAATCGACTGCTGGTCGCTACTACTCGGACATTCTCCCCGCGCTGTGACACGTTTATCCACAATTTACAATTTAGAAAAGATAAAAGGAAAGTCTCTGATTAGCTTCCTCAGACCAGACCCCGATTGTTTTGTAGCTTGTGGGGGTTCTCATTACGGTGGGCTTTTTGTGTGTGTGGTCTCCTAATTTGAAGATGATTAAAGTAGATGTACAAATTAATATTTCTCTGAAGTCCGACGTTTAAATACCTTTCAGCCTCGACCATAAGCCCCCAGTGGGGAGGTCACTCACTTGTTCATAGAAATCACTAAGTGAACTGTTATTATTAATAAATTATTATTATTCGGAAATAAGCATCTAATTTGTGTTTTCTTTGACATAAACAATGACTGACGTTCTCTTTATGAAATTAACCGCATTCAATTTAGAAAGAACCACGCACGCTTGCTTAGGTATGCATATACAGTAAAAATCAGATATAACAAAAAGTAAAAACGGATATAGCAAAATCTCGGATATTGCAAATATTTTTGAATCCCCGATAAAATTCTAAACACATTTTTTGTTAATTTTACGGTTTGAACAAATGCTGAAATAACGAATCCACGGATATATAGCGAACTGATTTTGAGTCCAATGGAGGTGAATACTGACAAAATTAACACTATTATAACGAAATTCTTTATATTTTAAAAAGATTGCATTACCATTACGATTTCACCAGGTTACGATTTCTCCTGACAACTCTTTGCACGCCATCTAGCGTTTATTCAGTGCATGACTGTTGGTTTTGCATCGATGATCGTTGGCTTTGCATTGGTGTCCGTTGATTTTTCAAATGAGACTGTTGGTTTTGTTTTAAGCTGGTCTGTTTTGTATTTTAGCATGTTTATGAAAATAAGTTGCTCGTTTTGCATTAACGTCTTTTTTACCCTTTCCGCCGCCCATAGATGTGTATGTAGTAAATCAAAGTACTGAAGTACTGACGGGAGTTGATTTTATCGATTATCATTTATTCAAAATCAACGATAGTGATTTTGCATGGCAGGTAGTATCAGTAATCGAAATATTTCTGAGAAATTGTATGGATCCAGGCAAGATTGAACTCTTGTCTTGTTCAACCAAACGCTCGACTGTCTCCGTTTATCTCCGACAAGCAAGAAAGACTCTGTTTTGTCGGATATCAACGGAAACAGCCAAGCGTCTGGTTGAACGAGACTACATTGAACTCTAGAGTAGGAATACATACGACTTTAAAAAATATCTAAACTGTTTGTACAATTTAAAATCTTATTATTTTCATGGTATAAATCAATAAATTTTCCTGAAAAACAATGCTTCAGAATACATAGCATCGAATTTATCGATTATTTTCAAGAACTAAGTGTTGTCAGCGGTATTGATTTGTGCTTAGGTCCAAACACTGTTTCACTTTCGTTTTGCCCGAGTAAGTGCATAGGAGAGTTGATTAAAATCAACTCCCAAAAATTATGAAATCAGCAAACTTAGTAAGAGTTCAAATCTCATTGTACATCTATAAGAACTCCAACATGATCTCAGCATAGGCAATGAAAGGCATTTTGTCTTGGCAATTTGCATTTTAAATGAAAATTATGCATTTGGTGCTGAATGAAAGGAAAGCCAGTTCTATCGACCGAATTTAATAGACATTCACCCGTTGTACAGTTACCTGCATAGTACAGTAACTGTATTTTTTATGCAATAATCAAACTGACGATTGGTCAGTATGAATAACACCCATTCATCCGCCCAATGGATTGTGTTCTGTGACAAACTGCATGCGAAAAAAAATTCCTGGAGCTCATCAACGGTTTTAGATGGAAACAATTTGATTGGAATGGTTCACTGATGTTTGCTCAGACACAAACTGCTGAATAAAGAACCCGGAGATGAAGAGGATGGAGAGAAATCGTTGAGACGTGAGTGACAGAAGGCGACACCAGCATAACTAGACCTTTGATTTGAACAGGCGGAAGTCTTAAACCAAATAAAACGAGGAGGGGGGGGGGGGGGGGGCTAGTTGATCTAGCGCATTGAACAAGTGTCATCGCTTAAAACATGGGATGTGTGCATATACTTTTTTTATTTTACTAAAAAGTCGTCATAGTATTAGACGCAGTATAAATACATTATACAGATTTCTTTTTTAAAAAACCATGTGACTAACGTCACCCACTCCAACTACTGGTCCGAATATCAATCCGGAAATACGTTCTAAAGAGCTTTAAACATATATAATAACTTGATTTTCTTTAAGTGTGTGTGAAATGGCTGTCGATTTTAATTTTGATTTAGATTAAAATAAACTGGAGTCGACTTAGTTCAAATACGAAATAAAAACAAAGTCTTATTCTTCAAAGTTTTGCAAGTGCTCCGATTCGATAGAACAGTCTTACCAGAGGAACAATTTGTCGTTTTGTTTTGAGTTTCAAGATCAACCACAGGATTCTGTCGATATAATACCTATAATTTACATGTTCAAATCAAATAGCCTCCAGACTCTGCTATTTGCTTTATAATTCATTAGTTACTACCCCTATAATTAAATATATCGATAAATTCTTAGAAATGTTGATAATTATATGTGCATGCAAAAGTAAATATGAACTAAAAATTAGAACGCATGAAATATTGATGAGTCATTTTTCTATAACAATAATCGGTACTTATTACCTTAAAAAACGAAAAGTTTAGTCTTTTGCGTTTCGATTTTGTGATAAATTTTGGGGACCCTATGCTATGCATAAAGATTCTCTTCTTTGTGTAGAGAGGCGAATGAACGGGTGGTTCGTTCGGAGCGGTTCCAAATATCGTGGTCCCGCAATGCAGTTATCGTGACAGACACGAGAAAGAACACTCACCTGTCCACCGAAATGAGTACCATACAAATATCCGTAAACGGTGATACAGAGATTCGTGATCAGATTAATACAGTAAATAATTAAAATGCATATTTTTATTCATAAAGATCAAGGGACATTATAAGTCGTAATTAGCCGCAAAATTTCCGACATTCCCAAAGGCTAAGTGTTGTTTATTGACGTGGTGCATTGTACTAAGTTTGAGAGTTGCTAAATTCTACAGGCACTAACATGACGTTGTTTTTCGTTTTGTCAGAAATACTGTTGCATTTACTATAGATAATTCGTGGTAATGTGCAAAGAATATATGATACGCTTATTTACTTTTCTAAATGAACGTATAGGTTATTTTCACTGTTAAATATGAATAACATTTCAATGTTAATGACTACTAACCTGTAACATGTAGTCAGTGTAAGAACATGCCTAAACAGTTCTGAATATAATTTTATAAAAATAATGTTATTTTTTCTATGCTCGCAACAACCTTTTTCGTTTACTAGTATGCTGAAACATTTCCTTTCCCATACCCCCTGCTTACGCACATAATGCGCGGATCTAGAGGGGTTCAGACCCCCCCCCCCCCCTTGCAAAATTCAAATCTCTTAAAATTAATTATAAAAATTACCAAAAATATTGCTCGGAACATCCCCCGGGCAAAATCAAATAACAACCCCCATTGGAATTTTTTTCTGAATCCGTGCATCCATACAATGTATATAAACTTCATACTTAACAAATTGACTAGAACACAATCTTATTTTATGAGATTATACCTACTACGGTGGGAGTCTTTCTGAGTTTATCATTCCTTGTGGCCACCCGACCCTCGCCTTTGTACATGTACAGGAGTCAAATTCTCAAATTGACTACTTTTAGTACAGTGCAACCATAAACATACATATAAGAAGTCAAGTCCCACTACTCGTGATGCACTAGACAGCGTCAGATACCTGCCCCTGGGCAAGTGTAGCTAGCTGTATAGTGATACTATCGATGTGTGTGATGATGTTTATCTTTGTTAAGTGATAAACAGATGTGACAGATAACAGTAAGAGATGGATTCTTACAAGCGGCTTCTATCGGAGCAATCACGGTAGATTTAGTGTACTTTACCTCTTGGAAGGATGACAAACACTCACCAAAAACCTTGGAAACTAATTATTTAGATAGATTTATTCATTTTAAAAACATTGGTTTTTTTTAAAGGCTTTGATACGAATATTTGAAATTGTTTCATGGTTAAAAATTATGAAAATAGATTCTCATTTGTTTTCCGCAACGTGAATAATTTGAAAAAATCTACATGCATTTCTTTTTTAAAATATATTTTTGCATACTTTTAATTTATCTTTCATTCGTTTAAGTCTTGTTTTCCAAATAAAAAAGCACTATTTAAAACATTCGCTTTGAGAGACAATCACAACGTCTTACAATTATGAGCATCAATTGCCTCATACTTACCACATCCAGGAGCTGAGACAGGCGCATGCCCAGTTTGACTGTTAGCTGGACCGTGTTGTTTCCGGTAGGTCTAATTAGCTTGCTGTACTTTTCGCTGAGTAAGAATTCGTGGAGTTTCTTTTCCGCGGGTTCATGGCCGCGAGTCCCCAATCCCAGAACAATCACCAAAGCACTTGCGACTAAGAACCACTTCGAATCCATTCTCAAATCCATCCTCCTTCAAGCGTTTTTAGAACGACACAGCCTCGCATGCTTGACACTAGCCTATATCCCTGTACGACTTATCCGACTCCCGGGAGAGTCCATTTGTACAGCGACAGTGTATTCATTTCAACAGTAATCCTGAAGGTGTTAAATGAAGCAACCGATAAATTATTTATTTGTTTTGAATAGTTAAGCCCAATCCCGATTTGTTGGGGTTAGCAGCGATACACCGCCATAGCGAAACACGTGGATAAATAGTATTAGAGGTTTTTACTGACAGGCCAGAAGGTTGGGATATCTATCAAATATTGCATGGTCAGTGCGGTCGGGAGAGGTTATTATCCGATAAGTCCCCGATATGTTGCTGCATAAGGCGGAGCGATCTGTATCAGGCCCTGACTGACACCTCCCTTGTTGCTTTATGTCAGAGGTATGAAGCTTGTGGGAGTAGGTATCGCTAATTACCCAACAAAGCGTCTTGGTATCTGATACCTTTCATCCCTGTCTAAACCTTGGCCTCCGATTCTTTTTTACTCATGTAAAAAAAAAAATAACATCAGCCTCAAGTATGGCAGAGGAAAGCCAGCTGTTGGGGGCCTTTGATAAAATGTCTTACATATATTGTTTGAACAATAGAGAAAGTTGTGTTTCTTGTTTTTGTTGTAAGTAACAGCCGGCGACCGATATATTGATCCCTGTATTTAGAGTGAACTATGACGCCGGAAACCTCTGACGGATTTGACTGAAGTTTCATATTCAATTGTTCCGCTAAGCTCCAGTATCTCAGTGCTGTTGGGTTGGTCTCTGTTTCTGAAATTAAATGCCTGGGTGCACGTGAGGAACGCGGGAAGTGAAGAACAGGGAGATGTAACAAACAAAAAAAAAAACCTTCGCCAAAAGTATCCATTATGTTTTGGTTAGCACTGTTAATTTTTGCAACATTGAGCTCATTTACTGGTTACACAAATAATATGTACACAACTTTTGAACGGTGCCTGGGCGCACATGGAACACAAATTTTTATCAAGTTTCATTAAGATAATTTTTGTGCGTGTTAGTTCTCGATGTATAACTTGTATGTAAGTGCGCAATATTATGACTAACAATGATCATTAGATGTTATCCTTCATTGCGACCTCGGCAAAATGGTCTCTACATCATCCAGAATAGACCTATTACGTCCTGTAAATCAGAAACCCCATACAGACGTTTTATAGCGTTCGTGAGTTCGGACATTGAGACTTTAGATCTCCACTGTAAATCAAATCCAGCTAGATGCTTTAAATTACTAAATATCATTTTTGAATAGTTCTGTGATTTTGTGCCTTATTGATGGCGACGTAATGATATTTACATTCTACTGAGTGTTTCTATTTTTTTATGAAAACAGATAAGCCGTGTCTAGTCTACAAATAAAAAGCGGATCTATAACTAGTTTGATCAAGGACAATTTTAAGGACAATTTGACAGCATATTTAAACAGCAGACACAATCAACAAAGTTCAAAATAAACCTTTGCAAATAATTTAAGGCTTTGTGCTAAAACTGATTATAATGACATATTTTCCATTTATTTTGTTTATCAATTATCAACATAGCTATCGGTATTATGTGTGAAGTTAGATGAATGATTTCATTAACGTTTACTCTGCGTAATTATTGAAGGTCGTTCAACATGTAGATCTATATATAGCTTGAGCAAAGGAAGCGGCGAGGTCCCCTGACTAGGACGGACATTTTGTCCTTTCTGAGCATGGAATTTTCGAATAGTTGATATTACTGTTTCCTGTTACTATTTGTTTATTATCTGATACCATGTTTCCAAAGATACTAAGTTTCATGCAATTAAATTTAACCTTTGAACTCTCTAAAATCTAAAGTGTTGTCCCTTTACCAACTTTGACCTCTTGCCATTATTATATTCCACCACGTACCAATGGCCTTTTCTACAAGTTGTTTGTTTTGCTTATGTTATCATCGCCAACGCAATTAAATTTGCATATTTATGTTCTTTGAATTGAGATTTAAATTATTTAGAAATTGTAAATGAATAATAATAATAGTAATTCAAACACAAAACATAATTAAATACGCTATTTTTATCTATTCAAATATATAATTCAAATGATGAGATGCAATGATGCTTCTAACAGACAACAACAGACAGACGGACGGACAAACAGACAAGTAAATAAAATCGGGGACGTTGGCATCAAAACAAAAGTAAATGACCACAGTACTTATTCCTGGTTTAATCACTATTAAATATATAAATCTAGTTTTTACCTAATAAAAATATACATTGTTTGAAAGAGGAATCTTGGTATGTACTGTGAATATGTCCCAAAAAATGTGTACAGTACGAATGTATAGTTAGTGGTGTACAGTGTTTACATACAGTCAGTGCGACTGTACAAAGAGTGGAACACTGTTTTAACGTCCAGTAAATGTGACTGTACAATAAGTGGTCTACTGTTTTTACGTCCAGTAAATGTGACTGCACAGTAAGTGGTGTACTACTTATACGTCCAGTAAATGTGACTGTACAGTAAGTGTACTGTTTTACGTCCTGTTTATGTGACTGTACAGTAAATGGTGTACTGTTTTTACGTCCAGTAAATGTGACTGTACAGTAAATGGTGTACTGTTTTTACGTCCAGTAAATGTGACTGTACAGTAAATGGTGTACTGTTTTTACGTCCCGTTTATGTGACTGTACAGTAAATGGTGTACTGTTTTTACGTCCAGTAAATGTGACTGTACAGTAAATGGTGTACTGTTTTTACGTCCAGTAAATGTGACTGTACAGTAAATGGTGTACTGTTTTTACGTCCCGTTTATGTGACTGTACAGTAAATGGTGTACTGTTTTTACGTCCCGTTTATGTGACTGTACAGTAAATGGTGTACTGTTTTTACGTCCAGTAAATGTGACTGTACAGTAAATGGTGTACTGTTCTACGTCCCGTTTATGTGACTGTACAGTAAGTGGGGTACTGTTTTTACGTCCAGTTTTTGTGACTGTACAGTAAGTGGTGAACTGTTTTTATGACCAGTATATGTGACTGTACAGTAAGTGGTGTACTGTTTTATGACCAGAATATGGGACTGTACAGTAAGTGGTGTACTGTTTAAAGGTCCAGTTAATGTGACTGTACAGTAAGTGGTGTAGATCGATCAGCATGTACACAGGGTGGTTACAGTACTTGTAGATTCAATCAGTATTTGTTTATATATTGTCTATGTTCCCTTAGTGACTATAAAATCACAACTAAATGCATGTTGGTATGATAACAATGTATGTGGGTATATAATGTTAGTATTACAACAATACTGTACAAGTCGGTATATGTAAAGTTATTTAGAAGTAACAGTGTTTAGTGTATCCAGTCACTTTATATTCCGAGTATTTACAGTTTATAGAAATGCAGAAATGTACAAATGATATGTTTGTATCAAAAGGTAACGTCAATATGTAGTGTAGAAACATGACTATGTAAACCCAGTATGTATAACGGTATGTAGGGTCAATATACACAGTATATATACACAATCAGTACATACATTTAGTATGTACAGTTGAGCTGATCGTCCAGACTGAGGGGACCCCGGGGGTCGTACAAAGATGGCGCATACAAAAATATACTAAGGGTACCACAAACACACGCTGTCGTAAAAATGTACAAAAATAAACGGTCCATCACCATAGCAACGTACTTCCAATCTCTCTCCTCCTGAAACATTGAAAACAATATGAAGTAGTTGACTAACTGACTGGATTGTTGTGAAATGCAGTAATATCAAATCATATTTCATTTTTATCAATACAGATATAAGTCATTTTCATTAGATCCAGTGTAGATCTATATGTCATAAGATGCACGTACCATATTATCCGCGTCCGCATCTCGCAAGTGGTCCGCCACGAACTTGACCCTCTCTATGGCCTCAATGACCTCCCTCGGATACCTCTTGATTTCTATGGAGTCCCTGGACGGCGCCCGCCCGCGCAGCCCCTCCGTGGAGCCCGCGTTCCACCCCACCCTCGTGGTGATGTCATGGTTGTCCGGAACGTCTTGCATCTCTATACCGTTCACCGCCCGGTATTTATTGTCATTCGATTTCCAATTCAGGTCTGGCCTTTTCATCAACAATATTTTCGGAAGAATTTCCGTAAAAACTCGCTTGACCCACGGACTCATCTTATGTGTGGAGGGTCTTCGAAAATGAATGCCCAGTGTGTATACCGCCAGGAAAATGGACAGTGTCACCACAATCATTGTGAACAGCAGGTATTTACTGATTAACGGGATGACGAAGGACGTCGGAGGACTGATGTCTGACAGTAGGAGGAAGAACACAGTGAGGGCCAGGAGGATAGAGATGGACAGTGTAATCTTCTCCCCGCTGTCTGAGGGCAGGTAGAACACCAGCACTGTCAGACATGAGATGGTCAGGCAAGGCATGATCAGATTCAGGGAGTAGAACAGCGTCCGCCGGCGGAGCGTGATGTTGAACATGATGTCGGGGTAGGGCTGGGGGCAGCAGGGGTAGAACTTCTCCATCCGGCGGGCCGTGACGTTGATGACGTCCCACTCCACGTTCTGGTAGAAGTCTTTGAGGTCAATACCACGGTCAATGATTTTGACCTTTGTGTCCTCGTAGAACACCGCCTGCGAGTCACACACGTGCTGCAGATCTATTTCAAAACCGTCGTACGTCCAGGAACTGAATTTCATGAAGCATTCCTGCATATCAAAGGGAAAGAACTCCACGTCAATGGGGCAATAGCTTTTATAAATGGCTGGCGGTTCCCACACTATTCGTCCCGTGTAGTAAACAGTCGCCTTAGTTAGAAGTGTGATCTCAAACGCTCCGTCTGCACTGTAAAGAAAGCTCTCATTTACCACGTGACAGTGGACAAAGGTAACTTTTTAAGCGATTTACACATATGTCAAAACAAATGCATGATATTCTGTTAAGAAGATATATCATTCGAATATTGCTTATTAAATTACAATGGGTTTTCCTCTTCATCATGTGGTATACATCTTCATTCTTATTAATTACACAATGCTAACAAATTTACCAATCATACAATTCCTTTTTAGTGTTAATTTTTTAGTAGTTCTAATTATTCAGTGATTAAATTTTAAAATTCTTAACATTACTTATATATATACTATATATATACTATATACATTGTAGGTACATGTTTTTGTTATGCAGTTTTCACGAAGTCTTATCATTTATACATAATAATTATGATAAGATTATTTTCAGTTGAATAACGGCTCTAATTTAGTATTTACATTTTCCAGTGTCTTTGCCTGTGATAACACTACGTATCGATTTTGTACTATATAACCCATAATACAAATGACGCCAAATCGAGGCGCCAGCGGGGTTTGCTTATTAATATTTAAATATATAATCGTACGATGGCTTAAAATTATATAAATATAAGTAATAAGGAATCATTCTTTGAATATTATGAGATGATAATTTCGGTCGGGGTTTGATCAAATCTATCATAAAGCCATTCGGGCTTTATTGGATTTGATCACACCCCGACCGAAATTATCACCTCATAATACTCAAAGAACGATTCCTTATTCCTTATTTATATGATAACTTTTTATATATCATACATAAATTTTTACCACACAGTACTAATATTTATGTATTCTATATACAGTACTTACAAATATAATATACATTGCATTCAATATCTACTAATCCTGCGGTAGCTGCCTATCAAGTGGTGGTTATAGTACATTCATACCAGTTCTCGTCTCACAGGTAGTAAATGATCATTCCACAGTACTTACTTGTTATAGAGTACTATATCTGGTCTCCAGAGACTCTCTGACGGGATGTGGGTGACCTGGATTCCCCCGTAGGACCTGGGATCCCATCTCAGTCTGAGGTCGAACCATTCCTAGAACGAGGCTCAATTATTTCAAATAAAATACGTCTATGCAGCAATCTTCATCTCACAATTTGCTGAGAATTATTACATGTACTTGTAAAGACTTATTATTGTCTCCGTAAAAATCTTTATGCAAGGACCAACGTATGTATACATAATGTACCTCTTGTACTATATTGGTCACATCTCGCAGCAAATTATAAGATGTTTACAATAACTTTTAAAACCATCACGATCAGCAAGAAAATTTACTTTTGTAGGTTGAATATCACAAAGAAGTAAAACAAAACTAGAGAACACACGATTTCTGTAAACCAATTTTATTCACGACGACTTATTTTCGCCTTATTCACACCCATGTTGTTATAAAACGCACGCGGCAAGGACTGATTCGCGGCAAGGACTGATTCGCGGCGAGAAATGTTCGCAACAACATGGCTCTCGCGAACCTTGCGAAAATTTCTCATATGCGAACAAAGGTTAGGTTTACAGTATAGGGATGTAGATATTTTAGACTTACCTGTCGCAGCCAAACACTCGTTGTCATGATTTGATTCTTCTCATCCTGAAAAAACAGCAAAATTTAAAATGCTTGTACATTTGTACTTAATTTTATTATTTTAAACTCGTCCTTGGCTCAAAATATTGATATTCTTTTATTAACTATTCAGTATATCAAAGTCATTCTTCTACTGGTAATATATTAAATTGAATTATAGTGATGGCAGTTTTGTTACACAACCGTTAGTAGTGGTACTGACCATGATTGGCTAGTAGAGGTAATATAATGGTCACACTGGTAACCGTGGTTACACTGCTTTTACATTGGTTACATTGATAAATAATAAGTTATAGACTTATAGTCTAGTATGACCGTTTGAGAGCACAGTGTTTAATAAAGACATCAAGTTTAAACTGAGTGAAATATCCCTGACAATCAAATTTGATTACTCATATTCAGCCAATATCCATGGAAGCTCCCTCTGTTCTGCATTTTGTGCATTGCCAATCTTTATTGTGTAATAAGATTTCAGTTCCGATTGAAGTCAAGCCTTAAATAGGAGCATGGGGGATATTTAGATAATTGGGTGCCACTGAAGCGCGCGGAGCTAGTCAGTTCCTGCAAAACATGATTACCATGATTCCAAACCGTACTGTGGAGGAATCAATGCCTGCCGTCCGGAATCCACCACTACAAGAGCAATGCCATAAACATCGGGCTCGTAATGCATTATTAAACTGTCTTTGAAGGTGATCGTTTAATCAAAAGTACGTAAACATTAATAGGTACATTACTGATGATGAGCAGTTAATTAATCATCGATAAATTGCCACAGAAGAAAACAATTAATGAAATCACTCTACGAATGCTGAGTAGAAAACGATTTTCAAATAAGATCGTTTATTTATTTATTTTCTAGTAAATTTTAAAGAGCAGTTAATCATCGATAAATTGCCACAGAATAAAACAATTCATGAATTTACTCTACGAATGCAAGGTAGAAAAACGATTTTCAAATAAGATCTATTATTTATTTATTAATAGTCAATTTTGAACGTCTTTTTTCAAGACAAGAACTGCTATTTTTTTAAGAACTTTATGAAAGTGGCCAAATTCTAGCTTTAGAATTTTACTAATTTAAAATATTATTATATGTTATTTCACCAGAAAACTAATTTTATATCTTCAAGAAATAGAAAAAACTTGAATAAAAGATGAATTACAGCCATTAAAAGTAGAGGAGAATTATCCAATTAAAATATTATCTGCTGTGAAGATAGGTTTTACCAATGACGAATCAATTCCTTAAGTTATTAAAATGAATGGACAACCTGCAAAGGAACACTTATCTATCGTCTAGAGAATACTTACAAGCGGTGTGATATATTATACTGATATGTTATAGTGAGTGTAACTGTAAACTTATTTTATTTAACCATATTAATTCATTTTCAACAGATAGGACAAGTTTGAAGCGGGAAATACCTTATATACGGTTATTTTTGTATTGATCTACTTTTCGCCTTTTTCGCGCTCTCTTTTACATCGCAAATTAATGAATATATCTTGTATTTTTTTCTTTACGAAACTTTTTAAATCGCAAAATGATGACTGTGGCAATTAAGAATGTTACATATTTACCTCTTTTAATTAATTTTGTTACAACGAAAATAAAACGGATGTACGCGAAATAACGATATGTATAGCTTCAAAAAATTTCTTTCATTCTAACAAGAGATGATTCAGAATATATCAAATGCTATTACCGTAATATCATATTAAAGAAAAGCAAGACGAATCTTTAATTGCTTTATAAATATATGAATGTAACTCCTTTACAAATCTGGATCTTCAATGAAATTCAAGGTAACGATTGCAAATATTCAAATTAAAGCAAAAGTTTATTTTGCAAATTATGATCATGATCACATCGATTTGCTTAAACAGGTGAGGTGACGTGTATCTACGAGCAGGAAAGTGACGTCACAATCGTTGAACTGTCCTACTGATAATTAGATGCTAGAATTGGACACGCTCGCCATCCATAAAAACTAACACACACCTTGTCCATTATTTGGACCTAATTCAAATATCGCTACTACTGCTGACATTTTCAAATACGGCAACAGACAATTATTGACATTTGACATTGATTCTAAAAAGTAAATAGAACATATCTATCTAGAGGTTAACGTAAATTGTGTTTATTCGGTACTTTAAGTTCCGATTAATGTCAATCTACTCGATTATTTTACACCATATTATAATATGGTGTCGGCAATAGGAAGATCTCATGGCAACAAGGGTATATCTCAAGTAACCGCCATATTGAACAAACTATTAACAATTACATATCAATATCCCGTCTTACGCTTGCACATGTTATTACAATTGAGCGATGCAATTAATACGCACGCTGCTTTATTGAGACAGAGAGGCCGTGTTGTCTTAAGTCTCTGTTTGTGAATCGTGTATTTCATTCAGATGATGTGCATCACACACCAGGCATGGCATTATAAGATACAAACACAAACAAATGAACCCTGTGTGTTATTGATATGTATACACATCTGAAAGCCATTCTGTCGTCAACTTAGGTAAAATCAATCTACAATCTGAGTGAATCAGCCACATCAAAACGTAAGTCGATACATCAGGCATGTTCCTTTTAACAATCTAAATAAACAGCTAATAAAATTCTGGTATCTCTTGATATCTATTAGATATCACTAGATATTCCTAGTACAAGCTTACACTCTAGTAAGTAATGTAATATAGTATGAGAGCACACAAATGGTATTCTACATTATGCCATATTACAGTTAAATACTGGTCACTAAAATAGTACTTATAGTACTGATAGGTACTTACAGTACTGATAGGTACTTACGATCTCCAGTAGCTGGGACAGCCGGAGCCCGAGTTTCACGGTCAGCTTCACAGAGCTGTTTCCGGTGGGCCTGATCAGGTTGCTGTACCTCTCCCCCAACAGGTGATCGTGGAGTTTTTTCTCGGCAGGTTCCTTCATAGTGACAGCGCCACCCACATCGAGTGACATCAGCGCCACTAGCAGGCACCACGGCTCCATCCCGGAACAAACTATCTCAGTAGCGCACCACCAAGGTTATCTCCGAGCGCGGCTCAAATAGAAGCCAAGTTAAAATCAATGTCTGATTGTACGTATCTTTTAAGGCGACACTGGGCGGTTCGTTGTCATTGGGTCTGGGTGTCCGAATCCTTTAACTTCTTGTCTGAATTAGCTACTCATTCATGGCATCGCTGGCCATAAAACACAGTTGGTGTGTATTGTTTTGTACAAGGATAGGACACTACACCTATATCGCTAATTACGATATTCCTCGCGAGCCAATTTATCACGTGCGGTTGTTCGCTGCAAGAACGGTTACACGCGCGGTGCTACGTATAGCGCCATTCAGAATCCTTCTACAGACATCAACTATCGGAATGATCGGCGCTAGTTATGCAACGCACAGGAATTTCTGAGTGCCAGTCTAAGTAACTTGCTTATCACAATATGACATCCTAATTGGTGATTTATTTCCCTTTTACATTTTGAGGAAACTAATCAAACAATCTTTGATTTGGCATGTTGCAGAACCATTTCGTTTCTCAAAAGTCATAAAAGTTGTCGGAAGGCTTGTCTATATTGATTGCCGCCCGCCTTTTTAGCTTTTTTAATTTCTGTCAGCCTCGCAGTTTAAAAAGAACTCAAAGTTTTTGTGCAAGTCTCACACAATGACCAGAAGGAAGCGTTTGTAGTCAACACTAGCTAATCGATCTCAGTTCATTAACGCCTGCTAGTCTTGATACATAGTTAAACATTTAATCTGAGAGTCACTCTAAATTCGATCAGTGTAGAGCTTAAAAGTTAAATGGATGAGTCCGCTTCTATCTACGTTTTAGTTCAATATATATACAGAAATCAATTAATTTTCTTTATAGAATCCCGAGCGTGTGTGTACAAGTTTAACTTACTTAAGAAGTATTTTGTCACATGTTTTCTCATGGAACTTAATACCACTCTGCAAATAAAAGATTATCTGAATCAATAACTACTCTCGTCAAGATATCGGGGAACGACATCTTTTAACACTTTCACAAGATTTGTCAGTCTATCAGAAGCGCATGGATTCCCTGTGATTACAGCTATTACATTGATAGGGGGCGGGGCGGTGTGTCGGGGAGAACTTGTTATAGACTCTTTAAGGCAAGAGTAAATATGTAACCCGTGATTTGGTCGTCAATTCCTTTTTGTGGTGATTTGTAAGGGGTGGGAGGGGAGGATTGTAATGAACTCTTCAGTGTCTCACACACGCAGGTGAAGACGTGTTTGGTACACCAGATTTCGAATAAGGTGGATATAGGTATTTAAAGGGGCATGGTCACGATTTTGGTCAAATTCTATTTTTCTGTTTGTATTATTTACAATGTTTAAGAAATGCATTTCAAATGATCAAATAAAATTGGAGAGTCATACATAGAGTTATAAGAAAGATATAGGGCTCAATATTCTTTGTCGTGTAAACAAGGCTCGTGTCCTGTTTATGTTTACGTAGGTTCAAAATACCAGGAAAGTTTTTTTCAAGCTGAATATTTGTCTATCTTTTTATTCATTTTAAGCATAGATAAACAGTTCATAACCTTTAACACATTCATTTTAGGTATAAAAGTGGAATTCTCACTTCAACATTCAAAATGTACTAGTAAACAAACGCTTTGTTTACAAAGCAAAGAATTTCAAGCTCTGTAACTCGCTTATAACTCAACGAATGACACTCAAATTATGATTGCCTATTAAAAACGCCTAACGGAAGGATTATAAACATTAAAATCGGGAAAAAAAATTCGACCAACATAGTTAAGCTTACTTAACTAGACGTCTTTTACTAATTAACAATTTTTAATTGTCAATGAGTCCATGACTAATTATTTTCCTCACGACACTAGTATAAACAACCGGTGCTGTTTAAATCGTATTATGTGTTATTATTACTTATTAGGTTAGTTACTGACTCACTACGGAAATATATTGGGTTGATCAATCTTATAGATGGCGAGGCGAAGCCGAGCCGTCTATGAGATTGATCAACCCGATATATTTCCGTAGTGAGTCAGTAACTAACCTAATAAGTGTTTTGTTTTCCCGAGGACTATCAAGCGACATATTCATTGGTAAATAGCGGTGATCTACGCAAAGCCATGTACAAAATGCCTTACATCTCGTCCAATTAAACTCATTTAAACTCTTCAAAATTATCAATACCACCTTTCAAATACGCTTGTATAATCTTCGGATCACCCATATTACTTACAATGTTTTGTTGCTATTCAATTTTTAACCTCTGCAGAGATCTGAGCAAATTTAACGTTAGACGCTGCCATTTTGTTCTGCTCAAGACACAACAATGTGACGTCAATATTCAAAGGGCAACTTCTCTAATTTAAAAATAATTCCAAAGGACCACTACTCTAAATATTTTAAGGACTTACTGAGCACGATTTCTGTGTTAAATAATATGAATAATCGAGATGAGTAGGTGAGGCGGCGGCCAATGACGGCCACATTGCCTAATATTAATCCTCAAAGAACCTACATAGAGATATATGAGGCAATCACGTGCCATGTTTAATCCAATGAAAATGTGACATTTCAGTCCGAGGGAAAACAATGTGTTATAACTGCAGATGATTCAAAACAATTTGAATGCAAATATTATGCATCGAATTCTTTAATTTCATTTATTATCCTAACAATACCATGTATATAAATAATCATGACGTCATTACAGTACATCATCAGAGATATTACATAGATGTCATTCATTAAATATACAGACAAGCGTTAAAAAGCTATGATTTATGTTTATCTTTGGTACGGACTCAAATATATGCATATTCTAACAGTATAACATTAATACACACACTCTTCAGTGACGTCATTCATCGTCAGCGCATTACGCGGGTCATACAGAGAGGGGGCGTATAGAAATATGGTAAAAGTTCCACAGAGACAAGCCGCCGAGAAGAGATAGAGAAACAGGCGGTCCACCACCATAGCGATGTACTTCCAATCCAGCTCTTCCTGCCAACAAGAAAGAATCAAATCAAATATCAAACAAAACTACCTCCAATGAATATATAGTCAGATTGAAATAAACTGGACAATTTGTTTGATTTCAAGGTGTGGATTACTGACCATTTTGACTTCGTCACTCTTCCTGAGGTTGTCTGCAATGAACTGCACACCGTTAACGGCGCTCTGGACACGCTTCGGGTATTCAAGGAATTCTTGCGATTTCTTCTTTGGCTCATCGTTTATATTCAATAAATGTAACGAACAGTGGTAGTCTTTTTTCATGCAATGTATTAAACCTCCAACCACCGAGGATTTACTTTTCTTAAACCCTGGCCTTTCCATTCTTAACACACTCGGCAGTATGTCAGTAAAGACTCGCTTTACCCACGGGCTCATGCTGTGTGTTGAGGGTTTCCTATTGGTGATTCCAATCGAACTCACCGCTAGAAATATAGATAACGTCACCAAAATCATGGTAAAGAGGAGGTATTTCCCGATGAGTGGGATGACAAAAGATGTCGGAGGGTTGATGTCTGAGAGGAGGAGGAAGAACACAGTGAGGGCAAGGAGGATAGAGATGGAGAGGGTGATCTTCTCCCCGCTGTCTGAGGGCAGGTAGAACACCAGCACCGTCAGACCGGAAATAGACAAACACGGCATGATGAGGTTAAGGGAGTAGAACAATGGACGCCGGCGGAGCGTGATGTTGAACATGATGTACGGATAAGAGATATCGCAGCAGGGGAACGATTTCACCCTCCACGTGGCCGTCACATTCAGGATGTCCCACTCCACGTTGAAGTAGACGTCTTTTAGATCCACCCCTCGGTCGATCACGCGTTCTTCTTTGTCCCCGACGATGTACGTGATGGCTTTCTCGTCACAGATGTGCCGGAGATCTATCTGCTCCATGTCGTACGTCCAGGAACCAAACTTCATGAAACATTCCTGTCTGTCAAAGGGGAAGAACTCCACATCTATGGGGCAATAACTCTTGTAGATGGCTGGCGGTTCCCACACAATTCGTCCCGTGCTGTAAACTTTAGCTTTAATGTCATGTTTCACGATGAATTCTCCGTCGGCGCTTGAACAAAAATGTTTTGTTTAATTAATGCTGGTGAATGTGTCATTTTAAAAAACCCACAAAGATACAATCTACATATGATATTTTGCAGTGTATTTATTGTATATATATATACAGTTACTATTTGCCGGCCTGAAGTACTGCAGAGTAAATGCTAGTATCATTTGATGAGCATGGATAACCTACTTGTTGTACAGTACAATGTCTGGCTTCCACAGCATTGACGACGGAATCTGAGTCATATCGATACCACCGAAATCCTGGGGGTCCCACACTAAACGCTTGTCCGACCATTCCTAACAAAAACAGCATACAATGTAAAGTCCCATCAAAAATACATTCAGTGTAGTTTCATTAATCATAAAACAAGTCAAGTTTCATATCTATTTTTGGGAGTTGACTTTAATCAACTCTCCTATGCAGTAACTCAGAAAAACCGAAAGTGAAACATTGTTTGGACCTCAGCACAAATCATTGCTGCTGACAAGACTTAGTTCTTGAAAATAATTGATAAATTCGATGTAATGTATGCTAAAGCATTGTTTTTTAAGTAAACTTATTTATAAATACCTTGAAAATAGTCAGATTTTAAATGGTACGAACAATTTAAATATTTTTTGTAGTCGTATGTATTCCTACGCCAGAGTTCAATATTGTCTCGTTCAACTCGACGCTCGGCTGTCTCCGTAAATCTTTGTCGGAGATTTAATGTCTCAGCCGAGCGTTTGGTTAAACGAGAGTAGTGAGAGTTCAATATTGCTTGGATCCATACAATTTTCGAGAAATATTTTATTACTGATACATAGTTTGATTGAATTAATTTTATCTTTAAATATTATTTAACATGATTTATATCGGGGTTTCTCGATATTCTTGTCGAAAAAGTCCAAAAATTCAAATTATAAAAATGTGCGTAATTCAAATTAGAAACTACATGTTCTTGTCATGCAAAATAACATATCATTGATTTTAGAATAAATAAACATCGACAAAATCAACTCCCGTCAGTTCTTCAGTACTTTGATTTTTCTAGTTGCTAATTACACTGTTTTACTTTAGTAAGGTTTTGCTATAGAAAGAGAAAGGTTTCAGTGCCTTATGGCTAATTTCGTTGATGGGGATTCTGTGTTCCTATTATGACGCTCTCAAATGTTTGTCTGACTGTTTACCGGTACTTACTTGGTGTAACCAGACGCTCGTCTTCATTATCTGGTTTTTCTCGTCCTGTAATTGTAATTACTTCTTTTGAGTTACAGTGAAATATTACTAATCGTACATTTTACAACAGAAATTAAACAAAGGATTGTTTTATTATTTTTTATTTATATTTTTTTCTTCAGTTTACCATTCTTATAAGTACATCTACTCAGCACTGGTTGAAAAGTGTGTAATATAATACAAAGAATCACCAAGCCTGTCAAAACCAAGAGCAACACCAACTGTTGCTAGATAATATCATCATATACATGTAGAAGTAAATAATTGCATAACATTTGGAGAAAATGATAATCTTATGTTCGATATTTATAAATGTAGATAACCGTATGTTAAAGGTGTGACTGAGGATGAATTTACCTATGATTAGTGCCTAACCTCTGTTCACCATTCTTTACACCAGACGTGTTTCTTTGGTTTGTTTAAGCAAACATTTCGATTTCTTACGTAGGTATATTAGAGAGAGAAAAGCCTAATTTCTATTTGCACTTTACATCTACTTACCATATCTAAGAGTTGTGATAACCTCATCCCTATTTTCACTTTCAAGGTTCCATTGACGCCCTCACCCCGCGGTCTGACCAAGTTGTTGTAGGCGTGGCCCAGGAGTTGATGCATCAGCAGGCCCTCTTCATCCGACCCCGACACATATCTGGACCGGTCCCAAAACGTTAACAGAAATGCTAATGTTACAAGCAGGGACCGGAAGTCTGAGAATCGCTCCATTGTCAACACCTCCCTAGTTTCCTCTACCGTTTCAGAAAGATTACGTAATCCGGAAGTTAAGAAAAATGACGAGGGTCTCTGAGCGTCGCTGTAGTTTTTCTAACATCCTGCCATTTCTTCGTGCTAACTTACAAAACATGTGCATTTCGTTCCTCTTGCTATTGATCTCAATGTTTTTCTCATGTTACACTCACGCGAACCCAATTTTTAAACTTTGAATGCCAAGATGCTTCTCTAATTGTGTTTAAAGTTTCCTAATTGCATAAATCTGAGAACGATTCAGAAATTTATTTTTGGCCCCGATACATACTCTACAAATACTTCTTATTACTTTATTAGCGAGAACACGCAATTGTTTTTATTTGGTTTTCTGACCATTTTCTTATGAATTCTCATATTGAGTGTTTAAAGAGAACAGGGATGGAACCATAAAACTGTTGCATTATCTGGTATCCATGTACCTGCTACAAGTTTCTGTGTGTATAGATGTCACTCACTATTGTATCAGACTATGCTCTGACGTCAGCATATTCATATTTGTACGAGAAATGAAAATAATTTACCATATCTTTTTCATTGATAAAATCAGCAAACTCATAATATCATAAAACGGTTTCGGGTACCTTGTATTCATTTATTATTATTCATCATATTCCTCTGACGTTTGTGTAAATTCCTCCAAGATGCTCGAAGACATGCAAATGAACAAGTTTAACGGGACTTGTTTAAATCGATACCCGCTGTGTCTTTTTTACACAATCCATTAATGTAAATTGTAGTAAATCTGAATTTGGAAACAGTTATTGGACGTGGTAGCTAGAGTGTGGCATTCTTTATGACGTCTCCGACTGTCGTTAATTAGCTCCGACAATCGGACCCTTGATTCCTTACAAACCTTACCCCATCCTCGCCAACCGAATATACAGAATCGTTTTCAAAGAAAACACCGAATTTGCATCTTAATAAGGGGTAAGTCAGGCGGGCACAGATGTCGCATTGTGATAGGATTGAATTTGCATATCTGATGTCCTTCTTGTTTGTGGAATTTCATGGCACAGGTTCTTGGAGACGACTTCTTATTTGTCGCGCATTACGAGCAATGGAAATGTTTTCCAATGACTCAGATATAAAATATTTAAGTGTGTTTGTAAACATATAACCTGATTAAACTTTTATGGAGAGCGCGGTATGTTGATTAGTACCGTTGACATAGTTTCTTAGGGAGACTATTAGAAGAAGGATCAAAAGGACAAATAGATTTAAGCATATATATACGCTATTTTTTGTATGTTGTAAAAAAAAATTGCTGATTTCAGTGCATGTTATATAATTACCGTCTTATAGGTAATATAAAAAATCTAAAGTAGAGGAATGTTCAAATGATTCAGAAAGTCACATGGTGTGACTCTATAGATAGTAACGACATACGCTTATATAACGTGTCGGGCGGGCATGTCTTATATAAAAGAGTATACGTGCGTAGTGGACACATTACTTAGCTAATAATACGGTTAGCATTGAAACTATGTATTTTTTTAAAACAGAATTTAAATTTGCAATATTTTGACAAGTCGAGGCAACTCTGGCGGTGATCTACGGCGATATTTGGCGGTAAATCATGAGAGCGTGTTGTAGAATCGCGCTGACTCGCACAGCGGGGAAAATAGCCTCATTCACCTCTCAGCTGACACTGCCCCTTAGAGGCGTTGAATGAACAGTAATTCAAATGGAATCCATTAAAACTTGATAAAGTATATTCAATGGACGCGGTGTTAATCTTCAATCGCAGTGTACGGTATAGGCTTTCGTACCTAAGTAATTATGTAATACGTGTATCGTTTAAGGAAGCTGGGTGGTTGAAAGATTACATGTAACTTATGATTACATGTAACTCATGATTACATTTTGCAGTGTCTTTGGCTGTGATAACACTACGTATCGATTTTGTTATATAACCCATAACTACAAATGACGTCAACTGCTTATTTATATATTTAAATATTTAATCGTACGATGGCTTAAATTTATATAAATATAAGTAGCAAGGAATCATTCTTTGAATATTATGAGGTGATAATTTCGGTCGATCGGGCGTGATCAAATCTATCATAAAGCCCTTGGGGCATTCTTTGAATATTATGAGGTGATAATTTCGGTCGGGGCGTAACCAGATCTATCATAAAGCCTTTCGGGCTTTATTGGATTTGATCACGCCCCGACCGAAATTATCACCTCATGATACTCAAAGAATGATTCCTTATTCCTTAATTAGATCTACCTTAAACTTCGAAATAAGATATTTTGGCCATAAACTAACATTTAGTAATGTAAATTTTTGTTTATCATTTTCTTAAATCTTTTTACATGGCTCTTTTTTATTAGGAGATTAAAATAGTATAAAATGCTCACGTCCATCGAGCCTTCTTAAAGAATTAATGCTATGAGACCTGTACTGATTTTAAGTGCATAACAAGTCGGGATGGTTTTTTACTGCTGTATTGTGGGGTTTGAGCCAAAGGACCACATCTGGAGTACCTGCTGGTGTGTAAATCCGATTCGTGTACCTGTAATCTCTCAATAGAAAGGTACCGAATGAAATGCCAAGCGATACAATTAAAACAAGTTCAAATTCCATCTGTGTTGGCAATAAAAAGACGGCGAACTCTCGCTTTTCGTCTTCTCATCAACAATAAGATATGCATATTCTTATTTACTTTGATGCTAGCACCTAAATTCAGCGTGCGACATGCAAAATAAGCTGGTGTGGTTTCCAAAGAAAAACAAACGCTTTGTGGATCATGACCCGAGCATATGTTTTTAACCTCGTTATCACTTTTATTTCACCATATGTTATATCTGATATCACCACGCCACCTGCCGGATGAATGCCTTATCATCAACAACCTATCAATAAAACCACAATTAAATGATGGAGAAGACTTCCCAACAAAACGAAACGGAAACAAATAACTGTACATATGTTATTGTCATGATTCATATAACCAATGTCTAAAAGTGTTCAAACCAAATCCAAGACACATTCTAGAGGTAAATACAATGCATTTTGGGTAGAATTTTTCTGATGTTCGCTATTGCACTTTTTGCTTACAGACTTTTAAACCTCTGCTGTGGTTATTTTTCTATCAGCAGTGATACATCAGTAAAAAGATTGAACAGATTAAGCGAGGATTAGTTTTAGCTGTTAAACTCCGCACGTTCATCGTTAGCTCTGATTGCTTCCATGTACAACAACCTAATTTTGTTTGTTTTTAACTTAATTTTGTTTTGACTGGCGTGGCTAGAATGTAAATACACTAAAATCCTCAAACACCATTTTAAACACCTATATATAGATACACTGACGGGTTTAATTGTTTGGAGGAAAATTCTACGGAGCATCCCGGGTTTTCTATCTTAAGTTAATTTGACTCAGTTACACTCAATCACAGAATTCGCTCCATTAGCTTTTTGTTTATGGAAAGATGAAAGAGAAAAATTTTAAAAGTTATGACATATCTAGTTCGCATTTAAGTTCTAATTAATGTTGGCTCTCTTCCTTGTCTTATGATGCCGAATGATCAAAGGACCAATCCGCGGTCAGCCTTTTAGTTGAGGCTTTAGAAGTACTCTCATCCAGTGAATATCTTTATTAAATTCTATTATCAGCGGGTGCAAGCCAGTTCACTTTTTTCCTTTTGCACAGATTTATTTTAGAAAAGACATATCTTGTCATGGTTTTTACATGTAAATTAATTAAAAGTTACATTGAAGCTTCGTATAAACAATATCTTGAGATTACATAATGTTTTACACAAAGGTCCATGTTGAGTTTTTGGAGAATGTTTTGCACTATGATAGAGACTGAATAAGGACTGCTAATTAAGGAGGACGGCGAGTCTCTCCCAGACAAAGAAGTCAAGACGAGGCTGCGGCCCCGGGAGGAGAGGAGCGTCTGGTGGAATCTCATTTCCGGCCGCTGATCAAAGTCGGCGGGATTGTCACCAGCTGTTGTCTCCTCTTGACAAAAAAAACAACAAGAGGACACTCAACTTGTAGCGGCCGTAATTACAGTCTTTGCCAACATTCCTTGATCTTGTCAAATACTGTCGCTACTCTGAAGTCGCTACTGGGCCTGTAAATCATAGATACAAAGAATATTTGCAGAGAGAGTTTGAGCAGTCCTAAAAAGAGAAAATAAAGGAAAGCGATATAGTTCTCATTTTATTATGATATAACCAGAAATGGTTTGTACATGTATAAAATGACGTCACATTATTATTCCTTAAAATCTCTCTCTCTCTCTCTCTCTCTCTCTCTCTCTCTCTCTCTGCGATATGTGTCTCATTGAAACTGATGTTACCCTACACGGACAAATCACAAGCACTTGACGTAAAATACATGTACATCATTTTGTCATGATCATTATAAATGTGTCCAAACTTCAAATGCAGTGGATAAACCTTTTTGACGCCAGTCTTACTGTTACGTAAGCAACATTCTTTTTACGATTTGAACCCTTAGCCAACCAACCAGAATTCCATCATTATGAAAGAACTATATACATGGGCACAGAATCATAGCAGATGTGTTGATCTTCAAAATTTAAAAGAGCGACTGTGACAAAACTTTTAAATGTTTTGATATGGGAAATACATTTATCAATAGAAAGATATGTTGTAAACGTTCATGTGCCTGTGAGACTAATCGATATATTCACTCACATCTTTCTATTCCAAGTGTTTTAAAAAGCCTTGAAATTTTGTCGAACTATGCAAAGTTCCAGTAGAAATTGAATAAAATCTAAATCTAGGATACACTTCAACCGTAGCCATTCTTACAAATCTGATATAAAGTATAAAAAATCTATATCAAAGTTTGTCGTTGTAAATGTTTAGATTTTCATGTCCTTGCTTTATATATATGTGTTAATATTAACTTGTTTCAGCACACATGAAAGCGAACATCAAAACTCGGGTTTGATACAGCTGTCATCAGGCGCCTGGGGGGTCAGGGTCTGCCTGTCGTCATACAGGGTGGGGGCCTGGAGGATAATCCCAAAAGTCCCAACTACACACGCTATCGTAAATATCCACAGAAAGAGTCGGTCCAGCACCATGGCAACGTATTTCCAGTCCTCTTTTATCTAAGAGTGCAGAAAAAAGCAACAAGATGTTTCATTAATCAACATTTTCAATTTAAATATATATAGTTTTTACTCAGATTTTGATTTAGTCAGCATGTAAATAATGGAGTCCAGAATTACCGAATTTTCTTTGTCATCTTTTTTCAGATGCTCAGCAATAAAGCAAACACTATCCACTGCGTCTTTGATCTCCCGGGGAACTGGTTTATGACGTCGACGCACGCTCAGTTCCGTTTCTTTAGTTGCACTAATTAGTTCTTCTTCTACAGGGTCATGAAAAATATTGCTATTCTCGAATTTCCTCTGTTCTACTCTTCGACGAATCATATCTTTGTATGATTGCGTCATCTCCACGCCATTACAAGTTCTGATCACTCTACCGGTACTGTGCTCATTCTCTAAGTTTGGTCGCCGCATTACTAATAAGCGCGGCAAAACATTTAAAAACACTCTTCTGACCCATGGCGCCATCGTGTGGGTTGACGGCGACCGGAAGTGAACGTTTAGCACTATCACAGTCACAAGAATAGAGAGAGTCACGAGTATCATCGTGAACAGTAAGTACTTGCCGATCAGAGGCACAACAATCGATGTCGGCGGAATTATGTCGGCCAGAAGAAGGAAAAACACAGTTAACGACAGCAAAATTGAAATGCACAGAGTAATTTTCTCGCCGCTGTCACTGGGGAGATAAAAGACAAGAACCGTCAGGAATGATATGGAGACACAGGGAATGATCAAGTTGACCGTGTGAAACAACGTCTTCCTTCTCATTGTGATATTGAAAGTGATGTCCGGAAATGGCGACGGACAGCAGATGTAACGTTTGTAGTGTTTCTGGGCGGACCCCTCTAGGATGTCCCACTCTACACTGGGGTAGAAGTCCCGGAAGTCGATGCCCTTACGGATGACTTCCGTGGACGTGCTCTCGGACACGCACAGATGGACCAGGTCTACCTGATTCCCGTCGTATGTCCACGATCCGAACTTCATGATGCACTGCTGGATATCAAAGGGGAAAAACTCCACGTCGATCATACAGGAACTCTTGTAAATGGCGGGTGGCTCCCACACCACCTTACCGTCAGGGTGAAGGATAGCCTTCGTCATCAGCGTCACCTCGTAATTACCGTCAGCGCTGGAACGAGATAGCAAAGTGCGATTAACTTTTGAATTCTATAACCATGACTAACAACCACGGATTCTATAACTTACAGCGTCTCACATTATTCTTTCTTCGTAGACGCATATTTCACTTTGATCTATGCAAACACATTTATAAGATTTAAGGTGAAAAGTTACGGCACGTCTAGACGTAAGAAAACATACTAGATTATAATTTTGTATTCCTTATTACACATATTTTTGCTTTTTATATTGTTAGAGTATACTCAATACAACAGCACCGGTATGGGATTTATGCATTTTATTTTCATACAGCCTAAAGTTTCATTAAAACCTACTCACTTGTTAAAAAGCACAACATCCGGGTTCCAGATGTCGCCAATAGGAACCTCTATCGTCTTAATGCCGTTGTATTCCACGGGATTCCAGACTAAACCCTGATCGTACCACTCCTTCCGGTAAGGAAAGGGGTCAAAGGTTAGAGGGCATGACCTTACCTTTGTTAGTGGTTAGTAAAGCCAAACCAACACCGTGTATTATTCAAGCAAAATATAGAAATATGGAAAATAAGGTGCAAGAATAACATCTATCAAACTCCACGTTTAATAGATGTAATTCTTTACTAAATGAAACAATCATTGTTACATAGGTCCCTAAATAAAACTCTACACTTGCCTAAATTCATCTGCATTAAATTCAATTACTGTCCCCAGTTTCCACATTTCTATTTTCCGTCCACCGTTCAGAGTGCTGATGGATTATATATTGGAATAAGTGGTGTACAAACCAGGTTCATGGATTAGGGATTATATCTGGAGATTAAGGAAGTACATACCACGTCCATGATTTTGGTAAAAATCGCACTTGCCTTTACAACATCTTAAGCCGAAATAATTAGATACCAATGAACGATTTCGAAGACTATGAAATAACTAACCGAGATATAAACATTTAATTTTGGTGTCGCTTACTCACTTATTATATAAGACAATATCTGGGAGCCAAATGTCTCTAGCGGGGACGTATAGCCTATCTACGCCACCGTACTCCCGCGGGATCCACGCCAGCTTATAGTCGTACCACTCCTGACAGGCGAGCAAGCAGCGGAGAAAAGTGGAGAGAAAATCGAGTACATTAGAAACTAGTCCCAACTTGGAACTTCCAAGCAATGATAAAAGTACTAATGTCATGCATAAAGGTGCACATGCAAAATTTGTCAATGGAAATTATTTGCAAAGGCATCACATTTAAAGTTGTATTGCAATTAAAAAAAAACAAAACAAAAAAACACAAGTTTCTCATAATCTAAATGAACTGCTAAATTTGTATATTGATAAAATGATATATACCATTTCGCCAATATTCATAAAATACATTTGACAGTTAATGCAGTGCGTTATAGCGTTATAGAGATTTCGCCAATAGCCAGAGAGTAAAAAGAGAAGAAACGGAGCAGACAAGAGGGTTAGATACTGCTAGTAAGTAGGTGTAAAATAGGAATGCCTTGTATCTGGCACGCCTCTAAAGATATTATTCAGTACGCTTAGTGCGATACATGCATGCAGTAACATCTATACAGATAATCAACCGCGAAAGACCAAATCGCAAACCCCCTGGAACCTATATAGTAACAATGTCCGGATATACATGTATTGTATAACTTTTAAAAATTAGATCAACCCAGCTAAAACATTAGATGGCACAGCGTAATGTATTGTGTTCAGCAATGCAAATGAATTGATTAAAGTTCAGATGTTTAAAGTAATGAAGACACACGTTTTTGAGTGAGGTAGATGTTATACAGACATTTATATAGATGTATGATGTCCAATACTAATAAACATTTAGACATGTTCAGTAATGCAGCTAGATATGTATGTTTATTATTATACCCGATATACTTTATGCAATGATAGAAAATAGAATCCAATGCCTCTATATTATACATCTTGGGTTATTATCATAATCAGAAGCATCAGCTCTGCGTAAATTCTGCTCTAACGAATACATCTGTTTATATTAAAAATATTATCATCTTCCGTTCATTTGCCTTTCAAATTCTTTTAGAAATAGATAGGAAAAGACACAAGATATAAATTTGATAAGCTTCCGAAACGGAAGAAAACTGAAGCGAGTATTCGACTAAAGGAATATCATTTTCTAATTAGAAATCCGGATATTTGAGGGTTTGGATTTTAGTCTTTGTCGACAGTTGATCGATACCTGTCTGAGCCAAACGTTTGTGGTCATTATTTGGTTCTTCTCGTCCTGCAAAAAGAGCAACGTCAACTCGGTCAAAACAAACAAACTCAAATAAATAAAAAAATACCTATGAAACCAATCAATTTATACACTTAAAACTTTGAGTTTTCTAATGGAGAAAACCAACAGTTTTGTTTAAACTTATTAATTCTAATTACGAATCAAACTATTTTCACACAATTACATTATGTATGCATTAACAGGATCTAAATCACTTGTTCTCGAGGTATTACCATGTATCGAATAAAAATTTAACGTTGTGCTTACGGGAAAAACCCAAAGAAACTACGTAACTATATTTGAAATTTACTTTTACAAAACCACGGAACATTTCGACAGAACTATTTTTTTTCAGGAATTGATTTTAATGACCAAGCCGTGTGTTAGTTGGCCGTGGGATTCCCTGCACATAGCGCCCTCTCCAGGCCATTGCGTGACGCGCTAAGTGATCCAAGAAACCCTACTAGTGTGTGTTCAGCTCTTCAGAATGTGTGAAGAAAATGGACTCGTTTCATCTCAAGGACTTGTACCGAGATTTAGCGAGGGGTTTGAACGCAACACGGAATTAAAAAGATTCATCAGCATGATCAAAAAACGATAGAGTGCAAACAAAGGTGGTCATTCATTGCGTCGCTACTACAAGATTTTTCTTGTCCTATATTGAGTCTCGTTCAATATGTGTTCGGTTTGTGTGCAAGCTGAATGAAATCTTCTATGATCTTGTAATGAAAGATATTAAAATTATGTCATTATGGATTCCGAACAATAAAATAGGGACAACAGTGCACTGTACAAATAAGTATTAAACTAAAGATTCGTATTAAAAGAATACAGTGCTAGTTAAACATTTGCGGCATCAGAGTTATATATGTCAAGAATCTGCGCCTTTAGATAATACGTTTTGTGATAGAATTATAGCCATTTGAATAACTCTTTGTCTGCAAATAGACATCCGTCATCACATTGAATGTAAACGAATAGTTCTCATTTAGAAAAAACTTAAAACTGGGATACTTGTTAATGTTTCATGGTAACATCAAAAACATCTCTCTGATGTATTCCTCCGCGACGGATTTCTGGATTTATTTGACAGGCGACGATTAATCAGGCGACCGGAAGAGTTGACGCGAGAATCGGAGTATAGCAGGAGAGATTTGATGGCGATGGACAAGGAGCTATGGAATAAATCGTTCTAAATATGACTGATAGAGCTTGAAGACCATACTAAATCAATTTCAGTCAATTGCTACGACTTGTTAGGGTTGATAAATTACTCCGTTACGTGGACTATTTTCCATCTGAATTCGCTTAATGGGAACTATTTCTATATTTTCGTCATTGTTGGTTCCTGTTATAAAGTAGATGTATATTTGAAGAAAACAAAGTTAAAAAGAATATTTACGTCAATCCGTCCCAGTCTTGCATTCCTAAATACCCCCCCCCCCAAAAAAAGATAAAAATCGTCGCAATTTTCTTGCTGAATTAATAATTATAATGTGTTAATTTGTTTATATGTGTCCAGTTTGTACTTCTAAAAATAAATAAAATTGTTTGATAAATATTGCTTAGCGTATACCCCAATTTTAAATTTACATGTCATTTTTTAAAAGGAGAAATGAGTTCGTTTTGAGTCCTTTTTTTAGACAATTTAAAAAAAAAATACTGGACTAAAAAATGGAAACTTAAGGAAAGACACATTAGATTAGATTAGATCAATTGTTTTAAAGGATTGATTGATTTAACGTCTTGGTTTTTTTTAAGGGTAAATGTTATTGTGATATTACGACAAGAAGGTTGCAGGAAATTTGAATGCACCTTAAGTACCTATACAAGAATACCCAGCACACAGTATGCAATTTAAAATTTAACAAAGTAATAAGTCTATATTTTAAATAAATATTCGGCACAATTATACGTATTGATAAAAACGACCTCTTTTTAGAGGGAGAGGGCTAATCAATGGAAGAAACCAATTACATTTGTGTATTTAAATGGAGCGTTTTGAATATTCATGCAGTGATGTGGGTTTGGCGGTGCCACTAATTCTCGATCATTAATGACACACTTACAGAAACAAAGGGGGACCGGCCGGCCTGCTTGGGTCCCTTCGTGGTCACCATAGTGATATATTTTATATATACAAGTAGGTATGCGGGAGCGTTTTGTTTTGCATCGATCCTGATTTTCTTGATCGTTAATTAACTGCCCGTGGTTATATGAACAATTATTGAGATTTTTGAGTGAAGATCCCAAGGGAATGCAACAATAGAATTGAATTCCAATGTCCACCACAGATAACTATAGCATTAGATATAATCGCTTCTGAATCCTCAAGTGTAACCCTTATATTGAGTCGATATACTTAATAACTTTGATCACATATTAAATATTATATAAGCTCTTTGTGTGTAATTACCAGTCTTATTAACAATTAAACCTGCTCAAAGAGATACATGAATACACTACATACTCGGTTATACATAAGACGGGCCCGGCAGGTGCCCGAGGTTCGGAATAAAGCACGTGTACTTACGATGTCTATGAGCTGGGACAGTCGGATGCCCATCTTGACGATCAGTTTGTCGGAGCTGTTACTGACGGGTCGGATCAGTTTATTGTAGGACCGCTTCAGCAGATCGTAGTACAGTCGCTTAGCGTCATCGTTCCCAGTCACAAGTACCACTAAACAACACAGTATCCAGTTCACTAGTCCCCTCATCCTCAATTATCAAAGTGCAAACCTGCACACGTCCGGCTAAGCAACGAATACACATTCGCCTCGGCCTCAACCAGATGTTACGAAGGGGAACTGTTTCTTTCACAGTCATTAATTGATTTTTCTCATTTTGTTGAATATGGCGGTCATATATACATGAACTTTTATCTTATTTGTTAAATATACGGAGATTAATGTTTACTTTGGAGATCGGAGCGGGCCATTCTATAGACACTGGCAGCTCCGTCATATTGTTAGCGCAACGACCGCGCCACCTACCGGCTGAGGTAGAGTAACGAGTATCAGTAGAGAACCTATGGGCCCCTGTGCTTCCCCTGTAATTGATTTGGCAGATATATATGTTCTACGGAAGATGTTTCCGGGGAGGCACACACGTGCTGCCAGTGTATACAGTTACATAACAATAAAAGAGATACATATAGAAGAATGTTAATGAGTTCAAGAACTGCTGTTCATTGAACGTGTAAAAACATAATATATGTACATCCGAAAACAACGTGTCGTATTAAAGTCGGGAAGAATCGTCACCGACATTTTATACTTGATTATTCAATGAGATGTTCTTATGATTTGGTGCCGGGATTAATTCAGCAAACAATCGTTATAGCTTTGTAATAATATTGCTGTTCTGCGTCCAATTCCGGCGTTTAAAAACGATCTGTGTAGAGACAATTTCAGCGAAAACTGACATTGTTTTGTATTATTGATTTTATTAATTTAATACTTTAGAGTTTTAATCAAATTTTAATAATCTGATTTAATGTGTACAAGCTGTTTTTTTTTAAATTTAAAACTAAGTTTACACAATTGTAATGCAGATAAAAAAAGAAGAATATTTGCCCAATCCAGCGCTGCATGCGATTGAACCATTATTAAATAATTTTTACAACCATTGTGTGAATTCGCACAAACACTTAAAAATGATGTTCCCAAGATTAGTTTTTGACATTCTGTTGTTAGTTTAATATTTCAAATTGACAAGGGTGGCAATTTAGTCTATGATTAGATTTATTGAGTATTTTAATTAGATTTTTAAGTGTATACCTTTAAATATATTGTTATTTTCTAAATTCGGTTCATATGTATTGTGTATGCCTGTAGACGCGGCATTTTGTATTCACAAGTGAATCTTATTTTCACTTATACCTATATAAATGTCAGAACTGATTGCAATAGTACTTGTCTGTAGGATAAATGATCAAATTACAATTCAGTACATTATGATTTCTTCTATTTTTTCCTGGTTTAAGAATTATTTCTAATAAATTGCTATGCAGGGGTGAAATTATTTAGTTAAATTCTTCTAGTCCCTAACATACAATGTAATGTTTCAGTTATCGGTATGTTCTATGTTGTACTACTGAAGAATCGATTTTAAAAAAAATTCCTCCACTTTCCACTTTGATTAACAAAAATGTAAACGATTCCCATCGCCTAGGATGTGAATTCTAGAAATGTTCACAAATTTTTATGTATTACTTAGGTTTTATTGGATAACGCGAGATGCATCAAAATCCAAAAATAACATGGGAGGTTAAAGGTCATTTAAAAATTGCCTTCGCTCAGATGATTGCAGGTCATAAAGGTATTTTTTACGAAATCATTTATACGAACATTAGATCAATGTCATAATAAATATTTTGCATATCATAAATACGTTGTATACGCCACTGAATCAAGAAATTTGTAAGACTTTAGTCCTCTTTTTAACTAAATTGAAATTTTAAAAAAATATATCCCAATAACCTGATATTAAAATGAAAGGACAACAAATACCAAAGCGTACTAGATTATTTGTCGGATCAATGACATAAAGGATTATCTCCTTGACCTGGGTTAATCTTCGCTCACGGTGTTCATCCACGTTGTACATGTAGATCTGTCTTGTTCCGTTATAACCTAGAGTCTCGTTAACCACGTGAATTCCCGAGAGTTAGGTTTGTTGGTCTTTTGTCGGTAGAGAAATGATCAGTCGTATCACCGTCATCTATCAGGCGTTTTATGTAGACATATGCTGAATAGGGGATGGATCGGATACTGTCAAAACACATCTCTCCGGATCGGCGCTGATCATGTGCCCAATTCCTGGAGAAACAATAACAGCTCTGTTTGGACAACAGCGAGTCAGGCACGGGACCGATTGGTTTCTATTGATACACTTAATACCTCGGGATCGGCCGACATCGCGGGGGTTGGATGAGTGTTATGTATTCATTTCTGATTAATTGTCCAACTATTCTTATATCTTCTTATGTCTTGGACTCCTAGGACATAGTCTGGTTGGGTATTTTATCAAGTTTGAGGTTTAAACATTTGATTTATATCTCTTTCTGTTTGACATTTGAAATATAAAAGCCTGGAATGTCATTTATTCATTTCGTTATGATTTTATATGTAGAACAAATAACATAAGAAAAAACTAAACTTATGGTTGGTGGGTAAGCTAGATGGCTCAGCGGCAATGGATGTGTAAATTTTGTATAATTCACAAATCGAGATTCCTTGCTCTACAACTTATTTGAATCTACACGTTAAACTTGCGCAGGATTAGGTTATGTATTTTGAAGAAGACGGGGGGGGGGGGGGGGATAGCGCAAAAGCCAATTTAATTTTCCATTAAATTCTATGTAATTATGTTATAATTAATATTATCAACAAAAGAAAGCAACATCTAATTGAAACTTATAGCAATTTTAACACATATGTAAACAATAAAAAGGCTCGAGCTTTGTTTAAAAAAAAACAAACAATTTCAACTGTATCTTGCTTACAACTCAATATTTGACTTTCAAATATATTAACAAAGCATTAAAAATGCCCATGATAACTATTCTAAACAATACAAATTGGAAAAATTGAGCTCAGGTCGTGTCTAGGTCCCTATGATGTTAAGTGGGTCATCTCTCCACGTTTTGTTGATTGAAATCGGTTTATTTTTCATTTGCTCTTTTTTCAAAATATGACCAAAAAGCCATTCAAGTTCTAATCAAAGTACTGAAGAACTCACGGGAGTTGATTTTGTCGATGTTTATATATTTATTCTAAAATCAATCATATGTTATTTTGCATGACAAGTACATGTAGTTTCTAATTTGTATTACACACATTTTTATAATATGAAATTTTTGACTTGTTCGACAATCAAACTATGTATCAGTGATAGAAATATTTCTCGAAAATTGTATGGATCCAAGCAATATTTAACTGTAGTCTCGTTCAACCAAACGCTCGGCTGACACCGTAAATCTCCGACAAGGATTTGTGGAGACAGCCGAGCGTCGAGTTGAACAAGACTATATTGATCTCTGGCGTAGGAATACATACGACTACAAAAAATTCGTACCATTTAAACTCTGACTATTTTCAAGGTATTTATAAATAAGTTTCCTTGAAATCAATGCTTTAGCATACATTAAATCGAATTTATCGATTATTTTCAAGAACTAAGTCTTGTTAGCAGCAATGATTTGTGCTGAGGTCCAAACACTGTTTCACTTTCGGTTTGTCTTTTAGGTCAAGGTTATTGACAGAGGTCATGGGCAATATTCTCTTGCATCTCTTGTAATGTTTCAGTCGAGGGAATTTCAATCAACCTTCATAATAAAACACGAAAGATAAGGGACACAGTTCTGAACATAATAAATTTCATTTTAGACTGGTGTGTTTCTAGTAAATTTTAGATAAGAGATTGGTTATAGAACAGTGGGTATTTGCTATGCTTTGTCATATCTGCAATGCTTATATACATGTACATTGTTCTACCACCGTTAATACCACATGGATGTTTATAAAGCTTAAAATACACGGTCCTACTTTAGAACAGCAGGACTAAAACCCCGAAAAAAAATACACGAAGAAAACAAGACATCAACCCAACCGTTCTGTAAGTTCCAGTTCTGATGATCTTTGAAGACAAGTGCACGCTATATGTTGGCGTAACGGTTTTGGCTGTCTGATGTTAAACTGGTGGTCCGCTGATGCGGCTAAAACAACGGAGCTATTACGGGAATTGGATTCATTTAACGATAATGCATATTGCATGTTTTTGTAAATGCCGTAGCTGTAAAACTGTTTATCAATATTTTCAAACCCATTTTTTTCAGGCAATTGTCCTATACTTAATACGAGCCTAATATGTTAATACTGTTTCGTTATTTTGCATTCATCAGTATACTGTAAAAGTTAAAAACATAATCACTATGGTTCGAGTTCACTGTAATGATTGATAGTAATTTAGAAAATTAAACATCAGCTATAATTAAATTCAAACTCTGAATTCAAATTACATATTTAAAGGGACATGGTCACGCTTTCGGTAAAAAATTATTTTTTCGATTCTAATAGTTATAATGCTTCAGTAAGGCATTTTTAATAGGCAACCAAAATTTGAGTGTCATTTGTTGAGTTACATGTATAGGCGAGTTACATAGCTTACAATTCCTCGCTATGTAAACAAAGCTTTTGTTTACATTTTGAATGTTGAAGTAAAAACTCCAGTTTTAGACCTTAAATGAATGTGTTAATCGGTGGGAACTGTTTATTTATGCTTAAAATGAATAAGAATATAGAAAATTCAGCTTGAAAAATATTTTACTGGTATATTGAACCTATGTAAACAAAAACAGGGCATGAGCCTTGTTTACGTGAGCAAGAATTGTGAGCCCTGTATCTTGCTAAAAACTCATCGACGGGCACCCAAATTTCATTTGATCATTAGAAATGCATTCATAAAGCATTTTAAATAATAAAAACAGAAAAATTAAATTTGACCAAAATTATTATAATTGTTTTCCGCTTGAATTTGGGTCCATTTGGGTTCATTTGGGTCCATTTGGGTAAATCGACGCACCCGAGATCTCGCTACTAGGTAAACATGGTTGTCATAAGGCGAGTTTTTTAAAACGATGACATTCCAAGGCGAAGGATGGCCGTTGTGAACCATTGAAAGGAAAACAAAGATAGCTGAGTTAGGGTAAACAATATGTTTAATTAGTAAATCCAATTTTTTAGGCGGTTGAATGCTTTTAAAGTCGGATATAATTCCCGAAGCGAGCGACACAAAAACGGCGGCGTAAGTCGGAGGTTTTTACAACGCTTGGAACTGTAGCTCTCTGGTTTGTCTATCCGAATTTTTTCAACCAGAGAGCTACAGATCTGCAGCTATAGCCACCTAAGAAAATGGTCGATGTCCGGTAAAACCGAGCAATAGCTGGGTACACAAACACCCTTTATTAAAACCACTCAACACCTGATACCTGCAAAGAACCAAGATGACTTTTTTCTTGGAACGAGTATTATTGATGTGTTTCCTGGGAACGTTTGCTTTATAAATGCTAAAAGTTACACTTTTTACCCCCAAATTTAACTCAGAGATTAGACAATGGGGGCTCTTAAAGCTCTATTACATTATGTCGTCAAACGTTGCTCATTTGCATGTACACTTATTCGTGACGTCTTAGATATGGTTCAAGTTAAGACTCTAAATGCAGCATTTACAACCGTTTTCAAGGATCTCAGAATCCCTGTACTTTTTAAAGCGAATGTTTTATCTCGTGAATAAATATAAATGGTCGATGCATAATTTGTTCGTTGACCTAACCTCTCAAGGTTTTACTGATGTTCATTGATGAGTTCAGAATTTGTGATGCATAGTTCAAACGATTAAAGTAATTTAATAATGTTTATTGAAACAGAAAACAGGTAATCCGAATATGTCGTTTTTATTTATTTTTGTAACTTCTGATTACATTAATATTTGAAAAAAAGGAAATGAAAAGAGTAGTTTACCTAATAAACGTTTTACGGTTTTTTAAAAATAAAATCTTACGCGACTTCAAACCATCCAGCTTTTCACTTGAATTTTCATTTCGATCATTTGAACTATTCACAATTTTAATTTTTATGCAACATCCATTGACAATTTAAATGAATTGTAACATTATATTATCGGTGTTTTTGTAGAAGTGAAATATTAAACAATTACGAAGGAGGATTGATTTTTATTACAACCTAATCTTATAAAACAAGGACAGACACCTTTAGATTATTGAATTGTTGTTAATTAAGTTAAGAACAAGCTGTTGTTTCGAAGTAACCCAAATCCTTAGCCCCTTTTTTTTCACACGTGTGGCCAAATACATTGTTTGAACAGAAAACACGCTGAATAAACAATAAGAAACAGATATTTGATAATGATTCCCCCTTTTATAAGGCTGTTGTTTCAGTGAGCGCTGTGTTATCCCTGTATCGTGTTCCCGCCGCTAACAGAGCTCGATCTCCACCGGATAGCATCACCAGTCATTAGTACCAATCAACCAATCAGCAATCAGGAGACAAGCGTTGTTTTGGCATGCAGCGCACCATCACGCAACTACAGCGCAACCAAAATTACAAATAAACAAAAATTGGCCTCCGATCACTTTCATACCAAAATCACTCAGAATATCCCAATGAAACAGAGATCTGTTGATATCTTTATTATAGGGATGTTTTTAAAGAATTTCGTAATCGTAAAAAATCACAATTAATCATTCAATGACATCCAAAATGTTCTCTAATAATATTGCAGTCTCCTCGATTTCATTCGATAGATTTACTGAAGGCCAATATTTGAAGTGCATATATGTATCGACTATAGCTATCCAAGCAAGCTAATAATAATATACTGAAAGTTGCAGGCACTTAGAATCATAAAAAAATCAAATGAAGATGTTTGTTTAACAAAAAAAAAATCGACTGCAACAGCCCAATTTAGATATGTTTCTATCAATTGAAAGATGAATAAAGAACTACAAAAGTGAGGCAATGGACTCCGTGGCGCAGTATGCAACTTTCAGTATACCTATTCCCCACCATACATTCTATACATGTACAAGGCACTATACGATATATGTTGACAATTATTTTCCAGGTGTTAACATTACTCTAATGTATTAGTGCAGTTGTGTACTATATTCATCGTTTATTGCTATAAAACATTGAGCAAACAAATAACATAGAAAATTACAAACGAGTGCTTGAAATAAACATATCAAAATCTCAAGTGTTCACAAAAATGCACAGAACTTCGATGAAAAGATAAATATACATGATATGTCGCAAATCTCTGAAAAACAGAAGAAAAAATCATTTCAGCAGACCAAGACTAAAAATCATGTGATAATGTATGGGTAACTGGTCATTGGTCAATTTGATTAATATATGTTTGCAGTGTTTGCTTCGTACCAAGTCACGTGTTCCTTATTTCATGTATTTCTTCATCAGTTTCTGTATGATCTCATCTTGATCGACGTATTCCAAGATGTACGGGGTTTGCATTAGTATACCCATGCTTCCAAATATAGTAACAGTCAGAAACACAATCAGTAGGAGTCGGTCCAAGACACTGGCCACAAACTTCCAGTCGTCCAGCACCTGCAATGGAGAAAAAATGCGTAAGCTTTTTACAACTAGTAATTGAATCAAAGATACAATTACACAACTTCTTCATTCTCAATATTTTAGTGTAAAATGTAAATGGACAAGAAGTCACATCGACTACGTACTGTGTCATATTCATCCTCGGCCTTCAGGTGTTCAGTTATAAACTTTAAGGCGTCTGTTGCTTCCTTAAGATCAGGAGTCATCTGAAAAAGTTTGTTCTTTGGGGCGTGGCCAGGAGAATGGTTGGCATTTTGACGTGTGAAGCCTAGTAAAGGAGAACCTTCTGGGACACATCTGTTATTCTGTCTGCGGCATCCTGGGTGGTGAGATTCAGTCAGTTCTTGAAAGTTTGGCGAACTGGAGGAAATGTGGTTCGATCTGGTGACGTCGTTTTGATATATGCTCGAACTGCTATGCTGATCGGATATCTCTTGTTTCGGTTTCTGCCATCTCTCCATATGATTGGGACGGGTCATCAAAAGAAGGCGGGGCAGGTAGTTCAGGAAAACGATTCGAATCCAGTTGGGCATTTGGTGCGTCCTTGGAGTTCGGAAATTTTTGTTGATGACAAATACAGTCAAACAGATGGCGAGGATGTTCATTATAAAGGTAAACAGTAAATAGTGAGCGATCAGCGGGATCTTTAGGGATGGCGGCAAAATTTTGGAAATAAGCAACAAAAACACAACCAGCGCCAGCAAAATAGATATACAAAGCGTTATTTTCTCACATGCGTCAGCCGGAAGCAGAAAGACACAGACACTCACGAACGATATTAATATACATGGAATTATGAGATTGACCGTATAAAACAGCGTCTTCCTGCGAAGGTGGAACTCGAATATGACCATGGCTTTGTTCTGATTAGATCCCGGGTCGATTTCAGTCGTGATCCGTCCTGGTCCGGCAATTATATCCCACGCTCCGCTCTTCAGATAGTCGGTGAAATCTAAACTGTCCATATTATTGTAGAAGGTAAAGTTCAGCTGCTTGTCTGTAAACGTCCAGGATCCGAACTTCATCTCACAGATCTGCTGGTCAAAAGGAAAGAACTGAACGTCAATGGTGCAGGAACTCTTGTAGATGGCGGGAGGGATCCAGTAAACCAAGCTATCGTACGACAACAGGATGTTAGATTCATACGATACCTCGTACTTCCCATCAGCACTGTGAGGAAATAAAACGTCACAAGTGATTACGTCACAAAACAGTGCTTACATCATTTACATAAACAGGACACAGTTGGCTGCTTCTATAAAGCAGGAGTGGTATTCATGCTCTCTATATGCAAGCAAACTAACATACATGTAATTAAGCATTGATATTCATATAAGCGTCATGCTTTGGTTCCAACACCAGCGTTAAATACTTGTCCATGTTTATGTGTACACACTAGCTAAGACACATGCCACGGTTCAGCGATAGCACCTATGTACACATATCTATCATATTATTAAATGATCTTTTGTATTTTTTTTATATATTTTACCTGTTCCTATTTCAAGATTCTTTTGTTTGTAAAAAATGCTCATCACGGGAGTTCATTAAGGTTAACAACGAATGTAAAAGCAGCTAAATACATTTATTCATACAGATTCACAGTTTATTCTCAGTTTGAATGAAAAACATTGTTAAAACATTAACAGGGTGCATTTTGATATATAGTATCAGGGGCAATGTTGCCTTCTTGGCTGACTTTGTATTTGTCCATGATTTTTCCGATCAGTTCGTCCTGATCGATGTTTTCTAGGATATAAGGGGCCTGCACTAGTATTCCAATCGTACCACAGACGGTGACGATAAGAAATATGTACAGTAACATTCGGTCCACCACGCTCGCCATGTACTTCCAATCGTCGGTCACCTGAAAGGAAACCAGTTCTCAATAGGTCAGATTTAAATATATCTACTATAGATATATAAAAATATAAAAATAACCTAAAATAAAGTTTTCTGTCAACGCTAGCTTATTGAAATTAAGATTTGTATTTATTCAGTTACAATGAAATATGTCTTAACCTACAAAATATTTCGTCCAATGCATCCCATATCAAATAAGGATATTAAAATTGATTACGAATAATTGCATGAACAATGTTAATGATTCATATACATCGGAGTCTGTTTTGGTATATTTCTCTGTATTTACTACAATATCATTATAGAAAAGATCGATAAAACGCACCGAACCATATCGGTCCTCCCATTTTAAATGTTCAGTTATAAAACCAATGGCTTCTGTTGCTTCTATCAACTCGGGGCTCATGGGAGTGTAACCAACTTCCGTCGCCTCTGGCACGTTGTGTAACCGGCAGTTCCTGGAACGTGTGTTACTCATATCATGATTAGCATGTCTCTTTATATCATGGTCTAGATTTTCTTCCGAGTGAACTTTCAAAGGACTCTTCCATCTTTCATCATGGTTAGGTCGAGTCATGAACAGAAATTTTGGCAAGTATTTCAAGAAGACTATTCGAACCCACTCAGGCATTCGGTGTGTTCGAGGAGTACGGTAGTTCCGGTTTATAATGAACACAGTGGAACCAATGGCAATGATGTTCATAATGAAAGTAAACAAGAGATATTTAGCAATCAGTGGTATCGTCTTTGAAGGCGGCAACAATTTAGAAATTAAAAGCAAAAACACGACGAGCGCTAATAGAATTGAAATAATCAGAGTGATTTTTTCGCCGGCGTCAGCGGGCAGCATAAAGACACAGATGCTGACAAAGGAAATCAACATACAGGGGATAATCAGATTAACTGTGTAGAAGAGAGTTTTTCTCCGGATGATGAACTTGGCGATGTACATGCTGATTCGGCGCTTCGTTTCCGGGTCCGTACAGATGACGATCCTTGCCGGACAATCCACGATGTCCCATGTTCCGCTCTTCAAATAGTCCGTCATGTCCAGACCATAAAACTTATAGTAGGTGAAATTCAGCTGGTCGGCTTCAAAAGTCCAAGACCCAAACTTCATTTCACATTCTTGTTCATCGAATGGGAAATATTCGACATTGATGTCACACGAGCTTTTGTAGATGGCGGGCGGGACCTGGTATATATTGGCCGCACCGTCCGGCTGCATCAGTACAACATTTGACTCATACGTTACCTCATATTTACCATCAGCGCTAAAACGGTAAAAGTGTCAGCATTAAATCAGGCGCATGTTGTGCCCATAATTGCCAGAGTCTTCTAAATTAAATGAATAAAAAACACAGTTTTTTGGAGATGAATATTTTATTTTCAAACAACCATCATTATTTACTATAGTGAATTTATTTTACTTCATGTTATAACAATAAGTTTAAAAAAAATTAAAAATAAAAATAAAGGAATAAAAAACAAAACACACTTAATATAAAGTTATAGCAGCTATGGCTACTGGTATTTTTAGGAATACAACAAAAAGATGTTAATATATGAGGTATGATCTAAAAATAGATATAGCACTTCTGTAAAACACCTGCACCGATTCACTACGAAGACAGATTTCAAAAGACAATATAAATATACACTTTGAAATTTCTGAAAATCTATTAAAAATATACATATATATGTAGGATCTGGAACACTAACCTTATGCTGGGAAGACTTCTCATAATTTGGCAGAGAACGGACAAAACATTACACACATACACACAAAGCATGAAGAAATTAAAATACCTGTGCATAGTCTGTAAACGACGTTTAGTAACACTGAGTGCATTCTAGATATATGTGTGTGTCCCTCTATATATGTAAAACTGCGACAAAACAGTCAGATCAACTTAACAAACAATTGAAACTTTAATTCAGGGAAGACATCAGTCTTTCGATGATCGCGTCTTGGTCGACCACTGAGAAGATGTGGGGGGCCTGGAGGAAGATGCCCATGGCGCCCCCTACCGTCACCATCAGGAAGGTCACCAACAGGAGGCGGTCAATGACGCTGGCCACGTACTTCCAGTCGTCGATGATCTAAACAACAAACGTCCAGAGATAACAAAAGTGGACGCATGGAATCAATCGAGTTAAACTTCTAATGTGGAGGCTGACGCAGTGGATATTTCATAGCATTGTTATTCTTATTAACAAGGAAGTTTATATTTTCAGTGTTAAAAAACCCAGCTTTAATGATAAAATATTATGGTATTTAAAAATCAATAGTTCAATAGCGACTTTAAGTACCAGGATTTGGATCGGTGAGTTGAAATGCGTTTTTATGAACCGATTGATGTCCACAAAACCTCCTTAAACCCATAACATAGAAGAAAAATTGACGGAACTAGGGAAAAATATCAAAAATAAATCTTTGAAACAACTTTCATGAGTCAAATGACGTTTACACAGAGATGAATCAACTTACCGTGTCAAAGTGGTCATTCTTAAGAGTGTGTTGCCGAATGAACTTCAAGGCGTCAGAAGCTCTTCGGAACTCCTCACCGAACACATCGAAGGTCGACAGCGTATCGTTGTTGAAATTAGCTGCATGATTAAAATCCAAACTTCTGTCGAACACTTTCCGCTCTGTGTCAGGAGTTTTCAGCACGGACTGGTCGCGTGGCGTTTTTCTTGGTTCCATCATGGCGTCCTTCAGCGAGCGCGCCTGCCAGCGCGAGGAGTGCCCCGGTCGTGTCATGAGGAGGATCTTTGGGAGGTAGTTCAGGAAGACGACGCGGACCCACCTGGGCATGTTGTGGGTGCGAGGACTTCTGTGGTTCTTGTTTAGAACAAACACAGTGCATCCAATGGCGATAATGGTTATGATGAAGTTGAACAGGAGGTACTTGGCGATCAGAGGGATTGTCAACGCTGGAGGTAATATTTTGGAAATTAGTAAAAGGAACACAACCAAAGCTAGCAGAATGGAAATACACATTGTGATCTTTTCCCCGCCATCACCCGGAAGTGCAAATGTACAAACACTTGCAAAGGAAATCAACACACACGGGATGATAAGATTGACAATGTAAAACAGAGTTTTTCTTCTTATCACAAACTTCACTATGTACATATCTCGAATATCTCCGGACACTGGGTCTTTTTGTTCCTGGATCCTTGCAGGGCTATCAATGATATCCCAAGTTCCACTGCGCAGATAGTCGGAAAAATCTAAGGTCCTTCTATTTAAATAATAAGTGAAGAACAGTTGATTTTTCAGGAAAGTCCAAGACCCAAATTTCATTTCGCATTCCTGTTGATCAAACGGGAAATACTTGACGTCGATGTCACATGACGACCGGTAGATGGCGGGCGGGACCCAGTACGTCAGTCCGTCATGGTTCATTACTACATTGGATTCGTAGCTCACTTCATATTTCCCATCAGCGCTAATAAAATAAAAAACGCGTTGCAGATGATTCAAAATTTCCCGCGCTTGTTCTGATTTGTGATTGGCTCCTTATCTTTGACCGGGAAAATGAGCGAGGAACGCTCAAGAGAGCTATATAGAGCGAGACAGTTACACAGAAGTCGAACATTTATAGAAACACACAATCAGAACACAAAGAAATCAAAATAAATTAACGATAACATATAAAGAGCGGTTCAGACAGGAAAAAATAGTTCAGTTAAAAGACAAACATGATGAAGTATTGAAAAAGAGTATTAAAAAAATACGGTTTACAATATCTATTCAATAAGAGAGTCAACAACAAAAAAAGGATGAAAGACTTCACTTACTTGTTAAACAAAACGATATCCGGTCGCCATGCTTTTGAGTGGTTTATTCGGATTGTCTTGATACCGCCATATTGTTCGGGATTCCATGTCAGTTGATAGTCGTACCAGTACTTTAACAAAACAATAATTTATTTACAATCTCAGGAAAACACCGACATCACAAAGCTGTTCATGTAAGGTTAAATCCCAAAAACTGATTGCCCCTAGTGTAAGTCTTCTGAGTTATATTTTGTACTTACCATCTGGAGCCAGACGTTCGTTTTCATGATTTGATTTTTCTCGTCCTAATAAAGAGAAGAATGAGGGAATCACTTAGTGTTAAATATATAGCGGTTTACTTCACTGTCTGTTCCTTCACATTAAAACCTGGAAACCACAGACATAATACCTGTCCATGCCCATGTAAATCATCATACGTCATAGAAACAATGTTATTACATTCAAAAATTGTATATGTACAGTATGGTTGTCTAATAATGTGATGTATGTATAAACAATAAGGTAGGCAGTTTTTATACCCCAAGTATGATTGGAGCTCTCATGGTAGGGAGTACAACAGTTAGTGAGTCCATTGTAAAAGACGTAGCGTTTTTCCTGACTGTATAAATATATATAGTGAATCTTTTGTACAAGACAGTGTATTTACCTGACTGTATAAATATATATAGTGAGTCCTTTGTACAAGACAGTGTATTTACCTGACTGTAAAAATATATATAGTGAGTCCTTTGTGCAAGACATAGTTTGTTTACCTGACTGTATAAATATATATAGTAAGTCCTCAATGTTTTACCTGACTATAAATATATATAGTGTGATCTCTGTACAAGACATTGTGGTTTACCTGACTGTATACTCACCACACTGATAAGCTGACTAAGAGCCAGGTTGAATTGAACCTCAATAGACTCATTGATGTTCCGGACGGGGCGGATCAAAGGGTTGTAGTTCTTATCATCAAACAGGTACTTGATCAGTTTAACTTCGTCATCACTTCCCAGACCTGCAAAATTTAAACTTTATATAGCGTGTGTGCTTTACTAAGGCAATGCTGTGCAATTGTTATCTGTCCTACGTACTGATGAATCACTTAATTTTGTGAAAATGATATTTCGTTCATTGAAGCATCGGATGCTTGTTTTTGGATGTCCTATACCACACCAAGCGGTGCTGAAGAATTGAATACCGTGCTTTCAATACGTCAAAATAATAACAATATACTAGTACTCAATTACTCATGTATCGTATATATTCATTCATTTGGTATTATCTGTAAATCTGAAATCAATCCAAGCCCATATAATTAATAAATTTAATAAACTGGGTTTTGAATATGTTTTACCGAATTTTTCATTTTCACATGATGGCAAATGTACATGCATGACATGGAATCTGATGCGTTTGTAGAAGCGTATTATACAATTTCTAGATTAGTACTTATCATAAAAAGTTGTGAATTAAATACCGGTATTATACTTAGATTCTGGACACAGATTTTAAGCCCATTAAAGTTATTAGGTTAATATTAAAAAGAGAACCGTACAGAATATGATCTAAAACTCTGTCCACAGCAAACATGTTATCAAATATTCATCTGCATTGTACCATACAAATCGGTTCATTTTTGTCTAATGGAGAGATGATCTATATGCGTACGTGGTGTGTTATTCGAAAATCATAATAAATAATGTGGTCACTGACCAAGAACTCTGACGTCACCAGAGAACCGTGCATCCTGAATGGAATAATTTAACGATAAAGCTGTGTACTTCTGTCGAGGTATAGCTAGTGTTATTTTATATTCACATAGACTACATTTACACTCACAATCTCACATCGCCTCGTCAGTTTTCACTAGCCAAATGGTGAATACAAATGTGTTCCAATCCACCTAACGCAGCGATCGTAAAAGAAAACCCATCAACACACTGGCAGCTATGTAACTAATTTCAGCAAATGAAAACAGAATTCTTTGAAATGAAGAATAAAAATTCTACCTTTCGACTACAAAGTTCCCTTAACCAAGCCATCCCTCTGATCTCCAGCTGTAACGCTAATACCTCTAATAATAAACCGAATTCTTGGTTTCTGTACATTGTCGATGTACATCGAATCCTTAATGCAGACACAAGGTTAACAGGAGAAATGAAAGTGAATCTTACAACAGCTAAGACTCTGTTTGTTTGTGGTACTTCAGTGTGTCTGCAAGACGTTTCTTTAATATACTCACTTAGCATGAATGAATTCTTAAACAAACACATTAGATCGATGAACTATAGAGACCGCCGAGCAGTAAAAGGAAGATATAGATAGATAGACAGACATATAGTCGCATAGAACAAGGAGAAACGAAGAGAGAGAGAGAGAGAGAGAGAGAGAGAGAGAGAGAGAGAGAGAGGTTTCCTAAAAAGATACATCAATAGTTTCCGTCGAGTGAAATGAACATACAGACGAGACTTTTTGTACTTACCCGGGTCTACAGTTGACCCAGAGATGACTACCCCCCAAACAACGCCAGCTAGCAGGACGGAGGGAGACATCATGCGACACTCGCTGAATCTTCCTGTCACCGACCGTGAGTGAGCCCCGGCAGTAATTGCACTGATCTCCCATTGACATGTATTCTATGTTCACTGATCGATTGGAGGGGCTTTATGAATATTTCTACAAGCTTTCTGCTTTGTGTTCTAAAACACTGTGTAAATATATCTACATGGTTCTTATTCAATGTAAAACGATCACAGCAGGACCGCTTATAGCCCTGCAATATGGAATAACTTTTAAATAACTTACTATTGTAATATTTGTGTTAAAAAGTAATTGTTTGGCTTGTATGAAGAAAATTGTTCGTTCCGAAGAATGTACAGACGAATCTTGAATAATGGACAAACTAGGCAATAATAAATAGCGAAGAAAAAGTGCAGCGATATCATATGATCGGGACTCTCCGGCACTGGTCGTAGATTACGTATTCATGGTAAAAAGGCAATTAAAATAGCCTAAGGCTATAAATATAATTTACTATGGAGAAATCAGACCTAAATCGTTCCTATAAAAAACACTCGTATTGAACATGTAGTAGTTCCCTAACATCACAATATTAGTCATCTGCAGACACCCGTTAATAGTATGACCAGAAACTGTTGTACAAGGTGATGCACGTATGAATTGTAAAAAAAACCCAAACATCCATGCAGGTATTCTAAAATGGTTCAAAGGATTCTGTAGATGGGTATGTCACAAAAAGGGCCCACAGTAAAATAGTAGAGCGGAAGCAGTGGATAGAAGAGAGACCTGAAAGTCAAAGCAATCCGAAAGTAGACCGGAACTAGATAATCATCAAGTCCGCATGGGTAAAACACGAGTAAACGCAAGAAGAATCAAGTGAATATCTTCATTTTGCATGTATTTTTTATTAATTGCTTTTGTTCAAAATTCTTCATTTCGTGTCAAGAAGGCTAGGTGGCTGAGGTAATTTCTGTGATCGGCTTGTAACGATCACAGTGGTGTCCATATGAGGCATCCGGCAAATTTTTACTATTTGCTCACGCATTGGGATTAAATCTTTAATTACATGTAGATGGCTAAAACCGTTATTCTAATGCGTTTGCCTCGAAAGTAAAACATTTACAGTCATAATGATTCAAGTTACGTTTTTCTTTACATATGCGTAAGAATATTAATAGGAAGTTCAATTCATGAGCTCATTCATTTCGGAAATCAACAATCGATGTGATATATCTTATCTATTATGTTTATTGTATGTAACATAATGCTTTCGCATTACATCAACAGAGCTGTGACCAGTGATATCACCTGGCGATCATATAACCTTTAAAAAGAATACTTGTTATGAACTATATTAATCTCCTTAAGAAAACGAGCTCTGTTTAGAGATAATTTTGGGAAAATGCTTAAACATATGGAATCTCTCTTTACTTAGTAACAGTTTTTAACTTATAATCAGTATTGAAATTATAAGGTAGATCCGAGTGCTACTATATCTTTTACATACTTGTACAGCATTAAACTTGATGTCAAATCCGTGCCTTTATCCAAGAACAAATTTTGAATTTGCTGTAATCGGTTAAAGACGATTAAGGTACTTCACTACACTGAGACTTGTACATTTTAAGACACTACGTCACAAGATAGCGATTTAAATGTTCTGTTAAACTGTTTGTATCATGTGTATGTATATCGTCATAGCTCAGTGGTTAAAGTATCAGGCTTAAGAACCGCAGGTCATGAGTTCGAATCCACCTGGGGCTTTTGTTTATGTTTACTGAAAGAAATTTTTGAAAATATCATTTTTTATCAAAAATTGCACATTTTTTTTGCCTATTTGACATACATATTTCTTATCAATCAAGTAATTTTCTGCTGATTTGGGAAACTATTTCAAGGTGTAGTGAGGCACCTTAATTAAATGAGCACAGCGGGGGATTTAAGGTGCCTCACTACACCTTGAAAAAGTTTCTCAAATCAGCAGAAAATTACTTGATTATGATAGGAAGCATGATGAATAAGAAGTATATATGTCTAATAGGCGAAAAAATGTGCAATTTTAGTTAAAAAATGATATGTTAAAAAATTTCATTCAGTAAACATAAACAAAAGCCCCAGGTGGATTCGAACTCATGACCTGCGGTTTACAATACTAGTACTTTAACCACTGAGCTATGAAGATATACATCTGAATCGACTGATACAAACAGTTTAACAAAACATTTAAATCGCCATCTTGTGACGTAGTGTCTTAAAAAGTATAAGTCTCGGTGTAGTGAAGTACCTTAATTAAAGGGACTGGATAGTCAACAAATTAATCCTCAGATCTGCTTTCAACTATTAAATATGATATTTTGGGCCACAATCATCTATTTAATGAACAAAAAATCCAAAAATCCTATATTCTCATACAGAGCTCTTTGTTTAAAAGAGATAAATATAGCCTAAATATGGCCACATCAATCCAGCTCTCCTAATTTTAATTGGATTTCATAATTTGTTGCCCTCTTTAAGTGGATCTGTTCACGGACATTGATTACACCGTGGAAATGTCCCCTGTTGGTTCTGATGATGACACAGCCTCCCAGCCTGTTATAGGATTGTTGTAGGGATTAGGGAATCCATTGTTTATCACGATATGTTACCAATCTGGCTATCAGGCCATTGAAACACGACCTGGTCAAAACTTACTGAGGACGGTATTGTCTTTCTCTCAAGAAAATGCTTTGTAGGTGTATTTAATGTTAATATTTACTAACGTAAATCAAGTCCGGGTTTATTTACATTTCGCCCCCGTGTGGCATGTCTATACTTGTTTCTCTGAGTATCAAGCTACTAGAGGATACTGAGCAAAATCATCATTTAACCTGAATGTTTTACATGCTGTTTAATAATTCAGTGCAAACCCCTGGTGACTGTAACGTTAAATACTCATTATCAGCTGTATCACGTGGTCGATTTGATTTAGTTAATTTAGTTTATTGATATCTGTAATATTTATGAAGATCAAGCATGCACATATTGGAGTGCTCTGCAACAATCATATTCCGCACTCCGCTAGCATTCGGTTCTTAGATTTATCGTCAATAATTCGCGTCCATTTCCCGGTTACACGTCACGCAAAGCTCCCTGAATAGTACTCACTACATTCAGAAAATGCCTCGTGTTCAAGACATGGACACATTGACTTTAAAGTAGACGACAGAGAGAAGTATAAGTAAAGAATAATTTTCACGGAGTGTATAACTAAATGAAGTAGTAGCCTGGGCAGTGATTTGTTACCTCTTGCTAGGGTTCCCTCCGACACATGGCTGAAGACCTGGACCAGTAACACAACACACGGGGTATAGGTGGTCCATGCCATCCTCATCGTGCTCGTTCCTCTAGCACCGAATCCTTGAACATCTTATGCCTCCATGGACCACTTAACACCGTTCAATCCCCCCGTAACACTTGGTGATGTTTTCACTTTTTCGTTACATGTAAGTCGCCATCACAGATATTAACGCATGCGTAGAGGGCCTATCAAACTCTGTAACTTTTCCAGGCTCTCCAACATATGTTGTTCCGCTTAACAACACGTGCTGTTGATGAAGCGACAATTGCGCGTGCTTTCTCTAATACCGGTATTAATATGTTTACACAGCGTTCACGCGATGTACTATGGCTGCTCTACCTTTCTAGGGCATTGATCAGGTATAGAAATCTCCCCTGCTCGCTGCAGACTAGTCAGTTTCTTCGTTGTTTCTTTTCCTGTCCAAACGTTTAAACAAAACCTTTCTATTTACTCTGTTCCTTCTTTACAAATTGTTCATTAATTGCACTTGATTGTGGATTCACTGAACCACGTGTTTCTCGCCTGATCATTACGGACCCCCTTGCGCCATGCCGAATCTTCTGAAACAAGCGCCCCAAGACATTTAATTAAGATTTTGTTAAGATTCATTGGAATTGTGATCGATTCGTTCCGAAAATCTCAAACAATCGTAGAGGCAGTGAAAGTGTTTGGTTTGATGCTCGCCAAGAGACTTAAATCATAATGAATTTTAATGAATTGTTACGATGTAATTACAATCGGATTGTGTCCTGTTCCAGCATTTCTGTCGTAAGAGCTTTTTTTCCTCTTCGCGGGCACTCTTTGAAAAACTTGTTTCAAGTAACTAGCGTTTGTTTGAAATCATTTGCAATATCTGTAGAGTAATTCTTGAAAACGAAATTTTTACAAGCTTATGTCTTTCCTATATTTCGAAAGCCAATGATGTTTTAAATTATTTTTGAACTGAAAGATAAAGATATTCCAAAAGTGACAGAATATATACACTGATATATAATCACTTGTGATCGATCCCCTTTGTCTTGTGTTTATAGATAAGATCGACAACAATCCGAGATCTGGCCCGCTGCGCGTGTTTACACGGGGAGGGAGATTAGTGATATTGTTACAGATTATCCGGCGATTATCAGGCGATGATTCGCTGATTGTTTTTATTGTAGATCATCCGTTAATCTGACATTCCTGTCAGGGAACTCATTGAAAATAAATACACGATCGACGTCTCCCATACTTTAAAGATTTTTGGATAGGGCAGGGGAAAAAGTATATGGATAGGTTACTCATTATGAAAAACTGTCGCACGTTTTAAAACCCGAAGAAAGAAATAAATATTCGATAATTTTATAGATAAATGCTACACTGAATTTCCTTTAAAACATTTGTGAATAAATAATACAGACAAAAGACGTTAATTAAAGTAAATAAACATGAATAAACATAGATTTATCGCGAAGTGTTTTTGTGTTTCCGCTAACATATGCAAATATCGGGCCCTTTTGTGCGCGTAGTTCGCTTTAGAATTTGAAAGCGGTCGATGTTTTATTTTGTTTATTTATTTCAGCTTAAAATTGAAACAAAAGTTGAATAATGTTTGCCAGTTAGAATTGTGGTACATGTAATACAAAATCTAACAAAGTTTTGGTTATCCTACACACAAATGTTGATTGAATTCAGTTTGAAAATTACAAATATCTATTTAATACGTAGATTGTGACATAAATTCGAATTAGTTTTAAAAATCACTGAGTTTCCCCGTCGTCAGGGATAAAAACTTACAAGTATATCTAATCATCACTTAACAGGTCTGAAAACTTAATATTATTATGCAAATTGCTATATAGATATGTATATCAGCATTGATTTTATCATTGTGCATCTAAACATGTTGTTAGGTATCAACTTCATATGCATAGTACGGTCCAGTAAATGAGGTGGGGTGGTGTTTGTGTGTGTGTTGGGGGGAGGGTGATTAAGTAGAGGAACTTGATTCCAAATACTGTATAGAGTAAAATGTAGGACTTCTAAGCGATGACAATTTTACTGTTTTTTGTCATGACTGATTATGAGAAATAATGATATAGTATACAATATATACGGATATTTTAGGTATGTACATCTATAATGAGCACAGCCAACAGAACCCCAAGCTTTGCAGCTGATAAAGTGGTTTGAGAGCTTAACTTCCATTAATTAAAAGAACAAACCAAATGACAATATTTCCAGTAGTTTATGAGGTAGAATTGGCGAATTTAATGAACGTGAGCTCTTAATTTCTTCAAAGTGTTTAAAAGGTTCGCAATCATCAAACTACGATTTACTATATATAACTTTGACAATATTGGGGAATGGGGAGAGAGTGCCGCTGATAACAAGGTCAAACGGAGGATGAACAGTGTGCTGATTAAGAAAGACCTTAACGAAGAAAGACAACTCAAACTTCCGGATCAAAGTCTTACAAACATCTGGGTTGTCCGTTTCACTGAAAAAAATCAACTTTAGCTTCTTTTGATGCCACGTCATCCAGGCCAGGCACCGTAAAGTAAGTAAAACATTTCTATTTTCCCCATTCACCTTGGACCTTGATCATATTTCCTTCAAGAATTATATGTACAGTTATGCGTTAGTTTAGTGATATGCTGTATAACAGTAGTGAAGCTAGCTTAAAAAAATTAACCAGTAAACAAATTGTGTTTTAAACTGAAACAGCTATATACAGAGATGTGTTCTCCAGAACGATGGGATTTGTGCCGTGTTGTTTTTTTGTGTTATTGTTGCAGTAATAGTAACTAGGTAACTAATTTGAACGAACAACGGATGGACTCGGACAGAGAACGCACGAATTCGAAGGCCCTGCATACAACGGGTACATCTACTAACCCCGTGTATGTCTCCTAGCCCACTCAACGCCTGACAGCAATACTCAACGTCAGATTTACCCTTGTCTGTGCTTTTAATTTGTCAATTAAAAATTTGTCAGAAAATGAAAAGGGAATTCCTATAGATCTCGCAGCTATACTTTCAATACTTTTAACTTCAATTTCACTTTTTACTTCCTTATTTTCAATTCGATCTTTTACATGGTCCCAGAAAAGTAGGGGGGACACCATGTTAATTCAATTTTTTGCATGTAAATTTAAGAAAAATCTTTGCTGTGCAAAGCCCCCCCCCCCCCATCCCCGGATGCTACTTGCCTGCACATACTGTAATATTATGAATAATATTCATATTCAATAACTTTCATTATTAAATATTAGCGGAGTTATTAATTACGTACTATAGTTTCACCCAATCGATTACCTGGAGGGATATTATGTGTACACTGTATGATTTTGATTTGGATATATCATTATGTGTACACTGTATGATTTTGATATCGATATATTATTATGTGTACACTGTATGGTTTTGATATCGATATATCATTATGTGTACACTGTATGGTTTTGATTTGGATATTTCATTATGTGTACACTGTATGGTTTTGATATCGATATATTATTATGTGTACACTGTATGGTTTTGATATCGATATATTATTATGTGTACACTGTATGGTTTTGATTTGAATATATCATTATGTGTACAGTGTATGGTTTTGATATCGATATATCATTATGTGTACACTGTATGGTTTTGATTTGGATATATCATTTTGTGTACACTGTATGGTTTTGATTTGGATATATCATTATGTGTACACTGTATGGTTTTGTTTGGATATATCATTATGTGTACAGTGTATGGTTTTGATATCGATATATTATTATATGTACACCGTATGATTTTGGAAAGGATATATTGTTATGTCTTCACCGTATGATATTGGTATGAATACGTTATGTGTACACCGTATGACATTATATGTACACCGTTTGATTTTGGTATGGATATATTATGACTACAAGTACATTTAGAGTATGTAGATATTTTAATTATACACATATTGCTAAACATCCTACACTTGCCTATCATAAATACATGTACATTAAACTCCAAGTACATATAAGTCTGTAGCACTTACGTATGTCTAAAGCACATCAAACTGCTAGTACTGAGAACGTCTGTACCATTTTATATCTATTGTTGTTATGTGAAGGAAAATGTAGCAGTCCAACACAAGGTAAAGTTGTAATGTTACATGTAGGTCGGTGCGATTCAAGCTAGACTGCAAAATCGGCTTTAATTTGTTGTACAAAGTCCACAAAATAACTGCAGTATAGACCAGCACAGTATGTAATTGTTTTTGGTACAAGTCCACAAAATAATTGCAATATGGACAGATATTGTACGTTTGACCCTAGACAACTCTTGAAATCAATTGTTGGATAGAGACCTTCAGCTGCAAAATAGTTACACCACGTGACCATCGATAACAAGAGTACAATATAAAGCCGATACAGCTAAGTAGAGAGAACACGATCGCGGCACACAATAGGTAAAGTCAAAAAGGTATGAATCAATGGATGTATTGTTGTTAATATCATGCAGGAAAGCAAATAAATACATGTATGCCGTAAACCAGGATATTGTTTTTTTGCAATGTATAATCATATAGAGTTATGGTTGTTGTTGTAGAAACACATGTATTTGTTTTGTTCGGCTTTAAGGCACACCAAGTATAGTAATTAAGTAATTAAAAGTAAACAGATCTCATCACTATTAAAATGACAATATGTGTTCAGTCAAACTCAGTGATGTAACAATATAGGCACTCAGTCTCGTTCGAGCTCATCAGTGATGTTATAGCAAAGGCACTCACCCTCATTCGAGGTCAGTGATGTAAAAAAAACCACTCACACTAAGGAGATCGAGCTCAGCAGTTATGTAATGGAAATATATCTCACACAAAGTCCAAGTGGAACTCAGTGGTGTAACAAGCAAACGCTTACACTAAATGTCAATGGAACTCAGTAATAATGTTTTAAGAAAGGCACTCACACTAAATCCCAGTGGAACTCAGAAGTAGTGTAATAAGCTTATATCTTAAACTTAATCTCAGTGGAGCTAAGCGACGTACAGGCACGTAGCATTGTTTTTGAAAGTGGAGTGGGAGGGGGGTGACCCCTGGCCCCCTGACGCTATGTGCCTGACGTAATAAGAAAGGTACTCACCCTCGACCAGACCGAACAGAATCACCAGTAACAGACGCATGGTCAGGACTCAGCAGGCGGATTTTCCCGGGAATCCAGGCTCAGTGTTGTTAGGGTGAGTTGGAATCCATTTCCCCCGCGTTCTCTCGGTCTGACCGAGACCTAGAAAGCATCGATTTTTATCCCCCATCAACACTCTACCACAAAAATCAAACCAGGATAAAAACACCACAGATGTACATTGAGGTCGTTACATTTTTACAAATGGAACAGCAAAAATGTTCTTCCTAGTCGAGGATGCGTTATTGATCGGGAATTCCACCACCTTGTGGCAGGCGATCTTTTGTCTAGAAAGTTGGAAATTAAAAAAAAAGGGGTAAACACGTGTAGATAAGATCGGGCCCGGTCTCCCTCTTCTCTCACTGAAACAGCGTGATTCCGACTGGCTCTAACAATTGCGTCACCACCGAATGACGTCATCAATGTCATAGCGATGTTTGAGGGTCTCTTTTTTGTTCAAATTTCATATACTACATGACTTCGCCAAAAGACAGATTTATTAAAGATTTACAGAGTAACAATTAGATATTTTTTTTTTAAGAGCAGGTGCAGATTAATTTTTCTTTTTTTCTTTCTCTTTCCTTATTTTGCTCTCTCAGATGTAAAAACATAATTTTTATTTATATTTCAAATCATTTAATTTCAATCTTTTTGTCATTTTTTTCTAGTTTCAATCGCAAAAGGGTAAAAGTATATCGAGTGTCTGCTTTATTATCTTTGAGTTATGACGGAATGACTTTAATTCTCGCAAAAGTTAACTGAGGTTATAACGATATAGATTTAATCTGTGTTCCTTTAATTTTCCCTTAATTTTTCTTTAGCAATCAGAGGCTAGGTTACAACCAGAATTAAATTATTTTCATGTATGCATACAAATGAAATTAAAGTTCGAAAACATTTCCATCTATAATTTAGAAACAAGACCGTCTTTACCCAGTATATTACATTGTACTTCTAGCTATTCCGGGTTCTCGGTGTCTAAATCTGTTGATTCTGGGATTAACATAAACGATTCTGTGGCGTTGGACATTGTGGATTGACAGATACAGGAGACGACTGTAGATGCTGCTGGGGTTTATTGACGACACAATTAGACCATCACCGGGCGCTGAAGCAGCTGTCAGCGAGCACTCAGTGACAAACCGTGCTAACGACCCGAGCCACCATACGATCGTGTAACAAGTTTTTCTTTTAAAGGAATGATCGGCATGTAATATCATTGGTCAGCTATTTAAATGTAATGCGAAAGCATTACGATACATGCACTAAACATGATAAATAAGATATACAGCACTGATTTGTTTATTTCCGAAATTGCAATGCATGGATAAGCTTTACTTTTAGTAGGCGAATTATACTTCCGATTAATATTCTTACGCATACGTGAAGAAAAACGTGATTTAAATCATTATGCATGTAACCGTATTAATTGAATAAGTTTCAAGGCAAACGCATAAGAGTAAAATTTTTAGTAATTAACGTGATTTAATCTAATTTAAGATTCTAATGAGGTCATTGCAAAGTAAATAAAATAGTGCAAAGCGCAATACGTGCGCAAATATAGTAAATTTGCCGGATGCCTCATATGGACACAACTGTGATTGGTCGAAACCGATCATAAAAATGTAATTCTAAGCCTGTAGCTTGTCCGTGCGTTCACTTAGGACATGCAGGTACATGAAACAAAGTTGATGTGAATAGTTAGTGAGATTGACTTCTGTAAAAACTAAGCTTGTAAGAAGTGCAGACATTATAATCTTTTAGGAAAATGAACTCCATTTAACAAACCCTTTTTGTTTGCACAATGGACCTACTTTTCTTTAGCTAAGGATTTACCACCTGCGCTGCTCCCCTCGTAAACCCTTGGCTGGCAAAAATGTGGACCTGTGCCAAGATTTTACCATTCTGTTTGCAGAATATTGAACTCTTCAGTCACCTCATGTTGATACGTTCAAATTATGCTGATGCCTTTTTTAAATTTATATTTAATCATACTTTGTGTTTTTTTCAAAGCGTTGATACATTTACTTTTATCTATATTGATTCTTATACAACGTTAGTATATTTTGCTAATACTTAGACATGTATGCTGAAAATATGTCATGTTATGATGTTACTTCATTACTTGCATTTGATGGTACTGTGACATATGAACATATGTAATTATATCCATATACTTTATTATAATTTAATTTTGATTGAAACGCAGCATTTAATTGGATAGTAAAAAAATTAGTTCAATTTGTATAACCTGGTTAACCCGTCACAATACACGTCAAAATGCACCAACACCAAAAACCTACGAATCCACTTGACGTTACGTTTAAATGTTGATCAGATTAAAACCATTTTCAAAAGTAAAACACACTTAATTTGTACAGTAAATTAGAAAAAATTCAATTATAAGTAATGAACTCAATGTTTACTCAAGTACTACTTGTGTAACCTGGGTTGGAGCATTTTACGCCTTTTTTATAATCCGCGAAGCGGATTATAAAGCGTAAACTGCCTCAACCCAGGCTATACTTGTATAACTTGGGTAGACATTGAGTTCATTTTTAAATAGGATGATTATTTTAAACGGTGTGAAACTATGAATACAACTTAGGCATACTTAAAACACTTTGACTGAAGATTTAGAATGATGTGAGAAGCATATCTTCTGAATCAGGAAAGAATTTGTATGATATGTGGAAGTTTTTTGTATTTATTCTCTTTTAGTATATACCAAGCTACACTTGATCACTCAATGGCTGACGTTTTTTTTCCTTCTGACTTTACATTTTGACTAGGTCTTACACTTTTTGATTTGTGGTTTAATTTGGTTTCTCATTTGGTCTTTACTGGATGCCGTTTTTAAAGCAGAGTTTAACATTGATTGCTTTTAACAGGATTTACACTTTATGGGCGATTTTGCCATGTGTTCTTTGGATTCATACTTTGTGCGTTCATTGGTCGATCGTCGTTTTTTGAATATTTTTCACCTGGTTTTAATTGGCTGCAGATTTCATTAGAATTGTAAAAAATAAAGCACAATCCATCAAAAGGTATTGATTTATTTTATCTTTTTATTGCAATGTATCGTTTAATTTTTTTCTTTTATCTATTGAAAGTACATATATTCATAGTTTATCTATTAACTTCGTCCTACCCAATGCTGTAGCCTGTAGGCACAATTAAGCTTCTCTTTTAAAAGAAAAGTTTTACTGCACTTTCATTGGAATAATAATATAAATATAAATGTACAAATAGAATGAATTACTAGCGTATACGTTATATAGCTCATTCCTAACTTAGAAAATGATGTTACTTTTTATGACGTCACTAAATGCGGTGCTGAAAATAGAACCGCCAGAGTCGATATGACGGTGAAGGTCACACAGATCCACAGACACAGGCGGTCGATCACCATGGCAGCAAACCGCCACTCGCCGCGAACCACCACTTCCTCCTCCTCTCTCTTACACCGTGTGGTGATCTTTCTGAGTTCCTTCAATATCGAGAGAAGGTCAGACTTTGTGCTCAGGAATGGGGATTCTCCGGATTTGGGCAGTGCCCCGTTTTCTATCCGGATTTCCTCGTCAAAGTCTAGACCGGACAGCAGACACCGGGACTGGCGCTCCTGGACCACGATGTCATGGAGCCGCGTCCTCTCTATCGTGTCCTTGGTGTGCCTGTTCTGCGCATGCCCGGGACGCTTCATCCACAGGAGCCAGGCCAGGCGTCCGTTCACCCACTCATTGACCTGAAATATAAATTAATAACAAGTGTGAACATAGCGGTTTAACTCATTTTAAAAAGCTCATTAAGTGTAAACAAACAGTATGTCAAATCGCCAATGTGTGTGTGTGTGTGTGTGTGTGTGTGTGTGAGCGAGAGAGAGAGAGAGAGAGAGAGAGAGAGAGAGAGAGAGAGAGAGAGAGTATCAGTCATGTACAAATGAGTTAAATCAACTAGCCTCGACAATTAAATACTTATTTCATGAATGAATATTTTTTAATTCATTTGCAAACAAAAAGCCCCCCCCCCCTTCCAAAAAAAAAAAAAAAATCCCAAATAATTTCTATAAGATGTCTAACACGACACCGACACATTCTTAATTCCTGACAGCTCTATGAGCTTCCTCTATTGCAACCTGTCATCTTTCATGTGACATCGATAATGATCATAGTAGATTTGACGGACACCACCTTGTAGATTATTAATTATGACCGTAACTATTATAAAATATTTTTTTTCTGTTTTGTAATATATTTTTTCGTGTAGTCTATATAAGAGCACGGAGATGTAAGATTCTCAAAGTAGGTTCAATCCTGTAGTATCTTGTATTGGAAAATCTTCATACACCAAACTTTCTTTACCTTAAAATTTGAAAAAAAAAGAAATATATTTTATAGCGAGCGCAGCTCGCCGGCGCGCAGCGCCGGCGCGAAGCGAGCTCTACCGGCAAGGCGTGTGTGAATAGAAAATTCGGACTATAGTCTGTCCCAAGATATTTTTGCCGCATATTTTCTTAATTTATTCAATATTTATAAATACCTCATGGTTCAGACGATGTTCATTCAATAGTATGAAAAAATCCCAAGATTTCCCCTTTGAAACGCCCCCTCTAGCTTGTCGGGTATCAGTACACGGCTAAAAATAAAAAGTCTACGAGGTTTTTCCATTGCTAAGGAGATGAAGACGCCAGGATGATAACGTTGAAAAATTGCGCGAGGGGTCCCGAGTATTTCCGAATGGAGAAAAGATGTCAACATTCCCCATTATAAATCTCCGTAGGAAATCTGTTTTCGTTCCTGTGAATTTTTACGAGGGAAAAATGATAATGTGTGAATGAAGTTATCTTGGGAATTTTCCCTTCCATCGATTTTAATTGCACTTCAGTCACAGGTATGTGTATTTTTATTAAAAATCGTTCAAATATGCAGCAAAAATATCTTGGGACAGACTATAGTTGCACATTCATTCAGCGGATTTTTTTGGCGTCAGTAAATCGGACCAGTAATGCATCGTTTTAATCGTCCCAGTAGTTCCCTGTAATCATGGCAATTTTTATCACTTCACACTCTCACGAGAATCAGCAAGACAAATTTAGACAGTAAAAACAATAACGATGTAAGCGACATACAGTCAATGTTACCTTTAAAGTTCACCTCAGTACACTTTCAATCAAAAATAATCGTGTGACGTCACAAACGTTTACACATTGATCCGATATATTTTTTCGGAGTCAGTAAATTTTGACCCACAATTCATAGTACCAATGGTTTCCAACCTCACATTCCAACATCACGTTCTCCCGAGAATCAAAGTAAAACCTTTGAAAAGCTTATAAGATGTGTAATTTTAAGAACATCATGCTTTTTAAGTAAATAAAACAGTATACTTCGCATACTTTTATTTCTATGGGGAGTTTCTTAACCAACGTCAGCTTTGACGTCACAATAAGCACTGATAAGGGGAAATTACTCTAATTGAAGTTATTGTAAATCTGCTGAAATGACCAAAATCCTCTTAAAATCTTGCAAAGGCTAAGATAAAGAACAGCTGACGAATAAGGACATTTCTACAGATACAGGCAACAGTTGTAAATTGCACTAATTTGGATGAATGCTCACAAATATTTTATTCACTATAATTACGGTAATTTTCTGAAACGTAACGTTATACGTAGCAGCGCCTTTTTTAAAGGGGGTGGGTGGGTGGATGGCAGCCTCATCCAAAAAATCTTTGCAAGCAAAAAGAAAAATAAATCATGAAAATTCTAATCCTTCAGCTCTTTAGTAGTTCAATGGTTTCTTTATTTTCACTTCCATTTATTACATGCGGGGGGGGGGGGGGGGGGGGGGGGGGACAACACCATGTTCTTTTAACATGATAAGCAAATATTCTTAAGCGTAAATTAAAAATAGAATTAAACATTAATTATTTTTTTTTTAAGTTGAGGGGCAAATCCATGGTAAGTCGATTTTCTATGTATAAATTGACAAAAATGAAAAAAATTTTAGCATGGGGGGAGCTCTATGATGAGTCAAGTTTTATATGTAAGTTTAAGAAAAAATGTCTACTGCCAAAACAAAGGGGGAAATAAATCAATCAATCATAATCACAATCACTTTAAAAGAGGAGATGCATTGCAATGAATATTTATATATTAAAATCTTTATTATTTAACAACATTGTATCTGAAATTAAACTATTGTTCTACATATAAATAAATAAATTATAACAAATCTTATAAACTATGAATAATGAAAATTTACTGAAAAATAGGTATGTTTTATTTTTTGGCATTCAAATTTCACGTTGTTAATTTTATTTTATTAATTTATTATAATTCATTGTTTGATCACATGCTGTGCTCGCCCCAACGGTCGCACCGTAAAACATATTAAGTTTAATTCTCTCCGAAGTTCTGTGCTCTGTCTATAAGTAATTTGATTGGTCTTTTGTATACACAAGAAATACAATTAACGGGAAACGTTTGCTATCTAATCTATGATTTATATAGATGATTTAATATTTATTTCATTAAACGTTAAGGAGAGTTATCCCTCATGGCATTGCACATGACTCTTGCATATCATAAAATATTATGGGAATTTAAATACGTTTTTCTATATCAAAGTACATGTAAATGAAGAGCGGACGGAAATAAAGCATTCACGCTTTCGTTTTAGTTATTTTGGGGATTCCCATGTCTAAATTTAGCACGGTTATGGAACTAACGAAGAGCAGTTAAAATGTAAGTTCATGTTAAAAACAGGCATTCCAAGTAAAATGATGCATAAACAATAATTTGCTTCTGATACATTATATGTAACTGACAAATATCAGATTTCTATCAGATTTCTAAACGTAATTTGATTTGTATTTCTTGATAGACTTTCATTTTTAACAGAATGGCTCTTCAGAAAATGTCCGAGTCAGTGTATGTGGGGATGTGTCACAAGATAGGGACCCCACAACAGGTGGCAGCCAGGAGAGATATAACGGATATCATGGAGCTGTTCAAGAATCAATATGATGTGGGGAGATTAATGATGAGTGGAAGTAGGAGAGAAGGATTTAGATTACGTGATTCAGACATAGACACTATGCTCTGGCTCAATGACCACAAAGTGATCTGGGACTTCTCTCAGTCTGAGTTTTACAACATACACAGACAGGCACTGATTCTCTGTGACAGTTCTGAGAGTCCAGCAGGATTTACGTTACTTTGGTTACCATTGGAAAGAGCTGCACAGATAGTGTTGTCATCGTGTGTGGAAATGAATGGGGGACTCTATATATCAAGTCTTAAATTCAGAGAGACTATGTGTACATCTACTCCTGATCGGAGAGTACACGGACCGTGTGCCACCGGGACATTGGGTATAGAAGAATACGGTAAAATTGATCACGATGTTGCTTATTGTTTTGTCAGTGATTTTTGGCCCCCCTCTGCCGCCTCATGGATAGACAGATGTCACTCATGGCCCCTACCTTATGTTGTCAATGACATTGTAAGAAATGGATGTCACTTTGTAGCAATAGGACACAAACTAGGAAACCATGAAGACGAAGAATGGAGAATTTCTTTCTCTCAGGCAGAGTACAAACTTGTGTATTCAATGAATCACACGCAATTCTTAACTTACGGTTTGTTGAAAATGTTCTTAAAGGAAATAATTAACAACGGATTAGGAGATGAGGATAAACTACTGTGTTCCTACCACATGAAAACGGTCATATTTTGGGCCATTCAAAATAACATACTACCACACTGGTGTCCACAAAGTCTCCTGGCCGGTTTCTGGGTCTGCTTCAAGCTTCTCCTTAAATGGGTGTATGAAGGATTCTGTCCAAACTTTTTCATTCCAGAAAACAACATGTTTCTGAGCAAAATCCATGGCCAAGCACAAACATGTTTATTCAGGCGACTGTATGGGTTGTATGAGAAGGGTATAGCATTCCTACTACACAGTCCCTCCATCAGGTCCTCTATCATTGATGTCCTCTGTAATCCCAGACTCACAGTGTGTACTGATGAACACACTCTGATCTCTGAGGCTGAGTTTGATGTAGAATTATTAGGTGAGATATATAGTAATGAGACACAACAGACATCAGACCTACAGCGCTGTATGAAGATCCTACACACAGTAGAACAGTTGATAGGTTCTCCCCTGTCACAGTATCAAGTTGTAAATTTACGGAAATATACAGCCACCCTCCTTCAGTGCACTGCTTATATATTACACAACATGTACACTAACATAGGTGTCAATAAACAGGTGTATATTGTAGACAAAATTTCCTGTCACATGCTGAAATTAGCGGCAAAGTTTGGGTGTATTTCTGACATGTTGTACATTGCCATGTATTATTACAAGACACTCAGATACAGGGAAGCTTTATCTATTATAGAGATGACAAAGGTCAAGTTAGCACAGCCATATCTGATGTATATGGATTATGTAGACAGAGAGAGATATACTGCGGCTTTAGGGGGGCAGTCCTTGTCTACAAAGATCAGACAGGCTGTAGCAGTGAATATCATACTTGACAATAAAATATGCTATATCAGTGAACTATTACCAGAACAACAATCTAGTAGACAAAACAGATGGCCTAATATATTGTTTATTCCACCGTTTGTACTGTTACACATGCTCGAGTTTTTGAGCTCCCGACGTGTTAACATAATGAAAGCCCAAACAGCTTTAGATGATCTACAGGTCCTAGTCAACGATGTTCAAGGACTGTATACAGGTGATGTATGCAGAGACATCTCCTGGGAGATCCTGGGGATCTGTCAACAGATCACAGGGAACCTCCAGGCTGCCCTATACTCATATCAACAGTCTCTCGCACAATTCCCATTCCATAAATTACAAACTGCTACCGCACAAAGAATTTATGATTTACATATGCCTACAGCAGCAATTTAAAATTAAATTAATAGCAGGCCGTGAGAAGTCTCACAATGCAATTAAAAGTGTGTGTAAATATTTCAATGATTGCTAATCAAATTTTGAAAAATTATGAATTTTGTTTTTATACCCTTTATAAACGGTAAATACTGTATGCATGTATTTGTCTCAATCAGAAGTGCTGAGAGAGAGAGAGAGAGAGAGAGAGAGAGAGAGAGAGAGAGAGAGAGAGAAAGAGAGAGAGAGAGAGAGGAATGCATACCCATGATGGGATCGAGTGAGTTTCCGGCCCGCGGTAGTGAAAGTTCAGCACGATGACCGTAAACAGCATCGACATTGAACACATGATCATGATACAGCAGAAATATATCCCTGGAAGTGAAACATTAAAACAATATCACGATGCAGCAGAAATATATCCCTGGAAGTGAAACATTGAACACATAGTCATGAAACAGCAGAAATAAATACCTGGAAGTGAAACATTAAAACAATATTACGATGCAGCAGAAATATATCCCTGGAAGTGAAACATTGAACACATAGTCATGCTACAGCAGATATAAATACCTGGAAGTGAAACATTAAAAACACAATCATGATGCAGCAGAAGTATATCTTTGGAAGTAAAACATTAAAAAACATTATCATGATACAGCAGAAATATATCCCTGGTAATGAAACATCGAACACATAATCATAATACAGCAGAAGTGTATCCCTAGAAGTCAAACATTCAATTTTCTATAGCATTAAAAAAGAAGCAAATTGTTATCAACAAAAAATATGGTGTTTAAATATTTTTAATCAAATACCGGTACTTAAGTCGTATGCAGAATTATTAATATAGAAATATCATGAAAGCAGTCAATTTAAACTATGAAAACCCCTCATATTTATGGGGAGTGAACTTTGCTGCAATTTTTACTGAAATTGCATTCTTCTTTTTAACATTTTGTCATTTCTTGAATATTTTTAATTTATATAGTGTTGCTTCATATCTTGGAATTGTGTGATTTTTTGTCGACATAAAAACATAATTTTTCAAGCAAGAAAAGTCGTACCAATTAATGGAACAGCGTCAGATGTGGGGGGCATCGTCTCGGCGACCAGAAGGAGGAACACCATCAGTGACAGGAGAATGGTCACCCCTACAACGAAAACCAGCACAAATCAATACAGCTTAATATAAAACAAACTAGTATGAAGATCATAACATGTATTGTAAAAACATTATTTTAAATATGTGCCACAAAAATAAATACTTTATAGAACTTTTATTTTGAGATCAATTTGTTTGATAACTGTCGATAATTTAATCATAATATTAGAAGCTACATCTCAACGTCTGTGTTGGTTGTTGGCTGATTCTTTGTAGGATTTCGTTGAAATATTAATATTTTCAAACTCTGTACACATTAAACGACTAAATTCAGTATGGCTGGAGGGTTACTTTGATCCATGATTTTCTCCCTTCTACACTGTGTAAGAGACAGGCTTTCTTATAAACACAGTAAAAAAAAAATATTATATTGAATTCGCTCTGTCTTCGCTGACAACGAGGGCTAATGGAGCAAAATTAAAACGGGGCGAAAATTTCCATGTAAACAGCATCGTATCTCTTATTCCTTTTTTTATCTGTTATATTTTATACAAGAGTGGCGCGAGTTTCGAGAAAGACTTAAACAAATCAAAGTACTGAAAGTACTGAAAAGCGCTAACCTAGCTTGGTTCTAAGAAAATTTACTGTGTGCAAGCGTAGGCGGAAATGAGCCTTATTGAAATTTTGGTTTATGTTTAATAAATATCAATTTAAAGTATCGAAGGCCAGATTTCTTTAAATATATGTTACTTTCTGAAAATGATGTGAATTAAAGCTGAACACGACTTGTATATGGATACTTGCCTGAAAAAAGATATGTTAAAATCACGAATTATACCTTTTGAACAGTAATTTATCACAGTTTTTGACATTTTCTTGCAAAGAATCGATTATATTTTTCTATATTTTAGCTTCTGAATACGCACTATATTTTTTCATCACTGCGTAGCATCCCGTGCTGATGTACGTAAGCCCCGCAAACCAATCGTATCTACTCGGCCATTTCCGTCACCCAGATAACTGGTTCCCTATACCTCTTACCAGTTTAAATGATGTATATTTCTGCTCATAGAGGGCAGTTATTCCTTGCACCGGAAGTAGAAGTCTAACGACAATAAAGCGCTGAGCTATGCTTAGCGCTTTAAAAAGGTAGTCTTAATATCAGTAGTCGATGTTTATGCCATCAAACATTTCCATAGAATGTACACTTCAACAAGTTAGACTTAAATAAGAAATAATTCTTTGAGTATTATGAAGTGATAATTTTGGTCGAGGTGTGATAGATTTGATCACCGCATAATACTCAAAAAATGATTCCTTATTACTTATATTTATATAATTTTGTGCCATTGTACGATTTAATATTTTAATATATATAACCAAACCCCACTGGCGCCTCAATTTGACGTTATTTGAAGTTATGGGTTTTAATAGTACAAAATCGATACTTAGTGTTATTACAGGCAAAGACACTGGAAAATGTAAATATCAAGATAAGCGCTGGTTTTGTGCACCAAATACAGGATGTACATAACTTTACAAACGTCAAGCGGAGTTTCCAGACAGAGCTACATTTCTGTAATCAGCATTACAACAGTGTAAATAAAACAATACGTCTACACTGAAGTTTACAATTAAAAATACCATAAACCAGTAAAGATATTTGTATGCCAGTGATTAATCTGGATTGATGAGTAGAATACATGTTACTTAATTGTTATGTTCATCTCCGGAATTCAGTGACTGTATATATTTGATATCAAAACAGTGAATTGTAATAAACAGTAAACGTAATGCTTTAAACAGTTACTATCAAGTGCATTGTCGAAAAAAAAAATTCAAAAATTACTGCAGATTCCCTATTTTAGCCGAGTACCTAATTCCGCGATTTAACTGTTTCGCATAGTTGGAATATAGAATTGCGAACGCCTGATTTGTATAATGGTTTCGTTTAATTTACATCTGTTCGAAAAATAAAAGATTCTAAAATCTGCGAGATTTGCTTGTTGCGATTTACGAAGATATTGATTCCTCGACTTTAATAAGGAATCTACATTATTTCATAGCAAAGTATAATAAACACTGTGAAAGAAACATGTGAATACAAAAAAATTACTTATTCATTTTAACTTAATGATATATATTTGGAAACTAAAACATAAACAACTCCACTATCATTCAAAAAAAAGGTTTACTGATTGTGTCAAATTGATTTTGTTAGAAAACAAGGTCTACTTTTATTTAATGAAAACATACAATAAAATGAATAGGAATAACCCTATAGCGTAACTTTAAATATTTTTCTGATAATACAAAAACATATGATAAAGTTGATTCACTACTTATTTTTCTATCAACATTTTGAAAAGTTGAAAAAATGATAATTGAAAAAAGCAAGTCACATCCCTTTTTAGAAACGCAACTACATGTACACCAGGGTTTGTTTAAAATAAATCATTTATATTGCTTGGATATTTAGCGAATTACCGGTATTTCTCAAGATATTTTCTTATTTTAGTAAGATGTACTTGAATTCCATGTGCAAGTTAACAACACAACATACTAAATGAACAAATTAACTTCTTTTAAAAAAAGTAAGGTGGCAAGATAAACTTTTTGTCTATCGAGGCCAATTTCCGAAATTGCTAAAATTGGTTAGCATGCAAGAGAACCATTTTCCTGTCTCTTGTGAATTTCCAGACACGTTTAAACAAAACATCTACTACCCAATAAAAGAGTCAGGACCAATCTCAAAATGTTTTAAAAATGTTAATCTTTTAACCACTTCACGAGTCTCGTACCAGTCCCCCAGTCCTGAGCAATAATATTGTTTTCAATTACCATGAGAAATGTAGGGCAATGTCAAAAAATTTCCAAAAACTTTCCCTTCGAGTGACGTTTCGTGTTTTAAACCCACCCACCTACCAAATCAATGCAATACACATTCTAGAAATTGAACACTCAAATAACCATTCAAACCTCAGATTCATCATTTTAATTTTTCAAAATGAAAGTACATGCATACGGTATTTAAAGTGGTCTAGTTTGTATACATAGACCCGGAGTTCTAAGTGTTCACTAAGTATAATATACCTTAGTACTATATGAAATAAACACATTTATTTGTCTTCTCGTTTGGGTGACTAATTTCCACTTGACATTCAAAATGTCAAGAATACCTTGACCTTTGCTAAAATCATAACACAAACACTTCCGGTTGTTTGAATTTATCTCAGAGCTATTTAGTTTGTTTTAAGTAATGTTTTGGCAATTGGTATTGGCATTGGTAATTGTTGTTGTCCTATTTAATCTATTATATTAATTAAAAAACATGAGCTACAAAATGTTGAAAGTTTCATTTTCATTTTCAATTTCATTTAATTCTCAAATTATTCTACTTATCAGGGTGAGCACTCAAAAAGTTTTGTTGAGTGTATAATCTTAAAGCTCACTCGACAACACACTCTTGCGAGTCCATAACATTTTTGCGCTTTCCAGTCTGCTTTTCTTCATCATTTTAAGGTGTTTTAAAACCAATTATAATCAAAATGTTTAAGCAATTTGGAAAAAAGGTTCAATTTCACATTCTTGCGAGTACATAAAATTCCCCGCTTCACAAGTGCTCTTGTTTTCATTAATCATTTAAAGGTGCTCTAAAACACTTTAGTTTGAAATTTCCAGACCAATTTTTAAAAAAATATATATTCAATTAAGGATTTACCACTCATCGTTAAACCATTATAGCAATTTTGTTCTAAATGACCAGTATACTTAAAGTGTTAATGGGTTGAGTGGAAGAATTTATGTTTTGTGCAAAGAAAAGAAATCCGGAGCTTGTGATGAAAAATGTAGTTGTTATTGTCAGATTGCGCATGCTTTTAGCTTTTGAGAAAACTTTAGCAATATATTTATCACTTTTTTTTTATTGGACTTCATGTTGTCATAAATATAAAGAAAAACCTCTTTGTGCAATCCTTTAAGAAAGAAAAAAGTCCGGTGGAGTTATTTATGAGATCATTTTATTGAAAAAAGAGACATTCACCAATTTTACTTGGTTTTTTAGGCAGTTTGATCTCTTTTCGTTTGCTTCACATTGTTAAGCTTGACTCTAAACAAATAAAGCAGAACGGTATATAATTGATTAATGGTCTTATTTACTTTTGAATACATGCCTTGTAAACATTCTCACTCATTGGGGGTTTCCTGCATGATCGGCACTTTGATACGGTCGGTATGTTTCTCGGATTCTTAATTCAATTGTTGATAAAACCCCATGCTCACTAAATTAAGTTACACGCAAGGAAAATATACAAAAGTGATCCAACTTCTGAAGGAAAAAAATGCGCCCCGGTCGCTTCTTTTGGGAAATGGATCGTGATTCACCTTAGGGCAAGCTCTAATAATTCATCTTCATAGAAGGCTAATAAGACTGGTGATACAAAGTGGTTAGCATCGTACAGCTAGAGGTGCATGCACTGGTTATGGATTTTGTAGAATACAGTACAAAGCACAGCTAATGCAGGGTTATATACTACAAAATTAGAACTACTTTGGACCAAAATAAGCTATTTGAAATGAAAAAAATTGTAAAATTTTTCACTAGATAAATTTTTGTTTTTTAAAAGATATTTAATTAATCTTTTGGTCCAAAGTATCAAATCTAGAAAAGCGACTCACCACATTTAACTCTTTGTTTACCTTGAGATCATAGATCAACAATAGTATTAGAACATCGTTTCTATCGAATACTTTTTTTTGTATTATTCCAAAATAATATCATTAAGATAATTTATTAAATATCATTGACTCATTGATTGAGGTCTAAAATTGCAAGATAAACATATTCAATATATACTACTTTGACAAGTCGTCTATTCTATCTAAACTCAAAAGTAGGTTAGGACGTGTTCGAAGCGAATCCTAAGTCTGATAATTCCTATATTAATGCGACAACAGATTTACATAGAAGTTTTGACTTGGGAGGACTACGTGATGTCACACCTAGAGATATTTTCTCCCCTGAGTCCGGAGGTAGCATGAACAACAGCAGTGACATGGACGAGATGAGGACACACGGGATGATGATGTTGAAGCCGTAGTACAGCGTCCGGCGCTGCACGTGTATGGTGTACGTGATGTCGATGTAGATCTCGGGGCAACACTCGTACGACTTCTGGTTTCTCACCCCGGGTACTCCTGTAAGGACAAAAACCTTCTATGATAGACAAAACTTTGTGTACATCTGGGACTAATCTGGCCCCATCTCGTAACCAACATTTTGATGTTGCTCAACTCATTTCTCCACCAAACTTTGGTACTACATGTATACGTAGTTACTCAGCTCAGTCAGTTCTCAACTCAATTCCATAAAAATCAAGAGGATAAATTTTAGGCTAAAGCTCAGCTTTAAGGTTGAGAATGAAATGAGGAATGTTGGCGACGGCGTAGCCAGGTCTGATAGTCCTTTTTTATATAATCATTTTTTCTCCAACACAATCAAAGTGTTATCTCTAGTCTGTCACAAGATATTTATGCTGCACATTTGGGCGTTACTTAAAGTGACACGGTGACTCAAAATAGATGTTTTACTTTTTGATTATGGCAACGGAAATAAAAAGAGCTACACAAAATATCATCATACGGAAGGTTTCGCGCATCATGAGTCATCACCTATTAAATTACTGGTCATTAAATCTCATCCGAAAATAGCACATGTAAACAAACCGAGTTGTTTTGGACATTGGTTTAGTGTCAAATGATTGCGATTTCTGTCTAAAGACTGTAGTTACAATGAGATTGACACTCTGAAAAAGAAGCTTTTCGATGACTGTGGTAAGAAATATGCATTTATAGAGAACGCATCTTAATAAATATAAAGTTCTCGAAGACATTATGTTTCAATGAGAGGTTTCTGGCTCATGATGTATGTCACGCGGTAGCATTTACATTCCTTTGTGCTTGCGTGGCTATAAAGCGGAAGGAAAACTCAATATTTTTGTGTTGGCCCAATTTAACGCGTAATTTTTTTTTCTCTTTTTCATTTGATTTATTTACTTTTGAACACGTAAATTTTCAAAAGTTCATGTTTTCATATGATATATAAAATTTGTGGAAATCGTGTAAAAATTCGATATTTGCTGAATCATCGTTTTGTGTGTCACCGTGTACCTTTAATAAAAATACACATACCTGTAAAAGAAGTGCAATTAAAATTGATAAAAGGGAAAATTTCCAAAATAACTTCATTCACACTTTACTATTTTTCCCTCGTAAAAATTAACAGGAACAAAAACAGATTTTATACGGAGATTTATAATGGGGAATGTTGGCATCTTTTCTCTATTCGGAAGTCTCTCGGAATACCTCGCACAATTTTTCAACGTTATCATCCGGGTACCTTCATGTTTGCTAGAGGGGGCGTTTCAACAGGGAAATCTTGGGGGTTTTCCATGCTATAATTTACCATATATTGCAAGGACAGCATCTAAACAAAGAGGTATTTATGAATATCGAATTTAAGAAAATATGCAGCAAAAATATCCTGGGACAGACTATAGGGTTCAAACTTTCTGAATATTCTTTTTCATATGTTTCTAGAATGAAACCTTTTTGTTCCTGAATATGAAATTTATCATTGGTATGAAAACGAATCTTAAAGATAAATTTTAAAGCTTTCCATCGCTTTGATTACCCAGGAGTTCCCACTCGCCGTTCCTGATGAAGTCCGAGGCGTCCCCGTCCGAAGTTCCGTCAAATATCAGGTCCAGGAAGCGACCGTCGTATGTCCAGGAGCCGAACTTGAGGTCACACTTCTGCTCGTCAAACGGGAACCATGCGATGTCGATCTGACAGGTGCTCTTGAACATTCCCGGGGGAATCCACTTTATTTCGCCCTTGTAATTCACGATGATGTTCGAATGGTAGGTTCCGTCAAAGTCATCGTCTGCACTGCAAAAAAATATCAGTCATACGATAGATGTACAATTTCTTCACTACAATATACGTCTTGCTTTGTTTATCTGTTTTACAGTTCACTGTTCAAGTATGATTAATCACCTGTTATATAGCAGTACGTCTGGTTTCCACACGTTTTTGGCGGGAACTCGAATTTCCTCAACTCCACCAAACTCTCGAGGCTCCCAAATCAAATTGACATCGTGCCATCTCTACGTGCATTATAATAAATATAAGTCATAAACTACAGGGTTGTCTTCATTATAATCGTAAAATACTATTGCAATATTAATATTTAAAGTTAACTAGTAGTATTCAAACTATTGGGCATGTAAAGGATGTGTTTTATATATTGATGTTTAGACACGTTCAATTCAAAATTTCAATGTATTTCAACAGAATAACAGTACTGTTTTGTTCTGATAATAAAGAATAGAAATAACAAGACATTTTCTATGGAAATTATATAGCACATCTTACCATTTGTAGCCATATGTTTGAATATAGAATTTGGTTTTTCTCGTCCTGTAAACAAAAAGAGAAAGAGAGAGATTGAATTGTTCTAGAAACGTAACATATAACATAGCTATAATATCATCATTCGTTCTCATATCATACAAGTACAAACACAGTGCTAATGTACCGACTCTTGTACAGCGAAGGAGCTTTTGCTAGCTTTCGTTAATCATTAGTAGTTGTTTGTAAAATGAAATTTTCTCCGCGCCATCTTTTATTTATTTGCAACATTTCCATATGAAATACATTTATCGGATATATCCCAGTCATTGAAATATGTTTCAGAATTGGGGAATTTAGACGCTTCAAGTTGTACAGTAGCTCTAATCATCTCCTTGTATGGACCAGTATTTAAAGACATATCCCTAGCTTCCCCCGAACCATGCATCAATCAGCGACTTTTTCATGTTGAAAGAAGATCCACGAGCTTCCGTTGATGAATGCATGCTACACTCGGGATTGAGGGGGGGATGCGATAAATCAGGAGGTTTTGACGGCGGGGAAGACCATCTTTAACCAAATCAATAAAAGTCAACAACACCAGTGCTTGTAATGCATCGTCCAAATTTTAAGATTCCGGAAAACAGCAATCAGAAAATAGATCTCCAAATTTGTAAAATGATCTATAATTTTTAAGCATGGAGATTTTTTTAACGAAGCTGACAATCTGTTATTTTTTGTGACATATTTGGTTTTGTCTATATATCTGACCATTCCCGAAAAAAGGGGATGTGGCGACGTTCATCGTAAGTTCATAGTTGATGTAAATATACTTTTACATGTATGTGGATTAGAGTTTGATTTTTACAAGCTTTTTAAAAAATACAGAAAATTTACAAGATTTCTTTTAAGATACAAGGAACAACAAATTGCGCTAGCGCTGTACATTAATGTTAATCAAGTGAACCCATAGCAGTTTTGTCGCCATTAACGTACATGTACACAAAATTGGTTTAGACGATTTAATTTGACTGAGTTGATAAATAAGTTATCAGATTAGAATCATAGTTACTCCAAATTAATTTCAGGATCATATTAACTAGATGTTTGGTAAGACTCAATATTATCTGGAATAAAAAAAAAACCTACAAAAACTACAGGCTATTTTGAATAGAAACAAATTAAAAATCTGCATTTTCATGTATAAATATCCATATATTGTCTTGCATCAGCATACACAAAAAAACAATATTAACAATGATTTTTGTAGGAATGTTTGGGACATTTGCATGGTGAAGAATGGCAATCTTCATTATACATGTATATACTTTTTTGGAAAATCGATGCATCTTCAAGGAGTAGACTGGTCACTTTTTGCTTATTATAGGGGAGTGCACAAAAGATTTGTCAAAGGACCCCAAAAAACCTTCCTTACATTCACTTAACAAAACTCACATATTCTCATATTTTTTTATTCTAAAACACAAACCCTGTTTATTGAACAAATAGAAATCGACTCGCACATAAACTTACACATAGTGTGATTAACACATTTGGCTTTTTCAATTAATTCAAAAGGAAAAAAATCAAATGTATTTATCTCCGAATTAATCACAATGCAAAGAAATCATTTTTAATAAATTACTTACAATGTATAACAATGAGTATAATTTCGCGTGTCTACATTGTATACAACTGTCCTGTAACTGTCTACTTATTATTTCTATAAATTGTGATGTAATTATTTACTTGTTATAGTTTGAAATGGAACAAATTATATACTTTTACAATATTTTTTAATTTATAGCTCCCAAGAGAGCTTTTCTGATCACATTTGTTCTGTCTGACTACCTGTCTGTCTGTCCGTCATTCCGTCCTTCTATAAGCTTTTTACATTTTTGACTTTTACAGAACCACTTGGTAAATTTCAACTAAACTTGGCACATAACCTTAAATAAAGAAGACTCAAGATTGCTCAAATGAAGCCCCTTTTCAATGGGAGATAATTTAGAATTTCCCAAAAAATTCTTCTCAAAAAATAACTGGCTAGAAACTTGCATGAAGCCATCATCGGGTAGTTTAGATTCGAGTTTGCACAAATTCTGATATTTGAGGGTAGAATGGGGCCACAATGGGAAGGGGCGATTTTAACAAAGAATAAAAAGATACAAGTTTTTGGTAATCTTCTCAAATTGGCAAGAAAAGTTGTAACTTATGTTGAAGCATCCACAGGTAGTGTAAATTCAATTTTGTTTAGTTAATGATCATCCCGGGGGTAATGATGGGCCCCAATAGAATGGGAGTAGGGGTGGTGGTGTGATTTTTAAATAAATTTAATTATTGTAAAAAAAAAATCAAACGTTATAAGTACATGCATGCAAGCATCATATCATTTGCTGATTTTCAGTTGTTTAGTCTGTCTGTGGTCCCTGGACAATTCTTGGGTCACAGAAGGGGTGCAAAGTTTGATGTAGATTTATATTGATTCGAACAATTTAAGATCTCCTTAAGAACTGTGGTGCTCAAAATGTGATATAACTATGAAACCATTAAAAGCAATGTTTACAATAAGAATATCTTGAGAAAATTTTGAATATTTCTTATACATGATATACTTTACTACACTGATCTTATATTTTGTTAATGACTCCTTAAAACTTATTTTATTTTGATTTTTATTGCTAAGGTGAGCGATGGGGCCAATGGGTCACACTTCAGTGACTGTTACTTTATAAGTTTTGTTCTGTAGCCAGTTTTTTGCCATGTTTTGTTGACCAGTTACTTACATGTCTATACTTTTGTTATTTTTGATATGTAGAATGTCTTTGATTTGATAACCACTAAATTACGATGTCTAAGATTTGTTTTTTGAAAGTGTTACTTACAATATCTATGATTTGTTGAAGAGTGATTCCGAACTTCACAATGATTGGCTTTGACTCATTGGCCACGGGTCTCTCCAGGGGGTTGTAATGCCTCTCAACGAACAGAAAGTGAAGAAGATGGCGCTCGTTTTGACCTTGAAGTGTCCCTGTTGAAAAGAGTACAATACCAAAACTGATTTCCACGGCAAACGTAAGTTGTGACAGTCTACGCTACTCTTACATAGCTTGCTAGTTAAAAAAAAATAAATGTACAACATTTGTTTAATATACGTAATGATTCATTCTCAACGTATGCTATTTTTGCAGTTAAGTGAAACAATACAGATAGGTTGATATGTTGTTTGGCCTGTCATTTTTCGTAAGTAAAAAGCAAACGTATATGAATTTTATCTGCAATTTGGAGAATAGTGGTGTTATTTTTTCTGTTGACATCTTAAAAGCTAAACTCAAGGTAAGTCATTCAGGTAACACATCATTTTTGTGAATCAATATGCCATTCCTGAGCTTATAAAATAACCTTTTAACCAGAAAGGCGTACTTAATTACTTGCAAGTCATAAAATTACCTCTAAACAGGAAGCCTACGCAAATAAAGACGAAAGCGAGGCTTCCCCCGGGGAACACATGGATCGTCATCTCAACATGGATGTCCAGCTGTGAACAATATTACAATATCATTATTGATAAAAATTCTTGTCAACAATAATAAGATTATAAGTACATTGGTTTTTGCATTTGCTACCGCTTTAAATCATGAAATAAAATAAAAAATGGAGTGGGATCAATCATTTTTCTAGAAAGATTCTTTGTTTTAAAAATGCATGTACGAACAGCCAGTTTCTTATATGCTAGTAAACTACTCATTTATCAAAAACATAATTGATAAAAAATACGTTTGATAAAAGACATTGTACGTATTGTTGTGGTCTTAAATGGGATACGACTTTTTCACGGTCCTTTCAAAGACATTAGTGCATGACAATCAATAGTACTCCATCAAGTATGGTTCTTTATAAGTATTAAACCGACAGATACATGTGTATAACTGTGGAACTCATTTAACAAGTCTTTATAAGTGCCACAATAGCTTGACGACTATCAGAATGCAGCATTATTCTAAAAATGACGTGTTATAAATAACTAACCGTAAAAATACATACAATAATAAAAAACCCTTATTATTTGTGGCAAACACTGTGTCCGCCATAGATCACAGATAACTCTATTATAGAAGATAAATGTATAAAGTATCGGAACAAGCTATGAAAACCCCACTTGGTGACCCAGAACTTAAGATGGCTATAGTAAGAAGAGTGGGTACAGTGCATTGGCGGCCTGACTTTGATAGAATCAGCTAATGTCTGGAAGGACAGCGATGCTCTTCCTGACGAACCTACACAGATCATGCTGACTTGCGCATGCGACTCATCTATCCAAACAGAAGGATTTACAACCAATGCTCATAGTAAAACATCCACCATATTTATGAATTTTTACGTTTAACATTTAGTTTGTTTTTTATCTTTATATGAATAATATATGATTGAGAGTCACACTGACCAAAATGCAGGTTCTTGTTTTTCAGTTATTAACGTTGCTATATCATTTTGCTCTTGTTTTGCTATTATGATTAATAAAGGTGTAAGCATGTTTCAGTTGTCCTCTAACTGGGTACCTTACAATGAATTTTATATATTTAAGGGGGATCGATGGTCATGGCCACTATGAGACAAAAATGGTCTCTTTCAAAAGAAGACCTGTATATAAAACTACAAAATAATATAAAACAAATTAAAGATGAAATATATCAATCTTTTTTCAATTAGATAGGTAGATCTGCATGTTGCTTTGTTTGTTGCATATACACCCTACTAAACACTTGTGTAAAGTGCAATGCGTTTCAACATTGCAATGTATTAATGTATGGGAGTTGTCTAAACATGAAATGTTTTCATATCATTTGTGTTTTTAGTATTATTGTTAAACCTTCTGCTACTGTAATCTTTTAATACATATTTTGATGTAACGTATACGTATTACGTCCAGCCATCGTCAATTCACCAATTCTAGATTCTTAAAGAAGATTTTTCTTCTTCTACATTTTACATTGTTCTTTTATAAACGTGTTGCAGACAGAGAAATATAAGAATAAGCATCGTTGAATATCAACTTGACGAGCTTAATACCGATACATTCAGACAAAACGAACACCAGGGGCTGACAGACCGGAAACCGGATCACGTAGCGCGAGCATTGTATTCCGAACAGATGAGCTAATTGCTCAAAATGGCTGTTTGATGCCGGCGATACAATCAAGGCACTGTGGAAGAAAAAGGCATAATTATATTCCTCCTTTCCACTGCGTCTGTTAGAGGCATCATTGACAAAGCGCATACGGTGAAATATTCGGGAATAGATTAGCAGTAATGGACCTTGAATGATAGCAATCAAATAACTCATTTAGGGGAACACAACAAATGAATTAGGCCGTTTGTCATTGACATTGTTGTCCAGCTAGCTAAATATACTTTGAAAATAAAACTGCGACGTATAAAAAAAGATGCTATCCTTTTATGATTTTAATTACATCAATTGGTAGATCATCAGAACTGATCTTAAAAAAACCCCTTAATGTTCATGTATTTGAAAAATAGGTAACTGTGCAGTTGAGTAACAAAGAAATCAAATTGATATTTTGTGTCCTAAAGGTAATCGGGGGTTGTGAATGAAATAAAAACCCAAAGGCACAAACAGTGCACATTTAGTTAAAAATACACTATGGTAGAATTTTGGACATATCTTTTAAGGTTTGTATGCCAAACAAAGGCATTACAAAGCACAATCCTATTTATTGCATTCTTCGTTGCCGTTTCAAGTTCAGAGCCTTGAGCATATCGCCTTTGCTGATTCTAAATGATCCATCGAAGACTCTCTATTTAACCAAAATCATTTACATAACTCTGAAGATAATTAGATTGCAAGTTTCATGATGTCTAAAAGACACTACAAGCTGTCTGAGATTACACGGCCAAGTTAAGCAAACTTTGTTACAAAACACGAACCCCTATTAACCGTCCCAGTCAATATCTGATCAAACAATCTTTATCGATGCAGACTTACAAGAGTTTAGAACATTTTGGTAGTTTCCCACAATTTCCGCCATTTCACTTTGCTGCAAACCAGCATTGCACCAGAGGCTATAAAAAGTGAACTACTTGTCATTGATCTAATGCAGAATGGTTGTGTTTTCTAATGTAAAAGATTTAGATTCTGGTAAGAACAAAGGGGTCGACTTTTGACGTTGAACTCTGCGCGACATTGATGAATTGTTTCATTGATTTTGTAATGGTTATCAGACGGGAGATAAAGAAAAACTAATTACAGGTAATCCCCGAGAAAAACATTAAAGTTTTCTGGAAAATTCTTACAAGAAGTCTCATGAAAAAACACAGATTAAAAGTACGCCTATGGTATTCGTCTTTATCCTTTACAAGAAGCTTTGCTGATGATATCCAGCTATGGAATATGATAACCTTGAGAGGCAGGTGTTTGACGAACAACGTCAATTCATTTCATAGAACGCTCTTATTTGTTCCATCGTTAAAAAGGAATGGAAACATCCATCTAGGCTTTTTTAAGATCAGGTTGAAACAAAAGAACAATACATATTTGTCTTGGCCTCGTAAAAATAGTTTGTTGTTACATTAGACTAAACTAAAATGAACTGACATTTGGTGTGGTTTGACAATGTCTAATATTCTTTTATAAAACTACTGTATTAACAATATCAACGCATAAAGTGATGTTCATGTAAAAGCAATTCTTTAACTCGCAAAACCAAGGTACATGTGGATAAAATACATGGTGCTGCCATTCATAATGTAATGTGTTACTTTGTGATGCACAGTGTGTATATATTTTCTATTTCAATGTTGAAAATGTTCATTTTTTTGGTTTATATCATATCAACGATATATTCTTTAAATAAATTGCTTTATATTAAAGAGACAGTACGGCGCATCGTATAAAAAATGGACTTGAACAATTTTTCTGATCGGGTTCGGTATTTTTGTACTATAAATCTAATTATTTCATTAAAATTAATAATTACGTATAACCTATCACATATTTACATCGCAACGTGTTACGCGTTTCAGCCTTCTATACTATTACGCATGCGTATTTACCGTAAACAAAACACATGCAGGGCTCGCAAAGATTCTCCAGGACATGTTTGTTGATAAAAATATGTCTTTTCCACTTCTCCCAGGTATAACTGTTCAAAGTTTTTAAAATAACCACAATTATTATTTTGTAAGCATGTATTTTTCGTGTTTATCGTAGGAGTTGCTACAACCTAAATTCATTTTTGTAAATGAGGCCCCTTGAGGGGTTATTGACATATTTATATCTGTTCATTTTAAAATGAACCGATATTGCTAAACCATTTATAAATTATCGAGTAAGTGAGGGTGCGTTCCGTTAAGATATTCCCTTTAACCTCATTTACCATGATGGACGTAGTCGGACGAAGATCTTGTAGTTTTCAGCACGTGTCAATTACTGTCAATCAAAGTCCACGTGATACAAATAAACGATATAAGATTATTCCGCTTTGTACGACCCTTAAATTTCCGGAAGCTCATAATTACGTTAATTAGGTTTGTAAAAGTGATTTTTATGTATTTCATTTATTACAATCACCGTTATTTCTTATTTTCTAACGATACAATAGGTAAATCTGAAGTTATTCACACATATGTTTTCAGCTGTACTGTCTCTTTAAATATAGTGATAGCAAAAAGTGGTTCAAAATCAAAAGTCGAAAAAAAAATACAAAACAGGGGCAAAGCAAACATGGACGTCTGAAATATAAGACAAAGAATCAGGTGCAATGGAGGAGTGAGCATCCTCTGCTGAGCGGACACATCCGACGTGTGATCTTTATCGTTTGTCGGGAAAACTGAAAAGTCCGTACACAATTAGGTGATTAATAATGGTATAACAATAATTATGAAAATCGTCAGTCAGCATGCGACCCAGTGGAAGATTGTATTTGTCAAGAATGTAGTTTTTTTTTTTACCATAGAACTTATTAAAAGATGTCTTCAATCGAGAGTTTGACCAACCTGCTTTGATTTCAAGATTTTAGGGGACACAACTCATTGAAACAGTATAACGTATAGCATGCATTGTCCATAACAATAAATTTCAATTTTTGGATTTTAATCGACATCGGAAATTTTCTTTTAAAGTAAAACAAGTACATTTGTACGTGTTTTATAAATGTCTGTCGTATGAATACGAACCCAATAAAATTCTCCAGCAATCTCGGGAAAAGTAAGAGGTAAATAAATGATAACATAGATGCCAAAACTTCGTTTTTGTGCTCGGTTAGACATTATAAACTTGTGTAAAATGTAACTGAAAGAAAGTGATATGCGTATGTTCATTTAATGTGCATATCCAATGTTTAAGCTGATGAGAAATTATCCCTTCAAAAGTGCGGCCAAGCATTATAACTTAGTTAGTGCCTATTGATTCGTTTCCGGTCGAGTTTTGCCGTTATGATATTAAGATATCGCATTGAAAGGAAATAAGCAACGAGAAAGGACTTTATCATGATAAATAGACCTGATTGCATCGCTAAATCGAGCTCTCATATCTTCAATGTTTTTCTATAATTGGAAAGATATTCATGTAAACAATTCAGTGTTTGAAACAAACCCTGTTTGATAAATAATACTTTATATAAATTTAATGTCTTCTACATATAGATTTGACTGCAAATAAATTTACTTTTTTCTATTAATTTTTTTTTTTCTAATAACGTTGATTTCCTTTAATATTCATATTTGATTTTAATAAAGAAAACAGCTATCTTCCATCAAGATTATAAATTAAAATATAACATTATTTAGAGTTACAGTATTTTATTCAACCTACCTGTTTAGTAGTGAATCACAGTGGAGACAAACTCACAAGTTAAACACTGGAGGATTGAATGAACAGATCTTTCCATCGTGGTCCGCGTCTCACTGAGATCCCAGATACTGGCGAGAGCGTGTCCTGTTCCTGTCTGTTAAGGATGATCGTCATACACTGTGGGCCTGCCAGCCAATTAACTACCGGAGACGGTCCAGAATAGTCCTTAAATGTTACTTTATATATGTCAACGTAATGGTCAGGGTAAAGCCCCAAGGCTTCTAGCTCAAGCTTGACCAAGAAGTCTGGATTGATCTGTGTCCCTGTCCCTGAGTGTTCATGTCGCTGACAGAGAGTGATGCTGAGAGCTACTCATCGAGTCACGATCCGTCACCCACACTACAGATTGACAGCGCCGCTGTTTGACTGGTTGTAGAAACGACTGCCCAATCAAGCAGTACCACGCTCAGCGTCAAAACACCACTGTAACGTCCAGATTACACAGAATCAATATCACAACATGTATGATATACTTTGTTTTTGTAATTTATCATGTACTGCATGTCAAACGTTTTACATGCATTGTTTTTATATTTAACATAACGGTTTTAAAATATTGCAAAAAAAAAAAAAATGAATGAAAATTAAGAAATATAAATAAAACCAAAAGTAAAATAACATGCAATCAGAACATGTAAGTGTCCTACGTTTCGGATTCGTAATTGTGTTGTGAATAAGTTCATGATTTTCAATTGCTTTGTCTTTATTGTAACCGTGTGAACTATGAGTTAATTCGAGTGATATATTATTTATTGACTCCAGTGCTAACTAGTTCTAATTAGACCCTGACCGTTGGAACATGTGATTAAATTAATTATAAATCTTGAGTAATCCTTTAAATTAATTATTTAATGTGTCAAAAGTAACTCTTTTTATTTATACCAGTATGCATGTTTTGCCATAATCACATAGATAATCTATCAATCAGTTTTCTTTCTAGAAAAAATGAATACTGCTTTAAACAGACATTTTATTTTCATAAAAAATCCAAGACAGACACGTTAGAAATTAGTTGCATGTATCAAGCTTATTCAGAATTAAAAGTTTTAAATAAATATCTTGTATAGTGTCATTTTCGTCGGTTTAATTAAAAAATTTTGTAGCAAGGGATAAATATTTAAATACACCATAATTATCTTCTCTTTGTCTAAGTGTAAAGAGGATTCAAATAGTCTTGTTTCTCTTGCTAAAGGACTTAGCACAGAGCTCACCTATAAGGTAAATTAAACCAGATACCATTCTTACTAAGATGAAAATGAGCTACTTAAGCCCATCCATCACCCTGTGGGAATTTTGAATGAATAAATGAAAAGTCTGTTTTTGTGATATTAAATGTTTGATTAAGAGCACTAACAGAGATATATTAAGTAATATGACTTAGTACATGTAAGTACAATACTAAAATAATATTGAAAGACAAATTTACACTGCAACTATTCAACATATTGCTTAGATGGTAACTCTATAACATACTACTAACTCTGTAATTGTACAACAGACTGCTGACACTCTTCAACCCAAATGACATGGAACTGAAATTATATTTCGAGTTCATCACTAGTAATTATCTAATACATACTACTAAGAAGCATACTAACCACATTTGAAAATGCAACCGGTAGTTCAAAAATATGCTGATAATTATACCCGCGCTACGAAAAGGAAAGAGATAAACATTTTTTTTCTTGTATGTCTGTCTGCTTTTGTTTTCCCTTGGACTTCGCCTCGCCATCTGTGAGATTGATCAACCCAATATATTTCCGTAGTGAGTCAGTAACTAACCTAATAAGTAATGTTGTTTTCCCTTGGACTGAAATGTCACATTTTCATTGGTTTAAACATAGCACGTGATTGCCTCATATATCTCTATATTTGTTCTGTGAGAAATAATATTAGGCAATATGGCCGTCATTGGTCGACGCTTCGCTTACTCATTTCGACATTTCATAGTATTTAATACATAAACCGCATGCCGTAAGTTCTTAAAGTATTTGGAGTAGTTGCCCTTTGAAATTCTTTAAAATTAGAGTAGTTGCCCTTAGAATATTGACGTCACATTGTTTTGTCTGGAGCAGAACAAAATAGCAGCGTCGAAATGTGCTCAAATCTCTGCAGAGGAAAGGGAGAAAACATTTTAAATTGAATAGCAACAAAACATTGTAAGAAAACATGGGTGAAGCAAGGATTTTTAAAGAGTATTTGAAAGGTGAGATTGAAAATTTTGAAGAGTTTAAATGAGTCAAATTGGACGAGATGTTAGGCATCTTGTACATGGCTTTATCGCTATTTGTGAATATATATGTCGCTTGACAGTCCTCGGGAAAACAAAACACTTATTAGGTTAGTTACTGACTCACTACGGAAATATATTGGGTTGATCAATCTCATAGACGACTCGGCTTCGCCTCGCCATCTATGAGATTGATCAACCCAATATATTTCCGTAGTGAGTCAGTAACTAACCTAATAAGTAATAGTATTGAACTGTCGGTTAACACTATGTGTCTGTATTTTGCTCCAAAATATTAATTTATTTTAATGAAACGATCATCATGATGCCATTTTTACACAATGACATCACTAGGGTGATTACCTTTTACATACTTTTTTTCTATGTACATGTATATTTAACATTAATTTTTGAGCTCTCTATAGTCCTTTAATTTTTAGGACGATCAATGTATTATAGTGTATGTAGTCCTTAACTAAAGATTTAAATTTATCATACTGATTCAGACTTTAACCTTGAATTCTTTCTCACATAACATAGTTTTTGATATATATTTGTTGAGTTGAAGACCCAAACACTGTTATATTTCTCAAGAAAACCGATTGTGTTTCATAGCTGTATGGAAATTGATAGAGTTGAAATTAACAGGAGGACACAACTCTAATCAGTTATTGATCGACCTAAAAGAAAAATAATGGACTGCATAAAGTAATAACACTGATTTTGGACGCCGCTAACCTTAAATCCTGCATGAATAAACGCGGGTTATGTCATTTATTCTGCAAAAACCCACATGTATCACCAAAGAAAGCATTTAATTGTTTAAGTGTATGCACTGAGTAACGAAAGGCAAAGTTTGCTATACTGTTTGGATGAAACACCTGAATTTATGATGGAATTTTAACAGTAAATTGAGGATATGTGTGTTCACGGTGTGACCATTGGGGCAAGAACAGTAGGAACTACATATACAACATGCATCGTCAGTTACATCCCATGGACCTGCCCCACTCTAAACAACATAACGTCCTTTCAGATACTTTTACCCCCACGCTGTACCCAAAGTTAGTTACTTTAACCTGTACTAAAGTTGTCGCTCCTATAACAGTATGTTTTTTTCACCTGTTTTACTTTTTCAATTTTGTACAATATTGCAGCTAAAATTGTGGAAAAATTGACACTTCATGGTTTATAATTCTGCAAAACTCGCTTGTAGTGTCTCATTTAGCCTTCAAAAGGTAATTAATGCGATTTTATTTATTTTACAGCTGTACTTGGATTGTAGAGCTGTAATAAACAAAGATGAAAAAACAACACCAGGCATGTTTAACATCAAGGTTAGTGAAACAACATCTAGGTTTTCCTCCAAATAAAACAAAGAAGTTGGGTGTATATCTATTACTGTAATGTTTTTACCATCAGAGGTACATACATGTAAATCAAGTGACTTAACAACTGTGTAACATTTCAATGACAGTTTACATAGCAACTGTGAAGAAATGTTTAAGTTTCTCAAAAGAACTTGTATTTCTTAGCAAAATTTTATTGTTGAATGATACAATTAATAGTTTTTTATGCAAATACCTACATGTAGCATACATTCAAAACTGATAATATTGTTACTTGCATAGCTAAACCCATTGTTAATACAATATCGCCATATAGCAAATTAACTTCACACTGAACTTAAAAGCGCAACTCTTGGATTCTCTGTATGGTAGCATTTTGTATTTCATTGAATGGATATTGTCTGAGTGACTGCAGGAATGAGTACAGGGCAGCCTGGATGTTCCCTGTGATCTGTTGACAGATCCCTAGAATATCCCAGGAGATGTCTCTATATATATTTTTTACATACAGTCCCCGATCATCGTGGACTAGTACCTGTAGATCATCTAGAACTGTTTGTGCTCTCGTTTTGTCAACATGTCTAAAACATAAAAACTCTAGCATGTGTAACAGTACAAACGGTGGAATAAACAATACACCCAATCTGTTCTGTCTACCAGACTGTTGTTCCGGTAATAGTTCAATGATAAAACATATTTCATTGTCAAGTATAATATCCATTGTTACAGCTTGTCTCATCTTTATAGACCAGGACTGTCCCCCTACAGCCTCAGTATACCTCTCTCTGTCTACATTATCCCTATAGATCAAATACGGCTGTGCTAACTTGACCTTTGTCGTCTCTAAAACAGATAAAGCTTCCCTATATCTGAGTGTCTTGTAATAATACATGGCAATGTACAACAAGTCAGAGACAACCCCAAACTTGGTTGCTAATTCCAGCATGTACAATGATATTTTGTCTGCAATATACACCTGTTTGTTGACACCTGTATTGGGGTACTTGTTGTGTAATGTAAAAGCAATGCATTGAAGGATGCTGGCTGTAAATTTCTTTACACTAACTACATGATACTTTGTCAAAGAAGAGTCTATCAAATGTTCTACTGTGTGTAGGATCTTCACACAGCGCTGAAGGTCTGACGTCCTTTGTGAATCATTACTAAATATCTCATCAAACAATTCTTTATCAAACTCAGCCTCAGATATCAGAGTATTTTCATTAGTACACACCGTTAGTCCGGGATTACAGAGGACATCAATGATAGAGGACCTGATGGAGGGACTGTGTAGCAGCAATGCTACACCCTTCTTATACAACCCATACAGTCGCCTGAATAAACTTGTTTGTGCTTGGCCATGAATTTTGCTTAGAAACATGTTGTTTTCTGGAATGAAAAAGTTTGGACAAATCCCCTCATACACCCATTTAACGAGAAGTTTGAAGCAGGCCCAGAAACCGGCCAGGAGATTTTGTGGACACCAGTGAGATAGTGTGTTTTGTTGAATAGTCCAGAAAACAGCTGTTTTCATGTGGTAGGAACACAGTAGTTTATCTTCATCTCTTAATCCATTGTTAATAATTTCCTTTAAGAACAATTTTAACAAACCGTAAGTTAGGAATTGAGTGTGATTCATAGAGCATACAATTTTGTATTCTGCCTGAGAGAAAGAAATTCTCCATTCGTTGTCTGCATGGTTTCCTAGTTTGTGTCCTATTGCTACAAAGTGACATCCATTTTTAACGATGTCAACGGCAACGTGAAGGGGAGGCCAAGAGTGACATCTTTCTATCCATGAGGAGGCTGAGGGGGGCCAAAAATCACTGACAAAACAATGAGCATAATCGTATGCTAGTGGACCATCTGTTCCACTGCTACATGGTCCATGTACTCTACTATTAGGATTAAATGAAGTACACATGTTCTCTCTGTGTTTAGAACTTGATAAAAAAACTCCATCATTCATTCTCTCACTAGATGACAACATTACCTGCTCAGCTCTGTTCAATGCTGACAAAACCGAATTATTAGCATGTTCGAATGGTAACCAAAGTAATGTAAATCCTGCTGGACTCTCAGAACTTTCACAGAGAATCAGTATCTGTCTGTGTAAGTTGTAAAACTCAGACTGAGAGATGTCCCAGATCACTCGGTGGTTAGTTGGCCATAACATAGTGTCTAAGTCTGAATCGGGTAATCTGAATCCTTCTCTTGTGCTTCCACTCACCATTGATCTCCTCACATTATTCTGATCATCCAACAGCTGCTTCGTATCCGCTATATCTCTCCTGGAGGCCACCTGTTGTGAGGTTCCTATCTTTCGACACATCCCCACATACACCGACTTAGACATACTTTGGTCTGCCATACTGCTGAAAAAAGTCTGAGGTCTGTGAATACATCAATATCTTATTCAATTTTTGTTGCAACTAACCATTGTAAATAAACACAGTTTAATATAACAAAGAAAAATAATTTACTCACATGTAATATGAAGTCGTATTGGAGACTATTTTATAAAGCAAACATTAAGGTGATAAAAATAAAACTTGGAATTCCAAGCTTTTCTTGTTTCGTTTTTAAACATTGTGGAATTTAAATCCTTAAGTCATAGGGTTTACATGTATCAACGGTCCAAGATAACAAGTTAAGAGAGCAATCTGATAGATATTTCGGGGGCTTTGGTAAAAATCCAGGTCTTAGTAATTAGGATTTATGCCCAAAATTGTCCATTCTGTGAAAAAAGAATTGATCGAAGCTCTTATGGCCTATATTAGTACTTTCTCTCGCTAATTGACAGTTTGAGGCTAATATCCGACTTAAAGCTGCTTGGTCCGTTTTTTTTTCAAATTTTATGCACGCTTTTAAACGATGGTTATGCTTAGTATATGTATAATAATAGACATTGCAGTTGTTTTCCCAGTCAATTAAGCCAAATTTCAATGAAGAAAAATACGTACACATTATTGCTAACAAAACAAACGACATAAAAGGGTACCGCGTTATTTCGCCTCATGTTGAATTTCACCCCTGACGACGAGGCGGGTATAGTTGTATTACGAATTTGTCATCGCTTTGAATCGGTTTGAATAAAGGTAGAAATGATGAGACAAATTACAAATAAACATGTGTACGTTTTGTTCGCTAATATTTCTGAAGTTTGTTTTTTTTACAATCGATGCAGAGCATGCGTGTTGAATGACCCCAATCATTCGGGGGACGAAACCAAATGATTTCTTTTTCTAAACATTCCCGTGATGCATTTTGGTTTGTTTTTTCGTTTGCCCAAAGAGAAATTATTTTTATTTACTTTGAATATTTCTAACTTTGAAACTGTGATACTGTAATAACAAATAATTTGGACCAAGCAGCTTTAAAACATTCATACCCTTTTGTTATAAAAAGGAATAGTATCAGGTTAACAAATTGACAATGTATAGAATGTTCCGTTGTTCATTTAATCAACAGTTTCAGTTATGTACGTACATGAGGTTTTTTTTACTGATTAAATAAAATGATGTCTTTGGTGATTCATGCGGGATGTAAAGGTTGTGATATTGCAATGATCGCTACCTTCATAACCCACATGGATCATCAGAGAAAGCATTTCATGGTTTACTTGATAACATTTTTCTTTTAATAAATTAATGTAAAAATAACTAAATTATTGTTAATATACATCAGTATGTTAGATAGAAGAAACAACCAAATCATCTTATATGGGAATACGGGTTTGACATCATCACGAGTATTTCATGCAGTCCGTGATTTTTCTTGGCTGATGAAGGTTTCGACCAAATGATAAACGGGGCGTGTAGATTTCAGTCCTGTCAGTCCCTATAGAGGCAATGAATAACAATCAAATTCTATAAGAAATCGAGAGAGAATTATAATTGGTGGATATAGATACAAAGCTGTTCTGTGATATTTTAACATACAATCTTCTACTAATTAAGCAACACCATCTCATTCTCCATTGGGGAGAGCATTTCTTATTCAACAATATTTAAGGAAGTAAAAAAGGTACTGTATATGCACTCGCTGTTCTAAGAGGTATTCCTGATATGGAGATAATGCTGTGCCAGATTTTGATATGACTTACAAAATCATTTGATGAAATAATTAAAGACAACAAAAACTAAGAATACATGTATATTGACATGTACATTAACCAGCTTAGATGCAGAAACTGTTCCAGGGGTTTAATTTTAGTTTTAAATCATGTTTTTTTTTATTAATGTATGATATTTTTTTCTTTTAATTCTTTATATAAACAATTTATAATTTGTTGAGCTGGTGACAACAGTTGGAAACAGTTGGAAAAATCATTTGTTTATGTTTGCACGTTGCAGAGCGCATTCTTTTCACCCTCTTGCTGAAAGCCACGTCAAAATATATGAAATCAATGCACATGCACTGTTTTGAATGAAAGGCTGTGTTTGCTTTATTATTATAAAGATTATAATTTGTAAGTATATTCATATCAGTAACGGGAAAATCGTTATTTCGTGGAATTTGCGCAAAATGAGATGTAGTGCCTCTTTTCATAAGTTCACATTGTTTGAGCACAAAAGCTCGTAATGTTTGAGAATACATGTATTTGGTCTCAAAAAATAAAATTGTGGTATATACAGTCATTTTCAACATAGTGCAACACAAAACTTAGTGAAATTCATCTCCAGCATATTTTTTTGTACATGAATTACAAAATAATTCTCAATTTCCCTTTTCTTAAGAATTGTCGATTGCTTGGAATTACTCTGAGTTTCTTGATATGAAACAAAGAGTTTCTCTTTTACAACGTTACTAGGACGCCCGTCAGTATTGCATGCATCATTCTACTGTTGTTGTAAGAAGTATATGCAAAGTGTATTTTGCATATTGTTGCAATCGAACATGTTTAAGAACTTGCAACAAAAACAAGGATATAATATCATCATGATAGTTAGAAATGTTGAGGAGATACAACATGTATATACATGTAAAGCAAGGACGTGTTCCTTAAGTGCAAAAGATATTATTGTACTATTTGTTTATTTATTTATTGAAACCGATAAACAAATTGAATTTGTTAATATTTAGTTAAACGCCTGTTAGCGTAATGATAATAAAAGTTAAACAGATTAAATCAAAATAGAAATTTATATAATTGATATAAACAGAAATAGGACAGAAGCTGTGTTTTAGTGATCGGCTTTAGCCGATCACAGTTATGTCCATATGAGGCATCCGGCAAATTTTACTATTTGCGCGCGCATTGCGCCTTGCCTTACTTTATTTACTATACAATTATAACTTCATTTAAATATTTAATCCTACGTTTATTATTAAAAACGTTACTCTTATCCGTTTGCCTTGAAAATAAAAAAAATTATACAATTACATACATAATGAATCATATCACGTTTTTCTTTACATATGCTTATCGGAAGTATAATTCGCCTACCAAAGGTGAAGCTTATTCATGCCTTGCTATTTCGGAAATCAAAAAACGGTGTTATATTTAGTTTATTGCATGTAGCGTAATGCTGTCGTATTACAGTTACAGAGCTGACCAATTATATTACATGCCGATCATTCCTTTAATTGATTTCTGATATCAATGCATAACATGGCTTCAATTCCATGTGCTTAAAAAACATACATGGTGTGAAAAAAGATACGTTAGTTATGTTTATCAAAAACAATATGATCTTTTAGAACCAGTGCAAAAAAAACCCCGATCATAATGCCTTTTTTCAGTTTATTATAATTTGATATTCTTTAATGTAACTTTTTAGATAAGGCAGTGAGTTATTTGATTAGAATTTAAAAAAAAAGGTTTATGTTGAAACACTTTCAGATTTAAGAAATCATTGTTTGGCCAGCTCGTTTTTTTTTAAATATCACTGTACTTAAGTAACAAGAAAGTGTATTTCTTTTTCCGTTTTTTACGTTTACTCCAAGTTGCTGAATATCATGTTTTGGAAGGAAAGATGAGGGATAGGTGACCTTCTTCCTGTAATCAATTCAATGGTGAACTGCAGTTTGACCTGAATCATAGGTTAACCCCTACCCACACCCCTGTTCTCTAAGACGGTAAATGTGAATCGTAAGTGTTTACATATCATCACACAACAGTATAGAAATCCAATTCCAGAATTTGTGATTTATACATATTTTTTCGAAGTGTGTTAAGTGTCTCGATAATAAAAAAATGTTGATAAACCTTTTTAATGCACTTTGATAATTTTATTTTTTAAAATGAGTAATTTTTATTCAAAATGCGTTGCAACAACTCTGTATCACGCTTGAAACTCGTCATCTTTTCATAAAAAAATTATACTGGAAAAATCTTTGAGGAATTTTTTTGCTTAAGTTTTATTCATCTTCAATTATAAAGTTTGAATAAACTCTCTTCAGACTTTCCACCGATGATTTTTAAGTACCATAAAAAGATTTTATGTGCCATATATTTGAACCCTGAAAAGAGGTTTTTAAAAAAATCTTTAACTTCTTTAAAACAATACATAGAATGTAATTGAAAACGTATATGAGACTAATGCTTTTGAAACATTTTATAAAACATAATATTCAAACGTAAAGATGAAACTGGATTATCTCTTAAATTATATATTTATTTAACAGTCGTATTTAAAAAAAACATGCATTCTATAAAAATTCACATAATAGCGCAAACCAAAACAAACATGCAACTTGTTTTTATTTTTACAAATCAAAAACAGAAAGAACGCCTTTTTTTCAAAATTGTCATCATATTACAAAATGGATTATCCCCCTATCATCATTTTAAAATGGTCGCATTTTTCCGTAGATGGTACATTGTATATGACCTGGTAGGGTCTGTACCACTTTAACAGAACAATATCATCTCAAAGAATTATTCAAAAGCACGTAAACTCTGTACAAATCTTTTTTTTTTTAGCTTGCATTAGAAAATATATTCTGTTCTTATATTGTGATATTGTAAATCACTTTCAATGCCTGCACGGGCATGACGTAACAATTACGGGGGGATATCACGAAGTGTTCCGAACAGTTCCGACAATTTACCTGTAGTTTTAAATATTTTGACAAGAATTTGTATTTGTTTGTTTGTTTTTTTATTATGCATATTTAATGGATAAAGCCACGCATTATCCAGGCACGTTAAAATCTAACACGGTCCTACCCTCATTTACCTTCCCGATCGTTTTAATCCGGATGCTTACATTATTTTACGTGATATTTATTGACTATGACGTGCCTAAAACTCAACCTAAGCTGCCTTGTGGTTCTAGGTAAGATGCTATGTCTGTTTGTATCTATTGCAATTTTTTCACACTGTAAAGAAATTTTATGGTTGACAGTTTCATCAAGCATTCATTCATCATCGAGACAATTTCCAGCAACTTGTCATACCTTATATACAAAGTTTGGTTAAATTTAGTTAAAAGTGTATTGATTAGATTACGTAACATTCATCATTAAATGCAAAACAGTTAATTTTCTTTTGAAAAGAAATGATTTTATATACCTATCTTAATGATTTAAATTTCACAATGTTAACTTTTCTTCCTAAATTGTATATATCTATTGAATCTATAAATTTTTGTAAAGAGAAAGTGAACGTAGGATTTCGTGGAATCATTCAACGCCCATATAAGCGTCAATTCCCAAAAACGCATAAAATCAAAAAAACAAAAAAAAAAAAAAAAACAAAAAAAAAACAAGCAACAGTGTACGTCACGCCCCAGCAGAGAACAATTAACTTATTTACCAGTAACACTCTGCATTATCGGGATTTAAATGCATAACACGTCAGCTTTGTAGATGTTAACAGGTATTGTGCAGGTAATCAATATGGAATGATGTCAAATAGATACGCTTTAATTCAGAAGTAACGGTTTTTCGTTTTGATAAATCAAAAATAAACACGTATAGATGTCCTAGTAAAATAGTCGTATTGAATCAAAATATAATTAACTATTCGATTAGATTTATTGTTTTCTTCACCCTACAACTATAGTCCTACAGGACAATTTTTTTGTTTTATAGATTTTTTAAATGGCTGAAGGTTTCTTATTTACATTTTTTCATTTAATTGGACAGTGTAAATCGGAGAAATTCCATAACGTTCCATAACGACCATCCAGATCATTGGTTTGTATGGGAAACTTTTTGATACTGTAATTACCAATAAATCGACCAAACAGCTTTACATCAGTTATACAGCTTCTTGGATTTTTTTTTCAAATTAATATTATACAAGATAAAAGTACGTTAAATTTGTATTATATACCGTAACCGCAGTTTTTGATTATAAAGTAATTTTTGTTGTAAATGTCCTCTGTAAATTATCAAAACCATTTGTAACGTCTATCTAGTCCCCAGACTCTAAAGATACATTTGACCCGAACTTCTGCCTTCGCTTTATACAAAGGGAAAAAAAATATCAGAATATCAGAATAATGACGTCTATATTACTCATGACAATTTTTCACAAAGTTTGAATTCTATTTTTGCATCTTTTTGAATCGGTGCGGTCAGTGTTTAACAAACTTTTTAATTCTTGTCTAGGTGAAACTAAATCCGTTTGGTACTGGTGACATTATTTTCACTGATAGAATTAATATGCATGTTTTAATTTCTTAAGTATTATAAATTCTCTAACTGTTGATTTTTTTTTCATATATCATGCATTGAACAAATTATTTCAAAATGGTTGTGTTTTTGTAGGTGTTCCAACATTAGTTTTATGTGGAGAGTGTTGTAGAGCCCATTATGACCTCCTTTCTTACAACGAAGAAAAGTGGTGTAGCAACTATTGTTGCTTTCAGCTAGGAAAATATGACTGTTGCAACAACTATCGATTACGAGCTCCTTCGATTTGCGATTTGGTTTCAAATATTTTGACAAGAATTTGTATTTGTATTTGTTTTTTTGTTTTTTTAGTTATGCATATTTAATGAATAAAGCCACGCATTATCCAGGCACGTTAAAATCTAACACGGTCCTACCCTCATTTACCTTCCCGATCGATTTAATCCGGGTGCTAACATTATTTTACGTGATATTTATTGAGTATGACGTGCCTAAAACTCTACCTTAGCTGCCTTCTGGTTCTAGGTAAGATGCTATGTTTGTTTGTATCTATTGCAATTTTTTCACACTGTAAAGAAATTTTATGGTGGACAGTTTCATCAAGCATTCATTCATCATCGAGACAATTTCCAGCAACTTGTCATACCTTATATACAATGTTTGGTTGAATTTAGTTAAAAGTATATTGATTAGATTACGTAACATTCATCATTAAATGCAAAACAGTTAATTTTCTTTTTTTTGAATTTAGTTAAAAGTATATTGATTAGATTACGTAACATTCATCATTAAATGCAAAACAGTTAATTTTCTTTTGAAAAAAAAATGATTCTATATACCTATCTTAATGATTTAAATTTCACAATGTTGACTTTTTTCCCTAAATTGTATATATCTATTTAATCGATAAATTTTTGTAAAGAGAAAGTGAACGTAGGATTTCGTGGAATCATTCAGCGCCCATATAAGCGTCAATTCCTAAAAACGCATAAAATCGAAAGAAAAAAAACCAAGCTACAGTGTACGTCACGCCCTAGCAGAGAACAATTAACAATGCATAACACGTCAGCTTTGTAGATGTTAACAGGTATTGTGCAGGTAATAAATATGGAATGATGTCAAATAGATACGCTTTAATGCAGAAGAAGAAACGGTTTTTAGTTTTGATAAATCAAAAATAAACACGTATAGATGTTCTAGTAAAATAGTCGTATTGAATCAAAATTTAATTAACTATTCGATTAGATTTTTTGTTTTCTTCACCCTACAACTATAGTCCTGCCGGACAAGTCATTACTGGTGATGTTAATTTAGTTAACAACGAAGACCTAACATCACTTAGTATGAAAAGACCAAAATTTAGGGAGCCTAGATCCCTCATATGACGTCGTAATTTTATATATATCATGAATTATGTTGAAGATTACGCCAACTGATGGGTAAAATCTGAAAAAGAAGACATTGACACCTTGTCAGAGTGGGTTAAAAGCATCACATGTAAATTAAAATCTCGTATTAAACGACTGAGAGGTCAAATGAATCTATCATCTATCCTTCTGTTTTCAATAAAGCAGAAGTGAGAAAAGAACTAGATAGATTGCAAGATCTGTATGTACTGATCCCTGCTGATTAGGCAAGTAACTACGTTGTCTTTGTTTGAAAGGCACATTTTAATATTTGCATTTCAAAGAAATAGCATGGTAATACTACTACCTGTAGGTGGAAAAAAATAAATAACTCGCTGGGGCCTTCAACTCAACATTCATGTATATCGACGACGTATTATCAATTAACAATTGTTATTTTAATTCTTACGTCGACTCGATATATCCCAGTTAACTTCAAATAAAAGATACCACAGAGTCTGTGTCATCTGTTTCATACTGATGGTAACCTAACAACAAAACTTTTTGATAAACGCGATGACTTCAAATTTTTTTTGGTCAAATTTCTTTACGTACGTAGCAATATCCCTTCATCACCTGCATGTAGTGTTTTTTTTTGTCTCTCAATTCGATACGCAAGGGCATGCTCTTTGTATGAACAGTTTATACGGCGAGGCAAGCTACTGACAAACAAGTTGATAAAACAGGACTATCAACAGTCTATTTGAAGTCATCTTTTCGTAACTTCTATGGTCGTTACAACGACCAAATCAGGAAATACAATTTTCAACTGGGTCGTACGCTGACTGACGTTTATCATACTAATTGTTAGACCATATTTATTCACCTAATTGATTACAGAATTTTCAGGGTGTTTTTTTCGATAGCGACAAAGAGCACACGGTGGGTGTGACCAGTCAGCAGAGGATGCTTATTCCTTCTAGGCACCTGATCCTGCCTCTGAGCTTTTTCAGTGGTCTGTGATTGCTCTGCTCTTGACTATTGATTGAATACCGAATTGTCCACGAATTTTACTCCGTTTTTCTCGAATATGATACATGTATATTCATCAAATAACGACATTTTTCCGATAATGACATTTTTACCAATATGACATTGGGCGCACGGCGGGTGTGACTGGTCAGCAGAGGATGCTTACTCCTCCTGGGCACCTGATCCTACCTCTATCTTTATGGAGGTCCGTGTTGCTCTGCTTTGAATTTGTATGTTGTTTTATAGATTTTTTAAATGGTTGAAAGTTTCTTATTGGCATTTTTTTCATTTAATTGGACAGTGTAAATCGGAGAAATTCCATAACGTTGTAAGATCATTGGTTTGAATGGGAAATTATTTGATACTGTAATTACCAATAAATCGACCAAGCAGCTTGAAAACAGTTAATGTTACACAGCTTTTTGGATTTTTTTTCCAAATTAATATTAAACAAGATAAAAATCCGTTAAGTTTGTATTATATACCGTAACCGCAGTTTTTGATTATAACGTAATTTTTGTTGTAAATGTACTCTGTAAATTGTCAAAACCATTTGTAACGTCTATCTAGTCCCCAGACTCTATAGATACAGTTGACCTGAACTTCTCCCTTCGCTTTATACAAAGGGAAAAAAAATATCAGAATATTAGAATAATGACGTCTATATTACTCAAGACAACTTTTCACAAAGTTTGAATTATATTTTTGCATCTTTTTGAGTCGGGGCGGTCAGTGTTTAACAAACTTTTTAATTCTTGTCTAGGTGAAACTAAATCCGTTTGGTACTTGTGCCATTATTTTCACTGATAGAATTAATATACATGTTTTCATTTTTGAAGTATTATAATTCTCTAACTGTTGATTTTTTTTTTCATATATCATGCATTGAACAAATTATTTCAAATTGTTTGTGTTTTTGTAGGTGTTCCAACATTAGTTTTATGTGGAGAGTGTTGTAGAGCCCATTTTAGCCTCCTTTCTTACAACAAAGAAAAGTGGTGTAGCAACTATTGTTGCTTTCAGCTAGGAAAATATGACTGTTGCGACAGCTTTCTATTACAAGCTCCTTCGATTCAGAGAAGAGACTTCTGTGCAGCTTTTTTTACTAGCAATGCGTAAGTAAATTCATAAAGTCATCGAGGGACAAAATGTTTAAATTCATTTTACTTGTGCTATGCTATTCTCCACGAATATGTTGATAAAACTTATAAAGTAAACATACGTTGAGTTAAAAAAATATCGTATTAGTTTTATATATCTAATGTTTAGCAACTTTAATATATCATTAATTTCGACGATTTTTTAAGTTGTGAACGAAAAATACCAAATAAGTATATGTACATGTTCTATTGGTATCTTTTTATTTTATAGTTGGGTGCCCGTGTTAATCAGCATTGGAGGACTGATCCTGTTCATTGGACTGTGTGTCTGTATCTGTAGACGGTGCTGTGGCAGCAGTCGGTCCACAGGCGGGGTGCTGCACGGAGCCAATCCAGGTGAGCGATACATAAATCAGGGCGTGTTTGCATGATTCACTAGAAATACGACAATTTTCATTGGTCGTAGTTTAAAAATGTTTTCATGGATTTATATGTAAAGTGCGAAATAAAATGATAGAAATAACCTACATGGATAATCCGTTTTAAAAAACAAAGCTTATTGGAAATGTCTTTTCAAAAATAGTTTTATATAATCAATTGAAATAGGTATGATGAAACCGCAGACACTTTAAAAGTATTCCTGGAAAGACACTAAACTTTAATTTGTCGGTGACAAAACTACATTTTCTTGCCTAACTTCAAATGTAGCAGAGTTCATTTTGCCACAGAATAGGATAATTATACAACATTACCCTGATACATATATCAAGCTTGCATGCTATCGTATTTACATGTCCCTTCAACCTTATTCTATTTTGAATTTAACTCTTTGAGAAAAAAATATCACAAGTCAATACGGGGTTTTTGAATTTTGGTAGGTGTCACAGTAGTAAATTCCAGCACCATGATGCAGCAAACCGGGTATCCAAGCAACTCTATGCAACAACAGCCCGGATATCCTATGCACCAGCACCCCAGTTATCCGGCCTAGATAGTAACTTCATTCTATATTTCAGAGTACTCAACCATGGATGACATTAGACAATTAAAACTTTGTATAACATGCAGTTATTCATTGAACTTTTGTTTAACTGATGATTATTTGTAATTGAGTTAATTTTTTAATTTGTTATTAATGTTGATCTTTTTATTCATCAAACTAATACTATTTAAACTGTTTATTTGTGGTCTAAATTAAAATATTAAATTTTTATCTACTAATCTTTTTATTCTGAAGAAAGTTATTGATTACGGTTAAAATGCAGAGCAGCGAGAATTAGAGAGCGGCCGTATGTAAAACACCAATTTATCCTAAGCCACTGTATGACGGAGAGATTTTTGTTTTATTTATCTTTAGTCTACCTTTAAATGAATGCAAGCAATAGCCAACTAAAATTGATTCAACAAAACAATTCAGTTGCTTATGAAATTTTAATATCCGAGATATGAAATAAAAATATTGTTATTGCATTATTTTTAACTACATTTATGTGAAATGTATTGTAAATATCGCATACCATACTTAAATATCATCTATTAAAAATGTAGATCCTATTGTTCTTTTCGATACAATTATGTGTATTTTTTCAATGAATCACTGTTGAGCATTATGTCAAGGATTTGTGACTTAGTACAGACATTTGTTACCGTAAGGAGCATATAAGTCTAAGAACATACTAGAGATACAAATAATAGTGATTTCTTTTAACAGGGAGAAAACGCACGTTTTGTCATTGTAAGTTTATGATCCAAATAGGGAACATAAACAATTTATATAACGGATAGAGGATTTCTTTCTTGCAAGCAAATCACCAACTCGTGTACTTACCGACTCGCCACAATTCTTGAGTTTTGGGTTTCTAAAATTGCTTTTAAAAGAAACAATAAACGATTTAATTAGAGATGAAGATAAACTACTGAACTTCCACATTAAATTAGTCATATCTTGGGAGATTCAACAAAAAACAATATATATGTCCAAACACACTACTTTATCTGGGGTTGCGTCAACTTTCTTTATTACGGAAGCCCATTTAGGACCTATCAAAAAATATTTTTGAATTTGATATAACGAATTTTTGAAATTGTCAAAACGAATTTAAATCGTTATAACGAATTTTTGAATCCGTTATAACGAAGTAAATTTGTTATAACAAATTTTAGGAATTCGTTATAACGAATTTAATCTGTTATAACAAATTCGCTGAATTTGTTATTTCAAATTTTGAAATCTGTTTTAAAAAATTAAATTTGAAATAACGAATTCTTGAATTCGTTATTTCAAAGTTTGAATTCGTAATTTCGCTTTTTTAAAATCGGTCATAACCTATTTCTTCCAATTTGTGGTAACAAATTTCATGTTTTGGGGAACAGATTAAACGGGATGGACTTCATTTGTTCCATATCTGCGTACGACGAAATGCGCCGATCAATTGATCAGCGTTAAACGGTGAAATGGTAAATGAAGTAAACTGGCGTAAAAAACAAAAGTGGAGGAACATATTGTCACAACTGTTGCTGTAACCATGGTAACAGATGTAACAGTTCCAAAAATTGTTTAGTCAATGCTATTTTTCAATGAGCATGCTGATTTATTAAATGGTACTTGCAGCCAAGCTAATGTCGAACTTATGTCATGGAATTTATTTATGGAATTCATGGAAATAAATGCAAAACCGCACCGAAATAGATGCAAAATTAATGGAGTCACGCCTCTTCAAAGCGCCTATTTTTAAAATTTGCTATTCTAATAACCTTTTTACCAATGGATACGATATCTTTAAACGCTTGCATGGGCATTATTCATATTTATTTTGGTCGGTGCGTGTTCAAATCCAATAAACTTGAAGGGCTTTACGATAGATTTGATATGCACGCTCCGACCGAAATTATCACCTAATAATATTCAAAGAATGATGCCTTTTTGCTTATATTTATATCAATTCCGATTTCTACACTTCAAACCAACAGTTTAAAACCACTGATTTTTTTTTCATGCATAGAACATGTTATTTATTATTGCAGCAAATACCGTTTCTCGGTCATGCTGTAGGACACGCCCATTTTGTGTCGCTCATTTTTTTAATTGGGCTATTGGTTTCAAAATCGATTTGTAATGTTATCACAGTAAAGGACACTTGCAAAATGATATTTTATATGGCAAAGCCAGGCATTATAACCAGGATGTGCGCATGCGTGAACCAACATTTCATCGGGATTGGTAAACGTTTGGGAGGAAATTCGATGGCTTCTGGGAGGAAATTCGAACTAAGGATAGGTGCTAATAAAAAAAAAACAAACAAACAAACAAACAAAAAAGCTCGACTTTTATATTATATAATCATTAAAAATAATAGGAATGTTATGTACTTTTGGTTTACACTTAAAAAAGATTTAAATATTTGCGAGGACAATAAAGGCAATGTTACAGGAAAACAATAGACACGTAGCTTCAAACGGGTGGGTAAGTGGGGGTGGCAGGGAGGGGCCTTTCCCCATGCAGTTGCCCCCCCCCCCCTTCCCATTATTTTCGGAGCATTGAAAGTGACTGGGAGGAAATAAACAGTGGAATTTAAATTTGAAGTAAACTTAGCATTTCTATAGCTAACCCAACGGTCTACGATTTTCGAATTTTTGCATGTCAAAAATTGTTTGGCGATTCTCCAACCCCATCCCCCTTTTTTCACTTTTTTACGATGCCACCTTTCTGAACAAAATATCACAGTTTCCTTACATATACCAGTAAGAGACAATTGGCTTTACATATAAACCAATATTACTGTATCTCATACAATATACCATTTACCAGGTTCTATAAACACCTACGCTTAGAATTAATTTTAAAAAATCCAAGGTTAGGAGGACAGGGATTATTGGGGAGGGGTATGGGTGGTCAAGACACCGACCCCATGTAGCTCTATCCATAACCCCTCACCAAGGTCTGTGTGCCCATCACCAGGGTCTGTATATACACATCATCAGGGTCAGAGTCGGTGTAGGTATCACCAGGGTCTGTATGCGCATAACCAGATTCAGTATACCCATCACCAGGACACCAGGGTCTCAATTCTTATCCCGAGGGTCAATGTTTCTTTGTGCCCATTACCAGGGTCCATTTACCCATAGCCAGAAATCCACATAACCATCACCAGGGTCTCAGTGCCCACTCCAGGGTCAGTGTACGTTTCACCAGGGTCTATATGCCTATCACTGGGGTCTGTTTACTAATATTTATTAATAGGGTCAGAGTGCACAACACTAGCGTCTGTATACCCATATCCAGAATCAGTATACCCATCACCAGAGTCATTTTACCTATAACCAAGGTTAGTGTACCCAATTACAAGTGTACATGTACACGCGTAACCAGAGTCAGTATACCCATCACCCTGGTCTCAAAACGTATCACAATATAGGTTTTAGACCCTGGTAATGGGCACATAGACCCTGGTAATATGTATACCGACCTTGGTGATATATCTACTGACTTGGTGATGGGCACACATACCCTGGTGATACGAACACTGACCCTGGTGATACGTACACTAACCCTGATGATATGTACACTGACTCAGGTTATTTGTATGCAGACCCAAGTGATGGGCACACATCGTAATATTGACCCAGGTTATGGGTATACAGACCCTGGTGATACAAATACTTATCCTGGTGATACGTCCACTATGCTATTAAAACATTTAAAAATCCTAATCCGTGGAGGTAGGGGGTTAGGTGAACACTTAACTTCATTTTTACAGTTTATTTCCTCCCTTTCATTTCAGTTTTTACCTGGTCCCAAAACATTGGTGGCGGTGAGGGGGGGGGGGGGGAGGCTCTTTGTTAATTCACCGTTTATATGTAAATTTAAGAAAAGTGTGCTGAAGGGGGTAGTCTCGTCCCCACTGCCCTTGCTCCACTCCACACACTCCTCCCCCATTCCGATGCTAAGTGCCTGTTGCTTTCCTGTAACATTGCTCTTTATTGTTCTCTCAGATACTAATATTTATTCAACATTTTGGTGTAAATCTAATGTACACACCAATTTTATCACTTTTAATGAACATTTATACTGTAAAAATAGAATTTTCCTATACTTTTTTAAATTGTGCAAATATCAGTTCAAAGTTCCTCTAAACATCTTTCAAATTTCCTCCCAAACGTTTACCGAAAATTTGGTACACGCATGCGCACATCCTGGTTATAATGCCTGGCTACGTCGTTTAAAATACTATATCTATATATTTTTAAGTGTCCTTTACTGTGATAACCTAGCCCAAAAATGTCATAAAATATGAGCGACACAAAATGGGCGTGTCCTACAGCATAACCGAAAAACAGTATTGGCTGCGCTACGTAATAATACATAGCATGTGATATGCATTAAAAAACAGAGGTTTTAGAATGTTGTTTTAAAGTGTAAAAATTGGGAATAATATAAATATCAGTATTAAAGTAATATGGAATCATTCTTTCAATGTTATGAGTTGATAATTTTGGTCAGAGCGTGGTAAAATTTATCATAAAGCCCTTCGAGCTTTATTTGTTTTGAACACGTCCCGGCCAAAATCACATGAGACTAGTAAAACTCAAAGAATGATTCCTTATTCTTAAATCAATTCCATTCCAGACCGGCATTTTTTTTAAAATATGGCGTAATCTCACTGTTTGGTGATGAAATGAAAAATGCAGATATTGTTGATAAATCAACATGCCCATTGATTGATAGCATTAATTAAACAAAGTTTTAGAAATATGCGCAGAAATCCGTCGAAACAAGTCTGTATATGTTGTATTTTTGGTGAAAATGCGTCGCTACATATATAGAAGTTCTTGAATATTTTGTTTCCATCTATGTAGGAATTCTAGCAAAGCCGATAAAGTAAGGAGTCTTTTGGAATTGTTAAATCTGTTACCATGGTTACAGCAACAGCTGTGACAATATGTTCCTCCACTTTTGTTTTTACGCCAGTTTACTTCATTTACCATTTCGCCGTTTAACGCTGATCAATTGATCGGCGCATTTCGTCGTACGCCGATATGGAACAAATGAAGTCCACCCGGCCTGTTTAATCTGTTCCCCAAAACATGAAATTTGTTACCACAAATTAGATGAAATAGGTTGTAACCGATTTTGAAAAACCGAAATTACGAATTCAAACTTTGAAATAACGAATTCAAGAAATCGTTATTTGAAATTTAATTTTTTAAAACAGATTTCAAAATTTGAAATAACAAATTCAGCGAATTTGTTATAACAGATTAAATTCGTTATAACGAATTCCTAAAATTTGTTATAACAAATTTACTTCGTTATAACGGATTCAAAAAATTGTTATAACGATTTAAACTCGTTTTAACAGATTCAAGAATTCGTTATATCAAATTCAAAAATATTTTTTGATAGATCCTAAATAGGTCCTAATTTTGGCGGCTGTAAATATTCTATACAAAGGGTAAATAATTGCTGTTAAAATATCCCATACCATACCCCATGAATTTCTGTGTAAATCCAGAGTCATGGTTTGTATGGTTGAAACACTTTACTCTCTGAGGCGGAGTTTGATGTATGTTTTTAATATAGATGGAAACATATTATGTATTACAACCTTTACTCATTCTTCATTACTTTGAAGAACTTAACTTAAATTACTGAAAAATACAGAGATTGACATTCTCATTTAAAACTTTATGTACTACATCTTGTATATGAATAATCCAAGAAAATATATTATTGATGCTTTGAAAAGGTCTGAGTGGTCAACACAATACCAGTCAGCTATACCTTAGGTTTTTAGATATGATAATAAAGTTATAGCCCACTATCTAATAATGAAAAGTTCCTTTTAATTTTGCATAAAAATATATTTTCCTCTAATTATGGTTGACAAAGTCTAAAATTTACCACGACCATTTTGTCACCCAATATTTTTTAAATACTTCAAACAATTTGATTTCAACTTGTTAATGTGTACCCATCAATTTACCTTTTTGATACTGTTAATTTCACAGATTGTGATTTGATTTTTTTTACCACCATACTGTGGTTTTCCATTACCATATCACCCCCCCCCCCCCCCACTAAAACTGACGACGGTTTATGTAACACTCTGAAAATATTGCTTTCTAGCGCGAAGATGTAGTTTAAAACCAGCTGCATTCAATAAAAAAAGTTGTACAGTGATTCAAAAGGCGATGTTGTTAATTTCTAGGTATTTTCTTTAATTTAAAGTATATAATAATATCATAATCATTACAGTTACTTGATTTTAAGAGCAACGAAATCCACGTTTCGTTACCAGATGCGGATCATCAGATTAGCGTCTCATTTCATCTAATGATTGGCAACTCGATTAGATTCGATCCTTTGGTTTACGTTACAGCTACATTATATATATATATATATATATATATATATATATATATATATATATATATATATATATATATATATATATATATATATGAAAAAATGACAATAACAAACCGTGAAGAACCATCTCAAAAATCAAAACACGAAATTCAAATTCAAAGCAGAGCAACACAAACCTCCAAACAAATAGAGGTAGGATCATGTGCCTAGGAGGAGTAAGCATCCTCTGCTGACCTGTCACACCCGCCGTGTGCTCTTTGTCATAATCGGGAAAAAAATCGGGGGGAAAAGTCTGTAGACAATTAGGTGTTTTATTAACAATTAGTTAAAAAACGTTAGTCAGCAATCGACCCGGTGGAAGATTTTAATTGCTGAAAAGGTCGTTGTATCGACCATAGAACTTTCAAAAAGATGATTTCAAGCGAGACTGTTGATTGTTCTGTTTTATCAACTTGTTTGTCAGTAGCTTGCTTCGTCTTAGAAACTGTTCATACGAAGAGCATGCGCTTACGTATTGAATCAACAGAGACAAAAACATATCAGAAAGTTTTGTTGTTAGGTAACCATCAATGTCCATGTACAGTAAATAATCCAAACATGAAACAGATGACGCAAACTCTGTGGTATCATTTATTTCAAGCTCACCTGGATATATCGAGTCGACGTTAGTATGGAAATAACAATTGTTAATTGATAATACGTCGTCGATATACATAAATGTTGAGTTGAAGGCCAGGATTTATTTTTTTCACGTAAATGTTTTTGAATAAATTATGCTTCATAAGAATACAGATATAGATCTGCTAATAATTTAGGAATCTGCTAAAAGCAATTTTAGAAACCCATAAGGCAAGAATCGTGTCGGGTCAGTTAACAAGTTTGTGTTTTGCTTGCGAGAAAGAAATCCTCCATCCGTTATTTAAGAAGTTTCCAAGTACTATTGGGAACGAAAACTTACAATGACAAAACATGAGCAGTCTCCCTGTTAAAAAAATCACTATGATTTTTATCGTTAGTATGTTCTTACAACAACGAGTGTCTGTACTAAATCCAAGTCCTAGATTTATTGCTCAACATTGTTTAAGTGTGTGATATCATTACCTCACTATTTAGTAAAAACTATATATAAATGTATCAATTAGAACAAAAGTTTTTTTTTTAAAAGAAATGATATTTAATTGTGTCATTAGATATTAACAATACATATCACATAGTTAAAAAGGTATGGTAAAGCCTTATTCTAGTTTATACCTTGAATATCAAAATTTCTTTAACAGCTGGATTGTTGTGTTGGATTAATTTTATTTGGCTAATTATTGCGTTTGTTTAAAAAAAAATAAAGATTAATAAAATAAAAAATATTGCCGTCATACTATGGCTTTGAATGAATTGGAGTATTACATATGGGCGCTCTCTAATTCTCACTGCTCTGCATTTTAACCACACTCAATAACTATGTCCAGATTAAAAAAAATAATACTAAAAACGAAAATATTTCTCTTTAATTTAATCCTCCATTTTATTTTTTAAAAAGTATAAATTTGATAAAAAAGGTTCATTCTGAGATTTTAAAACAAAACATAAAACAACATGACATTTGATCTTTAACTGTGCATAAGTTTTTAACAGCTTCACTATCTTCTTTCTTTGTTTTTCCTGAAGCTGACAATACGAGTTAACTAGAAAAACCTAGAGGGAAATAATTATTAGTTTGATAAAAGTTTTATGAATGAATGCATTTTATACAAAGTTTGCATTGTCTAGCGTCATTCATAGTTGACTACTCTGAAACATGGTATAATGAAACAACTACTGGGCCGGATAGCTCGGAGGCTGGTGCATAGGATATCCGGGCTGTTGTTGCATAGAGTTGCTGGGATACCCTGGTTGTTGCATCATGTGGTTTGGATACCCGGGTTGTTGCATCATGTTGCTGGAATTTACTACTGCGACACCTACCAAGATTAAAAAATCCTGTGATGATCTGATATTTTTCTTTAAAAAATCAATATAAATTACTTGATGGTGAAAGAAATACAAAATAAATTTAACATGCAAGCTTACATATGTATCAATTTCATTATCGTATGGGCAATTATACATGTACCTTCTATTGTGTAACAAATGAAATGTGTGTTACATTTAAAGTAAGGCAAAAAAAACATGAAAAATGTATAGTGAGGCAAGAAAATGATTTTTTTTAACACCGAAAAGGTAAACAGATTTGTGTCTTTCCCGGCATACCTACAAAGCGTTTCTTTAATTTATTATTGCTTGTTTGACATAAATTAAAAAATACCAGGAAGGACATTTCAATATGCTTTATTTTTCATAAGAGTAATCTTTGAAGTAACCTTCTGCGGTAATTTATATCTTTTTGCTTTATACTAAATGTAAAATATTAATACATTGCGAAAAATTACACTTAGTCTACCAATGAAAATTGTCGTTTTTATATTGACACGGGCAAACGCGACCTCGTTTATGTATCGCTCACCTGGATTGGCTCCGTGCATCACAACGCCTGTTGACCGACTGCTGCCACAACAGGCCTTACAGATACAGACACACAGTCCAATGAACAGGATCAGTCCTCCTATGCTGATTAACACAGGCACCCAACTATGAAATAGCATTGAAACATGTATGAATTTTGATTTGGTATATCTTTGTTCACATCTTACAAAGTTGAAAATACTGAAATATTTAAGTTACTTACAGTAGATGTAGTAAACTTATATTACATCTTATTTTAACTTAGCAATATGTTTAATTTACTCTATTAGTTTTATTATTATATTTGTGGAGAATTGCATAGCCAAAGTTATATGCGTTTAAACATTGTGTCTCTCTATGGATCTGAATATCGGGTATAGCAGATCATCCCACCAGTTTCCTAGTTTCAAGACTTACACATTGCTAGTAAAAAAAGCTGCACAGAAGTCCTTTCTTTCAATCGATGGGGCTTGTAACAGAAAGTTATCGCAACAGTCATATTTTCCAAGCTGAAAGCAGCAATAGTTGCTACACCACTTTTCTTCGTTGTAAGAAAAGAGAATGTCATAATGGGCTCTACAACACTCTCCACAAAAAACGAATATTGGGGCACCTACAAACACATAAACAAAAGCAAATGATGAATGATTAAAAAATGCATACTATATAAAATATTAACAGATAAAGAATTCAAAATATTCCAGACACGTGTTCATGTATTATTCCATGAATTGTAAATTATACAAATAAATTTGATTTCATATACGCAGATTTCAATCAAACTAAGGAACATCGTGCCACGTCCCGTGCAAAGGGTTCTGATCCGACCCGCTTCTAGCAATGTAGGGCGTAGCGGATCAGAAACTTTTAACATGGGAAGATGACTTAATATAAAACATCTTTGATAATACTTTTTTTTCAGCAGTTAATTGAAAAAAATCATGAATGAATGTTATGATTTCAATTTAATCGGTTTCCCTTTATAAGTTAATTTAATAAGAAATCGGCAACATTGCAAAATGTAGCTTCAGGTTCCATTTCTCACGATGAAGAAATATTCAAAATAAAAATTCAAAATGAGCATAATACGACATGGCAAAAAAGTTTTCAATTCTAAAATGAACGCACCCCCCCCCCCCCCCCCACAAAAAACCAAAAAAAAAAACACCAAAAAAAACAATAAGTGGCTCAACAATAAAGAAATGCTAGATAGTTTTTACATCCAGTTGTTTGCAATTTTACAGAAACAGTTATTTTGCTTATGTGATGATAAGATACAGTCAATTCATGTATATCTTTTATGAGATTTCAATGCAGTGATGTAAGGTTTGTATGCTGTGCTATAAGAAGTAGACACGAAAGGCTAATTGATATAGTATGCTCTGCTATGCTATGACATTAAAAAAAAACGCCTCCATACACAGAAGAGTTCCACATATTTGAAAATAAAATGATAAAAAGCCACATTTAACCTCTAATCTGCAATGCGAGCATTTATTCTTCCCAATAAAAAAACATTTAAAACCGAGTTACAATTATGTTGTATGCTATGCTATGGTATGATATGACGAATGAGATTGTATGCTATGGTATGAGATTTCAGTGCTATGGTATGGTGTATGTTGTAAACGATATGCTTTAACTGAATGTATGTGGAAGCGAGATACAGCTGTATACATGTATTGCTACGTAAGTAAGGAAAGTGAACTATAGAAAAATTGGAGTCATCGCGTTTATCATAAAGTTTTGTTGTTACGTTACCATCAATGTCCATTTCCAGTAAAATATCCAAATATAAAACAGATGTCGCAGATTCTGTGGTATCTTTTATTTAAAGTTCACTTGGAAATATCAAGTCGACGGAAGTATTAATGTTACAATTGTTATTTGATAATACGTCGTCAAAAAACTTAGATGTTGAGTAAAATGCCACAGCGAGTATTTTATTTTTCTAATTTTTTTTTATAAATTCTGCTTTATTTGAACACAAAATAGGCCTGCTAACAAATGAATGAATTAAAAAACACAAAATTCTATTATAATAACTGCTTACTTACAAAAACCAAAACGTTCAACAATGAGTAAATAAATACTTGCATAGATTGCTTAATACGGTGCACTACAATGTTGAAATATTAAGTGACCTGATAAATTAAACGCACGGAAAACATTTTTTTTGGTAGATACCGAGTTTTACATGCATTAATCCCCCCCCCCCCCCCCCTTTCCATAATGCTGGATCAGCTTCTAAAATATATAACCTTTGATAATTTTTTTCATAAAAACATGGGAGATTCATTTTGTAAAATTGAAAATGAAGAACGCAGATACATGCATATAGAATACCACTTTGCTTTAACTCGATTTTTAGTCAGTCTCAACTCAAAAAGTTGCAAAAATGGGAATATGACATTCTATTTTATAATTACCTGGACATGTTTAATTCTATTAAGTTGACGTGCTATAATTTGAACCCGGCTTTTGAGAGCTGCACAGGTTAATCATTCGCAACTTCTCGAACCTTTTTGACAGAGCTTGAAAAAACACCTTGAATGTATATATACAAAATGGAGCAATGTGTACACCAGAGGAGTGTTCACCATAGAGAGAGCACTAGCGAGCACTCGCCAAAATTTGAGTAGTGGGTATAGGGGATTTTGGCGAGCGCTGACGAGCACTTTCTCTGCTGATCATGCCTCAGGTCACGTGTTCCTCACATCCTCACGTCAGTGTTGCTTGATGACGCGACCTTTACGTATAGAATTCAAAATGGGGTCCCTTTCCATCAATTTCAGCATTGGCTAGACAGTCTTATATGTCACTTATATGGTACATTTTAGAGTATATCATTGACTTTAATGAAGTCTCGCCCATAGTTCAACAGATTGTAAATGCGTCTTATTTATATATATCAACTATAATAAAAAGGGGAGGTTGTCATGGGCGCCTCTGTAATAAAATCGAGGGTTTTTTTTCCGAGCTCTACCGAAAGGGCCCTATAAGGTGCGATTGCAGGTAAATTTGCTGGGGCGAGACGTTGTGCGTTTAAATGTTTTTAATGCATTTTCTGAAATCGACGCATACATTAACGAGTTCAAACCTGTACACAAGGATTCCACGAAATCGTACTTTTACTTTCTATCTCTAAAAAAGTGTTAACTGTTGAATAAAAGCGAAAAAAAATAAGCAACCATTTATCATTTAATAAACTATGCATGTACATCTTTATCAATCAAGAAACTATAAAAAAGAAATATCTTACTACGTATTTGCATATAGTTAAGAAATTTTGACAAAATTACAAATAAGTTACAAAAAATAGTCAATAACAATACTGCAAAAAAAACCGAATTATTCTATGAAAGTGCAAAAAAATAATGCACATCTAGAGAAATTTAATCGCTAAAATTATTATTCGTCATCAGGGTAACATACTATCATAGATCAATTGGTTCAGGTATCTCTATACAAGTACAGTTTCCCTAAAAAGAAACTTTCTTGAAAAATCCCCACAAAAAATGAGAAACAAATACTATTTTCACCTTTTTGATACATACAATCTAATAAATTCTGTTGCCTATGACCAAAAATTGATTTACTAAAATGATGACTCAACACTTAGTTACCTGCAAACAATGCAACATATTACTCCAGACATAATGTATATATTATTTAATCCAAAACCTCTTGATAACACACAAGGATAACGTTTACAATAAAATATGATAATTTGATGAGAAAACAAAATTTTGATATCTTACCTAGAATCACAAGACAGCTTAGGTAGAGTTTTAGGCACGCCATACTGCATAACCGATCACATCAGATGTAAGTCAATAATGGACCGGATTTTAATGACCCGAATGGAGAGGGGGAGAAGGTCGTATTTGATTTCAATGTACCTGATGTACACCCGGCATTTTATCTATAAATATGGAATAGAAATAAAAAATAAATTGATTTCCATAAAATGATTTATACTCGCAAGACAAATAAAAATTGTCGAATCTATTTGAACACTTCCGTAATATTACCCTTGAAACGGTTACGTCGTGTTCATGCAAGCATTAAAGCAATGTGAAATGTAAAATAATTAGTTTCATCATAAACATTTGCATTGCCGACAAATAAGTTTTCTTCCGTATCATACAATACCTAATATTTATTGACTATTCATAAGATAGCAAGTTTTTGTCCCCCGAGACAACAACTATTTTCCCTGGCTTCACCTTTTAAAATAGTGCATGCATCGTCCTCGGGTGATAGCAAGAACGACTGACTTCTCTCACTAATAGCCTGTCTCTTGCCCGCTTCCATAAACACTGGCAAATGTTCTCATTCATTCTCTGGGTCGGGGTGTGGTCCAGAGATATTGTTCGGTCAACAGAAGAATAGAACACCTTCAGTGTGTTTTGCCCTAGTTTGCCTCGATTGAATATAGTGTATCCTTTACTAGATAAAAGGGATTGTGTTACGGCAAACACAGACATTTGACAGACAACTCTCAGAGCTTTTAACCTCAAATATATTACTGATTTATTTCTTTCATTTACGATAAGGATTTAATGCTTGAAATCCATATTATATTTAATTTTTGATTTGTTTTCTAAATTACACTAGAAATATGAAGCTTAAATTATCAGAATGTTCAATGATTGAATTACATGTAGATTTAAAGGTCAATGCGTGTCCTGTCTGGCAGTCTACATTCCTAGGAAACTGTTTTAACAAAAACACAAGAATAGAAAAAAAGAATTTGAAACAGTTTTGTAATTAAATAATGATTCTTGAGAGATGAAATACAAAATGTTTGATATAAGAAAACGAGTGATTCCTCTTTGAATACAATGCTACATTTATATTGAAGATCATATGTACTCAATGCACATCATTAACATTACTATTAGGAATAATCAAATTGTCTTACTTATGTGAATAAGTACAGGGCATCATATAATATATGAAGCAGTAGTTACATTAGTTCATATGAAAGTAATTAATGAAAAGCCCTTTCTCTTTCTGTATCAAAGGGGTTTCCTCATGGTCAAAATTAGACAAATTCCTTAAAGGGACATGGCCACGAGTTTGGTCAATTTTTTTCCGATTTTGATATTCACAATGGTTCAAAAAGTAATTTTTGATAGGCAACCGAAATTTGAGTATCATTTGTTGAGTTATAAACGAGTTACACAGCTTGAAATTCTTCGCTATTGAAACAAAGCGTTTGTTTACATTTAGAACGGTGAAGTAAAAATTTCAGTTTTAGACCTTCTAATTACAGAGAGATGGGACGAACTGCATTAAGACCTGATGATACAGTGCATGGACCATGTACCAGTGGAACAATTGGTACACTAGAATATGACAATGCTCCTTGCTTTGTCAGTGATTTTTGGCCTCCCTCTGTCTCTTCTTGGGTAGACAGATGTTACACATGACCCTCACCTCATGTTGTCAATGACATTGTCTGAAATGGATGTCACTTTGTAGCAATAGGACACAATTTAGGAAGCCTTGAAGACAACGAATTGAAATTTCTTTCTCTCAGGCAAATTACAAATTGTGTACTTAATGAATCACACACAATTCATAAATTAATGTTTGTTAAAATTATTCTTAAAGGAAATATTTAACAAAGGATTAAGAGATGAAGATAAACTACTGTGTTCCTACCACATGAAAACAGCTGCTTTGTGGGCCATTGAACAGAGCACACTACCCCACTGGTGTCCACAAAATCTACTGGCCGGTTTCTTGGTCTTCTTCAAGCTTCTACTTAAATAGATGTATGAGGGGATCTGTCCAATTTTTTTTATTCCAGAAAACAACATGTTTCTGAGCAAAATCCATGGCCAGGCACAAACAAGTTTATTCAGACGACTATATGAATTATATTAAAGGGTATAGCTTTGCTGCTATGCAGTCCCTCCATTAGGTCCTCTATCATTGATATCCTCTGTAATCCCAGACTCATTTTTCAGTATGATGTGTATAATTTAATGAAGAAAAACATGTTAAAATCGAACTTGAGCAAACCTGCGCTCTATACTTCCGAACGTAAATTAAAAACAAATGAAAATATTTTAATAATAGTTGTGGAATTTATGCCCATGTATGCTGACAAGACTTAATTGGGATACACCAAGTTATAATTGACCACATAAATTTGATTCTAGTCTTGAGTAATAAATGAGTTATTTCTAAAGTTGAAATGTAAGTGTATCTTGTAAGAGTGAAAAGAAACAAGACTGATAGTCAGTTTCAGAATTAATACTGAACAATGCATTTATATATTTTAGAGTTTAAAATGGTTGTTTAAAACATGTGCAGAGAACAGTGTCGTTTAACGTTTTGGGAATATTTTTTTGCTATAATATCATTCTTAGAAATATTTGTAAACATGTTAGTAAGTTTCAGGATTTGTGGAATTAAATGATATTATGATGAGGACTTTACATTGTACTTGTTTCACTTTCGAAACTAATGATTCAATTTCAGAAAACGCGTTTAAATACTGAATATTACTGATAACAAATTATCGCTATACCTTTATCACTACCTTGGAGCCAATAGTATGCACGTCAATTGAACTGATGTACCTAGGTAATACATGTGAATCAAAATCAAAATTAAGTCGGAAAAAATCTGAATGAGACTAGAAACAAAGTCAAGTCACCAACAAATTAAATTCTCAGCTGAAGACGTCTGGGGAGGATTTAAGTGTCAATCTACTGTTTAAATAGGATACTTTCCTATGCACTCTTATTTATAATAGGAGGTTATTTGTGTTTAAAATTTCAGTTAGGGTGAAAGATTAATCATCTTTTATTAATGGATCCACAAATTAAGTGTTGAAATTGTCTCACAATGTGGAAAATTCTAATTTTCTTTGGTTTTTTTAAAAGACAGACAACACATTCTTAACGTTAAGTTTAAGGTAATGTTTGCAGCTTGCATTTTTAGGAACTGTGCCAAAGTTAAATACCAAGAAAATTATATAGGTCGAGAAAAGACATAAAGTTATGTTTTCAACGATAATGTCCTACTAACAAACCTACTACAATATTGAAATGAATTTTTTTACTACTGAAGACTTTAAAAAGAGATGGTCATCATGGAGTTGTCTTTTTCCCGAATAAAGATTTAATTTTTCACTATAATAATATAGCTGATAATTAGGGTTTTCCGTTTTCAACGGAAAACCCTTCTGTTATTCTACGGTTTCTTTTTCTTTATTAGGGTCTTCCGTTTTCAACGGAAGACCCTCTTGTTATTCTATTGTTTTTTTTAGGGTCTTCCGTTTTCAACGGAAGACCCTCTTGTTATTCTTCGGTTTCTTTCTATTATTATTAGGGTCTTCCGTTTCCAACGGAAGACCCTCTTGTTATTCTATTGTTTCTTTTTATTATTATTATTATTCTTTTTCTTTTCTTCTGACTCCTTTTTTGCTTCATAACTCAAAAGGTTTTAAACCGATTTTGATGAAATTTTCAGAGATTTTTGCAAGTTGGCGTCCCTCAGAAATGTTAAAGTTTTAAAGAGAACGTCACCTCGGTTTTGACGTGATGTCATTTTTAAAAATTTCAAAAAGTCATTTTGTCCCGGACTTTTCTCAAAAACGCTTTAAGATAGAGGCTTGAAATTTTCAATGGTTATGATTTGGTCGATTTACCTCTGTAATAAGGCTCGAAATGAAAATCTTTCACTTCCGGTCGAAACCGGAAGTTAAACAAATTTTTCGAAAAAATGAATTTTCTGATCAAATCAAAAATGAATATGTGTTTTGTAGAGCTTATTAAGCTGAATCTAACACTGAAAGCCGTTTTAAAATCGGACGATGCATTACAGAGATATCGGGGTTTAAAAATTGATTTTTCCGGAAATTTTGATTCCGCGTCCTTGGTTTAAAAAATAGCATAATGTTAATCGTAAAGTTAACTCGTACCAAAAAAAATTGTTAAGTTGTACTTAATCACATTCGGATTTTTTTTGTTAAGTCGTTCTTAAAATCAAAAAGGTTTTTGTTAATTCGTACTTAAAATCATTCGGATTTTGTTAAGTCGTACCAGGAATAATTCGATTTTTTTCATGTTTTTCTTTTTATTACTCTTGTTATTGGTTTAAGAGCTCTGCTTTACAGGAACTTCCAGCTTTACTTCTGACATTAACGGAAGACCCACTCGTTGCTTTGCAACGAGCTTTGCTCTAGTTATTATTCTTTTTATTTTTTTTTCTGACTCCTTTTCGGCTTTAAACTCAAAAAGTTTACAACCGATTTTTATAAAACTTTCAGAGGTTATGTGCAATTATAATACCTCAAAGTTAATGAAGTTTTGTTGAAAACGTCACTTCCGTTTTAACGTTACGTCATTTTTAAAAATTTCAAAAAGTCATTTTGTCCGCGGCGTTTCTCAAAAACGCTTTAAGATAGAGGCTTGAAATTTTCAATGCTTATGATTTGGTCGATTTACCTCTGTAATAAAGCTCGAAATGAAAATCTGTCACTTCCGGTCAAAACCGGGAGTGAAATAAATTTTTCGAAAAAATGAATTTTCTGATCAAATCAAAAATGAATATGTGTTTTATAAAACTTATCAAGCTGAATCTAACACTGAAATCCGTTTTAAAATCGAACAATGCATTAAAGAGATATCGGGGTTTAAAAATCGATTTTTCCGGAAATTTTGTTTCCGCGTCCTTGGTTTAAAAAAAAGCGTAATGTTCAAAGTAAAGTTAACTCGTACAAAAAATAATTGTTAAGTCGTACTTGAACACATTCGGATTTTTTTTTTGTTAAGTCGTTCTTGAAATCAGGAAGGTTTTTGTTAAGTCGTACTTAAAATCATTCGTATTTTGTTAAGTCGTACCAGGAATAACTCGATTTTTTCATCTTTTTATTTTAGTTACTCTTGTTATTGGTTCAAGAGCTCTGCTTCTTACAGGAACTTCTAGCTTTACTTCCGACATTAACGGAAGACCCACTCGTTGCTTTGCAACGAGCTTTGCTCTAGTTATTATTCTTTTTATTTTTTTTTCTGACTCCTTTTCGGCTTTATAACTCAAAAAGTTTACAACCGATTTTGATGAAATTTTCAGAGGTTGTGTGCAACTATAATACCTCAAAGTTTGTGAAGTTTCTTTGAAAACATCACTTCTGTTTTTACGTTACGTCATTTTTAAAATTTTCAAAAAGTCATTTTGTCCGCGGCGTTTCTCAAAAATGCTTTAAGATAGAGGCTTGAAATTTTCAATGGTTATGATTTAATCGATTTACCTCTGTAATAAGGCTGGAAATGAAAATCTGTCACTTCCGGTCGAAACCGGAAGGGAATCAAATTTTTCGAAAAAATAAATTTTCTGATCAAATCAAAAATGAATATGTGTTTTATAGAGCTTATTAAGCTGAATCTAACACTGAAATTCGTTTTAAAATCGGACAATGCATTACAGAGATATACGAGTTCAAAAAATGATTTTTCCGGAAATTTTGATTCCGCGTTTTTGGTTAAGAAATTAGTATCAAGTTCTTGGTTAAATTAACTTGTACCTAAAAATTAATTGTTAAGTCGTACTGTAACACATTCGGATTTTTTTTTGTTAAGTCGTTCTTGAAATCGGAAAGGTTTTTGTTAAGTCGTACGTAAAATTATTCGGTTTTTGTTAAGTCGTACCAGGAATAATTCGATTTTTTCATGTTTTTATTTAAGGTACTCTTGTTATTGGTTTAAGAGCTCTGCTTCTTACAGGAACTTCCAGCTTTACTTCCGACATTAACGGAAGACCCACTCGTTGCTTTGCAACGAGCTTTGCTCTAGTTTATTATTATTATTCTTCTTGTTTTTCCTTCTGACTTCTTTTTTGCTTTATATCTCAAAAACTATTCAACCGATTTGCAAGAAATTTTCAGGGATTATGTTAAATAGTTGTCCCTTGACGACTTTAAACTTTCAGTCATTAAGTCACTTCCGTTTTCTAGTTACGTCATTTTTAAAAATTTCAAAAAGTGATTTTGTCCAGGACTTTTCTCGTAAACGGTTGTTTATAAAGAATTGAAATTCTCTGTGATTGTAAATCTGCGGATTTACTTATGGCAAATTTACAAAAAATATTATTTTGTCACTTCCGGTCGAAACCGGAAGTGATTCTAATTTTTCGGAATTTTCATTTTTTTAAGCGAATAATAAAATTATATGCATGTTGTAGAGTTTGTAAAGCTAAATGCAAAACTGAAATTCGTTTTCAAATCGGATGATGCATTTCAGAGATATCGGGGTTTAAAAATTGATCTTTCCGGAAATTTAGATTCCGTGTTGTTGGTTTTAAAAATAGTGCAAATTTCAAACTGAAAGTAATTTCTACTGAAAACAATTCGTACTTATAATTAAACTATATATAAAACACAAAATTATAGGCATTTTGTAGAGTTTGCAAAGCTTAATACAAAACTGAAATTCGTTTTCAAATTGGATGATGCATTGCAGAGATATCGGGGTTTAAATATTGATTTTTCCGGAAATTTTGATTCCGTGTTCTTGGTTTAAAAAATAGTGTAAAATTCACACTGAAAGTAACTCTTGCTGAAAACAATTCGTGCAGGTCATAAAACCGGACTCTGTTTTTTAATAGTTATTTAAAGTGTTTATCGATACAATTTCGTTATTTCGATCGATAATTACGTTGTAAGTTTTTATTAGTCTTATTAGTTTTAATCGAAATAATTATTGTACGATTCCCCATTTCAACTCGCCATGTTTTGACTGCGAACAAACAGCTGATAGCGGTGTGTCCACATTTTTAAAAGAAGCAAGGCCTGCAATACGTCGATAGTGGAAATTTCAGCTCAACTAACGTATGACATATTATAAAGGTATGTTTCAATACAGGATATGTCGTATTGACTTTTTCTTTTCAGAGTATTTGCACTTTTCAATCTAATCCAAGATTCCTCTGACTCTAACCTCCGCTTTTGAATTTATTTATTGCGCAGAAAAACGTGCGCTAGTTTTGGACTGATTTACCTTATTTATACGCAAATTCTGTGAAAACAATTAGTACCATTAAATTCTTCATGCAATTTACTACTGATATCGCCTCTTAATTTGCCTCAGACTTTCTCCGAAACACGCTACCGACTTTGGAAAATCAAGTATGTTGAATTTACATCGAGATCGAGAGTCGCCATTTTTACATGTAAACAAAGTGGACCACATGAATTTACGGGACTGGTGATGGTGTTTAAAAGACTATCCGAGGCAAGTGAAGATAGAATATCAGTAGTAAATTGCATGAAGAATTTAAAATTAAAAGCGGTGGGAGTCCTAAGGTACACAAGAATAGAATGTTGTAATTAGAGTGCATGTTTGCATGATGATAAATTTACCCTAAATATTTAAATATAGCAGATCTTTACCATATCGCCTTCACTTAATTTATAAATTAAAAAAACTCAGGCTTGTGTTTAATTAAATAAATATATTTGACAAAGTAAATATTCAATCTAATTAAAATTAGACCTTTTGTCTCGCTCTCTGTTATATATGGTTATTGCTTGTGTAACAGGCATGTAAAACAGAGTGCGAGATGAAAAGTCTCAAATTTCATATTATATCAAGCTCAGAATTTAGAACAATGTTCCATGATATCTATTAAACAGTCTTCTCAAGATATAAGTATTTCACAGAATCATTGTAATTTGAGAGATTAGATTATCTTTTATACATATTGATTCATTTTAGGTAAGCTTTACATGCATATCACATCTACATAGTATGTAAATAATTTTTACTGCATGTGCCTCAGATCTCTCTCTCTCTCTCTCTCTCTCTCTCTCTCTCTCTCTCTCTCTTTTAATCTTGGCAAAGACTCATGAAACTGTCAGAGGGCAACTTAATTTTGTGACAAAAATATCTCGATCTTGTAAAAGAAATCCAAAGTGCATTGAATTTTAAAATGAGCATGTATTATTAATCCCTCATTTTTATGCGCATTATACATAGTATTGCTTTTAAAACATGTAATTCGTAAGAAAAAAAAAACCCTCGTTAAATTTATTCGCAATAAACCCCAGTAGAATTGACAAAACATGGTATACACGTAGCAGAAGCTTATACTTTGACACTGTTTGGATTGGTAATATTCCTTTGTAGTTTATGAATTGAAATATTGCTGTCGCACTTCAAGTAAAACAAAATCTCTCGCTCACTCCTGCTCTCGCTCTCTCTCAATCTGATATGTCTATACCCAAGAAATTATTTTAATGTTATGATATTATGACTTGATATGCACATTTTTGTTTTTGTACTGGCTAAATGTTAATGTCATATATTTGGATATGTCATACTTATAACACTGCATGGTCAGTGTATTTTTTCCAAAAATATTATGTATATGTTAATGTAAACACAGCTATTACAAGTACATGTATGCTAACACAGCTAATTTATTTTTTTTATTTCAGCTTAAAGCAGACTCTTGTTACCACATGGCTTTTACCTGTTGATTCTTGTGGTTTCAGCTCTTGAGGTTAACCTGTCACCTCTACCCACATGCATATTCCTTGCGTTCCAAAGACTATCTACCGGTAATTCAAATTAAATCGGATAATGCATGAACAATAATGGAACTTTAAGAAAGCATCATGCCCTATTGTGGTTTGTTCATGTTTGATAAGAAATTATGAAAAACAAAATTAAGGCTGTTTAAAGAAATATAATTGTTGTGAAAATTTGTTTTTCAATAAAAGTATGCAATTATGTTTCCTTCATTTTTTATTTTATAAAGATATTTAGATGTGTTTACATAGTTGAAAAATCACCCAACTCTTTCCAATTTTCTCCATAAGATTACATGTAGGATATGTAAATGTACATTTGACTTTTGAATAACACCAGCAATGATAATTACTTTTTAAATGAGCAAGAAACAATCTATTTTCACCCTTTTAAGGTATATATGCATAAAAAAGTAGAAAAAAACATGTCAAATTTGAACATTTTTAATGGAATTCTCCTCCGCCTCCAGCTACCCGGGTGTGTTTGAATTTAATTTTATTTAAGGCAGATGTTGAACTTGTTGATCTTACTGTTTTATCATGGTTAAAAAGAGACAAGAAACCAGAATAGATTAGATATTTAAAAAATATGATTGTTAGCTTACTTTTTTTCATGGAAAAAAGAAATCACATGCAGGAATACTTGTCTATTTAATTATTAAAATGCTACAAATCATTCAAGAAACATAAAAAGATCAAATTTTAGTATCATTGATGATTGTTTTCAAACATGTGTGAGAAATGACTCATAGAAATTGCCACAAGTTTCAGAAAATTAGGTAAAAGATTTCAAACCATGACTTTTTATGAAAATCAAAAGATAGGGGGTGGGTATACATGTAAGGGCATTTCTAAGTTATGTGATGCTTTTATCAAGATAATATCATGTAGATGTATGTTGTATTGAATAAGGTTTCTTATTAAAGGTGGTTGAACAACAATTGACCTCTAAAAGGTCAGGTAAAGATGTTTTACTATGGAGAACCCTGTAAAACTGTGTTGAGCAAAAGAAATTGGAAATGGTGGGTTCACTTAAATGGCCATATGTTTATTAAACCTCAATGGAATTGTCAATATGTGGTATACTTTTTTCTCAGAATTGCATTAGCTTTCTTATTCTAAGACAAAGACATCTGTTCATAAAATGCACTAAGTTAGGTAGCAAGGGACGATTCGGATAAAGTACCCGTTAATATTTTTGTAAAATTAAGGTACATCACTACACCTAGACTTATACTTTTTAAGACACTACTTCACAAGATGGCGATTTAAATATTTTGTTGAACTCTTAATATCGTTCGATTGGGTTGTACATACCGTAATAGCTTAATGGTTAAAGTATTGGGTTTCCAAAGCGTTTGAGTTTTAGTCCGCCTGGAGCTTTTGTTACTGTTTATTGAATTAAATTTTTGAAAATGTAATTGTTCATCCAAATTTGCACATTGTTTGCCTATTTGACTTAAACACTTCTTATCAATTATGATATCTATCATAATCAAGTAATTTTCTGCTGATTTGAGAAAATATTTCAAGGTGTTTTGAGCCACCTTAAGAGATGCTGCACTTGAAGGCTTATGAGTGTTGCTAAGATTCATAAAATGAATTTTAATGATCATCATTAGAGGGATCTCCCTTGTTGGAATTGGTATGCAATAGGGGCTGTAAGCTCGCAAACGAGAGCGCGCGAGATTTAAATACTTCCGGTGACAAACAAACATGGTGATCTGCTTTGCGTTCGCATGCAATCATAGAAGTGGCGCAAATAGTTGCAAGTTCTATCGTTTTCCGACTGACACAAAGAAAAGGACGTTATGGGGAAAGATATGCAGGTCAGTATTAATGCATCTAAATGTATTCAGCATGTTTTGAATGAAATATATAAGCGATCTTGACCGGATTTCAGGACATGACATCTAATCATACAACTTATTTCATTGATAAGCAAGGCGATACCTGAGAACGAATAGTGAGACTTTATTTTTAATGCGTTATACATCAATCTATAGATTTGCGTTAGTCTGTTGATATATTCACGAACCACATGTACATCTTATGTGGACCATTACGTACCAATCTGATTAAAATCAAACCTTCCAATACGACCATCAAAATAAAGGAGCTAGTAGGTTTGATTTTAAACAGACTGGACCATTACAAGTGCATGTGTCATCACCTGCGAAGTTCAATAAGCATAGTGATACTGTCGATGAAAAATTAAAATTAATTTAGTAAATTATAATACTGCTATATTTTTATGCCTAATATAGTACCAATAGTACAAGTAGAATTGTTAATACATGTACTCGTAACAGTCTAAGTAGTCATTATTCAGCTGTTATAAAGAGAATTCATGTTGTAAATTGCGGAGCCCATAGTCTATTATCATGATTAAAATCAATTAAACACTTGTTGAAATATACTGATACACATCATGATGTACATAGTCTACTAGTAATACTGATGTACATATAAATTTTGTCCGTCAAATTCAATACATGTATATTGAATTGCACCTCTATTTCGTGTATACAATGAGAGATAACAGTTGCGGTATATGCTGTTGCTTTGAAACTATACAGACAACTGACTTTTCTTTATTTAGAAGAGCTGATCGACAACCAGAAAATCAAAATGACAGGATTTGTTCCTGCCATTTCAAAGAGGGGAAAAAGGAAGGAGATCCTGTCTACTTTGCATGGAACGACAAAAAGTACATGGATTTTCCTGATCCAGAAAAATCAGATAGGTGAGAGAAATTTTTTCATGGAAGTATTTACTAAATTTGGCTAATTCTAATATTTCCTATAATTAATTTGTCAAATATTGAATGCTAGATGTGGTTGATATTACAAAATAAACATTATGTACAAAGTTTATGCTATTTAGATACAATTGATTAATATTTATATATTAATATATTAATTAAAAATGCTTCCAGGAAAAGGAGGAAGACGTGCCAGTCCCAGTCCTGTGAAGCTAAAACAATAACCCAGCGTCCATCCTGTGAGAAAGAGCAGATACAAGATGCTGTTGATTGTGAAGATGTAGAACATGTAACTTCCTCAATCATTTTGCAAATATTTTTAATCATCTTTTTTAAAATGGTGTTTTATATAAAAAATAAGTAGATACAATATCCATACATATAGTGAAATGAAAATATATTTATCTTAAGGTTGATGTAGATCACAGCTACCCAATATCTTGCTCAAGAAACTGTTCAATAGAAATGCAACAACTCTCTTCAGAGATTAAAAAGTTGGAAGAAGAGTTAGTTGCTCTAAAGATCAACAGCAATAAAAGAAAACCCATGACTGTAGCAGAAATTAGGGACAGCGAAGAAAAGGTTAATATATATTATTGTTGATGAGGTAAAATGAAATTTACATACTAGAAAAAAAAATTATCAAAGGTTCTTTCTTGTGAAATTTATGACTTATTTTGCAGATGCTGCTTTACACATCAATACAATATGATGTCTTTGAAGTGCTTGTGGGACTGCTTGGTCGCTTTGAATTAAATTACTTTAATGGTTGGTCACCATCACTAAATATTGAAAATCAGCTTCTGATTGTTTTAATGAAGCTGAAGCTCAACCTAAGAGACATAGACTTGGCTCACAGGTATAATAACTTACATTAATTTAATGAATATTTGAATGTGAAATAAATAATAAATTATATTCAGTATATATTAGTTCACCTGAGCCAAATGCTCAAGTGAGCTTTTCTGATCAAAATTTGTCTGTTGTCTGTCATTGGCTATTGAGATCCCCGCCCTCAAACCATATATTTTTTTGTATCAAGATCTAAATCTTATTTTCCTATTGATGAATGTTCATTCATGGATATTGGAAGATGACAAAGGTTTACTTTTGTCCATACCCTTCAATATATACACATTGTTAATCCCAAACCTCTGATCATCTCTATGAAGCAGAGTGCTAAGGTGAGCAATGTGACCCTTGGACCTTTTGTACTTATTTTCTTGGATGGTAATATTTTGGTAACAATATACATTTTATCTCTCATTTCGCAGGTTTTGTGTAAGCAGATCTACAATTTCCAACATTTTTAACACATTGGTTCATGCCCTCCATGAAATGTTGTATGTGGGTGTTGTTGACACATGTTTCCCCAGTCAGCTTAAATGCAAAGGTTTGTATGATGATTTACATTCACATGAATAGAAAATCCTATTATGAAGCAAATATTGATGCATTATACTCTTTATCTATATTGCAAACATTGATTTTCTATCTAATCATGCAGACTGCTTTAACATGTAATAATTATAGAATGTTGCTATATTGTAGACTTAAATTATTTCCCTATAATTAAGAAAATATTAAGCCAACTTTACATCTTACTTAAAGTACTGTTGAATTAATTGATTTTCCCCCATTTTCATTTAGGCTCTATGCCAAAGTCATTTGCAGAGTTTTCCTCTGCAAGGGCTTCCATGGATGCCATTGAGACAACCCAGGATATTCCTGGACACCTGGATACACAGGCCATGGCATACAGTTCATATAAGAGCCGTCACACTGTTAAAGCAGTGACTTGTGTTGCCCCAAATGGTGCCGTCACTTACTGTTCTCCTTTATATCCAGGATCAACATCAGATGTTGCGATTGTGCGTCACAGCAAAGTTCTTGAGAAATTCAAACCTGGAGACCTAATTTTAGCCGACAAGGGATTCACAATCCATGATCAATTACCCCAAGGTGTGTGCTTGAACATTCCAGCATTTTTATCCTCAAGAGGGCAGTTTACCAAGAAAGAAGCAGAACTGTGTTACAAAATAGCCAGAGCAAGAATTCACGTGGAACGGGCTAATGAGAGGATAAAGAACTTTGAAATACTTCGCCACATACCAGCAACCTACAGGCCATTATCAACCAAGATATTTCAACTTTGTTCCTCCTTGGTCAACTTGCAAGCACCTCTTTTGAAAGAAATTTCATAGAGCACTTACAATTATGAATCCATCTGATTTTTTATTTTTTCTGAAACAAATTATTCATGCAACATTGTTCACTTGTAAAGTAGAATGGGATGCATGTTAACATTTTTATGCTATTATGAGACTTTATTAGCATTGCTGTTGATCTATGTTTTGTATATGAAATCAAATGATAAATAAGTGGACTGCACTGATTTCTTTTGTTTTATTAGATGTGTTACTTCAATACATCTTGTTAATTTTTAATTAGTTCTGGAATGAAAGTGTTAAAATAAAATTCTATTAATTGTGCAATGTTCTTTGTCCACTCAGAGTCCTTGGTGATCCGGATAATTTTGCAGTCTTTAGTAGTCCAAACAATCAAATCACAGCAGTTCTTATTGCACAAATGGAGCTGGCCTTGTATCTGGTGAAAGTAAGGATGGTTGGACTTGAGGTAGAAAAAGCCTTCTCTGTATTCTAAATACAACAAAGAGTTTGCATAAAACATATATTCAAATACGGTTTACAACTTTATATCAATAACTGGAACAGCAGGGGAAATGTAGTTAATAGAGGTTCATATACAAATATTTTGAAAGAGTAATAGAACACAGAACTCTATAGTTTGAGTGCTTTCATGAATTTAGATTGATATACATCAGTATATACATGTACTTACCAAGGTAAAAATCCTTTAGACTGTGCACTGCCTCATATATTGTTAAATGTGCTGCAGAGTAAGGACATTTCACTTCAACTATATCAGGAACAGCATCTCGAGCCTCTGGTGTCTGGAAATTCACATCACATGTTGGTGGGTGCAGGACTAAACCATCTGGAGATGCACCTAAAACGCCAGACTCGTGCAGCCAAATCCCTGAATCAAAATAAATTTTAAATTTGCAATTTTATTGAAACGGGTATATTAAAGAAAATGTTGTTATATTTCATATTCATTTAATATTTATAAAATCGATATAAAGTAAATGAGGTTTTTACCTCAAACAAAAAAAATATATATTCATTTCTTGAAAATTAAATGAGAATGGACAATTCTCATGAGAAATTTGGGTAAAAGTTCCTTTCAAAATGGAGTCATGGTCAATTTAAGAACAATGCCGTCTGTTCGGAAATGATCAAGATTAAAGAACAAAAATTACCAGTTTGTTGCACTGAAGCATTAAATTCATGTTCATATTTCTTCAGTGCATGTTCCTCATGTGTAATTCCCCAAGCAACTGCTTTGATGGATTCTAAGTTGTATGAGGACATGAGACGTTTCTTGAGAGAAATGGTAATTCTGCAATTAAAAACATCCATTACTAGCCATTTATAAGCAGTACACAGTTATTATTGAAACCTGTACATAATTAGTTTTAGAATTATCAAATGCTATTCATGATGCATAAATTCATGAATCATGCTGGATAAGTATATAATAATAATAGTTTACTGTCTTCTCTTTGTACTGAGCACTGCTCCAAAATTGGATGCTGTTATCCTGTTTTTTCTGATGATTGACCACATTGGATTGTTTCTTTGACCCTTGGTTGCCAGTGCAGTATTTGTTATGACTTCTTCAGACAAAATCAGAGCTCGTCTTAACCATACCATGGGCATATCAGAATTAACAAATTCTGCACTGGTCAAGAGATCTTCTATGATGGGAGCAGGGGGGCCTGGCTCACATGGTTCTGGCTGAAGAATCCATTCCATAGCTGTATATATACAAACATGTTATTGTTTTTCTAGTACATATATGAATATGTATCTAAACATTTATGAAAGTTTTGTAATTGTAAAACATTTAGAAGTTTCTACAATAAGTCTACACCTATCTACAGGTAGTAAGCATCACAGAATTTTTTATATATTTCAAAATTTCAGTGATCACATACACTAATTCTGTAATATTCTATCAAATATTACAAATTATTCTCTCATTTTACATGCATAACAATCAAACAACATAAAAACTTAATACTGAAATTTAAAAAAAGTATATTCAAATGAAAGCAACTCTGTCAGAAAATGAAATGATCATAACTAAGATATAACAAAATATAGATCAGAATACAGATTAGTAAAACATTTTTTGCAAATTGGCAACAACCAATTATACCAATAAATCTGCCTAGTTTTGCTAACTCTTGTTGAAAAAAACTTCTGTCATTATCATCGAATGGCCTGCGCAGAGCACTTAAAATTCAAGAAAATTACTTCTTAAAGCATGAACAATTAATCCATTTTTTTTTTACTTGTTAATCCAATATTTCACACTTACTGATAATCAGGTTGAGATGGTGGAAATAATTCTTCCATTGTCTTAACATCTGTTTTAATGGCTGTCTTTGGATTCTTTAGCCATCCACATTTCACATCAGTCTTACTAACACATTTGTACCTGTATAATTATGTATTCGAATTAATATTTCACAATTAATAGTAAATCAGGCACGTTATTAAACAATTTCATTAAATTCAATGAACATCAGTATGTAGTACTACTAAATCAAGCAACATATTTACATCGCCTCCTATTTTCACATCATATTTTACCTGCATGAACTAGTCACAGTAGTACATTTCAATTGACAACTGATTGAACTTACCCATACAACAGTGCTGCTGCAACGTGATGACAGACAAACTTCCCTAAAGGACACTCACAATTTGTCGAAGATACGGCATAGCCATCGTCTAGAGCTGCCTACAAATATGTCCAAAACGGGTTGTAATATAAAATTTGCAATTGTAATATCCCCATAAAACCCGAATATCCTCCAGTGTGACAAAATGTATTGGAAATAAAATTGAACTTTTAAGTTTGGAACGTTTTAGGAAGCAATACACAAATTACACTACGTACGTTACATTAATAATTACGCACATTATCATACATTAAAATCACGAAATTAGAGGTAGACATGTATTTCCTTACTTACTGTTACTTTGTATGACTTGTTCTTCATCGACGCCTGAACCACTGCATTAACTATATTCGTCTCGTTGTCGAAGAGAAACTTCAAAACATGATTGCTATATACAGCATTCTGATTTTCGCATAAGCTTCGGTTTGTCTGTAGTATAATTAGCCCAGTACTGTATCGATATCGCCATTTCTGCATTTGTTCGTTACATAGAATTACCGAAATACCCGCGATTTACCGAAATACCCGGTGAAAACACCGAAATACCCTTCAAAAACACCAAAATGCCCATTATTACGCCATAAAGAGTGTATGTCTAGTATTTTATATAGATAGTTATTGTATATAAAGTTAATTTTTTGAATAAATGTATATTTATTATAATACTTGAACTTGTGTTATATACATGTGCAAGAGAAAGGAGCAATTCTGATAGGAATTACGTCTTTAAAATAGTTGCTTCCACTCTATATGGAATTTTGATGATTATTATATGATATTAAAAAATAAAAGCTGATAAACTGTTATTTTTAATTCTTAGTTATTTCATTCTGGGAATAAAATTTCACACCTCTATTCGAGTGAAAAGCAATTCATGCAAGAGTTATCGTTCTCAACCCAATGTCTACACATGTTAAAAATCGCTATTTATATCAAAGTACTTACATTATCAAACTGAAAATTGGGGAAATACTTTAAAACACTTAGATTTAAACTATGATGTTAAATATTTGTGCTCAAATGAGGCATTTCGGTGTATTTGAAGGGCATTTCGGTAAATCACAGGTATTTCGGTAGTTCTAGTTACCCGCATTTGTTTGTCACCGGAAGCGCTTCACCGGAAATTACTTAAAACGAGACTTACAGCCCCTATATGAAAACCCCTAATGTTTAATACGTACATGAGAATTGAATGGTGAAACTTGCGGCTAAGACTGTTGTGTTGACTTTACACTGTGAAATTGCAGGTTACAAATGGGAGGTTATATAACTCGAAATTTATGTGGATGGGACATTATATACCTATTCACTGGGTATGAGGATAATAGCAAGTTTATTGTCCTCCAAGACAGCCACTATTTCATGGGCGAAGCCAAGTGAAATAGTTGCTGTTGAGGGGGACAATAAACTGTCTGTCATCCTCACACAACACAACAGTCTTAGTCTGTCTTTCTGTCAGTAAATAGCTATAGATATCTTAATTATTATCCTGAAGAAAACTTTATTTGTTGGCGATGCAGAATTTCTTGATGATAAACAAATTAGAATTATCGGACTTTGAATTTAATGCTGTGATCGGATTATACCAGAGGTGTTCCGAGTTTAAAAATGGGAAATTGTATGCTGCTGGTGAAGACTTTCGTTGACTATTCATTATGGACAGATAGCATAGAAACTATTTCACAGTTAGATGGAATAGCATGTTTATTAATTGTAATTTTACATAGGAAATATTCACAGAAATATAATAAACTTTACATTGCTAAGTTTCTGACATTTGGTGGTGCAACAAGCACAGTTCGGAAGGTCAAAGGTGACATCTTTTGTATCTGACTCATTTTCAGCTTTATAACTCAAAAAGTTTATAACCGAATGAGATGAAACTTTGAGAGATTATTTGCAACTATTATGCCTCTAAGATCCCAAAGTTTCTTTGAAAACGACCTTTCCGTTTTTACGTTACGTCATTTAAACAAAAAATTTTAAAAAGTCAATTTGTCCGCAGCGTTTCAAAAAACGCTTTAAGATAGAGGCTTGAAATTTTCAATGGTTATGATTTTGTCGTTTTACCTCTGTAATAAGCCTCGAAATGAAAATCTGTCACTTCCGGTCAAAACCGGAAGTGAATGAAATTTTTCGAAAAATTTAATTTTTTGATCAAGTCAAAAATGAATATCTGTTTTGTAGAGCTTATTCAGCTTAATCTAACACTGAAAGCCGTTTTTAAATCGGACGATGCATTAGAGATATCGGGGTTTAAAAATTGATATTTCCAGAAATTTTGATTCCGCGTATAGCATAATGTTCAAAGTAAAATTAACTTGTACCAAAAATAATTGTTAAGTCGTACTTGAAATTAGTAAGGTTTTTGTTAAGTCGTACTTAAAATCATTCGGATTTTGTTAAGTCGTACCAGGAATAATTCGATTTTTTTCATCTTTTTATTTTAGTTACTCTTGTTATTGGTTTAAGAGCTATGCTTCTTACATGAACTTCCAGCTTTACTTCCGACATTAACGGAAGACCCACTCGTTGCTTTGCAACGAGCTTTGCTCTAGTTATTATACTTTTTTTTCTTTTTCTGACTTTTTTGGAGCGTTATTTCTCAGAAACTATTCAACCGATTTACACCAAATTTTTAGGAGTTATAAAGCTTCAATGTCGCTACTGATTATTAAAATTTCAAATGATTACGTCACTTCCGGTTTCAGATATGGTCGATTTTGTAAATTTTTAAGGACAAAAATGTCCACGCATCTCCTCTGAAACTAATCATGATAGAAGCTTGAAATTTGCAGGGATTGTAGATGAATGTCTGTAGATTTCCCTCCATGCTTCCAATTGCGAAAAATGCACAAGGCCTAGAAGCTCGCCTGAACCTGAAAATTAGCACCAAATTTTTTCACAAAATTTTCGCACATTTTCCGTAATATCTTTTGACGTATAAATATTTTGTTAAGACATGTAATGCAAAAGCTGTTTCAATTTGCACGGGCTTTTATTTGATATCAAGAAAAAGGGGCTTGCCCCTTAAATTAGGGGCCAAGAGGGCCCTAAAGTCTATTTGCAATAACTTTTTAGTGAACAATAATTTGTTATCAATTATAGAAGCAAAAATGTTCATTGTACAACTGCTTATCTATACAGTACCATACTTAAGTCATATTTTACGTAATTAGGGGTTTCAAGGGGCCAGAAGTTCAAAACTTTGATCATTAATATCCGAAAAAGGAGAAATATTTTGAAAAGCAATGTAGCACAAAAGTTCTTCAAATTAATGTTCTTAACAATATGATACCAAAAATGTTTTTATTTATGACCCCATTTAGGAGTTAAAGGGTCGGCCCCTAAAACACATTTGTACAGATATCTCAAGAACGGTGAACATTTTGTGAACACTTGTTAAACAAAATATGTTTATATTTTCAAGACCTTTCATTTGTGATCAAGAAAAAGGGGCTGGCCCCTCAAATTAGGGGCCAAGAGGGCTCTAATGTCTTCTTACAATAACTCTTTGCTGAACAATATTTTGTTATTAATTATAGAAGCAAAAATGTTCATTGTACGGCTGTTCATGTATACAGTACCATACCTAAGTCATATATTACGTAATTAGGGGTTTCAAGGGGCCAGAACTCAAAACTCTGATCATTAATATCTTAAAAAGGAGAAATATTTTGAAAAGCAACGTAGAACAAAAGTTCTTCAAATTAATGTTCTTAACAATATGATACCAAAAATTTTGTTGTTAGTGGACCCGGTAAGGGGTTTAAGGGTCGGCCTCTAAAATGCATTTGTACAGATATCTCGAGAACAGTTTACAATTCATGAACACTTGTAAAACAAAATATGTTTATATTAGCGAGACCTTTTATTTGATATCAAGAAAAAGGGGCTGACCCCTCAAATTAGGGGCCAGAAGGGCTACTAAGTCTTTTCATAATAACTCTTTTCTGACCAATGATTTGATATTAATCATAAAGCAGCAAAAAAGCTTTTATTAAGCTTAATTTAAAACCGAAACCCGTTTTAAAATCGGACGATGCATTACAGAGATATTCGGGTTTAAAAATTGATTTTTCCGGAAATTTTGATTCCGCGTCCTTGGTTTAAAAAATAGCGTAATGTTTAAAGAAAAATTAACTCGTACCAAAAATAATTGTTAAGTCGTACTTGAACACATTCGGATTTTTTTTGGTTAAGTCGTTCTTGAAATCGGAAAGGTGTTTGTTAAGTCGTACTTAAAACCGTATTTTGTTAAGTCGTACCAGGAATAATTCCATTTTTTTCATCTTTTATATTTTAGTTACTCTTGTTATTGGTTTTAGAGCTCTGCTTCTTACAGGAACTTCCAGCCGACATTAACGGAAGACCCACTCGTTGCTTTGCAACGAGGTTTGCTCTAGTTATTTTTTTTTTCCCGCAAATTTTGTGCACGAGATTTCTCGAACATCTTTTGTCTGATTGCTATGAAACTTTCAGGGTATGTAGATGATATTAATATCTCTAGACGTTTTTTTCAAATTTTTAAAATTCACTTCCGGTTATGAGTTATTGCCCTTTAATTAAAAATTGGGGGGTCTTTTGTCCAGAGTTGATCTCGGGAACTACAGATGATAGATGCATGAAATTTGGCGAAATTGTCGGTAACATTTTATAGTTTTGCTGGCATGAAAATTTTGGTAATTTCTTTGTTAGTTTTTGAGCTATTTGTCGCCAAAGTCTAAGATTTTTTCGGGGCTGAAATTTTGTTGCTTTTTGTATTATAACCTTTAAACTTAAAATATTTTGTTAATACATATAGAACAAAAGTTGTTTAGAATAACGAGAGCTTTCATTTAAAATTAAGAAAAAAGGGCTGGCCCCTATAATTAGGGGTCAGCAGCTCATACACGTATTTTTCTGATAGCAAAAATCGTTATCATTTTATGAAAAAAAATTAATTCAGTTATTGTTAATATATTAAATAATGTCATTTGGTATCAAATTTAAAAAGTTCTGTGCCCTATTTTTTTCAAATTTCATAAAACAAATATGTGTGAATCGTAACGTTACATGAACGAGTTAATTTGTCTACATAGACACACAAGCGAACAAATGCCACTTTAAGGCCCAGGCATATACTGCATTACGTTGTGTTGCGTCTTAGATAAATAGTTGTGATTCAATTTCATTTTTTTCATCTATATCATTTATGAATTCAATGAACACACATTATTTTAACGTTCTATGTGCAACTATTTGTCGGGGCGCCCCTGTTTGTAACCCCCGCGCGCGCGCCGAATGTAAACAGTAACGAACGGCATTGTAGAAAAGAGAGAGCCGTAATGCAGAAGAGAAGTTGTGTATTCTTTCGACGTACAAATGCATTTTCAATTTACTGTGAAACATATGAACATGCACAGGGAACAATACTACATATTTGTTTAAGGAGGATATTTTTCTCGTGTGAATCGTTTACGAGGAAATTCTGACAGCCACACTTCTGTCGACGATCAGCCGTTGATAAGCTACGAGTAATAAAGGGGAAAAGATGGACATTAAAGTGTGTGATTTATGTGGATGTTACTGAAGAAGGTGAGGCTTTTACTCCTTTTAAAGTTTAAAAAAGTTAAAGTTCAAATTTAGTATATAGTATAGATGTACATGTAAGTACGTGCACACTGTTTGTTTTTGTTATGGTGTGGGTGTTTGTTTACTAAGCTAACGTGTAATTTTTACATGTTTCATGGATGTTTAGACTCGCTCGAGGTTCATGGGGGACTGGAAAGGGTAACTGAATTTATCTATTTAAAAAAATAACAGATTGTGAATTTTCAATTTAAAATTCAAAGCAGGGTCTAATTAGAAACATATCATATATTCTTGTGCAGAAGACTCCAAATGTAGTCATGAATATCCTGTAGACATAACTTCAAGTAAATAAAATTGTATACTTCAGACTTCAGAGTTAAAACATGACTTTAATATCTTTATGATGCCAATCATTGTATCATTAGAAAGGTTTAGCAGACCAACGGGTACCCGGTACATGTACTTGTACATGTAGGTTACAAGTTAGAACTATGCCCACTATTCTACCAGTTCACATAATTTTTCTTGTTTAGCAGTTATGATGTGTACTTAAATTGTCCTTGTTAATGTTTTAAATGTAATTTTTTATTCTCTTTTTTTAATCTGACTACTGGCAGTACTGGCCTGCGAGCAGTTCTCGTCGAGGACCATTTCTCGCTGGTGCACTGTAACATCATATTTTTGTATATAATTTTATGTGTTGATAAAATGACGTAACAATGCACTGGTGAGAAATGGTACTCGGCGAGAACTGATCGCACGCCAATATTGATTAATTACAGACAAAAACTGAAGGTTGCGAGTGTTATTTTTTATTGAACAACATTGTTTAAAATAATTCTTTATATATGTGATGATCAGACCGGTTTGAATACCAGTGCCGGATAGCTCAGTTGGTAGAGCACCTGACTAGAGATTCAGGGGGCCCAGGTTCAAATCCCGGTCTGGTCCTTCATTATTTCTCCCATCCTGTTACAATATTGGTGTTGTGACCAACCCCTGGAACTAACAGGTTAACTCCTGCCAGGGGTGATCTTCGAGGGTGAAGATCATTTAAGGGGGAAGGAATGTGACGGTCAGACTGGTTTGAATACCGGTGCCAGATACATGTAGCTCAGTTGGTAGAGCACTTGACTAGAGATTCAGAGGGCCAGGTTCGAATCCCAGTTTGTTCCGTCATTATTTCTCCCATCTTTTACATATACATGTATATCAGATATATGACAGATGATTAAGGGTCATCACATGTTTTGCAAGATGCAATAAGTGTTAAAAACCTTTACAACACAATACATATAAGTGAATATTTATGTTTCCTGTTATTATTTGGTGTGGTTTTCTTGACAGTGTTGCATAAACAATTTACCCGCTCCTAAAACACAAACTTTCTTTTTGTGGATTCAGCTTACCGCTGATTGGCTGCTGTTGCAGCAGACAAATAAGATATGCACGCACAAAACACAATGAACTTATCAGAGAATGAGTTGAGTTTATTTCAACTGTTGGAATTTGGGGTTGTTTTTTTTTAAATGTATACTTGTGACAAAACATATATGTGGTACATACAGCTGTAGCTTTGTGAAGAAAATTTTGGTTAGACCATATATACCTATCATGCAAGTAAATGATATTTACAAAAAACTTGCAATTTATGGCGCACGAAATATACGCTAGTTTTATAAAGATTGACATACATGTAATGTACCACATTCTGTGAAAAATAATTTATTAAAAATTCTTCATTAAGTTTACTCATACATGTTTTATGCTTATTACACATAGTATTGTTTTTAAAACATGTAATTTATAAGAAAATAAGCAAAAACCCTTGCTAAATTTATTTGCAAAAAAAAAAAACACAGTAGAATTGATAAAAAATGGTATACCAGAAGCTAATACCAGTACATGTACTTTGACGCTGTTCGGTGGGTAATATTCGTTTGTAATTTACGAATTGAAATATTGACTGTTGCACTACAAGTACGGTAATAAACTCTCTCTCTCTCTCAAACTCTCTCTCTCTCAATTTGATAAGTGTTTATACCTATGAAAATTTTTTAATATTATATTATGACTTGATATGCAAATTTTTGATCTTGTACTGCCTAAATGTTATGTCATGTATTGGGATATGTCATACCTATTACACTGCATGGTCAGTGTATTTTTTCCAGAAATACTATGCATATGTTAATGTAAACACAGCTATTACTAGTACATGTATGTAAACACAGCTAATTATTTTTTTTTTTATTTCAGCTCAAAACAGACTCTTGTTACCACATGGCTTTTACCGGTACCTGTTGATTCTTGTGGGTCAGCTCCTGAGATTAACCTGTCACCTCTATCCACATGCATATTCCTTGTGTTCTACAGACTATTTACCGGTAATTCAAATTAAATCCGATAATGCATAAACAATAATGGAACTTGAAGAAAGCATCATGCCATGTTGTGGTTTGTGTTTGATAAGAAATTATGAAAACAAAATTAAGGCTGTTTATAAAGAAATTCATAATTGCTGTGAAAATTTGTTTTTCAATAAAAGTATGCAATTATGTTTCCTTTATTTTTTATTTCATAAAGATATTTAGATGTGTTTACATAATTGAAAAATCCCCCCCCCCCCCCCTCTATTTAATTGTCTGCATTAAGATTACATGTAGGATATGTAAATGTACATTTGACTTTGAAATAACATCTGCTATGATAATTACTTTTGAAATGAACAAGAAACAACCTATTTCTACCTTTCTAAGGTATATATGCATAAAAAAAAGTAGAAAAACATGTCAAATTTGAAAATTTTTCATTGAAATCAACTCGATCTGTCTCCAGCTACCTGTGTGTGTTTGAATTTAATTTTAATTTAAGGCAGATGTCTAACTTGTAGGTTGTAACTTACTGTTTTAGCATGGTTAGAAGGAGAAAATCAGAATAGATTAGATATTCACTAAATATGATTGTTAGCTTACTTTTTTCATGAAAACAAGAAATCACAAGCAGGACAGCTGTCTATTTGTTAATTAAAATGGTACAAATCATACAATAAACAAATAAAGATCAAATTTTAGAATCATTGATGATTGTTTTCATATGTGTGAGAAATTAATCAAGGAAATTGCCACACGTTTCATAAAATTAGGTAAAACATTTCAAACCATGACTTTTTATGAAAATCAAAAGATTGGGGGGTGGGGGGTATACATGTAAGGGTATTTCTAAGTGATGTGAAGCTTTTATCATGATTATATCATGTAGGGGTATGTTGTATTGAATAAGGTTTCTTTTTAAAGGTGGTTGAACAAAAGTTGACCTCTAAAAGGTCAGGTAAAGATGTTTTACTATGGAGAACCCTGTAAATCTGTGTTTACTAAAGGAAATTGGAAATGGTGGGTTCACTTAAATGGCCATATTTTTATTAAACCTCAGTGGAATTGGCAATATGTGGTATTCTTTTTCTCAGAATTGCATTAGCTTTCTTAGTCTTTTCATAAAAATGTTAGTGTACTAAGTTAAAGGTACAAGGAACAGTTTCGGATAAAGTACCGTCAATATTTTTGTAAAATTGAGAGTGACTGTACTTGAAGGTTTGTCATTGTTGCGTAGATTCATGAAATGAATTTTAATGATTATCAATAGTTAGAGGGATGTCTCTTGTTGGAATTGGTAAGCAATATTAAGGCCCCTGATTTTAAGTACATGAGAAGCAGAAATAAATTGTGAAACTTGCGGCTATGACAGATATGTTGACTTTACAGTGAAATTGAAGGTTACAAACGGGAGGTTATATAACATGAAATGTAGGTGGATGGAATATTATATGCCTATTTAGTATTTACTGGGTATGAGGACAATAGCAAGTTTATTGTCCCCAAAGACAGCAACTATTTAATGAGGCAAAGCCAAGGGAAATAGTTGCTGTGGAGTGGGACAATAAACTTGCTATTGTCCGAATAGTCAGTTAATTGGTATTTCATTATACAGAAGAAAACTTTATTTGTCAGCGATGCACAATTTCTTGATGATAAACAAATTAGAGTTAAATCAAACTTTGTATTTAATGATGCGATCTTATTAGGTCAGAGGTGTTCCGAGTTTAAGGTGATATGGGACACTTCCATGTTGTGACGTATTGTTTATCGAAATAAACAATAAAATAAAGTGTAATTATATAAGTACATGTAGTTTCTTTTCAAAAATGGTCACATAACTCCTTAGCACAGTGGGTTAGAGGGTTACTAGGAACCTGTAAGTCATGAGTTCGAATCCCGCTGGGGTTTTTACAATTTTTACCTTTTCAAATATTTTTAAAAGCTACTTTTTGGTTAAATATTGTAAATATTGATGACTATTCACCATGGGCAGATAGCTAAATACTATTTTAAATTAGATAAAAAGGCATGTTTATGCGGGCGCCTTCTAGTGATCAATTTGTCCGTCTGTCCATCCGAGATGGCTTGACAGGAGCATAGCTTCTCTCCCCTTGGCCCAATCTGGCTCATACCTCATCCACAGGGTTCCTTTGGTTGAAGGATGTGCAGTGACCTTGAACCATGTTTTTAGGTATAAGGTTAAGGTCATAGCAGAATTATATATATAAAATCCTGGTCTGGGGCATATCATTTTTCCCTTTGGTCCAATCTGGCTAATACTCACAGAGTGTCTCTATGGTTAAACGATGTGCAGTGACCTTGCATGAAATTTCTAGGTAAAGGGTGAAGATCATATCGGATCATGCAAAAATCCTTTTTTGAGAGCATATATAATTTCTACTAACCCTTATTTGGCTCAGACTTCACATAAGCAGAGCGTTTGAGTAAAGGGTGAAAGGGTGTGTAGTGACCTTGAACCTATTTTCAGTGAAAAGAAACTGTGAAGGTGATAGCAGAATTATATTTTTACAAATCCTTGTCCGGAGTATATCTTCTCTCCCTTTGCTTCATTCAGCCTCATACTTCACCCACATGATGCCTTTGATCAAAATATATGCAATGACCTCGAATGATATTTGTAGATGAAGAGTCAAGGTCATATCAGATCACACAAAAATCCATATTTTAAGAGCATAGATATACTCTCCTTTTAGCCCCAATTTGGCTAATATTTTACCTTTACAGAGTTTATTGGTTAATGGCGTGCAGTGACCTTGAACCAAGTCTGTCAATGTGAAGCCAAGGTCATAGCAGATCTTTTTAAAATTAGTTTTAGACAGTAGATTATTTTCCAAATATGCTTAATCTTGGTCAGATTGAACAAAAATGCATGTATGTTAGGAGGAATGAAATTGAATTAAAAGTTCTATGCCAGCTGGAAAAATTTCAAGTTATAGCTCAAGGTCAAAGCAGAATTCTCTGAAATTACATAAGCGGGGCCCTTTGAAATGTTCACCATTTCAATGTTGTCTGGTTCATAGTAATTTACATAGAAAATATTCACAGAGGTACAGTAAAGTAAACTTTACATCGATAAGTTTCTGACAATTAATGACGCAACGAGCACACAGTACGAAAGGTCAACCCTTTGAAAAGCAGTGAAGAGAAAAAGTTGCTCAGAATTATGTTTTAAACAAAATTGATTTTTTACGTAAATTTTAATTTTGCATTCTGGGTTAAGAAAAAAGAAGTTAGTTCAAGGTAGAGTAAACTTGTACCTAAAATGAAGTCAAATTTGTTAAGTCGTACTCAAACACATTGGTTTTTTTTGTTAAGTCGTTCTTGAAATGGTTAAGGGTTTTTGGTTAAGTCGTACTTAAAAACATTCGGATTATGTTAAGTTGTACCAAGAATCATTCGATTTTTTTTATCTTTTTGTACTTAGGTTTCTTTGTTACTAGATAAAGAACTCTGCTTCTTGGACGTACTTCTAGCGTTGCTTTCGACATTAGCGGAAAACCCACTCGTTGCTTTGCAACGAGCTTTGCTCTAGTTTTACTTCTTTTTCTTGCAATGTGTGTATCTATATAATATGTAGGTGTATATCAATACATTGTACAAACTTGCTGTGTGTGAGAGTCTGTGAGAAAGTGGTGTTCTGTCTGTCCTTCAATATACTCTAAAAAGAAAACAAATTAAAAACATTTTTATTTGAAAAAGCCTGACAAATATTTACTTTCTTCTCTTTATCTAGATCAGAAATTTCACAATGTAATCTCTCCTTTCCCAACATATACTACTCTTTTTTGAAAACTTTTAAGTGCAATATATCGCCCTAGTCGATTATGTCTTAAAACTAATCGAACGTATAATGTATAAAAGCTTAAAGAGGCAGTACATTAACCATCAGATTTACCTTTATTGACATTTTTGTGATCGACCTCGGCCGATTACTGTTGTGTCCATATGAGGCATCCGGCAATTGCTTCCACGTGCGCACACATTCCGCTTGCATAAGTAGTTCTTATAAAAACTTGAAGTTTGGTTTAGTATTTATATAACATTTTACTCAGTTTTATTTCAATTCATTTACCTTAAGGGATGCAAACATACAAAAAATACAGATCGACCTGTTAATTGAAGAATGCACATTTTGTCAATCTAAAAATTGTAAGGAAGATCTGATGGCTAATTTATTAAGGTCTTCCGTTTCCAACGGAAGACCTTTCTATTATTGTGCGGGAAAAAAATTAAGATTATTAGGGTTTTCCGTTTTTCAACGGAAAACCCTTCTGTTATTCTACTGTTTCTTATTATTATTTTTTTTTTTTTATCCGCAAATTTTGTGTAGGCCATTTCTCGTACATTTGTTGTCTGATTGTTATGAAACTTTCAGGGTATGTAGACAATGTTAATATCTCGAGACGTTTTTTTCAAATTTTTAAAATTCACTTCCGGTTATGAGTTATTGCCCTTTAATTGAAAATTGGGGGGTCTTTTGTCCAGAGTTGATCTCGGGAACTACAGAAGATAGTTGCATGAAATTTAGCAAGATTGTTGGTAACATGTTATAGTTTTGCTGGCATGAAAATTTTGGCAAAATGTTTTTTAGTTTTTAAGCTATTTGCCGGTAAAGTTTAAGGTTTTGGGGGGTCTGAAATTTTGTTGCTTTTTGTATAATAACCTTTAAACTAAAAATAATTTGTTAATACATATAGAACAAAAGTTGTTTAAAATAACGAGAGCTTTCATTTTAAATTAAGAAAAAAGGGCTGGCCCCTGTAATTAGGGGTCAGCAGCTCATACACGTATTTTTCTAATAGCAAAAATCGTTATCATTTTATGAAAAAAAATTAATTCAGTTATTGTTAATATATTAAATAATGTCATTTGTATCAAATTTAAAAAGTTCTGTGCCCTATTTTTTTTCAAATTTCATAAAACAAATATGTGTGAATCGTAACGTTACATGAACGAGTTAATTTGTCTACATAGACACACAAGCGAACAAATGCCACTTTAAGGCCCAGGCATTTACTGCATTACGTTGTGTTGCGTCTTAGATAAATAGTTGTGATTCAATTTCATTTTTTTCATCTATATCATATATGAATTCAATGAACACACATTATTTTAACGTTCTATGTGCAACTATTTGTCGGGGCGCCCCTGTTTGTAACCCCCGCGCGCGCGCCGAATGTAAACAGTAACGAACGGCATTGTAGAAAAGAGAGAGCCGTAATGCAGAAGAGAAGCTGTGTATTCTTTCGATGTACAAATGCATTTTCAATTTACTGTGACACATATGAACATGCACAGGGAACAATACTACATATTTGTTTAAGGAGGATATTTTTCTCGTGTGAATCGTTTACGAGGAAATTCTGACTGCCACACTTCTGTCGACGATCAGCCGTTGATAAGCTACGAGTAATAAAGGAGAAAAGATGGACATTAAAGTGTGTGATTTATGTGGATGCTACTGAAGAAGGTGAGGCTTTTACTCCTTTTAAAGTTTAAAAAAGTTAAAGTTAAAATTTAGTATATAGTATAGATCTACATGTAAGTACGTGCACACTGTTTGTTTTTGTTATGGTGTGGGTGTTTGTTTACTAAGCTAACGTGTAATTTTTACATGTTTCATGGATGTTTAGACTCGCTCGAGGTTCATGGGGGACTGGAAAGGGTAACTGAATTTATCTATTTAAAAAAATAACAGATTGTGAATTTTCAATTTAAAATTCAAAGCAGGGTCTAATTAGAAACATATCATATATTCTTGTGCAGAAGACTCCAAATGTAGTCATGAATATCCTGTAGACATAACTTCAAGTAAATAAAATTGTATACTTCAGACTTCAGTGTTAAAACATGACTTTAATATCTTTATGATGCCAATCATTGTATCATTAGAAAGGTTTAGCAGACCAACGGGTACCCGGTACATGTACTTGTACATGTAGGTTACAAGTTAGAACTATGCCCACTATTCTACCAGTTCACATAATTTTTCTTGTTTAGCAGTTATGATGTGTACTTAAATTGTCCTTGTTAATGTTTTAAATGTAATTTTTTATTCTCTTTTTTTAATCTGACTACTGGCAGTACTGGCCTGCGAGCAGTTCTCGTCGAGGACCATTTCTCGCTGGTGCACTGTAACATCATATTTTTGTATATAATTTTATGTGTTGATAAAATGACGTAACAATGCACTGGTGAGAAATGGTACTCGGCGAGAACTGATCGCACGCCAATATTGATTAATTACAGACAAAAACTGAAGGTTGCGAGTGTTATTTTTTATTGAACAACATTGTTTAAAATAATTCTTTATATATGTGATGATCAGACCGGTTTGAATACCAGTGCCGGATAGCTCAGTTGGTAGAGCACCTGACTAGAGATTCAGGGGGCCCAGGTTCAAATCCCGGTCTGGTCCTTCATTATTTCTCCCATCCTGTTACAATATTGGTGTTGTGACCAACCCCTGGAACTAACAGGTTAACTCCTGCCAGGGGTGATCTTCGAGGGTGAAGATCATTTAAGGGGGAAGGAATGTGACGGTCAGACTGGTTTGAATACCGGTGCCAGATACATGTAGCTCAGTTGGTAGAGCACTTGACTAGAGATTCAGAGGGCCAGGTTCGAATCCCAGTTTGTTCCGTCATTATTTCTCCCATCTTTTACATATACATGTATATCAGATATATGACAGATGATTAAGGGTCATCACATGTTTTGCAAGATGCAATAAGTGTTAAAAACCTTTACAACACAATACATATAAGTGAATATTTATGTTTCCTGTTATTATTTGGTGTGGTTTTCTTGACAGTGTTGCATAAACAATTTACCCGCTCCTAAAACACAAACTTTCTTTTTGTGGATTCAGCTTACCGCTGATTGGCTGCTGTTGCAGCAGACAAATAAGATATGCACGCACAAAACACAATGAACTTATCAGAGAATGAGTTGAGTTTATTTCAACTGTTGGAATTTGGGGTTGTTTTTTTTTAAATGTATACTTGTGACAAAACATATATGTGGTACATACAGCTGTAGCTTTGTGAAGAAAATTTTGGTTAGACCATATATACCTATCATGCAAGTAAATGATATTTACAAAAAACTTGCAATTTATGGCGCACGAAATATACGCTAGTTTTATAAAGATTGACATACATGTAATGTACCACATTCTGTGAAAAATAATTTATTAAAAATTCTTCATTAAGTTAACTCATACATGTTTTATGCTTATTACACATAGTATTGTTTTTAAAACATGTAATTTATAAGAAAATAAGCAAAAACCCTTGCTAAATTTATTTGCAAAAAAAAAAACACAGTAGAATTGATAAAAAATGGTATACCAGAAGCTAATACCAGTACATGTACTTTGACGCTGTTCGGTGGGTAATATTCGTTTGTAATTTACGAATTGAAATATTGACTGTTGCACTACAAGTACGGTAATAAACTCTCTCTCTCTCTCAAACTCTCTCTCTCTCAATTTGATAAGTGTTTATACCTATGAAAATTTTTTAATATTATATTATGACTTGATATGCAAATTTTTGATCTTGTACTGCCTAAATGTTATGTCATGTATTGGGATATGTCATACCTATTACACTGCATGGTCAGTGTATTTTTTCCAGAAATACTATGCATATGTTAATGTAAACACAGCTATTACTAGTACATGTATGTAAACACAGCTAATTATTTTTTTTTTTTATTTCAGCTCAAAACAGACTCTTGTTACCACATGGCTTTTACCGGTACCTGTTGATTCTTGTGGGTCAGCTCCTGAGATTAACCTGTCACCTCTATCCACATGCATATTCCTTGTGTTCTACAGACTATTTACCGGTAATTCAAATTAAATCCGATAATGCATAAACAATAATGGAACTTGAAGAAAGCATCATGCCATGTTGTGGTTTGTGTTTGATAAGAAATTATGAAAACAAAATTAAGGCTGTTTATAAAGAAATTCATAATTGCTGTGAAAATTTGTTTTTCAATAAAAGTATGCAATTATGTTTCCTTTATTTTTTATTTCATAAAGATATTTAGATGTGTTTACATAATTGAAAAATCCCCCCCCCCCCTCTATTTAATTGTCTGCATTAAGATTACATGTAGGATATGTAAATGTACATTTGACTTTGAAATAACATCTGCTATGATAATTACTTTTGAAATGAACAAGAAACAACCTATTTCTACTTTTCTAAGGTATATATGCATAAAAAAAAGTAGAAAAACATGTCAAATTTGAAAATTTTTCATTGAAATCAACTCGATCTGTCTCCAGCTACCTGTGTGTGTTTGAATTTAATTTTAATTTAAGGCAGATGTCTAACTTGTAGGTTGTAACTTACTGTTTTAGCATGGTTAGAAGGAGAAAATCAGAATAGATTAGATATTCACTAAATATGATTGTTAGCTTACTTTTTTCATGAAAACAAGAAATCACAAGCAGGACAGCTGTCTATTTGTTAATTAAAATGGTACAAATCATACAATAAACAAATAAAGATCAAATTTTAGAATCATTGATGATTGTTTTCATATGTGTGAGAAATTAATCAAGGAAATTGCCACACGTTTCATAAAATTAGGTAAAACATTTCAAACCATGACTTTTTATGAAAATCAAAAGATTGGGGGGTGGGGGGTATACATGTAAGGGTATTTCTAAGTGATGTGAAGCTTTTATCATGATTATATCATGTAGGGGTATGTTGTATTGAATAAGGTTTCTTTTTAAAGGTGGTTGAACAAAAGTTGACCTCTAAAAGGTCAGGTAAAGATGTTTTACTATGGAGAACCCTGTAAATCTGTGTTTACTAAAGGAAATTGGAAATGGTGGGTTCACTTAAATGGCCATATTTTTATTAAACCTCAGTGGAATTGGCAATATGTGGTATTCTTTTTCTCAGAATTGCATTAGCTTTCTTAGTCTTTTCATAAAAATGTTAGTGTACTAAGTTAAAGGTACAAGGAACAGTTTCGGATAAAGTACCGTCAATATTTTTGTAAAATTGAGAGTGACTGTACTTGAAGGTTTGTCATTGTTGCGTAGATTCATGAAATGAATTTTAATGATTATCAATAGTTAGAGGGATGTCTCTTGTTGGAATTGGTAAGCAATATTAAGGCCCCTGATTTTAAGTACATGAGAAGCAGAAATAAATTGTGAAACTTGCGGCTATGACAGATATGTTGACTTTACAGTGAAATTGAAGGTTACAAACGGGAGGTTATATAACATGAAATGTAGGTGGATGGAATATTATATGCCTATTTAGTATTTACTGGGTATGAGGACAATAGCAAGTTTATTGTCCCCAAAGACAGCAACTATTTAATGAGGCAAAGCCAAGGGAAATAGTTGCTGTGGAGTGGGACAATAAACTTGCTATTGTCCGAATAGTCAGTTAATTGGTATTTCATTATACAGAAGAAAACTTTATTTGTCAGCGATGCACAATTTCTTGATGATAAACAAATTAGAGTTAAATCAAACTTTGTATTTAATGATGCGATCTTATTAGGTCAGAGGTGTTCCGAGTTTAAGGTGATATGGGACACTTCCATGTTGTGACGTATTGTTTATCGAAATAAACAATAAAATAAAGTGTAATTATATAAGTACATGTAGTTTCTTTTCAAAAATGGTCACATAACTCCTTAGCACAGTGGGTTAGAGGGTTACTAGGAACCTGTAAGTCATGAGTTCGAATCCCGCTGGGGTTTTTACAATTTTTACCTTTTCAAATATTTTTAAAAGCTACTTTTTGGTTAAATATTGTAAATATTGATGACTATTCACCATGGGCAGATAGCTAAATACTATTTTAAATTAGATAAAAAGGCATGTTTATGCGGGCGCCTTCTAGTGATCAATTTGTCCGTCTGTCCATCCGAGATGGCTTGACAGGAGCATAGCTTCTCTCCCCTTGGCCCAATCTGGCTCATACCTCATCCACAGGGTTCCTTTGGTTGAAGGATGTGCAGTGACCTTGAACCATGTTTTTAGGTATAAGGTTAAGGTCATAGCAGAATTATATATATAAAATCCTGGTCTGGGGCATATCATTTTTCCCTTTGGTCCAATCTGGCTAATACTCACAGAGTGTCTCTATGGTTAAACGATGTGCAGTGACCTTGCATGAAATTTCTAGGTAAAGGGTGAAGATCATATCGGATCATGCAAAAATCCTTTTTTGAGAGCATATATAATTTCTACTAACCCTTATTTGGCTCAGACTTCACATAAGCAGAGCGTTTGAGTAAAGGGTGAAAGGGTGTGTAGTGACCTTGAACCTATTTTCAGTGAAAAGAAACTGTGAAGGTGATAGCAGAATTATATTTTTACAAATCCTTGTCCGGAGTATATCTTCTCTCCCTTTGCTTCATTCAGCCTCATACTTCACCCACATGATGCCTTTGATCAAAATATATGCAATGACCTCGAGTGATATTTGTAGATGAAGAGTCAAGGTCATATCAGATCACACAAAAATCCATATTTTAAGAGCATAGATATACTCTCCTTTTAGCCCCAATTTGGCTAATATTTTACCTTTACAGAGTTTATTGGTTAATGGCGTGCAGTGACCTTGAACCAAGTCTGTCAATGTGAAGGCAGGGCTCGACATTAACGCTTGTCCACTTGTCCGGTACCAGTTAAAAAAATATGCGGACAAGTGAATATTGCTGGCCACTTGTCCGACTGGACAAGTGCATTTTTTATAGTAAGAAGTCTCCAACATTTAAAAAAGAAAAGAAAGTTTTGTGATAAGTTTATCTGTAGTCTCGTTATAAGTTTATCGATTAGTTATTTTGAATTTCGATCCCGACATCAAATTGCAATGCAATTGAGTTACTCTTGATCGGGATTGAAGTTCACTAATTTCAAACAACTTTCAAGGTGTGGATCTTAGTTCTTACAAAGTACCAAACACATATGTTAAGAAAAAGAAAGGAAGAAAAGGTAGCAAAGATAAAGGATTATGGAAAGAAATGTAACTTATTTTAGGTTTCATTCATCATTGATAGACTATGATGACATTCCATGTTTAGTTTAAAAAACAGCTGAGAAATCAATATAACAGTTACATGTATTTTAAAACCTGATGCTAAATTTAAGATGTCTTGTAATTTGCCATGACAAAGCTACAGCTGACAAATCATGTTTAATGTTATATAGAACAAATACATGTACATAATTATAGGAAAGACACTTTAAGTTTCCATTTAAAAAGTCAGGTTATTAATTATAGCTAGAGTATTAATCAATAAATGATTTTATTTTAGTAATAGAGTACTGTAGTTCTCAAGTTGACAATATTTGATCTTTAATATTGAAAATTTTTCGGACAAGTGAAGTTGAAGTTCGGACAAGTAAATGTTTTGGTCACTTGTCCGAATGGACAAGTAGGAAAAAAAGTTAATGTAGAGCCCTGGAAGGTCATAGCAGATCTTTTTAAAATTAGTTTTAGACAGTAGATTATTTTCCAAATATGCTTAATCTTGGTCAGATTGAACAAAAATGCATGTATGTTAGGAGGAATGAAATTGAATTAAAAGTTCTATGCCAGCTGGAAAAATTTCAAGTTATAGCTCAAGGTCAAAGCAGAATTCTCTGAAATTACATAAGCGGGGCCCTTTGAAATGTTCACCATTTCAATGTTGTCTGGTTCATAGTAATTTTACATAGAAAATATTCACAGAGGTACAGTAAAGTAAACTTTACATCGATAAGTTTCTGACAATTAATGACGCAACGAGCACACAGTACGAAAGGTCAACCCTTTGAAAAGCAGTGAAGAGAAAAAGTTGCTCAGAATTATGTTTTAAACAAAATTGATTTTTTACGTAAATTTTAATTTTGCATTCTGGGTTAAGAAAAAAGAAGTTAGTTCAAGGTAGAGTAAACTTGTACCTAAAATGAAGTCAAATTTGTTAAGTCGTACTCAAACACATTGGTTTTTTTTGTTAAGTCGTTCTTGAAATGGTTAAGGGTTTTTGGTTAAGTCGTACTTAAAAACATTCGGATTATGTTAAGTTGTACCAAGAATCATTCGATTTTTTTTTATCTTTTTGTACTTAGGTTTCTTTGTTACTAGATAAAGAACTCTGCTTCTTGGACGTACTTCTAGCGTTGCTTTCGACATTAGCGGAAAACCCACTCGTTGCTTTGCAACGAGCTTTGCTCTAGTTTTACTTCTTTTTCTTGCAATGTGTGTATCTATATAATATGTAGGTGTATATCAATACATTGTACAAACTTGCTGTGTGTGAGAGTCTGTGAGAAAGTGGTGTTCTGTCTGTCCTTCAATATACTCTAAAAAGAAAACAAATTAAAAACATTTTTATTTGAAAAAGCCTGACAAATATTTACTTTCTTCTCTTTATCTAGATCAGAAATTTCACAATGTAATCTCTCCTTTCCCAACATATACTACTCTTTTTTGAAAACTTTTAAGTGCAATATATCGCCCTAGTCGATTATGTCTTAAAACTAATCGAACGTATAATGTATAAAAGCTTAAAGAGGCAGTACATTAACCATCAGATTTACCTTTATTGACATTTTTGTGATCGACCTCGGCCGATTACTGTTGTGTCCATATGAGGCATCCGGCAATTGCTTCCACGTGCGCACACATTCCGCTTGCATAAGTAGTTCTTATAAAAACTTGAAGTTTGGTTTAGTATTTATATAACATTTTACTCAGTTTTATTTCAATTCATTTACCTTAAGGGATGCAAACATACAAAAAATACAGATCGACCTGTTAATTGAAGAATGCACATTTTGTCAATCTAAAAATTGTAAGGAAGATCTGATGGCTAATTTATTAAGGTCTTCCGTTTCCAACGGAAGACCTTTCTATTATTGTGCGGGAAAAAAATTAAGATTATTAGGGTTTTCCGTTTTTCAACGGAAAACCCTTCTGTTATTCTACTGTTTCTTATTATTATTTTTTTTTTTATCCGCAAATTTTGTGTAGGCCATTTCTCGTACATTTGTTGTCTGATTGTTATGAAACTTTCAGGGTATGTAGACAATGTTAATATCTCGAGACGTTTTTTTCAAATTTTTAAAATTCTTTTCCGGTTATGAGTTATTGCCCTTTAATTGAAAATTGGGGGGTCTTTTGTCCAGAGTTGATCTCGGGAACTACAGAAGATAGTTGCATGAAATTTAGCAAGATTGTTGGTAACATGTTATAGTTTTGCTGGCATGAAAATTTTGGCAAAATGTTTTTTAGTTTTTAAGCTATTTGCCGGTAAAGTTTAAGGTTTTGGGGGGTCTGAAATTTTGTTGCTTTTTGTATAATAACCTTTAAACTAAAAATAATTTGTTAATACACATAGAACAAAAGTTGTTTAAAATAACGAGAGCTTTCATTTTAAATTAAGAAAAAAGGGCTGGCCCCTGTAATTAGGGGTCAGCAGCTCATACACGTATTTTTCTAATAGCAAAAATCGTTATCATTTTATGAAAAAAAATTAATTCAGTTATTGTTAATATATTAAATAATGTCATTTGTATCAAATTTAAAAAGTTCTGTGCCCTATTTTTTTTCAAATTTCATAAAACAAATATGTGTGAATCGTAACGTTACATGAACGAGTTAATTTGTCTACATAGACACACAAGCGAACAAATGCCACTTTAAGGCCCAGGCATTTACTGCATTACGTTGTGTTGCGTCTTAGATAAATAGTTGTGATTCAATTTCATTTTTTTCATCTATATCATATATGAATTCAATGAACACACATTATTTTAACGTTCTATGTGCAACTATTTGTCGGGGCGCCCCTGTTTGTAACCCCCGCGCGCGCGCCGAATGTAAACAGTAACGAACGGCATTGTAGAAAAGAGAGAGCCGTAATGCAGAAGAGAAGCTGTGTATTCTTTCGATGTACAAATGCATTTTCAATTTACTGTGACACATATGAACATGCACAGGGAACAATACTACATATTTGTTTAAGGAGGATATTTTTCTCGTGTGAATCGTTTACGAGGAAATTCTGACTGCCACACTTCTGTCGACGATCAGCCGTTGATAAGCTACGAGTAATAAAGGAGAAAAGATGGACATTAAAGTGTGTGATTTATGTGGATGCTACTGAAGAAGGTGAGGCTTTTACTCCTTTTAAAGTTTAAAAAAGTTAAAGTTAAAATTTAGTATATAGTATAGATCTACATGTAAGTACGTGCACACTGTTTGTTTTTGTTATGGTGTGGGTGTTTGTTTACTAACGTGTAATTTTTACATGTTTCATGGATGTTTAGACTCGCTCGAGGTTCATGGGGGACTGGAAAGGGTAACTGAATTTATCTATTTAAAAAAATAACAGATTGTGAATTTTCAACTCAAAATTCAAAGCAGGGTCTAATTAGAAACATATCATATATTCTTGTGCAGAAGACTCCAAATGTAGTCATGAATATCCTGTAGACATAACTTCAAGTAGATAAAATTGTATACTTCAGACTTCAGAATTAAAACATGACTTTAATATCTTTATGATGCCAATCATTGTATCATTAGAAAGGTTTAGCAGACCAACGGGTACCCGGTACATGTACTTGTACATGTAGGTTACAAGTTAGAACTATGCGTACTATTCTACCAGTTCACATAATTTTTCTTGTTTAGCAGTTACATGTATGATGTGTACTTAAATTGTCCTTGTTAATGTTTTAAATGTAATTTTTTATTCTCTTTTTTTAATCTGACTACTGGCAGTACTGGCCTGCAAGCAGTTCTCGCCGAGGACCATTTCTCGCTGGTGCACTGTTACATCATATTTTCGTATATAATTTTATGTGTTGATAAAATGACGTAACAATGCACTGGTGAGAAATGGTACTCGGCGAGAACTGATCGCATGCCAATATTGATTAATTACAGACAAAAACTGAAGGTTGCGCGTGTTATTTTTTATTGAACAACATTGTTTAAAATAATTCTTTATATATGTGACGATCAGACCGGTTTGAATACCAGTGCCAGATAGCTCAGTTGGTAGAGCACCTGACTAGAGATTCAGGGGGCCCAGGTTCAAATCCCGGTTTGGTCCTTCATTATTTCTCCCATCCTGTTACAATATTGGTGTTGTGACCAACCCCTGGAACTAACAGGTTAACTCCTGCCAGGGGTGATCTTCGAGGGTGGAGATCATTTAAGGGGGAAGGAATGTGAGGGTCAGACTGGTTTGAATACCGGTGGCAGATACATGTAGCTCAGTTGGTAGAGCACTTGACTAGAGATTCAGAGGGCCAGGTTCGAATCCCAGTTTGTTCCGTCGTTATTTCTCCCATCTTTTACATATACATGTATATCAGATATATGACAGATGATTAAGGGTCATCACATGTTTTGCAAGATGCAATAAGTGTTAAAAACCTTTACTTTACAACACAATACATATAAGTGAATATTTATGTTTCTTGTTATTATTTGGTGTGGTTTTCTTGACAGTGTCGCATAAACAATTTACCCGCTCCTAAAACACAAACTTTCTTTTTGTGGATTCAGCTTACCGCTGATTGGCTGCTGTTGCAGCAGACAAATAAGATATGCACGCACAAAACACAATGAACTTATCAGAGAATGAGTTGAGTTTATTTCAACTGTTGGAATTTGGGTTTTTTTTTTTAAATGTATACTTGTGACAAAACATATATGTGGTACATACAGCTGTAGCTTTATGAAGAAAATTTTGGTTAGACCATATATACCTATCATGCAAGTAAATGATATTTACAAAAAACTTGCAATTTATGGCGCACGAAATATACGCTAGTTTTATAAAGATTGACATACATGTAATGTACCACATTCTTTGAAAAATAATCTATTAAAAATTCTTCATTAAGTTAACTCATACATGTTTTATGCTTATTACACATAGTATTGTTTTTAAAACATGTAATTTATAAGAAAATAAGCAAAAACCCTCGCTAAATTTATTTGCAAAAAAAAAAAAAACACAGTAGAATTGATAAAAAATGGTATACCAGAAGCTAATACCAGTACATGTACTTTGACGCTGTTCGGTGGGTAATATTCGTTTGTAATTTACGAATTGAAATATTGACTGTTGCACTACAAGTACGGTAATAAACTCTCTCTCTCTCAAACTCTCTGTCTCTCAATTTGATAAGTGTTTATACCTATGAAAATTTTTTAACATTATATTATGACTTGATATGCAAATTTTTGATCTTGTACTGCCTAAATGTTATGTCATGTATTGGGATATGTCATACCTATTACACTGCATGGTCAGTGTATTTTTTCCAGAAATACTATGCATATGTTAATGTAAACACAGCTATTACTAGTACATGTATGTAAACACAGCTAATTATTTTTTTTTTATTTCAGCTCAAAACAGACTCTTGTTACCACATGGCTTTTACCTGTACCTGTTGATTCTTGTGGGTCAGCTCCTGAGATTAACCTGTCACCTCTATCCACATGCATATTCCTTGTGTTCTACAGACTATTTACCGGTAATTCAAATTAAATCCGATAATGCATGAACAATAATGGAACTTGAAGAAAGCATCATGCCATGTTGTGGTTTGTGTTTGATAAGAAATTATGAAAACAAAATTAAGGCTGTTTATAAAGAAATTCATAATTGCTGTGAAAATTTGTTTTTCAATAAAAGTATGCAATTATGTTTCCTTTATTTTTTTATTTCATAAAGATATTTAGATGTGTTTACATAATTGAAAAATCCCCCCCCCCCCTCTATTTAATTGTCTGCATTAAGATTACATGTAGGATATGTAAATGTACATTTGACTTTGAAATAACATCTGCTATGATAATTACTTTTGAAATGAACAAGAAACAACCTATTTCTACCTTTCTAAGGTATATATGCATAAAAAAAGTAGAAAAACATGTCAAATTTGAAAATTTTTCATGGAAATCAACTCGATCTGTCTCCAGCTACCTGGGTGTGTTTGAATTTAATTTTAATTTAAGGCAGATGTCTAACTTGTAGGTTGTAACTTACTGTTTTAGCATGGTTAGAAGGAGACTAGAAATCAGAATAGATTAGATATTCCCTAAATATGATTGTTAGCTTACTTTTTTCATGAAAACAAGAAATCACAAGCAGGACAGCTGTCTATTTGTTAATTAAAATGGTACAAATCATACAATAAACAAATAAAGATCAAATTTTAGAATCATTGATGATTGTTTTCAAATATGTGTGAGAAATTACTCAAGGAAATTGCCACACGTTTCATAAAATTAGGTAAAACATTTCAAACCATGACTTTTTATGAAAATCAAAAGATTGGGGGGTGGGGGGTATACATGTAAGGGTATTTCTAAGTGATGTGAAGCTTTTATCATGATTATATCATGTAGGCGTATGTTGTATTGAATAAGGTTTTTTTTAAAGGTGGTTGAACAAAAGTTGACCTCTAAAAGGTCAGGTAAAGATGTTTTACTATGGAGAACCCTGTAAATCTGTGTTTACTAAAGGAAATTGGAAATGGTGGGTTCACTTAAATGGCCATATTTTTATTAAACCTCAATGGAATTGGCAATATGTGGTATTCTTTTTTTCAGAATTGCATTAGCTTTCTTAGTCTTTTCATAAAAATGTTAGTGTACTAAGTTAAAGGTACAAGGAACAGTTTCGGATAAAGTACCGTCAATATTTTTGTAAAATTGAGAGTGACTGTACTTGAAGGTTTATCATTGTTGCGTAGATTCATGAAATGAATTTTAATGATTATCAATAGTTAGAGGGATGTCTCTTGTTGGAATTGGTAAGCAATATTAAGGCCCCTAATTTTAAGTACATGAGAAGCAGAAATAAATTGTGAAACTTGCGGCTATGACAGATATGTTGACTTTACAGTGAAATTGAAGGTTACAAACGGGAGGTTATATAACATGAAATGTAGGTGGATGGGATATTATATGCCTATTTAGTATTTACTGGGTATGAGGACAATAGCAAGTTTATTGTCCCCCAAGACAGCAACTATTTAATGAGGCAAAGCCAAGGGAAATAGTTGCTGTGGAGTGGGACAATAAACTTGCTATTGTCCGAATAGTCAGTTAATTGGTATTTCATTATACAGAAGAAAACTTTATTTGTCAGCGATGCACAATTTCTTGATGATAAACAAATTAGAGTTAAATCAAACTTTGTATTTAATGCGCCGATCTTATTAGGTCAGAGGTGTTCCGAGTTTAAGGTGATATGGGACACTTCCATGTTGCGACGTATTGTTTATCGAAATAAACAATAAAATAAAGTGTAATTATATAAGTACATGTAGTTTCTTTTCAAAAATGGTCACCTAACTCCTTAGCACAGTGGGTTAGAGGGTTACTAGGAACCTGTAAGTCATGAGTTCGAATCCCGCTGGGGTATTTACAATTTTTACCTTTTCAAATATTTTTAAAAGCTATTTTTTGGTTAAATATTGTAAAATTTGAAAATTCTAAACTGGTGAAATTTTTTCAATTATATAGTACTTTAATCCACATCAATATCGACAGATGTTCCATACTACCTTAAAAAGGAGGGAAATCAAATTTTGCTGATGAATGGTTTTGATGACTATTCACCATGGGCAGATAGCATGGATACTATTTTAAATTAGATAAAAAGGCATGTTTATGCGGGCGCCTTCTAGTGATCAACTTGTCCGTCTGTCCATCCGAGATGGCTTGACAGGAGCATAGCTTCTCTCCCCTTGGCCCAATCTGGCTCATACCTCATCCACAGGGTTCCTTTGGTTGAAGGATGTGCAGTGACCTTGAACTATGTTTTTAGATATAAGGTTAAGGTCATAGCAGAATTATATATATAAAATCCTGGTCTGGGGCATATCTTTTTTCCCTTTGGTCCAATCTGGCTAATATTCACAGAGTGTCTCAATGGCTAAACGATGTGCAGTGACCTTGCATGAAATTTCTAGGTAACGGGTGAAGATCATATCGGATCATGCAAAAATCCTTTTTTGAGAGCATATATAATTTCTACTAACCCCTATTTGGCTCAGACTTCACATAAGCAGAGCGTTTGAGTAAAGGGTGAAAGGGTGTGTAGTGACCTTGAACCTATTTTCAGTGAAAAGAAACTGTGAAGGTCATAGCAGAATTATATTTTTAAAAATCCTTGTCCGGAGTATATCTTCTCTCCCTTTGCTCCATTCAGCCTCATACTTCACCCACATGATGCCTTTGATCAAAATATATGCAATGACCTCGAATGATATTTGTAGATGAAGAGTCAAGGTCATATCAGATCACACAAAAATCAATATTTTAAGAGCATAGATATACTCTCCTTTTAGCCCCTATTTGGCTAATATTTTACCTTTACAGAGTTTATTGGTTAATGGCGTGCAGTGACCTTGAACCAAGTCTGTCAATGTGAAGCAGGTCATAGCAGATCTTTTTAAAATTAGTTTTAGACAGTAGATTATTTTCCAAATATGCTTAATCTTGGTCAGATTGAACAAAAATGCATGTATGTTAGGGGGAATGAAATTGAATTAAAAGTTCTATGCCAGCTGGAAAAATTTCAAGTTATAGGTCAAGGTCAAAGCAGAATTCTCTGAAATAACATAAGCGGGTTCCTTTGAAATGTTCACCATTTCAATGTTGTCTGGTTCATAGTAATTTTACATAGAAAATATTCACAGAGGTACAGTGAAGTAAACTTTACATCGATAAGTTTCTGACAATTAATGACGCAACGAGCACACAGTACGAAAGGTCAACCCTTTGAAAAGCAGTGAAGAGAAAAAGTTGCTCAGAATTATGTTTTAAACAAAATTGATTTTTTACGTAAATTTTAATTTTGCATTCTGGGTTAAGAAAAAAGATGTTAGTTCAAGGTGAAGTAAACTTGTACCGAAAATGAAGTCAAATTTGTTAAGTCGTACTTAAACACATTGGTTTTTTTTTTGTTAAGTCGTTCTTGAAATGGTTAAGGGTTTTTGGATAAGTCGTACTTAAAAACATTCGGATTATGTTAAGTTGTACCAAGAATCATTCGATTTTTAGGGTCTTCCGTTTTCAACGGAAGACCCTCTTGTTATTCTATTGTTTTTTTAGGGTCTTCCGTTTCCAACGGAAGACCCTCTTGTTATTCTATTGTTTCTTTTTATTATTATTAGGGTTTTCCGTTTTTCAACGGAAAACCCTTCTGTTATTCTACTGTTTCTTATTATTATTTTTTTTTTTCCCGCAAATTTTGTGCACGAGATTTCTCGAACATTTTTTGTCTGATTGCTATGAAACTTTCAGGGTATGTAGATGATATTAATATCTCTAGACGTTTTTTTCAAATTTTTAAAAATCACTTCCGGTTATGAGTTATTGCCCTTTAATTGAAAATTGAGGGGTCTTTTGTCCAGAGTTGATCTCGGGAACTGCAGATGATAGATGCATGAAATTTGACGAAATTGTCGGTAACATTTTATAGTTTTGCTGGCATGAAAATTTTGGTAATTTCTTTGTTAGTTTTTGAGCTATTTGTCGCCAAAGTTTAAGATTTTTTCGGGGCTGAAATTTTGTTGCTTTTTGTATTATAACCTTTAAACTAAAAATATTTTGTAAATACATATAGAACAAAAGTTGTTAAGAATAACGAGAGCTTTCATTTAAAATTAAGAAAAAAGGGCTGGCCCCTATAATTAGGGGTCAGCAGCTCATACACGTATTTTTCTGATAGCAAAAATCGTTATCATTTTATGAAAAAAAATTAATTCAGTTATTGTTAATATATTAAATAATGTCATTTGGCATCAAATTAAACAAGTTCTATGCTATATTTTTTTCAAATTTCATAAAACAAATATGTGAGAATCGTACATGAACGAGTTAATATGTCTACATAGACACACAAGCGAACAAATGCCACATTAAGGCCCAGGCATTTACTGCATTACGTTGTGTTGCGTCTTTGATAAATTGTTGTGATTCAATTTCATTTTTTTTTTCATCTATATCATTTATGAATTCAATGAACACACATTATTTAAACGTTCTATGTGCAACTATTTGTCGGGGCGCCCCTGTTTGTAACCCCCGCGCGCGCGCCGAATGTAAACAGTAACGAACGGCATTGTACAGCTGTTGTAGAAAAGAGAGAGCTGTAATGCAGAAGAGAAGTTGTGTATTCTTTCGGTGTACACATGCATTTTCAATTTACTGTGAAACATATGAACATGCACAGGGAACAATACTACATATTTGTTTAAGGAGGATATTTTTCTCGTGTGAATCGTTTACGAGGAAATTCTGACAGCCACACTTCTGTCGACGATCAGCCGTTGATAAGCTACGAGTAATAAAGGAGAAAAGATGGACATTAAAGTGTGTGATTTATGTGGATGTTACTGAAGAAGGTGAGGCTTTTACTCCTTTTAAAGTTTCTTGTTAACTGGTTAAAATTAAGTATATAGTATAGATGTACATGTAAGTACGTGCACACTGTTAGATGTTTTTGTTATGGTGTGGGTGTTTGTTTACTAACGTGTAATTTTTACATGTTTCATGGATGTTTAGACTCGCTCGAGGTTCATGGGGGACTGGAAAGGGTAACTGAATTTATCTATTTAAAAAAATAACAGATTGTGAATGTTCAACTCAAAATTCAAAGCAGGGTCTAATTAGAAACATATCATATATTCTTGTGCAGAAGACTCCAAATGTAGTCATGAATACCCTGTAGACATAACTTCAAGTAAATAAAATTGTATACTTCAGACTTCAGAATTAAAACATGACTTTAATATCTTTATTATGCCGATCATTGTATCATTAAAGAGGTTTAGCAGACCAACGGGTACCCAGTACATGTACTTGTACATGTAGGTTACAAGTTAGAACTATGCCTACCATTCTATCAGTTCACACAATTTTTCTTGTTTAGCAGTTATGATGTCCTTGTTAATGTTTTAAATGTAATTTTTAATCTGACTACTGGCAGTACTGGCGTGCGAGCAGTTCTCGCCGAGGACCATTTCTCGCTGGTGCACTGTTACATCATATTTTCGTATATAATTTTATGTGTTGATAAAATGACAATGCACTGGTGAGAAATGGTACTCGGCGAGAACTGATCGCACGCCAATATTGATTAATTACAGACAAAAACTGAAGGTTGCGAGTGTTATTTTTTATTGAACAACATTGTTTAAAATAATTCTTTATATATGTGACGATCAGACCGGTTTGAATACCAGTGCCAGATAGCTCAGTTGGTAGAGCACCTGACTAGAGATTCAGGGGGCCCAGGTTCAAATCCTGGTTTGGTCCTTCATTATTTCTTCCATCCTGTTACAATATTGGTGTTGTGACCAACCCCTGGAACTAACAGGTTAACTCGATCCTGCCAGGGATGATCTTCGAGGGTGAAGATCATTTAAGGGGGAGGAATGTGACGGTCAGACTGGTTTGAATACCGGTGCCAGATACATGTAGCTCAGTTGGTAGAGCACTTGACTAGAGATTCAGAGGGCCAGGTTCGAATCCCACTTTGTTCCGTCGTTATTTCTCCCATCTTTTACATATACATGTATATCAGATATATGACAGATGATTAAGGTCATCACATGTTTTGCAAGATGCAATAAGTGTTAAAAACCTTTACTTTACAACAGAATACATTTAAGTGAATATTTATGTTTCTTGTTATTATTTGGTGTGGTTTTCTTGACAGTGTCGCATAAACAATTTACCCGCTCCTAAAACACAAACTTTCTTTTTGTGAATTCAGCTTACCGCTGATTGGCTGCTGTTGCAGCAGACAAATAAGATATGCACACACAAAACACAATGAACTTATCAGAGAATGAGTTGAGTTTATTTAAACTGTTGGAATTTTGGTATTTTTTTTAAAAATGTATACTTGTGACAAAACTTATATGTGGTACATACAGCTGTTAGCTTTATGAAGAAAATTTTGGTTAGACCATATATACCTATTATGCAAGTAAATGATATTTACAAAAAACTTGCAATTTATAGCGCACGAAATATATGCTAGTTTCATAAAGATTGACATACATGTAATGTACCACATTCTGTGAAAAATAATCTATTAAAAATTCTTCATTAAGTTTACTCATACATGTTTTATGCTTATTACACGTAGTATTGTTTTTAAAACATGTAATTTATAAGAAAATAAACAAAAACCCTCGCTAAATTTATTTGCAAAAAAAAAAAACACAGTAGAATTGATAAAAAATGGTATACCAGAAGCTAATACCAGTACATGTACTTTGACGCTGTTCGGTGGGTAATATTCGTTTGTAATTTACGAATTGAAATATTGACTGTTGCACTACAAGTACGGTAATAAACTCTCTCTCTCTCTCAAACTCTCTCTCTTTCTCAATTTGATAAGTGTTTATACCTATGAAAATTTTTTAATATTATATTATGACTTGATATGCAAATTTTTGATCTTGTACTGCCTAAATGTTATGTCATGTATTGGGATATGTCATACTTATTACACTGCATGGTCAGTGTATTTTTTACAGAAATACTATGCATATGTTTAGTAGTACATGTATGTAAACACAGCTAATTATTTTTTTTATTTATTTCAGCTCAAAACAGACTCTTGTTACCACATGGCTTTTACCGGTACCTGTTGATTCTTGTGGGTCAGCTCCTGAGATTAACCTGTCACCTCTATCCACATGCATATTCCTTGTGTTCTACAGACTATTTACCGGTAATTCAAATTAAATCCGATAATGCATGAACAATAATGGAACTTGAAGAAAGCATCATGCCATGTTGTGGTTTGTGTTTGATAAGAAATTATGAAAACAAAATTAAGGCTGTTTAAAGAAATTCATAATTGCTGTGAAAATTTGTTTTTCAATAAAAGTATACAATTATGTTTCCTTTATTTTTTATTTCAAAAAGATATTTAGATGTGTTTACATAATTGAACCCCCCCCCCCCTCTATTTAATTGTCTGCATTAAGATTACATGTAGGATATGTAAGTGTACATTTGACTTTGAAATAACATCTGCTATGATAATTACTTTTGAAATGAACAAGAAACAACCTATTTCTACCTTTCTAAGGTATATATGCATAAAAAAGTAGAAAAACATGTCAAATTTGAACATTTTTCATTGAAATCAACTCTGTCTCCAGCTACCTGGGTGTGTTTGAATTTAATTCTAATTTAAGGCAGATGTCTAACTTGTAGGTTGTAACTTACTGTTTTAGCATGGTTAGAAGGAGACTAGAAATCAGAATAGATTAGATATTCACTAAATATGATTGTTAGCTTACTTTTTTCATGAAAACAAGAAATCACAAGCAGGACAGCTGTCTATTTGTTAATTAAAATGGTACAAATCATACAATAAACAAATAAAGATCAAATTTTAGAATCATTGATGATTGTTTTCAAATATGTGTGAGAAATTACTCAAGGAAATTGCCACACGTTTCATAAAATTAGGTAAAACATTTCAAACCATGACTTTTTATGAAAATCAAAAGATTGGGGGGTGGGGGGTATACATGTAAGGGTATTTCTAAGTGATGTGAAGCTTTTATCATGATTATATCATGTAGGCATATGTTGTATTGAATAAGGTTTCTTTTTAAAGGTGGTTGAACAAAAGTTGACCTCTAAAAGGTCAGGTAAAGATGTTTTACTATGGAGAACCCTGTAAATCTGTGTTTACTAAAGGAAATTGGAAATGGTGGGTTCACTTAAATGGCCATATTTTTATTAAACCTCAATGGAATTGGCAATATGTGGTATTCTTTTTCTCAGAATTGCATTAGCTTTCTTATTCTAAGACAAACCGTCTTTTCATAAAAATGTTAGTGTACTAAGTTAAAGGTACAAGGAACAGTTTCGGATAAAGTACCGTCAATATTTTTGTAAAATTGAGAGTGACTGTACTTGAAGGTTTATCATTGTTGCATAGATTCATGAAATGAATTTTAATGATTATCAGTAGTTAGAGGGATGTTTCTTGTTGGAATTGGTAAGCTGAGTGAGTGAATATTAAGGCCCCTAATTTGAAGTACATGAGAAGCAGAAATAAATTGTGAAACTTGCGGCTATGACAGATATGTTGACTTTACAGTGAAATTGAAGGTTACAAACGGGAGGTTATATAACATGAAATGTAGGTGGATGGGATATTATATGCCTATTTAGTATTTACTGGGTATGAGGACAATAGCAAGTTTATTGTCCCCCAAGACAGCAACTATTTAATGAGGCAAAGCCAAGGGAAATAGTTGCTGTGGAATGGGACAATAAACTTGCTATTGTCCGAATAGTCAGTTAATTGATATTTCATTATACAGAAGAAAACTTTATTTGTCAGCGATGCAGAATTTCTTGATGATAAACAAATTAGAGTTAAATCAAACTTTGTATTTAATGCGGCGATCTTATTAGGTCAGAGGTGTTCCGAGTTTAAGGTGATATGAGACACTTCCATGTTGTAACGTATTGTTTATCGAAATAAACAATAAAATAAAGTGTAATTATATAAGTACATGTAGTTTCTTTTCAAAAATGGTCACCTAACTCCTTAGCACAGTGGGTTAGAGGGTTTACTAGGAACCTGTAAGTCATGAGTTCGAATCCCGCTGGGGTTTTTACAATTTTTACCTTTTCAAACATTTTTAAAAGCTATTTTTTGGTTAAATATTGTAAAATTTGAAAATTCTAAACCGGTGAAAAGTTTTCAATTATATAGTACTTTAATCCACATTAATATCGACAGATGTCCCATACCACCTTAAAAAGGAGGGAAATCAAATTCTGCTGATGAATGGTTTTGATGACTATTCACCATGGGCAGATAGCATGGATACTATTTTAAATTAGATAAAAAGGCATGTTTAAGCGGGCACCTTCTAGTGATCAATTTGTCCGTCTGTCCATCCGAGATGGCTTGACAGGAGCATAGCTTCTCTCCCCTTGGCCCAATCTGGCTCATACCTCATCCACAGGGTTCCTTTGGTTGAAGGATGTGCAGTGACCTTGAACCATGTTTTTAGGTATAAGGTTAAGGTCATAGCAGAATTATATATATAAAATCCTTGTCTGGGGCATATCTTTTTTCCCTTTGGTCCAATCTGGCTAATACTCACAGAGTGTCTCTATGGTTAAACGATGTGCAGTGACCTTGCATGAAATTTCTAGGTAACGGGTGAAGATCATATCGGATCATGCAAAAATCCTTTTTTGAGAGCATATATAATTTCTACTAACCCCTATTTGTCTCAGACTTCACATAAGCGGAGCTTTTGAGTAAAGGGTGAAATGGTGTGTAGTGACCTTGAACCTATTTTCAGTGAAAAGAAACTGTGAAGGTCATACCAGAATTATATTTTTAAAAATCCTTGTCCGGAGTATATCTTCTCTCCCTTTGCTCCATTCAGCCTCATACTTCACCCACATGATGCCTTTGTTCAAAATATATGCAATGACCTCGAATGATATTTGTAGATGAAGAGTCAAGGTCATATCAGATCACACAAAAATCCATATTTTAAGAGCATAGATATACTCTCCTTTTAGCCCCTATTTGGTTAATATTTTACCTTTACAGAGTTTATTATAGTATTGAATCATGATTTTTTGAAGTATACACTCTCATAACTGCAGCGGTGTGTGCATACAAATTGAGTAACGCGCGTTAGCGCGTTATGAAAATTTGTATGCACACACCGCTGCAGTTATGAGAGTGTATACTTCAAAAAATCATGATTTAATGCTTATATTTACATTTTTTTAACTTCTTGTCTTGTCTGCAAATGTGATTCATACCTTAAAATTCCTATCTTATCCTAAGGGTAAGTTAATATTAATGGAAGAGCCACAGTAACAGCCACAAGCGTGAACTTTGATTTTCGCTTGTGACATTGCAGTTTACAGCGTTCAACGTTTGTGACGTCATAATAAAACTCGTCAATTTGACCTTTGACTACTTGTTGCATTTAGAGGCATTTAAACATCACGGAATTTAATGAAAAAACACAGTAGGATGTAAATATTGGTTAATGGCGTGCAGTGACCTTGAACCAAGTCTGTCAATGTGAAGGTCATAGCAGATCTTTTTTAAATTAGTTTTAGATAGTAGATTATTTTCCAAATATGCTTAATCTTGGTCAGATTGAACAAAAATGTATGTATGTTAGGGGGAATGAAATTGAATTAAAAGTTCTATGCCAGCTGGAAAAATATCAAGTTATAGGTCAAGGTCAAAGCAGAATTCTCTGAAATAACATAAGCGGGGCCCTTTGAAATGTTCACCATTTCAATGTTGTCTAGTTCATAGTAATTTTACATAGAAAATATTCACAGAAGTACAGTAAAGTAAACTTTACGTCGATAAGTTTCTGACAATTAATGACGCAACGAGCACACAGTACGAAAGGTCAACCTTTTGAAAAGCAGTGAAGAGGAAGAATGCTCAGAATTATGTTTTAAACAAAATTGATTTTTTTACATAAATTTTAATTTTGCATTCTGGGTAAAGAAAAAAGATGTTAGTTCGAGGTAAAGTAAACTTGTACCTAAAATGAAGTCAAATTTGTTAAGTCGTACTTAAACACATTGGTTTTTTTTTGTTAAGTCGTTCTTGAAATGGCTAAGGGTTTTTGGTTAAGTCGTACTTAAAAACATTCGGATCATGTTAAGTTGTACCAAGAATCATTCGATTTTTTTTCTTTTTGTACTTAGGTTTCTTTGTTACTAGATTAAGAACTCTGCTTCTTAGACGTACTTCTAGCGTTGCTTTCGACATTAGCGGAAAACCCACTCGTTGCTTTGCAACGAGCTTTGCTCTAGTTATTATTCTTTTTCTTTTCTTCTGACTCCTTTTTTGCTTCATAACTCAAAAGGTTTTAAACCGATTTTGATGAAATTTTCAAAGATTTTTGCAAGTTGACGTCCCTCAAAAATGTAAAAGTTTTAAAGAGAACGTCACTTCCGATTTGACGTGACGTCATTTTTAAAAATTTCAAAAAGTCATTTTGTCCCGGACTTTTCTCAAAAACGCTTTAAGATAGAGGCTTGAAATTTTCAATGGATTTACCTCTGTAATAAGGCTGGAAATGAAAATCTGTCACTTCCGGTCGAAACCGGAAGTGAAACAAATTTTTCGAAAAAACGAATTTTCTGATCAAATGAAAAATGAATATGTGCTTTGTAGAGCTTAATTAGCTGAATCAAACACTGAAAGCCGTTTTAAAATCGGACGATGCATTACAGAGATATCGGGGTTTAAAAATTGATTTTTCCGGAAATTTTGATTCCGCGTCCTTGGTTTAAAAAATAGCGTAATGTTCAAAGTAATATTAACTCGTACCAAAAATAATTGTCAAGTCGTACTTGAACAATTCGGATTTTTTTTGTTAAGTTGTTCTTGAAATCGGAAAGGTGTTTGTTAAGTCGTACTTAAAATCATTCGTATTTTGTTAAGTCATACCAGGAATATTTCGATTTTTTTATCTTTTCATTTTGGTTACTCTTGTTATTGGTTTAAGAGCTCTGCTTCTTACAGGAACTTCCAGCTTTACTTCCGACATTAACGGAAGACCCACTCGTTGCTTTGCAACGAGCTTTGCTCTAGTATTATTATTATTATTAGGGTCTTCCGTTTTCAACGGAAGACCCTCTTGTTATTCTATTGTTTTTTTTTATTATTATTATTAAGGTCTTCCGTCTTCAGCGGAAGACCTTACTGTTTTTCTACGCGTTCTCATTCTTCTATATTATTATTTTTTTTCTTGGTAGTCACCCTTAATTTCTCAGCCATTTCTCAATCGATTTTAATGATTTTTACAGGGATGATGTCTTAGGTGAATATCTCTTTGCATCTTACTTCCTGTCTGAAAATTCACTTCCGTTTCTGAATTATCTCCCTTTTTCATGTATTTTGGAACATGATATTGTCCACGCATCTCCTTAAAAACTGTTATAGTTAGGGACTTGAAATTTATATGCAAGATAAAGTGGTTATGGTAGATTTGCTTGCTTGTTTTAGATTTGACCAGAAGTCATCATCCTTGAAGCTCGCCCGGAACTGAAAATGTTGATGTTAAATTTTTTTGACAATTTTTACGAAATTTGAGATTTGATCACAAATATCTTTCTTCTAATCAATATTTTGCTAACACATGAAGAGCATCAAAAATTAATCTATAAAAGATCTTTCAACTGACACCAAGCAAAAGGGGCTGACCCCTCATATTAGGGGCCAAGAGGGGTCTAAAGTCTTTTATCTATATCTCTTTAATGAAAAATATTTTGTAATGTATTATAGAAGCAAAAATGTTTATCTTCCAGTTATCTACCTATATTTGTTAAAAGTTTTCTGATATGTTACATAATTTGGATTTTAAAGGGGCTAGAAGTGCAATATTTTGATCATTTATTTCTTAAAAAGGAGAAATATTTTGAAATGCATTATAGAAGAGAAGATACTCAGAATAATATTCGTAATAATATTTAACCACCAAAGTTTCGTTTAATGGTCCTTATAAGGAGATAAAGGGTCGGCCCCTAAAACAATCTTTCCCTAATATCTCAAAAACAGTAACAAATTTCTAAACACTTGTTGAACAAAATGTGTTTAATATTAAGGGACCTTTCATTGATATCAAGAAAAAAGGGGCTAGCCCCTCAAATTACATGATGAGAGGGATCTAAATGTTTCAATCAAAGCTCTTATACATATATCAATAACAAAACAAGGGCGAGAAGTCCAATACATTTATAATTTATTTGTAAAAGAAAAAGAGGATATAAAAATTGAAGAAAAGAGTATGTTTAAAATCAAAGGATTTTTCATTATATTTCCAAATCATGTTTAGCTGGTAAATAGCAAAATAAAGGTCAAGCACGTATCTCAAACTCTAGTGATATTGGGAATTTAGTATTTTCCGTTTAATATAGAAGTCCCCGACCACTCCCCCCCCCACCCTTCATAAAATCATTTAGTTTTTCTGGCCCGATTTTACTTGATCTTTGATCTCGGACCTTTAATTTCAACTTAGTACCATTCTAGATTACCGTACTAATTACCAGACCAATTCGTTCATTATTAACAGAGTTATGAACTTTTTGGCATTTGAGTTTTAATTTTCGTGTTTGACATGTACTGTAGAAAAAAATTATAACTCCCGAGCCCTTCACTCAATCCTCATGAAATTTTGTGTAAATGTACCTCGGGCCTCATTCTGTTTTTCTGCCAAATTTGCAGCGGGTTGAACAATTAAGAAGAAATTTCCGATATCAAGCCGCGAGTATAGCCTGTATGGGGACTTAAAATTTACACAGTGCAAGGGATGTAAGCAGCCGCGTAATATTTCTGTTGCATGTATATTTCTTGTTTTCCGTTTAGTCTGTATCTACGATAGCGTGTGAACTACTTATGAATGTTAGAACTGTGGAAATTACTGTCATCAATTTTTTTATGAATAAATTTACGTGTTACTGATTTCGTTATTGCTACATTTATAAAAATGTTATCAATCCTGTTGATATAAAACAGTCAAACATAATAGTAAACGACACAAAAAAATCTCTACTCTGAAATACATGTGTAAAATGCATCAGTCATTGTTTTAGGACTTCCCCTAATTGTCGTTAACCGAATCCGAGATCCACACCTCAAAATTCTACTTTCGATTTATTTACGACGAAAATCAAGCTCGGTCCTTTTCATCTCCCTCCAGACACAAACACGCATTAATATTTCAAATGACCTCGCACTGTTACCAAACCTGAGTAGTGAGACATCTTACACGTTGTATTTCATCTCATACAAAAATTCAGCTCCTGTCCCGGGCGGAAACGCCCCAAATTCAAAGAGAAAATCGGGAATTATTTCGCGTCAGCCATGTTTTGACGTGAACCTTCGATGATGAAATATAGACTGGCAATGCCTGTCTGATATGCGCGATATATATTTCGTATGATAGAGACAGAGGACCAGTCTACGATGAAATTTTGTTATGACACCTGCAAAAGCTGTGTGTTCGAATCTCGCCGGAGCCAAGATTTGTTCTTTCTCTCTATTTCCTTCTCTCCATTTTTTTTGACTTTCTAAATAAGATATTCAAAATAAAGGGGTTGTTGGACTGAAGTACAAGTTGAAAACACTCGTACGTTAAGATTTAGACAAAATCATTCTTTAATTATTAGGGTCTTCCGTCTTCAGCGGAAGACCCTTCTATTATTCTATTGTTTCTTTTTCACTTTTCTTATTATTAAGGTCTTCAGTTTCTAACGGAAAACCTTATTGTTATTGCTTTGTTCCTTTTGCCCTATTCTTCTATATTATTTTTTTTTCTTACAAATTTTGTGCACGCAAGATCTCGAAAACCACTCAATTGATTTTTATGAAACTTCTCGATCTTATAGATGACGATGTGAACCGTATTGCAAATTTTTTTTATTGATGACGTCACTTCAGGGTTTGAGATATAGTCGTTTTGTCGATTTTCAGAGAGGTATTTTGTCGGCAGTACTCCTTTTAAACTATAGCAGATATACACTTGAAATTTTCAGTGATGGTAGACGGAAGATTGAAATTGTGCATGAAGGTTTAAAATCATTTCGATTGCAAAAAGCGCCGAAGCTCGCCTGGACCCAAAAATTGAGATTAAACAAATATCATAATTTTTTTCTGGTTTTCTTTGTTTTTCTCTTTTCTGAATGATATTTTGTTAAAACATATAATGTTAATTTTTTTTTTATATTTATAAGACCTTTTATTTGATATCAAGACAAAGGGGCTGGCCCCTCAAATTAGAGGACCAAAGGGCTCTCAAGTCTTTCATCTATAGCCCCTTTACTGAGATATATTTTGTGAAAGATTATAGAAGCAAATATGTTTATCTCACAGTTATGTATCCAAGCAGTGTCATGATTTTATAATGTGATACGTAATTAAGGTTTTTAAGGGTTCAAAATTCAAAACTTTGATCACCGATATCTCAGAAAGAAAATTTTTTTTGAAATGTAGTATAGAAGAAAAGATACTCAAAATGATCTACTAAACAATATGGAGTCTTCAAAATTTCGTTAAACAACCCCTATAAGGAGATAAGGGATCGGCCCCTTAAACGCTCTTTCTGAGATATCTCAAGAATGGTAACAAATTTCTATACACTTGAAGAACAAAATATCTTTAAAAGTAAATGACTTTTCATTTGTTACGAGGAAAAAGAGGCTGCCTCTCGAATTAGAGATCTAAATGTTTTCAACCAAAGCTCATACATCTAAAACAAAATAGTATCTGGCCCTTAGAATGAAGACCTTTGTCTTATATTTTAAATCACGTTTAGCCGTTTAATAGCATACCAAGGTCGTACATGTACTTCATGTTCTAAAACACACGGAAGACCTCCTCGTTGCTCGCAACGAGATCGTGTCTAGTCTTATTAGGGTCTTCCGTCTTCAGCGGAAGACCCTTCTATTATTGTATTGTTTCTTTTTCACTTTTCTTATTATTCTTTTTTTTTTTCTTACAAATTTTGTGCAGGCGATTTCTCGGAGATGGCCCGCTAGATTTGGGTCAAATTTTCAGGGCTGATGCCACGTCATCTGAAGTTTGTACCGCCGCGACAATTTTTAAAAATATACTTCCGGTCGGAAGTTATCGTCGTTTTACGATTTTTAAAAGCCAATTTTGTCGGTCGGGTTTCACAAAAACGAGTAAAGATAGAGAACTGAAATTTTCAGAGATGATAGAACTATCGTTTTTCTGGTGCACCTCGGTCATGAGAATGTCCGCCGTCACTTCCGGTCGTCATCGGAAGGAAATTTCAAAAATTGAATTTTTCGACTTTTGAATTTTTTAAATTTTTTTTCTGAAATTTCTACACCTTATAGTGACCCTTTCACTGATTCAGAATATGTAATTTGTTTTAAAATCCATCAAGGCATTCTCGAGAAATTAAGCGTCAAAGTCCTGAAGCGAGAGTCCGAGTAGCTCAGTCGATAGAGTCGTGGACATGGCCCGGGCGACCCGGGTTCAAGCCCCGAGTGCCACAAAATTTTTTTCGCTTTTTTTCGCTTGGATCTACGTTTTTATCTTTCAATTGATAAGTTAAATCTAATCTTTTCAAAAATTGGACGGAAGACCCACTCGTTGCTCGCAACGAGATCGAATCTAGTTCTTCTTGTTTTTCCTTCTGACTTCTTTTTTGCTTTATATCTCAAAAACTATTCAACCGATTTGCAAGAAATTTTCAGGGATTATGTTAAATACTTGTCCCTTAAGGCTTTTAAACTTTCAGTCATTAAGTCACTTCCGTTTTCTAGTTACGTCATTTTAAAAATTTTCAAAAAGTGATTTTGTCCAGGACTTTTCTCGTAAACGGTTGTTAATAAAGACTTGAAATTTTCTGTGATTGTAAATTTGCGGATTTACTTATGGCATTTTTACAAAAAAATTATTTTGTCACTTCCGGTAGAAACCGGAAGTGATTTTAATTTTTCGAAAAATTGAATTTTTTGATCGAATCAAAAACGAATATGTGTTTTGTAGAGCTTTTTAAGCTGAATCTAACACTGAAAACCGTTTAAAAATCAGACGATGCATTACCGAGAAATTTGGCCTTAAAAATTGATTTTTCCGGAAATTTTGATTCCGCTTTTTTGGTTAAGAAAGTAGTATCAAGTTCTTGGTTCAATTAACTTGTACCTAAAAATTAATTGTTAAGTCGTAATGTAACACATTCGGATTTTTTTTGTTAAGTCGTTCTTGAAATCGGAAGGGTTTTTGTTAGGTCGTTCTTAAAATCATTCGGATTTTGTTAAGTCGTACCAGGAATAATTCGATTTTTTACATCTTTTTATTTTAGTTACTTTTGTTATTGGTTTAAGAGCTCTGCTTCTTACAGGAACTTCCAGCTTTACTTCCGACATGAACGGAAGACCCACTCGTTGCTTTGCAACGAGCTTTGCTCTAGTTCTTCTTGTTTTTCCTTCTGACTTCTTTTTTGCTTTATATCTCAAAAACTATTCAACCAATTTGCAAGAAATTTTCAGGGATTATTTTAATTTTTTGTCCCTTGAAACCTTCAAACTTTTAGTCATTAAGTCACTTCCGGTTTCTAGTTACGTCATTTTAAAAATTTTCAAAAAGTGATTTTGTCCAGCACTTTTCTCGTAAACGGTTGTTTATAAAGACTTGAAATTTTCTGTGATTGTAAATCTGCGGATTGACTTATGGCAAATGTACAGGAAAAATTATTTTGTCACTTCCGGTCGAAACCGGAAGTGAAACAAATTTTTCGAAAAAATGAATTTTCTGATCAAATCAAAAACGAATATGTGTTTTGTAGAGCTTATAAAGCTGAATCTAACACTGAAAGCCGTTTCAAAATCGGACGATGCATAACAGAGATATCGGGGTTTAAAAATTGATTTTTCCGGAAATTTTGATTCCGCTTCCTTGGTTTAAAAAATAGCGTAATATTCAAAGTAAAATTAACTCGTACCAAAAATAATTGTTAAGTCGTACTTGAACACATTCGGATTTTTTTTGGTTAAGTCGTTCTTGAAATCAGAAAGGTTTTTGTTAATTCGTACTTAAAATCAATCGGATTTTGTTAAGTCGTACCAGTAATAATACGATTTTTTCTCATCTTTTTATTTTAGTTACTCTTGTTATTGGTTTAAGAGCTCTGCTTCTTACAGGAACTTTCAGCTTTACTTCAAACATTAACGGAAGACCCACTCGTTGCTTTGCAACGAGCTTTGCTCTAGTTCTTATTTTTTTTTTTTTTTTTTTGTTTCCTAGACGCGAACTTTGAGGCTTCATATCTTGCTCATTTCTAAACGGTTTTTGTTCAAATTTTCAGGGCTAATGTACTTTACAAAACACTATCTTAAGCAATTCATAAAATGTAGAATTCCCTTTCCGTTAAAGAGTTATTCCCCTTTTAAATTTTTTTAGGGCCTTTTGTTTCCAGACAAAGGCTCCGAGACTATGATAGCAGGGAATGGGAATCCAACGAATTTGAATAACAGAGACATTGTAGTTGTGCACATCTGTTTATGTTTTTAGATTACGTTTTTTATTTAGGAAAAGGTAGGGGGTCAAAAAACAGGATTCAAAAAAGTGCAAAAATTTATACATGTTTTCCTTTATATCTTTTGAACGAAAAAAATTTTGTAAAGACATGTAGAATAAAAGTTGTGCAAAATAACAAGGGCTTTCATTTGACACCAATAAAAAGGGGCTGGCCCCTTAAATTAAGGGCCAATGGCCCCTAAAAAATTTTGCTTAATAACTCAAAAACGGTTAGGATTTTGATATGGCTGTCGCTGGAAAAGTTGTTTGTTGGGATCTCATGAAGGTCGTTTCAATGTTATTTTGTAAGTGGTTTGTGTAGTATGAGTGTAAAAAGCTTTACATGTTAGCATGTACCTGTTTTTATTTGACAAGTTAACGAAAGACTTTGTGCGTACAACTGGCATGAAGTTACCGCAGAAAGTATGCTGGTTTATACAGGAGGCATTAATTCATAAGAATTTTTTTTTTTAGAATACATGCTTTTTTTTAGGAGTTTAAGTCGTTGTTAAGTTCTTATAGTGCACAATCCTTAAAAACGGGAATTGGAAAACAAAACATTCTTTTTCTTTTCTAGTAAAACACAAAATATGGAATGAAAAAATATATGCATTACCTTTTTAATATAAACATCATGCATTCAAAATCTACCTTGAATCAGAACTGTGTGTGTACCATTACGTAAGCTCTCCCTCGCCCGCGGCCGAGAAAGTCGGTCACCGTGGTCGCGGCTGGACTACCTAGCGGTCAGTGGTTATCTAATACACGAGAGTTGCGTCTCTCATATATGAATTTATTTAGCCGCGAACTCAAGAATTGTTTTAGTTTTGATTACACAAAATCTTTTGTGGATTAAACGATTGGATGTCAAGTAAGAAATACATGTAGTTCATTTAATTAATAAAAGCAATGTCATTCTCTAAAGCAATAATAGACATAGATCAATTGTGGGTTTTTAGTTTAAAATAAAGAACTTCTATTTGATAGAGTAAGGTCATTATACTGCAAACTTTTCAAATCTTCCTTGGTTCTGAGCTGTGCGTTTCTGTGCGTTGTACCTTTACGTAATCTATCCTTCGCCCACGGCCGAGGAGATCAGCCACGGCTGCATTACCTAGCGGTAAGCGGTTATTTAATACACAAGATTCGCACACCGCGACTTACACTTGCATGCATATGAACGTGTTTGAGTTAATATAGCCGTATATACAAGAACTGTTTTAATTTTATGTTATAAAGGTTTGTCCTACTTGTATATATTTAATTAAATATTTGAGTGTAAATGAATATTAATGAACGATATTACTCCATATCGGAAAAATCGTTAGACATAAACTAATGGTTGGTTGGTTTATGTAAACTACTTTAAAAACTGTACAATTAATGTTTTAAATCAACACCCCCCACCCCACCCCCCTCAAATATTAAACCTTTAAATAATGATCATCCCTCGCACATGGCTGAGGAGATCCGGCGCGAGTGGTTAAGTGATCCGCGGTCGGTTCGTGTTCTTCTACATGTACCTTATGACGCGTTTATGTTTCATATTTTGCACGGACACAACTTTATTTTATTATGTTTTCAACTATTATATTGGTTTAAGATAAAGTTATTTTACTTTTACAGTTGATTAAGCATTGATTTATACGATAGCGTACAAGGTAGTTTAAAAATCAAATCAAATTATAATCAAAGTTCCATGTTACATGTTTGCGGTAGGTGCTAGCACGATAAAGGAATGCCCTGAATTGAGGCATTCGATGATTATTTTAGAAAATATTCACATGAGTTTAAACAACTTTAGATTAGATTCTATCGGTCACATATTAATCACTTCTGTAGTTTCATTGTGGAAGCGAACTCATTGCTGCCCCCCCCCCCCCCCCCCCCCACTCCTCCCGCCCCGCTGACAGGTGCTCGCGCTGGATTTTTTTTTAATTGGAGAAAAGATATCAAGATCTGTCGAAAAACATTTTTGGTGGTTTCTTCTTATGTGTAACATTTTGTTTCACTTTCCCACCCCTTTGTTTATTCGGCCAGTATGTGTTAATTCAATTGCCGCATGCGATCGAGAATCTTGTGCCGCTTCAGCGCACACAGCTAAGAACATTTATAGCCCCAGGTCAACAATTGTTATGTAATTGAGTAACAGTTGGAAGGGTGATTTTACTACATAAAATAATAAAATCATAATATAATCTATTTTAATTGAGTACCATGCGTATAGATTCCCATAATAATTAATTTTTTTATTTCCTTTCAATGTTTACATTTAATTTTGTTCAAATAATTAATAAATTTTCTATCATTTAAATTGTGTGCTTTATCAAATTCTGATTCCGATTACCTTGAATTCATTAATTTTCCATTGGCTTTTGACAAAAGAGAGACGCCTGACCATCCAATGAAAACAAATACACAGAGTTTGATTGACAGGTTCAGCCAGGTGCAGGTCTCGCCCGATGTCCGAGGTTATGTGTGCTGCTTGTACACAGCCGAATGGTCTCAGTAAGAGTTATCGATGTAAATAGATAATAAAAATACATGCTTATCAAAACATGATCGTGCAAGTTAAAGTTGATTTAGGTTTGTTCCAATAGAAATCATGTTTCGCTAACTGTATTTAATATTTTTTATGTATAGCGAATTTTAATATTGTTTCAGTACTGAAACATCGCATGAAAACGTTAAATATACATGTACTCTGTAACTAGTCGTCTTTTAATACATATACCTTTCTTTTGTTTGTTAAAAATTCGTTCAATTTTGTTAAAGTAATGTAAAACACGCGCGCCATTTTGAAACAATTAACTTGTCAGAGAGTTCCGAATGAAATCTGATGAACGTTTCAAACGGTTCTCGCACGCTTTGCTCGAAACGATTTACACGCTTTGCCCGAAACGCTAAACGGTTTACATGAAACTCTAAAAGGTTTACACGAAACGTTTCTCGCACGTTGGCCGCACGCTTTTTTGGTGTAGTAGTACGTTTTAGGGTCTGTAAATTTTGTCAGCACGCAATTCTAAACTTGCACATAGTCTTCTAAAATTTAGAAATATTTTAATATAGAAGTTATCTTTGAGAAAAGTTTACGTGTTTTGTAGGCGAGTTCAGTTTAAAAAAGAAATACAATTCCTGACATGAATCATGAGTACATACTGTTTAATGTTTATAACAATGCTTGCTACCCTTTGAAAATTTAACTCGCCATTAAACATGATCTCATTTTTTAAACAATGTTTGAAACGATTACATAAACTCTGCTCGACAAATAGTTTTCCTAAAATATTTTCTTCCTTTCTTTTTTCAAAACACGTTTTATATACAGACTTTCAATTACAACACATTTTTATAACAAAAGCAGAACTGAAAGTATAGTCATTATAATCGTAACATATATTTTCAACTCGCAGCAACAACGGAAGACCTACTCGGGGCTTTGCCACGAGCTCTGCTCTAGTTGACTATCCATTCTAAATGTCAGACATCACGTTTTGTTTTAAGTTTTAATTTGCAACAATCTCTAATCGGTATTAAATCACATTTACTTTGTTTATTATTCGCACACGTTGAATAATAATATCTTCTTTCTTGGGTATAAGTGTTCTATACTCAGATTTGTTTTGAAGGTATCCCGGCGTTTGTAGTTTGTTGTGAGTGTTGTAAGGCTCATTATGACATACTCTTTTATAACAAAGATGAAAGGTGGTGCAGCAACCATTGTAACTTTCAGTTAAGAATGTATGATTGTTGCAACAATAGCCTTTTACAAGCACCATCTTATGAGACAGACGACTTCTGTACATGTTCTGATTATTTCAACAGCATTTGCGTACATTTATAGAGCCTGTCTCCCCTACAAACCTTCATTACGAATTATCTTACTAGTACAACTACATTTACATACAAAGTGTGCGACATTTGCATGCATTTGCAAGTCACGAACTCAAGATGATTCTTGTATACGATCAATTGAATGTGAACGACTTTAAAAAAGCATTTTGGAATAAAATCAATGATTTTTCTAAAAAAAAAAAACTAAGACAAGTACCTTGTCTTTTTTATAACGCTTGGTCTTCCCTAATCAGTTATTTTTATAGCATACATACTTTTCATTACCTCTTGATTTGATATTTTCGAAGATACAAGTATTCTTGAAGAGAGCAGGACGGGATGTGTAAGTGTATAACTATATAATTGCACAAAAATACGGACGAATTATTCAAGTTTCACGAAAGACAAGTTTAAATGTGTATAGTATGATATCCAACTGTTCATTTTGCACGATATTAGACTGCATATAAACATCGACATAGGACAATACTCGTCTGGCAACTGGAATGAATTTGTGACTCGATCAGTTTGTATCTAAGATAGGTATAACGCCATTTTTATATATATTCTTTACATTGCAGTTGGTAAATGTTGCTTTCCTTTGATGAAAATCATACCTTTTTGAGAAACAGCGTAATGTTACAGGGCAAACGGGAAAACTTTGATAATACCTCTTCTACCTAGATTTAAAGGGGATGATATAAAAAGAATTTAAGCAGTTTTAAATTTTACAATCCTACTGATTTATACCATTGATATAGTTATGAAGTGCTAATTATTTGCTAAAGATATATTACAGTTCAAATTCAAGGTATATGATAAAGTTACCTGGCATTTTATAACACGATTCTGTTTTAAGAATATAGCTCTTTATTCCTTCTTTTACACTTGACACAATACAAATTTATCTATTTTTTTATTATTGTCAAATATCTTGAAAACCTATTTTCTCCTGTGCTACGCTAGTATTCTAACTTTTTCTTCTTTCATTTTCAACAGAATGGCCTTTCAGAAAATGTCTGAGTCAGTATATGTGGGATTGTGTCACGAGATAGGGACTCCTCAACAGGTTGCATCTAGGCGAAACAGAACTGATGATTGGGAGTTACTTCTGAATCAAGTATTGAAAGATGAATGCAAATTACAAATAATGTTAAGTGGAAGTCAAAAGGAAGGGTTCAGATTTCGTAGTTCAGACATAGACATTATGTACTGGCCAACTAATCTCCGAGTGATTTGGGACTTTTCTCAGATTCAGTTTGACAACATACAAAGACATGTACCGGTTATCTCTGACAGTTCTGAGAGTCCAACAGGGTTCTCTTTACTTCTGTTACCATTGGAATGTCTTGAATTTGTTTTTTGCGACATTTTTGAAATTTCATCGGGGTTTAATGTACCATTAGAAGCTTTTAAAAATGCTTTTTATTATGTAATGACAGTTTTTGTAGAACAAAATGGAAGGCTTTGCATATCAAGTAGTAAATACAGGGAGCATATGAAAAACGTATCATTTCCTGGTTCCGGAATACATGGACCATGTAGTAGTGGAACACTTGGGAGTGGGGTAGAATATGACGAAGTCTATTGTTTTTTCAGTGAGTTTTGGCCTTCCTCTGCTTCCAGTTGGAAAGACAGATGTCTTTCATGGCCCTCGCCTCATGTTGTCGATGACATTGTTAGAAGCGGATGCCATTTTGTAGCAATAGGACACAAACTAGGGAACCATGCAAAAGACGAATGGAGAATTTCTTTCACTCAAGCAGAATTCAAACTTGTGTATTCAATGAATCATACACAATTTCTGTGCTATGGATTGTTGAAAATATTCTTAAAGGAAATGATTAATAAGGGAATTAGAGATGAGGATAAATTACTGTGTTCCTACCACATGAAAACAGCCGTTTTTTGGGCAATTCAACAACACGCGCTGATTAACTGGTCTCCTCAAAATCTGCTTGGAGGTTTCTGGGTTTGTTTTAAACTTCTCATTAAATGGGTTTATGAGGGCGTCTGTCCAAATTTTTTTATTCCAGCAAACAACATGTTTCTAAGCAAAATTTTTGGTGAGACACAGCAAACATTCTTTGAGAAACTGTACGAGTTATACGAGAAGGGAGTTGGAATACTGTTAAACAGTGAATTCATACAAACATACATGATCAATGTTCTCTGTAATCCGAGACTTGGGGTCTGTCTTGATGTACAGATCGGAGAAGCTGCTTTTGATACAGAGATATTTACTGACATTGCCAGAATCGATGTAATACACTTCACAAGCATTAGGCACGTTTTCATGGTTCTGTTGCACCCGCATCTACAGAATGTGTGTTTTACACAGTCACAGTTTCAACAGGTCATGATACAGAAATTTGCAGCCACAGTCTGTCAATCATCTGCTTTTCTTTTGTTTAACACATTCCTTAACAAAGCTGTGAACAAAAAGATGTATATTGTTGATAAAATATCGATCCACCTGTTAAAACTAGCGGCCACGTTTGGTACTATGAATGGCATGGTGTACATTGCTATGTATTATTACAGGACATTAAGATACAGGGAAGCTTTGTCTATTATAGAAATGACAAAGGCCAAGTTATCACAGCCATGTTTGATGTATAAGAGACATTTAGATCTCCAGAGTTATACTGAGGCTGTAGGTGGAAAACCTTTGTCTACAAAAATGAGACAGGCGCTTTTATGGGATTTTCAACTCAGTAATCAAATATGTTATATCAGCGAACTGAAACCAGAACAGCAGCACAAAACAAGGTATCATATGCATTCTCCATTATTATATATCCCACCTGTTGTACTGTTTCATATGCTAGAGTATTTATGCTATCGACATGTTGATTACATTAAGGAAAAATAAGCTCTAGATGATCTCGAGTTCTTAGTCCATAATGATCAGGGACAGTTTGTACCTGAACAACTCAGAGACATCTCCTGGGAGATTTTGGGGATCTGTCAACAGATGGCAGGAAACCTCCAGAATGCTCGGTATTCATACCAACAGTCCCTAAAACAAGACAATTACAATCAAATAGAACACGCTACCAGACAGAGAATTCGTGAACTAACTTAATGGTTAAAATCAGGTTAACTGTCATACACTGTTGATTAGACTGTTTGTTGCTTGTTTGGAATATTTGCTAGAACTTTGTGCTATGAGAATAAATGCATTCTTAAATTATTAAAAGATATGACTTAATTTTGACAATATCAAGTTGGATACTTGAGTAGACAGACTCATCTTTTATAAACATTGTACTTTTTATAAAAAAAAATTCGACAACTCTAGGTGTTCTGTAATTATAACAACAGTATAATGTCATTTTAAGGCCGATAACAGTTCGATTACGCACGCTTTTGCGCAGTGTTTTATTTCATGGTTTTGGCGCGAAATTTGTCGAAAATAGCTCTTTTGGGGCGTGAGATTGACATTATATTGTCGAAAAAACATAAATATCTTGATGTATAAGCTAAAATTTGGGAAGGGGTCGAAAACATAAAGAGGATTCAGCAAGTCTAGCCCTCTGTCACGTTTCTTACATCGCCTAAATGTAGCTTAATGCATGTATTTCAAGAGAGTAACAATGTATTTCATATCAATTATCCCAATATTCGACGTTGTGTATATATTTATTACTTATCAATATGTATGAATGTTTTATTAACTTTATAAATATCACCATTTCTGTATATATTTATTACTTATCAATATGTCTGAATGTTTTATTAATACTATAAATGTCACCATTTCTCCCTTTGTCAAATTAAAAAATAGCCATTATGTTACAAATCTGGGAAATTGGATATAAAAAAGTAATTTTGATAAGACCCCTGGAACAAACAAGGAAGTAAAAGGTTATTTTTTTTGATAATTTGATGCCTATGGCAGAAGTTTAAAAAATGGGAAAAATGTGTAAATTGATACATTTCAAGATAAAACTAATATGGTCCTATGTTAAAAATTTATAAACTTTGAGATGACTCCCTAAACAAACGAGGTAAATGTCTGATTTTTTTTCTTAAAATTAGAATCATATCAGTAAAATTCATGTTAATGATTTAATTAAAATAATAAATGGCAGAACAAATTAGACCCGACCTCGTTATCAAAATAATAATATAAATTGCTTCCAAGCATTGGGTACATAATTTACCAATCAACAGTACATATTCGTTTCTGAATCATTTCCCCTTATATTGGTTTGTATATTATTTTTATGATCAATAATATTTGTAATATCAAATCATTTTGAATGAATTTCTTACTGAATATGTTTTTGTGTACTTAAAACTATAGCACTTTTTTATATTTGGTGCCATTTGAAGAACGTTTTGCAATGGCTATATTCAAAGAATGATGTAAAATACGGACTCCAGTGATTTGAGAAAAATAAATTCGAAATTTCGAAATTTGTCTGTGTTCATTTTACATGTACTTAATATTTTAATTAATAATAATAATAATAATAATAACTGGATACGACCTCGTTACGAGTAACGAGTAGGTCTTCCGTCCGATTTGTTTTTGTTATTTTAAATGATACCATGAAATATTGATACAATTTCATATTCAACACCCCCCCCCCCCCAAAAAAAAAAATAAAATATTGGATAAAAATCCCTAATTACGTCAAACATGGGCCTGACGATGAGTTTTTTCAAACCGATAATGTAGTGTTCAACAACTTTGATTCTATAATGCATAACAAAATATTTATCGTTTTTAAGTTATTAGTAAATTGACTTTACGAGTCTCTTGGTCCGTAACTAAAGGGGCCAGCCCCTTTTTCTTGGTTTTATTGGAAAGAACTTTTGATTATCTACCACTTTTGTTATATATTATTTAACAGAATGTCAACTGATAAAAATATACAGATCAAAACATATGACAATTTGAATGAAAATTCGTACCCAATTTTTGTGCCTAGGCGAGCTCCATTAAATGGCGCCACTGGCGTAAAACAATATAATAGTGCACAACTTCAAACTATAGACTACCTATCCTGAAAATTTCGTATTCATATCTTTAATAGTTTCTGAGATCAGCTCTGCACAAAATAGGTCGTAAAAAAGATAGAAAATCCGCCGTAACTCGGTACCGGAAGTGACGATTTCAAAATTTCAAAAAACGTCTAGAATTATGACCTCTGGCAATCATCTGTGAAAAAATGGTCAAAATCGGCTGAATAGTTTCTGAGAAATCGCGTGCACAAAATTTGTGGAAAAAAATAATAAGAAGAAACAGTACGAAAACAATAAGGTCTTCCGTTGGAAACGGAAGACCTTAATAATAAATAACTCGAGTGGATTGACAAGATTTTTTGTGTTTTAGTATTCATATAAAATTATATTTTTTAAAGTTGTTTACCCTGAAACTGCTGTAAATCTCAAAAAAATAATAGATATAAAAAAAAAGTAGTGTGAAATTAAACTGAAATAAAACAAAACCAAGAAGTTAGAAAGCATCAACAGTTAGAAGTGAAAGTGAAATGTCAGCTCGAAACGCAGGTACCCAATTCAGGAAGGCTTCAATACCAGTGAAAGAAGAGAAGACTTCAAAAGATTTCCTCAGATCAGACTTAAACTGAGGAAAACAATTACGCTGGAAAGTACTGCGATCTTGAATTGACCCTCTACGCAAAATTAGCCTGCCCAGATTTTTAATTTCCCTGCCTGGATTTTTAATCTCCCTCGTTGTCAGAAATGGAACATTATTTTCTTGCGGAATCACGACGGAGAATTTTTTCTCCAGTGCTAACTCTATGGGATTAATGGATTCCTGCACACAAGTTGGTACATATGAGGGAACTCTCTTTTCTTGTGAAAACTGGTACAAAACATTGGTTTCTTCAACTGTTGAATAAGAAATCAGTAAGTCCTAACAAAGAAGCATTTTCTTTGTATTTCCAGATTGAAATAAAATGATGTCAGATAAGAAGCTGCTTCTACATGTTACTGTAAACTCTACAAGTTTCATCAAAGAAAACACACAAACCAAGAATACATTGATTAATATAAAAAATTAAGTACCACCACCAAGAAATTCAATGTATTCTTGACTGTAAGGAAAACTGGTATTCATCTATCATTACATCCAAATCATCTCACAGTTTTAAACTTTGAATTTGAGTTCTAATGCTCATTGCATATTGGTAGATATTGTTCAATTTTTTTTTTAAAAAGAAATGATAAAACATTCAAAATTTACATGCTATTTTCGTATTAAAAAAAAGAGATGATATATAAAAACACACACCTGTTTGTACTTTTTACACTAAACAACACACAAAATGCAAGCACGATAAAACAGAGCTAGGCTTTACCCATTCTGCTCTTTCTTCCCCCTTTCTCCTTGTGTTTTCCCTTGTGGCCATGTTTTCTATGATCTATATAGTAAAGAAGAGATTTTTTAAGTTGGAGTAAGAATCAGCTTAAAGTACTATGATAGATTATGAATAGAGATATCAGAGATAAATTACCAGTACCCAAGAAGAAGGATTTAGGAATTGTAGGGATCATTAAAAATGTTGCCTTTGGTCAGATTGAATCTCAATCTTACTCTAAAGATGAGTAGATGTATGATTTAATAAATATAATGCCTGTTTTTTTAATTTTCAAAATTTATACTTGGCCATAAAATGTACTTGTAAAACAGTAAGTTGTATCAAACTCAGAAACAAAAGATCAAAATTTAGCATTGGAACCAACTAGGATATGATGATAAACATGCAACCATAAGCCTTAAATTCGGTTGAAACATAGGGGTTAATTACAATGACTATTCCAAAGTAAAGAATGTTCAATTCTTTCTAAAGAAATGAAATGCTTATTTAAGAGAATTTAATTGAGACCTCCCATGGATCAAAATCGAAGTTGTATTCTAATGCTAAAATGATTGTATCAATACATGTACTGTGGAATCATTTTTATTTATTGGGGGTCAATGTTTGTGGGTAGCCAAAATTTTCCTGGTTCATGGGAAAGTAAATTTCATTGGTAGCAGGCTTAGGATAATATTGATACATATCAAGCAAATGCCTTTGTTTGTGGGGATGAAAGGTTATCCACGAAAGAAAGGAACATTGGTCCCCCACAAACAATGATGATTCCACAGTATGTCCCAACAGCCAGATGTCAGATACAGAGAATGCCACTGACCAATCTCCTCCTCTTCCTCCATCACTGGCTCCTCCTTGGCAGTGGTTTCCTCAGTGGCATCCCCTTGTGAGGGGGGCAAGTGCTCCTCAGGTGGGGGTGGGGGTTTTTTGTGATTATCAAGAGGTTCATAATTGTTAAATGAAGTTTCAGGCACATGAGCACGAGGTCGGCTGTTTTTGGCTGAAATGTACATTTATTAAGCATGTTTCTCATTCATAACAAATTTTTTGTAATTTCAATTTTCTTTTATAAAAGTTAGCACAACATTAAGATACATAATAACAGATATGTTTTCTCCAAACTAACTGAAATAACACATAACTTAAACTTTTCACTGAATTATCAACTTGATCTATTAATTATTCATCATACTGAAAAGGGGAAACAGTAATTACATTTAATGACCAAAATGCATGCAATCAATGAAATTTATTACTTAATAAAATTTTGATACAAGTAATATGGTGCAAGTATATTTTTGGAAGCATTTTGTGCAATAAATCGTATATATGTTATAATAATGTAATATAACACTGCTTAATAGTGTGCATTAATCTAAATAATGCATAAACATTTCCATATTAATGATCTTGATTGAATACATGAAGCCTTTCAGCATGCTTTTAAAGCAAAATTGACAGCAAATCATGCAAATGAATTTATATTCTCTGAAATTATTAGTAAATGAAAAGGCCAATTCAATTCTTATATTACAGTGTAATACATGTATTAATTTAAATATCTATATGAGGTTTTGACATGTTCATGCATCTACAAAATTTCTAGAGGATCCTATAGCATTTAAAAAAATTTGTCTGAAATTCTAAAGAAGTGGAAAAAGGATTGATAGACTAATTTAAAAGGAGATGCCCAGGGTAACTAGGTGAACTTTACAGTATAGGTAAAATGGGAAGGAACTAAAACATCATCCTTTAGACCCAGCCATCAGAGGGGACAATTGTTGTTCAAATACCTGGAAGTTCCTTATATAGTTTTTACTAAGATTTACAGCAGAAATAAAGGCACAGTTACTGTGGAATCATTAGATTTCGTGGTGGCTCAATTTTCGTGGAATTCGTGGGTACCTCTCATCCACGAACTAACATCCTCCACGAATTTATAAATTAGGGTAATATAGTCATATTTCCTTTGTAGGTTTTAGAGAATACACGAAATTACGTCCCCACGAACCAATAAAATTTAAGCAATCCACGAAAATTGGCCCCCACGAAATTTAATGATTCCACAGTAAATCAAATTCACAACAAAGTATATAAACTACCCTCCAGCATCACAAAGTCATAATACATGTAATTCCTAAATGTAAAGAGATACTACATGTATTATAAAAACAGACAGGACTTCACATATTTCAATCTTCATCACCATTTAGTTTTACTATCTTGTATTTAGGTATTATTTTGATTATAACAAATCCAAATCACATGCTAACTTTTGACACCCATGCTACCCGGTACAGTAATGTGACGTACAGATACAACATTCATGCAATAGTATATGACCTTAACAAGGAGTTCCCATTGGTTTGGTGAGTAAGGGGTCATTGCCATGGTTACAGGATAGAGAGGTTAGTAAGGGAGCTTACCATGAGTATATTGTTCATCAAAAGGGTTAGGGTGCTGACGAATGGAATTACCTGATTTGTCTCCCTGTAAGAACAACAGCATCATTAATATTCATATTTATATAATCAGCCTTAAATTGAGGATATAAACCACAGAACAGAACAAAACAAAAAAATCAAATTTATTTTTCTGTCGTGCAAATTGTGTGAGGGTGTGAGCAGCATGCAATGCAACAATGTGTCATCTAATTTGTTATTTCTGAAACCAATTGTCATGCAAGCCTAGAGTGTTGTGTCCTTGGTTCTCAAGGACCTTGGATTAATAATTTGTTTTGATTACTGTACTTTAATAATGGAGGGAAAAAGTCCAAGACTCTCTGGTCTAAAATATGTTTCTAACTTAAAATTGTTACTTTCCAGACAAAAGCCATCATGGAAAGAAATGTTGAGATTTCCAAACAGTTCTGCTTTCATCAATTATCCATTATTGTAAAAAAAATATCTGATCTAGCTAGTTTAAACATTGCCAATAATCATAGTAAAAATTGAATATGTATCAGAGGCATAATCTTGGACTTCATTCCAAATGTAAGTATTCATTTTCTGAAAAAATGTCCAAAAAATGGCATCCTTGGGAACCAGGGAAAGACTATAGTCTGTAAGATTTTAATACTCTGAAATAAAAGCAGTAAATGGAGGTTTTATGCATATCTATTATGGCTTTAAAGTCTGAATTAAAATATGTCAGAATACATCTTAAATCTTATGTATTATAATAATTGTTTACCATAAACAAAATTCTGAAGCACCTATAATACAGGGGTGCTTCAAGGATCTATGCTATTCTGGGAACAACCTATCTAATACATGTACTTAAAAGATTACATATTTCTATTATATCTAGAAATACAGGTGTATAATTGTACACATGTTTATTTTCTCTATTGATAGATTCAAATTAAGCAGAATTAATTGTCCATAAAATTTTATAAATTAAAGGATAATCTTGTTGAAGAGAGTTCCTAGCATTTAAGGGATGTGAAGGACGATGGTTTAATATACACCAATTAAATGTCAACATTATAATAACAAGCAGCTAGAATTAGCGATGGTTTTAAGTTGGTAGTCTATAAATCTAGTGGGTAAGCACATGGATCGAGAGCCAGTCGTACAGCACACGGTTAGGGTCGCCGACATGCATCCTATACCTGCAGGATAAAAGTGTGGGTCAGGGAGTCCTGGATGAGAACAAGATTGGGGTTGATCTGGTCTCGCCGGATGGCCAGTTTGTGGCGGTAACACAATCTGCCTGTTACTGGGTAGGCAGGCTGCTACAACAAGGAACCAATGGACATCATCCAACAACATCACCACAAGCCACGAGGAAAGCTTACTCGGCCACGGAGCAGCCATATTACAGGGTCTTATTGATACGACACAGGTTTGTATAATGTGTGTATATATATATGTGTCCACTATTAATAACAAACACCCTCCACCGTTATTTGAGACAATGATATAATCTATCATCTATACATGTATGATATTATTGCATCACAAGTGTGAGCTAAAGATATAAAAGAAAACAAGACAAACTTCAAACTACATACAAATAAGTGAAGACACTGTGAATAAAATCAGGTGAATCTAAAAACTGTTCACATAGAACTCTGATTGTTAAAAGAAAAGTCCAGAGGAATTTATGGAATTTAATATCAAAATTTCTATCATACAAAATGTGCTCGTTGATAGCTTATTCATTTGGATCCAATAATGATATCAACTTTAAAATTTCCATGAGACAAAAGCCGGGCGATCAGAATTAAAAAACTATTTTTTATTACTTATTACTTTTTGACTGCGTCATCAAATCTCTATATGTAAGATCTAATACAACAGTAAGGTGAGGTGCAGTGCACGGTGCTCTTACATGTCTACGTGCCTGGGTGAGCACATCCTGCTGCCTCTGTTGTGCTGCGGACACCTCCAGGATGTGCCTCTGGGTGGGCTGTCTAGACATGGGGATGCTGGCCTGGTGGCTGATCTGGGACCGCACGATCTCGTCGATGGTCGGATCCGCTGTCAAAAGGAAAGCACATATCTAGTCCACTGACCTATATTTGAATTGTTTTCACATTGCAACTGATTTTTCTGACAATTTGAAAATATATGTCATATTAAATTTCGCTTTTTCTATGTTTTATGATTTTCCCCCCTTGGTGGTGTTTTTAGCACAAAAGCATTCAAATTGCTATAATATTAAAAAACATGTGTAACACATTCATTATAATTTCAAAGGTTTCAAAATTCAAACATCTTTAACATTATTTTTCAATGATATGATTATACATTTAAATAATTTAACACAGATTCATCTTGTTAAAATAATACAGCAGATTGATCTTCTGCAAACTGGTTCAAATACTGATTAGTAAGCATGTATAACTTTAAACTTCAACAAGTCTTGAGTCACAAGATTTGAATTCCTACAAGAAAAAAAAAGTTCAAAATACATGTACACATATGAACGAAACAAGATCTAGCAAACAAATGTCAGCAAAAAAAGGTTCAGGTTTTCAGAAGCAAAGATGACATGGATTTAATTCTTTGACAGATTTTTATCAAAAACTAGTTTGGTAAACAAAAAATGTTTTGATTGCAATAGAATACAAGTGCTATAATAATGAAGAGCTCATCAAAAAAGATTGGAACAGTATAAATTATACATTACGGTACATCAAGATTACAATATGCCAGCGAATCTATAAATTAGCATGCCCAAGACAGATATGTTCTGTAATGTACCTAACATAATGAGGAAGAAATTTTCAAAGCATTTTGAAAGCCAGTTTTAATGATAGTGGTCCTTTATATAAAGTAATATTTGGTGAATCCAAAAGTTCCTGGTTTGGAGAAATTTAGTCCCAAAATTGATACCAGTATTTAAAGCAGAAGTAACCATATGTACAAACAGCACCAATATGTTCTTTCATAATTTTTCACAGTAAAATTTATTTTGAAAATATTGATATCATTGCTGTGGAATCCTGGGATTACAGAGGATAAATTTGAAATTTTATTTTAAAGCCATATTTTTACTCACAAAATTGATTTTTTTAATATAAAAACCTGTTACTAATTTTCTTTTTATTCACAAAATCTCTAAACAAGTTACGAGTCCACAGTACTTGAGAGAATTTTTTATATATTGACTACATGCATGCAAACATGCATAAATAAATATACAAAAATAGTATTTGTACATGTGCTTACTTTTGTTTTCATATGCACAATAGTTCTCTACACAAAACTACACATGAACACATGGTGAAAATTGAAAGAACTATAAGCTAGTCTAATAATGAACTACATGTACAGAGGGTCTTACGGAAATTGCTTCTCCTAGATTTATGTATCCTGTCTTTCCAAACTTTAACAAAGGTATTTCCTACAACTATAAACAAGCAAGTCTTCTCCTGAATATATCAACCAAAACAAAAAACAAAAAAGCACACATAACATTTGCAAAACAGGGTAACGTTCAGGAAATGAATTGGAAAAAATTCTAATTTACAGTAAATGATTTTTTTTTTATTTCAAATAAAAACTACAAAACCAAATTCATGAATACAGAATAATTGAGAACTTGAAAAACAAAATGTGAGTGCTACCATCTTAAAACTTAAAAAATAGGTTTTGCAATGGAAATGCAGATGGAGACAAGATAAAGAATTCCCATGAAGTGATATCATAAACATGCATCAATTGTATTTTTTCAGTCTACTTAGACACTTGTGAATATTTTATGAAAACCCACTGTAGGACTGCTTTCTAATTATCTACAAAGACTCTACGAGGGAAATCTGGCCTCATATTGTTGCAAACCAGAAGGAAATTCCAACAGAAAACCAATTTCACCAGTAGTATCACCAAGAACCTTCTACTGATGCTTTTACTCCAATCTACATATTCAAGTACAACAACATCAACAGCCTAACTATTCCATATCAACCCCCAACCTTCTCTCACCTGGGACAGGTAATGGTCAAATAGGTGGACACACTGCTAACATTCATACAATACAGATGTTAATATCTATACATACATAACCATTTAGATAATTAACTGTTTAGGTTCTGTAATCTTTGCATTTTTATTATCTAATATACCATATATTACAATGAAAATTTAGATAAAAGGAATTTTAAATCGTTTCTGAAATATTAAACCTTATTACTGTATACATGGTTATTTTCGCCCCGTGTAATTTTCGCTCTTTTACACTTGCAAACGGTTTCACCCCATTTTGAATTTGTCAAGACACAGTTGTGTTTAAAAAGAAATAATTGAATACATTGATGTTCGCCCAGTCTTAAATCCGCTTGCTGACAACTAGGGCGAAAGGGACGAAAATAAAACGGGGGCGAATATTTCCCTGTATACAGTATTGTGATATACCACAGTTACATTAAAGTGAGTGCTCATGATACAGTGTCTTCATTTTTTTACTATGCCATGGTGGATTTAATTCTGAAACAGAATTCATTGCATCTGCTGGTCTCTTATATATGGTGTCTTCATGCAAAGATTTCAGCCAATATTCAATTAAATTGAAATAATAAGAAATTTCAGATTTACAGGATATTTTCATTTGGAGTGGTGTCTATTAATTAATTTTTTAACAAATTGTATGCAATAGCATAAAAAGCCCCCAAGTAAAGCACCAGCAGACAATATGATTTTGCCTTACAAGTTTTTCCTGTTACTGGAGTTGTGCATATCTAATATTCTGGCAACAGACACAATATCACATACATATATGGCGCTGCAATCTTTTTGTAGACTACTATGGGACCAATAATCATTTCTTAATTAATGAGATGATAAAATCTTGCAATTATGAAATAATTTCCAAGGTTTGATCTTTAACAATAAGTACAAATCTCAAACAGATAACTGTTAAAAAAAGTGATAAATAAATCAAATGTATAAAAATTTGTGAAATTATTGTTAAATTTGCATACAAATTTAGACTTGCTATATATAAAACAATACATGTACAAGTAAATCATGTCTCTTTTTGGTGCATTAAATTTCAATTTTAAAGTTAAATGCTGTTACAATTTTATTGCATGGTGATGTATATGAATTGTTTCCAGTTTGAGACCTGTATATTTGTATATTTGGGTGTGTGCCTGTTGCAGGTGATGCTAGTTTAATCCCCACCACAACCAGTGATACTACCTCCAGCCTGCTGGCCCCCCTTAAGCAGGAGTTGGGGGGTCACAAGGGCATCAAATGGCCCTGAATATGCCATGGAAGTCACAACACTGTCCGTCACTCTCAGATCGGGGGTATGAGTAAGGGACACCTCAGAAGCAACAACTAAAAGATTGCATAGTCACAATTGATGCTGCAGCTCTCAATTCACCAGTGATCTGAACACTAATTCTTGTGTTAAATCTACTTTTCTACTTATAACACACCAAATCTAAAATCATTCAATTTGTACAAATTACAATATTTTGCTACAAATAAAACAACAACAATACCATCACATGTAACACAAACAGTGCACAAAACGACAACACAACACGCAAAAGCTCGGTGAAAGAGGATGGGTGGGCCGAATTTGGTTGAATGGATAAGCTGTTTTGATATGATTACGGTCTTGGTATGACTAGAAGCCCATGCATTTCTTACATTCCTCACAAGTGCAAATCATGCTCTCTTTCCAATGAAATATGTATCATTTTAAAACATTCATCATTTGGGGGAAAAATAAAATGAGCAGAAATGTCCATCATTGACAAATTCTATAAAATCAAAATTGTCAAGTTTGTTTGCGTGTTATTTGTTTTTGTTTTTGTTTTTTTACTTCAGTGAAAGAGAACTGATTACAGATTTGTTGGTCTCTGTCACCTGTGAGATGAAATGGGAACAAGCTACCTGCAGGCATCCCTAACAGTTTTGCAATAATCTCATCCTGATTTTTTGGACGAAATGGTTTGAGAATTTTGGGTCGTCCTCTTATCCCATGAAGTAACCAATCTGGATCTATCATCAAAAATTGACAAAACTAGAGCAGAGCTCGTGGCAAAGCCCCGAGTAGGTCTTCCGTTGTTGCTGCGAGTTGAAAATATATGTTATATGGTGTCAAACGATTATAATGACTATACTTTCAGTTCTGCTTTTGTTATAAAAACGTGTTGTGATTGAAAGCCTGTATATAAAACGTGTTTTGAAAAAAGAAAGGAAGAAAATATTTTAGGAAAACTATTTGTCGAGCAGAGTTTATGTAATCGTTTCAAACATTCTTTAAAAAATGAGATGTTTAATGGCGAGTTAAATTTTCAAAGGGTAGCAAGCATTGTTATAAACAGTATGTACTCGTGATTCATGTCAGGAAGTGTATTTCTTTTTTTAACTAAACCCGCCTACAAAACACGTAAACTTTTCTCAAAGATAACTTCTATATTAAAATATTTCTAAATTTTTTGAAGACTATGTGCAAGTTTAGAATTGCGTGCTGACAAAATTTACAGACCCTAAAACGTACTACTACACCAAAAAAGCGTGCGGCCTACGTGCGAGAAACGTTTCGTGTAAACCTTTTAGAGTTTCATGTAAACCGTTTAGCGTTTCGGGCAAAGCGTGCGAGAACCGTGTGAAATGTTCATCAGATTTCATTCGGAACTCTCTGACAAGTTAATTGTTTCAAAATGGCGCCCGTGTTTTACATTACTTTAACAAAATTGAACGAATTTTTAACAAACAAAAGAAAGGTATATGTATTAAAAGACGACTAGTTACAGAGTACATGTATATCTAACGTTTTCATGCGATGTTTCAGTACTGAAACAATATTAAAATTCGCTATACATAAAAAATATTAAATACAGTTAGTGAAACATGATTTCTATTGGAACAAACCTAAATCAACTTTAACTTGCACGATCATGTTTTGATAGGCATGTATTTTTATTATTTATTTACATCGATAACTCCTACTGATAACTCTTACTGAGACCATTCGGCTTTGTACAAACATCACACATAACCTCGGACATCGGGTGAGACCTGCACCTGGCTGAACCTGTCAATCAAACTCTGTGTATTTGTTTTCATTGGATGGTCAGGCGTCTCTCTTTTGTCAAAAGCCAATGGAAAATTAATGACTTCAAGGTAATCGGAATCAGTATTTGATGAAGCACACAATTTAAATGATAGAACATTTATTAATTATTTGAACAAAATTAAATGTAAACATAGAGAGGAAATTAAAAAAAATTATTATTATGGGAATCTATACGCATGGTACTCAATTCAAATAGATTATATTATGATTTTATTATTTTATGTAGTAAAATCACCCTTCCAACTGTTACTCAATTACATAACAATTGATGACCTGGGGCTATAAATGTTCTGAGCTGTGTGCGCTGAAGCGACACAAGATTCTCGGTCGCATGCGGCAATTGAATTAACACAGACTGGCCGAATAAACAAAGGGGTGGGAAAGTGAAACAAAATGTTACACATATGAAGAATCCACCAAAAATGATTTTCGACTGATCTTGTTATCTTTTCTCCAATTAAAAAAAAAATCCAGCGCGAGCACCTGTCAGCGGGGCGGGAGGAAAGGGGGGGGGGCAGCAATGAGTTCGCTTCCACAATGAAACTACAGAAGTGATTAATATGTGACCGATAGAATCTAATCTAAAGTTGTTTAAACTCATGTGAATATTTCTTAAAATAATAATCGAATGCCTCAATTCAGGGCATTCCTTTAGCTATTCCTCGTGCTAGCCCCTACCGCAAACATGGAACTTTGATTATAAATTGATTTCATGTTTAAACTACCTTGTACGCTATCGTATAAATCAATGCTTAATCAACTGTACAAGTAAAATCAATTTATATTTTCGTCTTAAACCAATATAATAGTTGAAAACATAATAAAATATAGTTGTGTCCGTGCAAAATATGAAACATAAACGCGTCATAAGGTACATGTAGAAGAATACGAACCGACGGCGGATCACTTATCCACTCGCGCCGGATCTCCTCAGCCATGTGCGACGGATGATCATCATTTAAAGGTTTAATATTTGAAGGGGGGGGGGGGTGTTGATTTAAAACATTAATTGTACAGTTTTTAAAGTACTTTAATTACCTGAACAAACGAACCATTAGTTTATGTCTAACGATTTTTCCGATTTGGAGTAATATCGTTCATTAATATTCATTTACAGTCAAATATTTAATTAAATATATATACAAGTAGGACAAACTTTTATAACATAAAATTAAAACAGTTCTTGTATATACGGCTATATTAACTCAAACACGTTCATATGCATGTAAGTGTAAGTCGCGGTGTGCGAATCAACCACTTACCGCTAGGTAATGCAGCCGTGGCTGATCTCCTCGGCCGTGGACGAAGAATAGATTACGTAAAGGTACAACGCACAGAAACGCACAGCTCAGAACCAAGGAAGATTTGAAAAGTTTGCAGTATAATGACCCTACTCTATCAAATAGAAGTTATATATTTTAAACTTAAACCCCACAATTGATCTATGTCTATTATTGCTTTAGAGAATGACATTGCTTTTATTAATTAAATGAACTATTTCTTACTTGACATCCACTCGTTTAATCCACAAAAGATTTTGTGTAATCAAAACTAAAACAATTCTTGAGTTCGCGGCTAAATAAACTCATATATGAGAGACGCAACTCTCGTGTATTAGATAACCGCTGACCACTAGGTAGTCCAGCCGCGAGCATGGTAACCGATTTTCTCGGCCGCAGGCAAGGGAGAGCTTACGTAATGGTACACACACACATGCAGCTCTGATTCAAGGTAGATTTTAAATGTATGGAGTTAATAACTTAAATGTAATGCACAGAGTTTTTTAATTCCAAATTTTGTGGTTTACTAGAAAAGAAAAAGAATGTTTTGTTTTCCAATTGCCGTTTTTAATGATTGTGCACTGTAAGAACTTAACAACAATGACTTTAACTCCGAAAGGAAAAGCTTATACTCCAACAACAACAAATATTCTTATGAATTAATGCCTCCTGTATAAACCAGCATACTTTCTGCGGCAACTTTATGCCAGTTGTACGCACAAAGACTTTCGTTAACTTGTCAAATGAAAACAGGTAAATGTCAACATGTAAAGCTTTTTACACTCATACTACACAAATCACTTACAAAATAACATTGTTACGACCTTTATGAGATCCCAACAAGCAACTTTTCCAGCGACAGCCATATCAAAATCCTAACCGTTTTTGAGTTATTAAGCAAAAACTTTTAGAGGCTATTGGCCCTTAATTAAAGGGGCCAGCCCTTTTTTATTGGTGTTAAATGAAAGCCCTTGATATTCTGCACAATTTTTATTCTACATGTCTTTACAAAATATTTTTCGTTAAAAAGATATAAAGGAAAATATGTCTAAATTTTTGCACTTTTTGGAATCCTGTTTTTTGACCCCCTACCTTTTCCTAAATAAAAAACGTAATCTAAAAACAAAAACTAATGTGCACCACTACAATGTCTCTGCTATTCAAATTCGTTGGATTCCCATTCCCTGCTATCATAGTCTCGGAGCCTTTGTCTGGAAACCAAAGGCCCTAAAAAAATTTAAAAGGGGAATAACTCGTTACCGGAAAGGGAATTCTAACTTTTATGAATTGATGAAGATAGTGTTTTGTAAAGTCCATTAGCCCTGAAAATTTGAGCAAAAACCGTTCAGAAATGAGCACGATATGAAGCCTCAAATTTCGCGTCTAGGAAGAAAAAAAAAAAAAAAAAATAAGAACTAGAGCAAAGCTCGTTGCAAAGCAACGAGTGGGTCTTCCGGTAATGTCGAAAGTAAAGCTAGAAGTTCCTGTAAAAAGCAGGGCTCTTAAACCAACATAAGAAACTAAGACGAAACAAATCGAATTATTCTTGGTACGAATTAACAAAATCCGAATGATTCCAAGTACGAATTAACAAAGCTTATCGATTTCAAGAACGACTTAGCAAATACAAATCCGAATGTGTAAAAGTACGATTCAACAATTATCGAATAATTTTAGGTACCAGTTAATTTAACTCTGAACATAAAACTATTTTCTTAACCAAGAATGTGGAATCAAAATGTCCGGAAAAATCAATTTTTAAACCCCTTTTATCTGTATTGCATCGTCCGATTATAGAACGGATTTCAGTTTTGAATTATGAATAATAAGCTCTTATTTTCTGTTATTATGATTAATAACAAATTATCGCAAAAAATAAGTTATTATGAAAAGTCTTCGTAGCCCCTTTGGCCCCTTATTTGAGGGGTCACTCCTTTTTTCGTGATATCAAATGAAAGGTCTTTTAAATATAAACATATTTTGTTCTACATGTATTCACGAATTGTTGACCGTTCTAGAGATATCCGAACAATTGTGTTGTAGGGGCCGACCCTTAAACTCCTTACCAGGGCCACCAACATAAATGTTTTAGATACCATATCGTTAAGAACATTATTTTAAGCATTTTTTGTTCTATAATGCATATCAAAATATTTTTCCTTTTCTAGATATTAATGATCAAAGTTTTGGACATATGGCCCCTTGAAATCCCTAATTACGTATCATATGACATATGTATGGTACCGTATAGATAAACAGATGTACAATGAACATTTTTGGTTCTATAATTGATAACAAATTATTTTTCAGTAAAGAGTTATCATAAAAAGAATTTATAGCCCTCTTGGCCCCTTATTTGAGGGGCCAGCCCCTTTTTCTTGATATCAAATAAAAGGTCTTGTAAATAAAAACGCATTTTGTTCAACAAGTGTTCAGAAATTGTTGACCGTTCTAAAGATATCTGAACAAATGTTTTTTAGGGGCCGACCCTTAAAATCCTCACTAGGACCACCAAAAAAATTTTTTAGGGAGCATATTGTTAAGAACATTATTTTAAGCATTTTTTGTTCTATAATGCTTATCAAAATATTTCTCCTTTTCTAGACATTTAAGATCAAAATTTCGGACTTTTGGCCCCTTAAAGCCCCTAATTACGTAACATATGACTTAGACATGGTACCGTATAGATAAACAGATGTACTATGAACATTTTTGGTTCTATAATCGATAACAAATTATTTCTCAGTAAAGAGTTATTGCAAAAATACTTTAGAGCCCTTTTGGCCCCTAATTTGAGGGGCCAGCCCCTTTTTCTGAAATCAAACAAAAGATCTAGTTAATCTGAACAACTTTTGCGTTACATGTCTTAACAAAATATTTACACATTAAAAGCTAGGGCCGAAAATGTGCGAAAATTTCGTGAAAAAAATTGGTGCCAATTTTCGAGCTCGCGCGAGCTTCGCCGCCTTGCGCATTTTTCAAAATATAAAATAAATAGGATCATCTACAAACATTCATCTACTATCCCTGAAAGTTTCATATTTCTATCGCAATTAGTTTTTGAGAAGTTACGTGGACAAAATGGTCCTTAAAAAATCACTAAATCCTCAAAATCTCAAACCGGAAGTGACGTCATCGGCCAGAAATTTTATAATATCAAATTCGTTTGATGCTCAATACGTCCTGTAAATTTCATGCAAATCAGTCAAGTAGTTCACGAGAAATAGAGTTCGAAAAAAGTCAGAAAAAAAATAAAAAATAAAATAATAATAAGGAAAAGAAACAATAGAATAACAAGAGGGTCTTCCGTCGGAAACGGAAGACCCTAATAATCTTAACCAGCACAATAATAGAAAGGTCTTCCGTTGGAAACGGAAGACCTTAACAACATCAACACTGGTTTTCGCAAAAAATAGTAAAAGGTCATAAATTAAAAGCCTGCTGCCCATAAACTTCATTTTTTTAAGGGATTTTATGCTAAATAATGAATGGAATTTGTTTTCTAAAAGAAAAGCAAATTCATACCTAAAGAGAATGCTGCAGTTATTTATATACATATATAATGAGCAAAAAAAAAGGCAAGTTGTAATCAGCAAGTTAAAGTTTTAGCAGTTGGTAAATTATCTGTAGGACTTGGGAGTTGAAACATCGGCATAATTAGATTATGAGCAGCAAAGTGCATTAGTATAAATGAGAGAACAGCAAGATAAACTGCAATCAAATGAAAGAAAACGTGTTAATGGCGTATTACTTATTGACAATGATATATTTTCCATTAAAAAGCAATGGTATCTGATGGTTTATAGAAATACATGTACACATAAACAGGTATTATTAAAACTGATTGATCCAATTGTTTCCTGTAAAACCCAACCATTTTTAATGATTCATATTTCAAATTAAAATTGGTCATTAAAAAAATATGAATTTGTTTTTTGTAAAAACAATTCAGTAAAAAATGCTTTTCTTATAGACCAATATTAATCGATGCCCAACAATTCACATCAAGCAGCTTTCAACACAATATGTCAAATTATGTTTAAATATGGAGATTTCTGAAGAGTGAAAGGATCTTGGCTTTAATTTCTTCTTGAGAATGAATGCTAATCTATCTATTCCAGCTAGCCTGGAACTTACACTTCCTATTTGATATCACTGGGCCTTGTTCAAATATAGCTAATAACAAAAAACAATCAGCAATACTTTATAAATATTCATCATTTTTCTGCTACATATGAAATGTTGACTGTCAAAATAATTTCAGTAATTCAACTCTATAAATTTTACAAGTATACATATTTTGCTGAAACAAATCATGGTCAAAAGCAACATATAGAAACACATCACACTTGAAGCAAACTCTAAAAGCTGCAAGGCAATTCTAAATGTAACAAGAATAGATAAGACATCAAAAAGTAAAGCAGAAATAGGGGGTGTAACTCACACAGACACAAAAGAGTTAGTTTAAAGGGGGGATATTCTGTTCCTGTTTACCTCCGCTGTTCATGTTTTGTATTTGCTGTGCCATATATTGAGCAGCGAATGTCTGCTCATGGGGGGGGGGGGGGGCATAATCCTTCCAGATTAAAGGGAATTGTTGGAGACACCTTGTTGCCCGAGTAACGGAAATGTGGAGCTGCTGACGGAGAAAAAAGGCAGAAAAAGAACAATAACATGCTGCGTGATTACACAACGAGTCAGCCGAAGTGTGTCACTCTTCCCATTTCACCATAGAGTATACACCGAGTCAGCAAAGTACAGGTACAAATATTATCAGGTGTGCATCCAGAACTTTTAGATTGTTTATGTAAATAACTTCAAAAAATTTATTGCTCAATATTTAAATTTAAATTTAAATTTTACTTAACTTGCAATTATTAAAAAAAAAGAGTTGTCTAATTTAGAAAATGAGGAGAATTCTATAACGTGTCATTTTTGTGCAAATTACAAAAATCTATAGTGACATATCAAAGGATGTGCAATTTTTACTAAGTTCTGGAGACACTACCAACTCTGGTTCTACAGAATATTTCTTCAAGCACCCACAGAAGAGAAATTCTACCCCAATTTTAATAATAATAATAATTTATTTTCATAAAATTACTTTTTACCCAATTTAATAGAATCAGATGGGAAATTTACATCATCGTGGATGATAAGAGGAAATCCCATAGATATTTATCCGCCCAACATTTAAAAGTTATTAAAATACACAAGCGTATTAGGTAAATTTTCTGTCCTTCAGCTGGGCAATGTATTTATTAATAATCTTTTTATATCGAAAAAGAGAAAAACGTTTGCACTGCTCTCATATATAAGTTTTTAAAACATGCAAAAGCCCCTTTGCCTTTCCCAATTATAAACTAATGTTGTGTTCCTGGTGTAAACTCACTTCAAGAAGATGCTCGTCATTTTGTACATTTTCAAAATAAAAATCTCTTGAACTGGCTTTTTTGCAAAAAACTGACTAAAAACTGTTGTTAAAAAATACAAAAGCAATAAATATGAGGTTTAACATGCTGTTTTGTATGCAAATTACGCATACAAGAGCAGAACAATGCCTTTTGTTATCACTAAAACTGCGCAGCTGTAGACTTCCGTCGTATAATGAACATTTAAACAATTGGAAATTTATGAAAGAAGTGTATTGGTATCTTTTCTACGATCATTTGTTGAAAAAAGGTTGAATCTTGCCTATGTATCTCGCAGCTTTGTCTATTCTAGAAATGGGTCCCGAAAACTGATTTGTCACTATATATTTGTCTTTGTTTATGGAGGTACATTGAGTTTATATTTTCACTGAAAAATATTTGTATGTTTATTATTTAAAACAATTAATTAATTGAACTGCTACCCGTTTTTCAAAAGAAATTATTTTAATCTATACAAATATACTGAAAAAACAAACTTGTTGGTAAAGAGATCTCCGTCAAAGTCCACACGTATTGCTTTTAATTGATTTTTTAATGATGATAAAACGTCAATTGCTTACTAGACCAAGCAAAGACAACATTTTTTCTTGTTCTAGAATAAATTTAATGCCAACTAATAAGAATATGATACTATATTTTAAGACACTGTCACAACATGATGTTCAAAATCCATCCTATTATTCAACAAATGGTTGCAAAGAGGCCCTTGTTACCACCTTTCATATTTTTTCAAATTGTTATATCTTTAATTTAAATCTATAGCGGCACAGTTCTAAGTGATTAACAAAGACAGTGTGCTCTTCTTGTGTATGCAATTTTCGAACGAAACAATCGAAAAAAACATTATATGTTTGCATTTGTATCTTTGTACAGCAATGTTGGTCAGAATTTGGTATAAACAAATCAGTTTAAGAAATGTTTTACATTTTGGTCCACATGTGTACAAGATTTCCGTAAACCCCTTAACCTCTCTTAGTGTTACTTGTGTGAACCACGCGTGTCACGTGATGCACATTTAGCAGAGTATTCGATATGACTTTACATACCATTAAACCTTATAAATGAATAGTTTTATATGTAAGTTGTATTTTCTGATTGCTTAAGAACAAGTCTACCTAAGCTATAGAGAAAGGGCCCTTTTTCAGTGCCGTTTTTATATAGAAAATATCAACAAATAGCTTTTTTCTCGTATTAGTTAAGCACTGATGGATACTTCTGATTTATATGCACGCTTAAATTTACCCAAAATTAGCATACAGTTTAAAAACGGAGGATTTTTAAATGCATATATAATCTAAATCCGGAAAAATCGAACCGAACCTACTTGAGTTGTGTCTATTCAAATCAGAGGGAGGAGACATTTAAATCAACATTGCTCTGTTGGTGGATCGATTGGCGCGTTTGCTGAATTATACTTTATGCATTATTTTACGTTTGAAAAAAAAATCGAATAAAGCTTTGCATATTACATGTACCAAAGTGACCAAACAAACATTCCTGGCCATACAAAGATGATGGAAAGCGATTTAAAACATGTCCATGTTTTACAATGAGCACATTTGACAAAGTTTACCTTGATAGAACCCACGTGATTGTTTGAAATAATTTATTCCATGCGTGGGTTCGAACATGGTTCACGCAGGTAATAGCTTTCGCTTGCTATAGTAAAAACCTTGAAATTTTCATAGGTTTTTCGATTTATAGGTACCAGTCTAATGTAGTACAAACTTCCTATTTTCACAGGGGTTTTCTAAATGTATAATGCGTATTTTATCTTTTCCACAAGTTTGTACTCGGTTAGGCTGACAGTAAACAAAGGCTTTGGAATGAATGCCCGTCCTCGATTTACTATACAAAATCACTAATGTCTGCTGACCCCTACTATGTTTTTAGCTTCGTGCTTTTTATATACAATAAATTCAGCGCTAAAACTTGTTAACTCTTATGGAATAGATATCAATAAATAATGTTAGGGAAAAATATGCTTAATTTGAATCTTTATTTTTTTTTTCGCTTTTTACCGGGGCCCATAAGTACTCGTCCTTTTCCTTAACTGGTGCAAATTTTACGATAAACAAACTATAACAAAAAGGTTGATACATTTTAATCCTTGTTATATTTATTGAAAGGACAGGATTCTAATCCACATCGAATACACTTTTACGATGTGTTTGAAATCATTGAAAATGCATCAGTCATTGCTAAGAAATGCAATCGAAGCTGTTTTATAAACAGGATGTGTCATTTTAGTTGTATACTTTCGTTTTAATATTATCATGGTATCTATTCTATAACTCATTCTATAAGGGTCCGTTTACATATATTAAGAAATATTCTTTTGCATTCCTTTGAATTAATGACTGGTACAAGCTACAGTAGGTATTTAATTAGTGTCTTTAGAAAAAGAAGAAATCTGTGATTTTATGACTATGATAAAGACAATAACAATTAAGGGTATAGGTTTGTACAGACTATTGTCAAAGAGACAATCATACCTTGTCCTGGATATATGCTATCATAACTGGAACATGTTCGAGGTATACATTTACCATGCTTTTCGTCTTTTTTTTTTCAGTAATGGAACTTCAAGTTCAGATTATTAAATTCAATTAATTTGAAATATATTATTTGATATTAAGAAACTCTTCTTAGTATTGAGTCAAAACGTTTAACTCCTTTGCTTAAGTAATTCATGTAGAGGGATAATGATTTCAACACTGAAGACATACATATCAACTGAATATGAAAATGAAATGCGTAGATGTAATTTAAGAGGAACCAAGTACTTTCGATTTGTTTATAGAGTGTTTCTTCAGTGTCTCATGACCGACTAATCACTTTTTCGCAAATATCATACAAAGGTACAGAACTGTCATGTTAACCATGGCATTGCACAATAACAGCGTGACTTAAAAATGAGGATTTCAAACACGCCAAAATAAATGGTTTCAAAAGAGTAATAAGCATTTATAGTCAATTGTACTAAAAGAGCCTCGTCCATAATTGTTTGAGGGATTTTCCTATCAAGAAACTTGTTTTTTCTTCCTTCCGCATTAAATGGGATGCCTCTTATCTTTGGAATGTTTATAATGGCCCTTATGATCGACAGAAATAGTTAATGCCAATATTGGACAACATCTTTTTTGACGATCATAGTAGTAGATAAAATCCTTAAGATTATTTTAGGAGTTTTCAAAAACCGACATTACAATTTTTTAATACATTAAAAGGCTTAGTTGTCAACAAACTGACTGTCAGATGTACCTTAAATTTTAAGATATAATTTGTTTAACTATAAATATCATAGAGTAAAGAAACAATTCCTATATTTTACCTTTTAAATTTGGGTATTTTTAATATCATTATTTATAGCTTTTCTTATAAAGGAGATCAAAACAGTCTAAAAATTTCCTCTTTCACCAAGCCCTCTTAAGGATGACGTTTACTCAGAATGAAAAAAAAATCTACTGATGACAATGAAAAGCCATATTTTGTATGATATAGACTTTCGAATGCAGTGTTATTTTCTCTTTCAAAGAAAATCCCAAAAGTTTTTATACTACTATTGAGATTTTCGTCATTGTGAAAATATTTCAATTAATTAAACACTTTAAAATGTGAACTGCAGTTTATAAATAGAATGGCTTTAAATGGATTTAAAGCAATAAATTTCAGCATTGATTTAAAAAAAAAAATATTCCAGTCCGAATTTCCTCTTTCAGTTTTCAAATCCCTACCCACTTTTGATCCAATTTTACAAAAATTGAATGATGATAACACAAAAACATTTATAGTATTAAACTACTTATATTGACCTTATTCTGTTGGCATAAAATTTATATGAGGTCACTGATAAAAATTTTGAAATATGGCGTCTTTTATCGTTTTTGAGCATTTTTTGATATTTAAGCAATTCGTGCCTTACGATTATTTCATTGAATAAGTACATAAAACTTACAGAAAATAAGCAAAATTATATAAACTAAAATAAAAAAATATTAACTTTATATATAAGAGAACTGTCAATAATGTTTGAGCGGAAAACCCAAACTGCAATCTTTAGTCCAATTTTCCTCTGTTTGTTTTTGTTTTTTTGTTTGAGCCTAATTCCATAATATAGTAGTAATATTCTCTGTAATGACAATGATAATTCATTTCATAAATACTTTTTGTGTTAATAACAAATTTTACTCATAACATTGAGAATTCAAACCCTGAGTAAACAACATCCTTAATCAACAGTAAGACCATACTTTACTGGTATAGTAAATAGTGGAAGTAATGCAGGTGAAGCTGTTCTTTAATTCAAAGTAGAGTAACAAATATTATTGGCAAGGAAGGCAACATGAGGCAGTGGTATCGTTGTGCTAAAATATTTACCTAAAATTCAAGAGAAATAAAAAATAAGACATCTTGAACAATTTATATAACATGTACAGCTGAACTTTACTAGATCGGTAAAAACACCAGATTGTTTAACGCAAAAATGGGTATATAGGATTATCATTGCCTACTGACATATTCAAATATGCATTTTATTTACGTTCACATTTAAAATACATTCAATACAGAATAAAACATGGCCTAAACGATGCACACTTTCACACTTATCACAAGAAAAAACGGTTTCATCTGTTGTCAGCCATTATATATTTGGATTTTTTTCAGTGTTTTGAAAGAAAACCGACGATGTGATAGAAACAGGTTTCAATGTTTAAATAAGTTTTCAAGTATCCGTCACACTAAGCCTTGAATTAAGTAAATGTTCTGCCTTTTCTTGTTTTAACAAACGCGTTTTATTTCCAAAGCTTTAGTACTCACTCACGCCTGATTGATAGTTTGTTTCTTTTAAAATTAAAGATGTTGAGATATGATTAGTTTTATTCATTCTTTGTACAGACATCCAATAATGATATCTTTTATCAAAAGAAACATGTATATGGCCACAGATCTATCTCCACAATTTAGACATTTTGTTAACATCTATTATTTGATTTATAACAGGATAAGAGATCATGAACACCGATAGACGAACCCCTTAAAACAAATCAGAGGAACAGACTTGTGGACGAAAAATATCATGAAAAAAGAAAAGTGAAGCCACAGAAGTATGCTTTTAGATGTCAACAGTAACAGTATGATACTTAAATAGTTGTCCTTGTATATATTATGGTCAGAGTATGTGATTATTCTATTTTAGTTTATTCCATTAATAAAAAAAGATTTGTGCGTCGCACGTCCATTATAAGTATTTATTTATTTCATTTTTTATTAAATACATAACGGATATATATTGGTTCGATATGAATATAATTACATAGAATAACATACAAAATCTTTGTCTAACACAATTAACTGAAACAAATAGTGTGAAAACCCAAATAGAATATTATTGTAAGATCTAGCCATTTTCAAACCGACCTACCTTTGAGGTAGTTTATAAGAAAATGCAATAATCCTCCTAAAATGTCACAGAAAAAAAACATGAATACAGATTGCAAGTAAACATGAAAGTAAATAACAAAACTTCCCACCCCAAAAAATTGACAAGCTACCACAAACTGCTACCACTAACTTGATTTTATCCTTTCCCCTCACATGCAGGTATGCATACATTATATTTGATTGTGTACATGTGTATACATGTTACAAAAGTTGTAGTTTTGAGAAAAGATTTATGCATATAGGCCTTTTTAAAAACTGGCATTTTTTAACGAAGAATGTTTAATTTACAAAATGAAGTATAAAAATGATGTTCATGTTTGTGTGGGTTTCTTAAAAAGAAATATAATTTTTATTCTGAAATAACATATTATACCAGACTAAATGATAACTAGTTGCCCAAAGATTTTTTTTTGCTTACAAATTTAACTAGTTTGGTTTTCTTTGTGTATGTTAATTTTCAAGTTGGTTTGTTTTTATACAGGGGTTGGAGATACTAAAAGGGAAGCAACTCAAATGCCAAGATATATTTTTTCTTTTTAATTTTAGAAAGAAATTGAAAGAAACATAAATAACATATTTTGTATTTAACATATCCGGTGAATTCTTTGAAAGTAATAATTCACTCAGTAATTCATATGCATAACTGATATAACAGGGTTAGGGTTAGGGTTAAGGTTAGGGTTTGAAGTAACAACAATTCATGAAGTCATACTGCAACTTTATAAACATGCTAGAGGCATCCGATGGAATTCATCAAACACTGATGGTGATTCAATAGAGATGTAGAGACAATATCTATGGGTTATAAAAAATAAGGCTAGATTCGTCAAGATTTTGGAAAAAAAACACACTTTGTTGACAGGCTGTTTTAACACTTCTCTTTTTGAACTCTCAGCACAAAAGAGTTCTAAACTGCACACGGAGATAATTCATCTTCCAAAGATATAAACATTTTTGAAAAAATTATTTCAAAATAATTTAGATAGTTTCTTCATCATGTTTTTTATATTTTTTGATAGCCAATGGTTCAATGTTTTTAATTATATGCTTGTGAAACATTAAGCATATCGCATTTTTTACAACTCTGCACTAAAAATGTTTAATTTTGATAATATTTAACCATCGAAATAAAAATATTTCTGATAAATATGACATTGTAAAGAAACAACAATTAATCTGTTTGTCAAAAAAATGTATAAGTAGGTAAGAGTTAAAGGGGCATGGTCACAATTTTGGTCAAATTTTATTTTTCTGTTTTTTTATTATTTGCAATGCTTTAGGAAAGCATTTCTAATGATCAAATGAAATTTGGATACCAGTCGTTGAGTTTTAAACAAGATACAGGGCTTACAATTCTTTGTCATGTAAACAAGGATCGTGCCCTGTTTTTGTTTACATAGGTTCAATTTACCAGTAAAATAAATTTTTAAAGCTCAATTTATCGTTAGGAACTATTTATTTATGCTTAAAATTATTAATAAGACAGACACACACATTCATTTTAGGTCTAAAACTGGAATTTTCACTTCAACATTCAAAATGTATACAAACGCTTTGTTTACATAGCGAAGAATTGTAAGCTCTGTAACACGCTTATGACTCATCAAATGACACTCAAATTTTGGTTGCTATTAAAAATGTCTTACTGAAGCATTGTCAACATTAAAATTGAAAAAAATAATTTTTGACCAAAATCGTGACCATGCACCTTTAAAAAATGATACAAAATTGTATGCATTTTCAACTTTTTAATTTTACTACAAAATGTAAAAATATTATTACAGTAAAATCGACAGATAAAAAAGAACAAAACCCAGCAAATCATATATCCATTAGAAATAAAGGAAATTGATGGAAATAGTCGAAAAATATGTATCCTTGTTTCCTTTAATTTTATTAAATGGAACTTTAGGGCATTGATGCCGCCTACGTGATCCTACAATGAACAATGTCTCAAACGCATAAAGGATAAATAGGTGTACAACAAATTAATTTTAAAAAATGTTTAGCAAAATCAATTCAATGTTTGAAATATTAAGCTAACTTAGAATAAGACAGGCTCGAATCGATTAATGTTTAAAATTTTGATTAGCTGTACGCTCCAAAAATACATAAAGATGGCAGAAAAATCTAAACAGAGTTGTGAAGGAAGGCATACCCAATATATATTCGATGATCATCACTTTTTTTCCTTCATATTTCACGGTTGGGTGCCTGTGTTGATCAGTGTTGCAAGACTGATCCTGTTTATTGGACTGTGTGTCTGTATCTGTAAGGCCTGCTGAGGCAGCAGTCGGTCAACAGGCGTAGTGGTGCACGGGGCCAATCCAGGTAAGCGATATATGCACAAAGTTGTTTTTACCTGTGTCACGAAAAAGACATAATTTTTAATTAATCTTTTTAGTGTGTTTTGTCTTAATTAATAAATGTTTTCATAGACGTATGTGTAAAGTATAAAGTAAAAAGAATATAATTTTATAAGATAGCTACTTAGATAACAATTTTGAAAAAAGGATGTTTTAATGTCCCTCTCGCTTTTTTTTTTTTGATTTATGTCATCATTCAAAATAGCATGTTCATATTAAAGAAACATTTAAAAAGTTACATGAAAGACAAGCCAATAATTTTTTGTTGATAAAAATGTAACACATAATTCGTTTTGTTACACGATACGAGATTGCTATACTTCTAAATTAAGACTTTTGGCCAATAAACTAAATAAATACCTGCATCAGCGTAACTACGTTAACCTTTGGTATTTCAACGCGTGTTGTATTATTCTCGTGAGTTATAGATGAATTTTACCTGATAAGTAAATATTGTAGAATTAATAAAAAACCTTTTATTTTCGGTAAACCAGCCCAAAATAGTAAAAACAAAAAAAAAAAAAAAAAAAAAAAAAAAAAGAAAAAAGAAAATGAGAGTAAGGTAGTGGACACACTTTGGCGGATCCGAGTAACTGGGAATTAGCATTAAAACATATCATTGCAATGAAATAATATTGCATAATTAGGTAAACATTAAATAAATTTATTAGGAACTTACTTGGATTATAGACAGATGTTAAGATTTGACAAATGCTGAATAAATAAAGTAAAGCAATTCGTTTTTTTGAATGCGTGAGTAAAGTTTTGATGGATAGAAGCTAGCGAAGCGAGAGCTCTGGCAAAAAAATGGAATAGAACTGTCCAGAACGGGGTAATAAAAAAACGCGATTTGACTAATAAATGTCATGGCGAAAACACCATGCACCACGGGCAGATTTTCATACCTGAATGGGACATCTTTGGTTAATATAAAAGGTTAATAAAAAAATAGAACAAATCGATGTTTATTTTAGTTTTGATCGTAATAATATATTTTCCACAACCGGGTGCCCAGCGGATTGACTAATGGGCGAGCTAACCATCAGGCAGATACTTTGGATATGACAACTGATTTTCCCATTTGCGACGCTGATAAAAATTGTAGTGAAATTTGAAGAAAAAGATTTAGAGATATGACATCCTAAATACCCACTAACTGTTTTTTTCAAAATTAATTGATATATCTTCTACTCAGCTGTAGCAAAAATAATTCAGGCCTATACATGTATATATCAGCTAAATATCCAGTTATGCAGTTCGTTTTCTTTATTTCAATTTTAAAGAAAAAGGTTTAATAAAATAATTAAGAAAAAAATTGGACACAGTATATATGTGGTTCAACATTTAATCATCGTGTCATTAATCTGTCATTTATATACAATAATGAAATGAATTTAAGCCTTTATGCAAAACGTATTTCTGTATTCATTTAACCTGGCAGTAGTGTGTTTTCAATTCTTCTTAAAAAAAACATCACTTGTAAATACAGGGTATTTAAATCTTGGTAGGTGTCGCAGTAGTAAATTCCAGAAACATGATGCAACAACCCGGGTATTCAAGCCACATGATGCAGCAACCTGGGTATCCAAGCAACTCTATGCAGCAACAGCCCTGATATCCTAAGCATCAGCCTAGCTCCCAGCTAGCCGACCTAGATAGGTTTCATTATTCCGATTTTAAGATACATGTATTAAAAAATGAATTACGTTTGTTCTATGCAGTACATTTATATACAGATTTCACAGAATAATGAGTTAATAATATCACACATTTCAACACTGTTGACTTTATTTGAACATATTTTATTGTGTGAATTAAACAAACGGATTGGAAACAAGTTCTTACAACTTACATCTTCCTCTCCTTACACTGTTGAGCAATATATCGATTTTTTGATTTAGCACAGTCATTCGCTATCATAAGAGGCATGTTAGACCAAGAACAGACTAAAGGTACAAATCATAGTGATTTATTTTAACAGGAAGGCTGCTAACATTTTGTCAGTTCATGTTAACAATACGCAAGGGAACCATTAAGATAACGAATGAAGGGTTTCTTCTCGCAAGCAAAACATAATCTTATGTACTCACTGAATTGAACCCATTTCTTGACCTTTGGATTTCTGAAATTGCTTTTCAAAGAAATGATAAACAATAGAATAAGAGATGATTACAAACTACTGACCTCCTACCACATCAAATCAGTCGTGTTCTGATCAATATAATAAAACGCTCTACATCAATAATGTCCAGAAACACTATTATATCTGGGGTTCTTAAACTCTCTCTTAATATTGGTACATGAAAGGGTATGTTCTTATTTCTTTTTTTCCATTCATGCTGACTGACGTTTTTCATACTAATTGTTAGACCATAATTAATCACCTAATTGTCTACAGACTTCTCCAATGTTTTCCCCCCGATTACGACAAAGAGCAGACGGCAGGTGGGACCGGTCAGCAAAGGATGCTAACTCCTCCTAGGCACCTGATTCTACTACCTCCAATGTAATCACAAACAAACCAAATCATCAACGTTTCGTTTTTTCCTTATTGTGACATTTTCCCGATTTTGACATTTACCTTGATTATGACATGCCTAATTTCGACAAGGAGCACGCGGCTGGTGTGACCAGGCCCCGAGGTTATAAAACTTTCTTGAGTACGATCTCGTACTCCAAATCGTACTCCGTGCTCCAAATCGTACTCGTACCCAAGGTATCGAGGTTTCATACTCATACTCGTACTCCGGCTGAGTACAAAACGGCGATTTTCTGAGTAAGCTATGAAGCTTTCTCAAAGTCGTACTCAAGACATTTAATCTAAATTAAATGCAGTGCAAACATATAATATTGTTCATCTTGTAACGTTGCTGTATTATACGCTATAATTTAATCATATTTACATGTATATGAATTAAAATGGAAAGTTTTTACTATTTTATTAATGACATATCCAAATATAATGGAGATGAATTTAAGAGTAAGGGCGAACTGCAACCAAGATTATCAAAATAACTTTTAGATAGTTTGCTTCATTAATTAATGTACATATACATGTAAATCTACGCAGAAAATACTACCGCTGAATAGCTCGACTTTTTAAGAATTCTGTGTTTAGTCAAATACGACCCATACACCCCATCATTTAAAACAAAGAAATCAATGTACATGTATCGTTATTAATCAATTTCAATCAGATGTACTTGCTGGGTCCCTTTTTTGATTATAGTGAAAATGTTAGTTAGTTCTAAACATTACAAAGAATGGGGGATGCATAAAAGTCTAACACTTTCTATTACTTACTTATTAATCAACTATCATTTATGTTGCATGCCACAAAACTTGGAAAGGGAAACATTTTATAGAATAAGCGGTAAATCAGTGGCGGAGTAAAGGAGGTCGCATCCGGCGCCCCTCACAGCCCTCAAAAAAATTGTCCAAATAAAGTTAAATCATACTCCTTCTGGCAAAGAAAATGTACAACTTGCGAGTCTTAATTATCTTTTTTTTAACTTGGGGGATTTCTGTACATTAGACTGATTTCAATGGTGCAATATGAAGAAAACGCGTGTGTTCGATGGTTTAACAAAAATCCCAAAAAAAAAACATTTTGGTAACGCTGTCCTTGTGTTAAAATATGACCAGTCACCCATATACCCACCTTTAAGTAATTGGTTATACTAACGGTTTTAACGACTCTTCCATTGTTATTATAATATAAGCTGGTATATATATAGTTATATCGAGAGCATAGACATGTCTAAGTATACGTAAGGTAAAATGCATTGTTTGGCTTAACATTTGATTATAAACGCTCGAATATAAGGATGGTGGGTCCCGGTGACCCCATAGTCTTAATTAAGTATTATATTAGTATCTTTCTACAATTTGTGGGGTTTTATTGATGGTTCAAGTTTTTCTCACTTAGTCAAGACTTGAAAATGTGTGTTTAGAATTTATACATACATAATGTGTCATTTTTAGACGGGGTCACGTGACCCCGTCTATTGGTTTACTGTCAGCCGAAGTCTCAAACCGGATGGCACGCGAAGAACACATGAATTGATTCTACGCGAAAGAAAATAGTTCAGAAACTTTTCATGCATTTCTGTAAATATATATTATAAAAACACGCATTAGATCGTTTTAAGTCCTCTAGGTGTAAACCGAATTCTATAAAGAAAATAAACAAATAGCTTTATTGATCAAAATATTCTTGTTCGGGTTCAATAGTTGTATTGTTTTGTGGAATGGAGTTACGTAACTGAATGCACAAAGCCGTCAAAAATTCAGCTGGTGCACGAGCTCATAAAATCAATAGAAGAGGTTGAAGGTTGAATCGAAAGTAAAGTTCCCAAACGCATTGTGGCATTTTTGAAAAGTTGTGAATTTTAATACCGAACTTCAAGCGCGAGCCGAGGTTAAAATACAAAGATGTCCTACATATTAAATAGGTGTTTCAACACGCGTTTGACTGCTGTTCATCATTAAAAAAAATTTGTACATAGAAAATAAAAACAAGTCTGAATATGCTCTCTCGTTCATTGACTCTTTAGTTAATTAAACTGAATTTAAATTTTGAACAATACATTATAAGCAAAATCTATATAGATTATACATTTTGGGTGGCCAATAGATTAATTGATATATACAATCTTATTGATTGAAGAACCAAGTTAAATGTTAATGTTCATGTTGTCCGGCTTAGTTGGAATAAACAATCATGTAATTTGTTTTAATGTTATGTGACATTTTCTAAACTTTATAACGGACAAAACCATTTTCAATATTTAAAACCATATTCATGATTTAAACGAATTCTTTATCAATATCTTAATGCCTGTCATCAGAAACTCAGCTGGTCTTTCTACCATTGATAAATATCTTGCACTAATATTAGACCTATGCATTCAGAGATAACGCATGGTTGTATGTTTTAAATTTTTAATTTATCGTGTGGTAGTACATGTAAATGAATATGACTTATTTCAATTTTAAGAAGATAAAAAGTAAGTTTTTATCGTAGTTTTAAAATCTGATTTACAAATCCTTTATTGTAGCTCCTTGAAAAATTTGAAATTAAATCGCTTTCGAAATTCATTTTTCCAAGACACGCATGAAATTGTGCGTTTAATAAACGAGGGTGTATTTAAAGGACAAAGATCCCTGAAATGACAATGTCCTACGACATTTGTTAATTTTACTGTTAAAAGCGTTAACTTTGCATATTTTAGAAATTTTAAAATCAAATAAGTCTGAATTAATAGCTAAATTTAACAATTTTACAATTATCATATATAACAGCCAATCAGGAAAGGTCTACCCCAAAATATGACGTAATTCATTCACTTTTGGTCTCCATTCTCTAGTTTTATCGATTTAAAAAAGCAGATGACTCGATGATTTGGAGTATGATTTTTGATAAAATTTTAGAAACGGTTATATCGCGATTCGTGTAAATGATGCAAGAGTTTACACAAAATAGTAGGAAGTGGCGAACGAATTTATTTTTTACCTATTAATTTTATATGAATCGCTGCAAAAAATCATGACAGGTGAGGTCAAAATGGCTACCGCGACAAACTTTTTTTTATTGTTATAGTACTTGGAATAATCTTATTGTAAAAAAGAAATATTTCTAACGTCAGATGCCTGTGTTTGTTATCGGTATATAAATGTTAACTTTGTTCTGTAATTCAACAGTTTGAGAATTTTCAGAGTTTTCATAAACCTTGTATAACAGATACCGTCCGACTAATAGATTTTTCCTTTGATCACAAAATAAATAAATATAACGATTTCAATCATATACCTAAATAAAGTTGTTTTGATTTTCCCAGTTAGTTGTAGTTTTTAAAAAAAATTCTTGGGGTCTTATATTACATAATATACCGTTGTGTCAATTTTCTTCAATTATGAAGAACAGTCCTGGTCGGGATTTAGCAAAATTATGACAAAGTATCAGGCAATTGCAAAAAGCCGAACTTTAGCATACTACATATAGATTTAAATAACTAATTCAAATTCATAATTTTTGGAACATAATGGAGGAAAACGTGAACAATTACAAATTCAAACTTTCAAGACCCCGCCTTTCAGTACTCTCAGTACTTTGATTAATCTTAAGTAACGTCCATTGATATTTTCGAGCAAGCCTTTTCCTATTCATCTTTAAAATTCGAAATACATGTGTTAATTTTGATGCATTTGACATAGATATTTGGTTACTTTAGATAAAAAAGGAATTTTTGTGATAAAAAAGGACATTTTTGTGATTTTCCCAAGTATATGTTTCTATTTTTGAATTAAACTCTTCCCTGTTTTTCCTAATACAGGAACTGCTCACTAAATATCTTAAGAAATTTCCACTTGGGGGCAGTAACTTTCCAGTTTTGTATTGGCGTTTCTGACCTTTTCCTGACATGTGAAATATCAAAATCGTTAAAAAGCCAGGAAAACTTAAGATATATCGAACACAATTCTATGTTGAAATACTCTCTTCATATCCGTGTAAATTCTTACTTCTTTCTTTTATATTCATATCGTTCCTTACAACATAATTATACTTAATCATCACATGCATGAATCACTATATGAGTCTCATGAGAGAGGGAGAGAGAGAGAGAGAGAGAGAGAGAGAGAGAGAGAGAGAGAGAGAGAGAGAGAGAGAGAGAGAGAGAGAGATTTGACATAAACACAATTTGTTGATGATTTTACCAATTACACTGGATTTATCGTCTTTGTTGCTAAAAAATTCATAACTTATAAATACAGACACGTCTCCATGCTTGCAGATGAAGAAGGTAATATGTACATGTAAATAATGTGTTACATTTTGTTGATAAATAATTAATCTGAATACATGTACAGTTTGCCTACATGCCAGGACTATTTACATGAATTACTGTTCTCTGTCTTCCTCCAGAGACGTAAATTTTCATCGATCAGCTTTTGGAGCATACTCCAAATAGTAGTACAAACTTCCTATTTTCACAGGGGTTTTCTAAATGTATAATGCGTATTTTATCTTTTCCACAAGTTTGTACTCGGTTAGGCTGACAGTAAACAAAGGCTTTGGAATGAATGCCCGTCCTCGATTTACTATAAAAAATCACTAATGTCTGCTGACCCCTACTATGTTTTTTAGCTTCGTGCTTTTTATATACAATAAATTCAGCGCTAAAACTTGTTAACTCTTATGGAATAGATATCAATAAATAATGTTAGGGAAAAAATATGCTTAATTTGAATCTTTATTTTTTTTTTTCGCTTTTTACCGGGGCCCATAAGTACTCGTCCTTTTCCTTAACTGGTGCAAATTTTACGATAAACAAACTATAACAAAAAGGTTGATACATTTTAATCCTTGTTATATTTATTGAAAGGACAGGATTCTAATCCACATCGAATACACTTTTACGATGTGTTTAAAATCATTGAAAATGCATCAGTCTTTGCTAAGAAATGCAATCGAAGCTGTTTTATAATCAGGATGTGTCATTTTAGTTGTATACTTTCGTTTTAATATTATCATGGTATCTATTCTATAACTCATTCTATAAGGGTCCGTTTACATATATTAAGAAATATTCTTTTGCATTCCTTTGAATTAATGACTGGTACAAGCTACAGTAGGTATTTGATTAGTGTCTTTAGAAAAAGAAGAAATCTGTGATTTTATGACTATGATAAAGACAATAACAATTAAGGGTATAGGTTTGTACAGACTATTGTCAAAGAGACAATCATACCTTGTCCTGGATATATGCTATCATAACTGGCACATGTTCGAGGTATACATTTACCATGCTTTTCGTTTTTTTTTTCTTTTCAGTAATGGAACTTCAAGTTCAGATTATTAAATTCAATTAATTTGAAATATATTATTTGATATTAAGAAACTCTTCTTAGTATTGAGTCAAAACGTTTAACTCCTTTGCTTAAGTAATTCATGTAGAGGGATAATGATTTCAACACTGAAGACATACATATCAACTGAATATGAAAATGAAATGCGTAGATGTAATTTAAGAGGAACCAAGTACTTTCGATTTGTTTATAGAGTGTTTCTTCAGTGTCTCATGACCGACTAATCACTTTTTCGCAAATATCATACAAAGGTACAGAACTGTCATGTTAACCATGGCATTGCACAATAACAGTGTGACTTAAAAATGAGGATTTCAAACACGCCAAAATAACTGGTTTCAAAAGAGTAATAAGCATTTATAGTCAATTGTACTAAAAGAGCCTCGTCCATAATTGTTTGAGGGATTTTCCTATCAAGAAACTTGTTTTTTCTTCCTTCCGCATTAAATGGGATGCCTCTTATCTTTGGAATGTTTATAATGGCCCTTATGATCGACAGAAATAGTAAATGCCAATATTGGACAACATCTTTTTTGACGATCATAGTAGTAGATAAAATCCTTAAGATTATTTTAGGAGTTTTCAAAAACCGACATTACAATTTTTTAATACATTAAAAGGCTTAGTTGTCAACAAACTGACTGTCAGATGTACCTTAAATTTTAAGATATAATTTGTTTAACTATAAATATCATAGAGTAAAGAAAAAATTCCTATATTTTACCTTTTAAATTTGGGTATTTTTAATATCATTATTTATAGCTTTTCTTATAAAGGAGATCAAAACAGTCTAAAAATTTCCTCTTTCACCAAGCCCTCTTAAGGATGACGTTTACTCAGAATGAAAAAAAAATCTACTGATGACAATGAAAAGCCATATTTTGTATGATATAGACTTTCGAATGCAGTGTTATTTTCTCTTTCAAAGAAAATCCCAAAAGTTTTTATACTACTATTGAGATTTTCGTCATTGTGAAAATATTTCAATTAATTAAACACTTTAAAATGTGAACTGCAGTTTATAAATAGAATGGCTTTAAATGGATTTAAAGCAATAAATTTCAGCATTGATTTTAAAAAAAAATATTCCAGTCCGAATTTCCTCTTTCAGTTTTCAAATCCCTACCCACTTTTGATCCAATTTTACAAAAATTGAATGATGATAACACAAAAACATTTATAGTATTAAACTACTTATATTGACCTTATTCTGTTGGCATAAAATTTATATGAGGTCACTGATAAAAATTTTGAAATATGGCGTCTTTTATTGTTTTTGAGCATTTTTTGATATTTAAGCAATTCGTGCCTTACGATTATTTCATTGAATAAGTACATAAAACTTACAGAAAATAAGCAAAGAAAACCGACGATGTGATAGAAACAGGTTTCAATGTTTAAATAAGTTTTCAAGTATCAGTCACACTAAGCCTTGAATTAAGTAAATGTTCTGCCTTTTCTTGTTTTAACAAACGCGTTTTATTTCCAAAGCTTTAGTACTCACTCACGCCTGATTGATAGTTTGTTTCTTTTAAAATTAAAGATGTTGAAATATGATTAGTTTTATTCATTCTTTGTACAGACATCCAATAATGATATCTTTTATCAAAAGAAACATGTCTATGGCCACAGATCTATCTCCACAATTTAGACATTTTGTTAACATCTATTATATGATTTATAACATGATAAGAGATCATGAACACCGATAGACGAGCCCCTTAAAACAAATCAGAGGAACAGACTTGTGGACGAAAAATATCACGAAAAAAGAAAAGTGAAGCCACAGAAGTATGCTTTTAGACGTCAACAGTAACAGTATGATACTTAAATAGTTGTCCTTGTATATATTATGGTCAGAGTATGTGATTATTCTATTTTAGTTTATTCCATTAATAAAAAAAGATTTGTGCATCGCACGTCCATTATAAGTATTTATTTATTTCATTTTTTTTTATTAAATACATAACGGATATATATTGGTTCGATATGAATATAATTACATAGAATAACATACAAAATCTTTGTCTAACACAATTAACTGAAACAAATAGTGTGAAAACCCAAATAGAATATTATTGTAAGATCTAGTCATTTTCAAACCGACCTACCTTTGAGGTAGTTTATAAGAAAATGCAATAATCCTCCTAAAATGTCACAGAAAAAAAACATGAATACAGATTGCAAGTAAACATGAAAGTAAATAACAAAACTTCCCACCCCAAAAAATTGACAAGCTACCACAAACTGCTACCACTAACTTGATTTTATCCTTTCCCCTCACATGCAGGTATGCATACATTATATTTGATTGTGTACATGTGTATACATGTTACAAAAGTTGTAGTTTTGAGAAAAGATTTATGCATATAGGCCTTTTTGAAAACTGGCATTTTTTAACGAAGAATGTTTAATTTACAAAATGAAGTATAAAAATGATGTTCATGTTTGTGTGGGTTTCTTAAAAAGAAATATAATTTTTATTCTGAAATAACATATTATACCAGACTAAATGATAACTAGTTGCCCAAAGATTTTTTTTTGCTTACAAATTTAACTAGTTTGGTTTTCTTTGTGTATGTTAATTTTCAAGTTGGTTTGTTTTTATACAGGGGTTCGAGATAATAAAAGGGAAGCAACTCAAATGCCAAGATATATTTTTTCTTTTTAATTTTAGAAAGAAATTGAAAGAAACATAAATAACATATTTTGTATTTAACATATCCGGTGAATTCTTTGAAAGTAATAATTCACTCAGTAATTCATATGCATAACTGATATAACAGGGTTAGGGTTAGGGTTAAGGTTAGGGTTTGAAGTAACAACAATTCATGAAGTCATACTGCAACTTTATAAACATGCTAGAGGCATCCGATGGAATTCATCAAACACTGATGGTGATTCAATAGAGATGTAGAGACAATATCTATGGGTTATAAAAAATAAGGCTAGATTCGTCAAGATTTTGGAAAAAAACACACTTTGTTGACAGGCTGTTTTAACACTTCTCTTTTTGAACTCTCAGCACAAAAGAGTTCTAAACTGCACACGGAGATAATTCATCTTCCAAAGATATAAACATTTTTGAACAAATCATTTCAAAATAATTTAGATAGTTTCTTCATCATGTTTTTATATTTTTTGATAGCCAATGGTTCAATGTTTTTAATTATATGCTTGTGAAACATTAAGCGTGTCGCATTTTTTACAACTCTGCACTAAAAATGGTTAATTTTGATAATATTTAACCATCGAAATAAAAATATTTCTGATAAATATGACATTGTAAAGAAACAACAATTAATCTGTTTGTCAAAAAAATGTATAAGTAGGTAAGAGTTAAAGGGGCATGGTCACAATTTTGGTCAAATTTTATTTTTCTGTTTTTTTATTATTTGCAATGCTTTAGGAAAGCATTTCTAATGATCAAATGAAATTTGGATACCAGTCGTTGAGTTTTAAACAAGATACAGGGCTTACAATTCTTTGTCATGTAAACAAGGCTCGTGTCCTGTTTTTGTTTACATAGGTTCAATTTACCAGTAAAATAAATTTTTAAAGCTCAATTTATCGTTAGGAACTATTTATTTATGCTTAAAATTATTAATAAGACAGACACACACATTCATTTTAGGTCTAAAACTGGAATTTTCACTTCAACATTCAAAATGTATACAAACGCTTTGTTTACATAGCGAAGAATTGTAAGCTCTGAAACACGCTTATGACTCATCAAATGACACTCAAATTTTGGTTGCTATTAAAAATGTCTTACTGAAGCATTGTCAACATTAAAATTGAAAAAAATAATTTTTGACCAAAATCGTGACCATGCACCTTTAAAAAATGATACAAAATTGTATGCATTTTCAACTTTTTAATTTCACTACAAAATGTAAAAATATTATTACAGTAAAATCGACAGATAAAAAAGAACAAAACCCAGCAAATCATATATCCATTAGAAATAAAGGAAATTGATGGAAATAGTCGAAAAATATGTATCCTTGTTCCCTTTAATTTTATTAAATGGAACTTTAGGGCATTGATGCCGCCTACGTGATCCTACAATGAACAATGTCTCAAACGCATAAAGGATAAATAGGTGTACAACAAATTAATTTTAAAAAATGTTTAGCAAAATCAATTCAATGTTTGAAATATTAAGCTAACTTAGAATAAGACTGGCTCGAATCGATTAATGTTTAAAATTTTGATTAGCTGTACGCTCCAAAAATACATAAAGATGGCAGAAAAATCTAAACAGAGTTGTGAAGGAAGGCATACCCAATATATATTCGATGATCATCACTTTTTGTCCTTCATATTTCACGGTTGGGTGCCTGTGTTGATCAGTGTTGCAAGACTGATCCTTTTTATTGGACTGTGTGTCTGTATCTGTAAGGCCTGCTGAGGCAGCAGTCGGTCAACAGGCGTAGTGGTGCACGGGGCCAATCCAGGTAAGCGATATATGCACAAAGTTGTTTTTACCTGTGTCACGAAAAAGACATAATTTTTAATTAATCTTTTTAGTGTGTTTTGTCTTAATTAATAAATGTTTTCATAGACGTATGTGTAAAGTATAAAGTAAAAAGAATATAATCTTATAAGATAGCTACTTAGATAACAATTTTGAAAAAAGGATGTTTTAATGTCCCTCTCGCTTTTTTTTTATTTATGTCATCATTCAAAATAGCATGTTCATATTAAAGAAACATTTAAAAAGTTACATGAAAGACAAGCCAATAATTTTTTGTTGATAAAAATGTAACACATAATTCGTTTTGTTACACGATACGAGATTGCTATACTTCTAAATTAAGACTTTTGGCCAATAAACTAAATAAATACCTGCATCAGCGTAACTACGTTAACCTTTGGTATTTCAACGCGTGTTGTATTATTCTCGTGAGTTATAGATGAATTTTACCTGATAAGTAAATATTGTAGAATTAATAAAAAACCTTTTATTTTCGGTAAACCAGCCCAAAATAGTAAAAACAAAAAAAAAAAAAAAAAAGAAAAAAGAAAATGAGAGTAAGGTAGTGGACACACTTTGGCGGATCCGAGTAACTGGGAATTAGCATTAAAACATATCATTGCAATGAAATAATATTGCATAATTAGGTAAACATTAAATAAATTTATTAGGAACTTACTTGGATTATAGACAGATGTTAAGATTTGACAAATGCTGAATAAATAAAGTAAAGCAATTCGTTTTTTTGAATGCGTGAGTAAAGTTTTGATGGATAGAAGCTAGCGAAGCGAGAGCTCTGGCAAAAGAATGGAATAGAACTGTCCAGAACGGGGTAAAAAAAAACGCGATTTGACTAATAAATGTCATGGCGAAAACACCATGCACCACGGGCAGATTTTCATACCTGAATGGGACATCTTTGGTTAATATAAAAGGTTAATAAAAAAATAACACAATTCGATGTTTATTTTAGTTTTGATCGTAATAATATATTTTTCACAACCGGGTGCCCAGCGGATTGACTAATTTACACCATGGCAGAAACTATAGGGCGAGCTAACCATCAGGCAGATACTTTGGATATGACAACTGATTTTCCCATTTGCGACGCTGATAAAAATTGTAGTGAAATTTGAAGAAAAAGATTTAGAGATATGACATCCTAAATACCTACTAACTGTTTTTTTCAAAATTAATTGATATATCTTCTACTCAGCTGTAGCAAAAATAATTCAGGCCTATACATGTATATATCAGCTAAATATCCAGTTATGCAGTTCGTTTTCTTTATTTCAATTTTAAAGAAAAGGTTTAATAAAATAATTAAGAAAAAAAATTGGACACAGTATATATGTGGTTCAACATTTAATCATCGTGTCAATAATCTGTCATTTATATACAATAATGAAATGAATTTAAGCCTTTATGCAAAACGTATTTCTGTATTCATTTAACCTGGCAGTAGTGTGTTTTCAATTCTTCTTAAAAAAAACATCACTTGTAAATACAGGGTATTTAAATCTTGGTAGGTGTCGCAGTAGTAAATTCCAGAAACATGATGCAACAACCCGGGTATTCAAGCCACATGATGCAGCAACCTGGGTATCCAAGCAACTCTATGCAGCAACAGCCCTGATATCCTAAGCATCAGCCTAGCTCCCAGCTAGCCGACCTAGATAGGTTTCATTATTCCGATTTTAAGATACATGTATTAAAAAATGAATTACGTTTGTTCTATGCAGTACATTTATATACAGATTTCACAGAATAATGAGTTAATAATATCACACATTTCAACACTGTTGACTTTATTTGAACATATTTTATTGTGTGAATTAAACAAAAGGATTGAAAACAAGTTCTTACAACTTACATCTTCCTCTCCTTACACTGTTGAGCAATATATCGATTTTTTGATTTAGCACAGTCATTCGCTATCATAAGAGGCATGTTAGACCAAGAACAGACTAAAGGTACAAATCATAGTGATTTATTTTAACAGGAAGGCTGCTAACATTTTGTCAGTTCATGTTAACAATACGCAAGGGAACCATTAAGATAACGAATGAAGGGTTTCTTCTCGCAAGCAAAACATAATCTTATGTACTCACTGAATTGAACCCATTTCTTGACCTTTGGATTTCTGAAATTGCTTTTCAAAGAAATGATAAACAATAGAATAAGAGATGATTACAAACTACTGACCTCCTACCACATCAAATCAGTCGTGTTCTGATCAATATAATAAAACGCTCTACATCAATAATGTCCAGAAACACTATTATATCTGGGGTTCTTAAACTCTCTCTTAATATTGGTACATGAAAGGGTATGTTCTTATTTCTTTTTTTCCATTCATGCTGACTGACGTTTTTCATACTAATTGTTAGACCATAATTAATCACCTAATTGTCTACAGACTTCTCCAATGTTTTCCCCCCGATTACGACAAAGAGCAGACGGCAGGTGGGACCGGTCAGCAAAGGATGCTAACTCCTCCTAGGCACCTGATTCTACTACCTCCAATGTAATCACAAACAAACCAAATCATCAACGTTTCGTTTTTTCCTTATTGTGACATTTTCCCAATTTTGACATTTACCTTGATTATAACATGCCTAATTTCGACAAGGAGCACGCGGCTGGTGTGACCAGGCCCCGAGGTTATAAAACTTTCTTGAGTACGATCTCGTACTCCAAATCGTACTCCGTGCTCCAAATCGTACTCGTACCCAAGGTATCGAGGTTATAAAACTTTTTCATACTCATACTCGTACTCCGGCTGAGTACAAAACGGCGATTTTCTGAGTAAGCTATGAAGCTTTCTCAAAGTCGTACTCAAGACATTTAATCTAAATAAAATGCAGTGCAAACATATAATATTGTTCATCTTGTAACGTTGCTGTATTATACGCTATAATTTAATCATATTTACATGTATATGAATTAAAATGGAAAGTTTTTACTATTTTATTAATGACATATCCAAATATAATGGAGATGAATTTAAGAGTAAGGGCGAACTGCAACCAAGATTATCAAAGTAACTTTTAGATAGTTTGCTTCATTAATTAATGTACATATACATGTAAATCTACGCAGAAAATACTACCGCTGAATAGCTCGACTTTTTAAGAATTCTGTGTTTAGTCAAATACGACCCATACACCCCATCATTTAAAACAAAGAAATCAATGTACATGTATCGTTATTAATCAATTTCAATCAGATGTACTTGCTGGGTCCCTTTTTTGATTATAGTGAAAATGTTAGTTAGTTCTAAACATTACAAAGAATGGGGGATGCATAAAAGTCTAATACTTTCTATTACTTACTTATTAATCAACTATCATTTATGTTGCATGCCACAAAACTTGGAAAGGGAAACATTTTATAGAATAAGCGGTAAATCATTGGCGGAGTAAAGGAGGTCGCATCCGGCGCCCCTCACAGCCCTAAAAAAAATTGTCCAAATAAAGTTAAATCATACTCCTTCTGGCAAAGAAAATGTACAACTTGCGAGTCTTAATTTTTTTTTTTTTAACTTGGGGGATTTCTGTACATTAGACTGATTTCAATGGTGCAATATGAAGAAAACGCTTGTGTTCGATGGTTTAACAAAAATCCCAAAAAAAAAAAACATTTTGGTAACGCTGTCCTTGTGTTTAAATATGACCAGTCACCCATATACCCACCTTTAAGTAATTGGTTATACTAACGGTTTTAACGACTCTTCCATTGTTATTATAATATAAGCTGGTATATATATAGTTATATCGAGAGCATAGACATGTCTAAGTATACGTAAGGTAAAATGCATTGTTTGGCTTAACATTTGATTATAAACGCTCGAATATAAGGATGGTGGGTCCCGGTGACCCCATAGTCTTAATTAAGTATTATATTAGCATCTTTCTACAATTTGTGGGGTTTTATTGATGGTTCAAGTTTTTCTCACTTAGTCAAGACTTGAAAATGTGTGTTTAGAATTTATACATACATAATGTGTCATTTTTAGACGGGGTCACGTGACCACGTCTATTGGTTTACTGTCAGCCGAAGTCTCAAACCGGATGGCACGCGAAGAACACATGAATTGAGTCTACGCGAAAGAAAATAGTTCAGAAACTTTTCATGCATTTCTGTAAATATATATTATAAAAACACGCATTAGATCGTTTTAAGTCCTCTAGGTGTAAACCGAATTCTATAAAGAAAATAAACAAATAGCTTTATTGATCAAAATATTCTTGCTCGGGTTCAATAGTTGTAGTGTTTTGTGGAATGGAGTTACGTAACTGAATGCACAAAGCCGTCAAAAATTCAGCTGGTGCACGAGCTCATAAAATCAATAGAAGAGGTTGAAGGTTGAATCGAAAGTAAAGTTCCCAAACGCATTGTGGCATTTTTGAAAAGTTGTGAATTTTAATACCGAACTTCAAGCGCGAGCCGAGGTTAAAATACAAAGATGTCCTACATATTAAATAGGTGTTTCAACACGCGTTTGACTGCTGTTCATCATTAAAAAAAAATTGTACATAGAAAATAAAAACAAGTCTGAATATGCTCTCTCGTTCATTGACTCTTTAGTTAATTAAACTGAATTTAAATTTTGAACAGTACATTATAAGCAAAATCTATATAGATTATACATTTTGGGTGGCCAATAGATTAATTGATATATACAATCTTATTGATTGAAGAACCAAGTTAAATGTTAATGTTCATGTTGTCCGGCTTAGTTGGAATAAACAATCATGTAATTTGTTTTAATGTTATGTGACATTTTCTAAACTTTATAACGGACAAAACCATTTTCAATATTTAAAACCATATTCATGATTTAAACGAATTCTTTATCAATATCTTAATGCCTCTCATCAGAAACTCAGCTGGTCTTTCTACAATTGATAAATATCTCGCACTAATATTAGACCTATGCATTCAGAGATAACGCATGGTTGTTATGTTTTAAATTTTTGATTTATCGTGTGGTAGTACATGTAAATGAATATGACTTATTTCAATTTTAAGAAGATAAAAAGTAAGTTTTTATGGTAGTTTTAAAATCTGATTTACAAATCCTTTATTGTAGCTCCTTGAAAAATTTGAAATTAAATCGCTTTCGAAATTCATTTTTCCAAGACACGCATGAAATTGTGCGTTTAATAAACGAGGGTGTATTTAAAGGACAAAGATCCCTGAAATGACAATGTCCTACGACATTTGTTAATTTTACTGTTAAAAGCGTTAACTTTGCATATTTTAGAAATTTTAAAATCAAATAAGTCTGAATTAATAGCTAAATTTAACAATTTACAATTATCATATATAACAGCCAATCAGGAAAGGTCTACCCCAACATATGACGTAATTCATTCACTTTTGGTCTCCATTCTCTAGTTTTATCGATTTAAAAAAGCAGATGACTCGATGATTTGGAGTATGATTTTTGATAAAATTTTAGAAACGGTTATATCGCGATTCGTGTAAAAGATGCAAGAGTTTACACAAAATAGTAGTAAGTGGCGAACGAATTTATTTTTTACCTATTAATTTTATATGAATCGCTGCAAAAAATCATGACAGGTGAGAAGGTCAAAATGGCTACCGCGACAAACTTTTTTTTATTGTTATAGTACTTGGAATAATCTTATTGTAAAAAAGAAATATTTCTAACGTCAGATGCCTGTGTTTGTTATCGGTATATAAATGTAAACTTTGTTCGGTAATTCAACAGTTTGAGAATTTTCAGAGTTTTCATAAACCTTGTATAACAGATACCGTCCGACTAATAGATTTTTCCTTTGATCACAAAATAAATAAATATAACGATTTCAATCATATACCTAAATAAAGTTGTTTTGATTTTCCCAGTTAGTTGTAGTTTTTTAAAAAAATTCTTGGGGTCTTATTTTACAAAATATACCGTTGTGTCAATTTTCTTCAATTATGAAGAACAGTCCTGGTCGGGATTTAGCAAAATTATGACAAAGTATCAGGCAATTGCAAAAAGCCGAACTTTAGCATACTACATATAGATTTAAATAACTAATTCAACTTCATAATTTTTGGAACATAATGGAGGAAAACGTGAACAATTACAAATTAACTTTCAAGACCCCGCCTTTCAGTACTCTCAGTACTTTGTTTAATCTTAAGTAACGTCCATTGATATTTTCGAGCAAGCCTTTTCCTATTCATCTTTAAAATTCGAAATACATGTGTTAATTTTGATGCATTTGACATAGATATTTGGTTACTTTAGATAAAAAAGGAATTTTTGTGATAAAAAAGGACATTTTTGTGATTTTCCCAAGTATATGTTTCTATTTTTGAATTAAACTCTTCCCTGTTTTTCCTAATACAGGAACTGCTCACTAAATATCTTAAGAAATTTCCACTTGGGGGCAGTAACTTTCCAGTTTTGTATTGGCGTTTCTGACCTTTTCCTGACATGTGAAATATCAAAATCGTTAAAAAGCCAGGAAAACTTAAGATATATCGAACAAAATTCTATGTTGAAATACTCTCTTCATATCCGTGTAAATTCTTACTTCTTTCTTTTATATTCATATCGTTCCTTACAACATAATTATACTTAATCATCACATGCATGAATCACTATATGAGTCTCATGAGAGAGGGAGAGAGAGAGAGAGAGAGAGAGAGAGAGAGAGAGAGAGAGAGAGAGAGAGAGAGAGAGAGATTTGACATAAACACAATTTGTTGATAATTTTACCAATTACACTGGATTTATCGTCTTTGTTGCTAAAAAAATTCATAACTTATAAATACAGACACATCTCCATGCTTGCAGATGAAGAAGGTAATATGTACATGTAAATAATGTGTTACATTTTGTTGATAAATAATTAATCTGAATACATGTACAGTTTGCCTACATGCCAGGACTATTTACATGAATTACTGTTCTCTGTCTTCCTCCAGAGACGTAAATTTTCATCGATCGGCTTTTGGAGCATAGCATACTCCAAATAGTAGTACAAACTTCCTATTTTCACAGGGGTTTTCTAAATGTATAATGCGTATTTTATCTTTTCCACAAGTTTGTACTCGGTTAGGCTGACAGTAAACAAAGGCTTTGGAATGAATGCCCGTCCTCGATTTACTATACAAAATCACTAATGTCTGCTGACCCCTACTATGTTTTTTAGCTTCGTGCTTTTTATATACAATAAATTCAGCGCTAAAACTTGTTAACTCTTATGGAATAGATATCAATAAATAATGTTAGGGAAAAAATATGCTTAATTTGAATCTTTATTTTTTTTTCGCTTTTTACCGGGGCCCATAAGTACTCGTCCTTTTCCTTAACTGGTGCAAATTTTACGATAAACAAACTATAACAAAAAGGTTGATACATTTTAATTCTTGTTATATTTATTGAAAGGACAGGATTCTAATCCACATCGAATACACTTTTACGATGTGTTTAAAATCATTGAAAATGCATCAGTCATTGCTAAGAAATGCAATCAAAGCTGTTTTATAATCAGGATGTGTCATTTTAGTTGTATACTTTCGTTTTAATATTATCATGGTATCTATTCTATAACTCATTCTATAAGGGTCCGTTAACATATATTAAGAAATATTCTTTTGCATTCCTTTGAATTAATGACTGGTACAAGCTACAGTAGGTATTTGATTAGTGTCTTTAGAAAAAGAAGAAATCTGTGATTTTATGACTATGATAAAGACAATAACAATTAAGGGTATAGGTTTGTACAGACTATTGTCAAAGAGACAATCATACCTTGTCCTGGATATATGCTATCATAACTGGCACATGTTCGAGGTATACATTTACCATGCTTTTCGTTTTTTTTTTCTTTTCAGTATTGGAACTTCAAGTTCAGATTATTAAATTCAATTAATTTGAAATATATTATTTGATATTAAGAAACTCTTCTTAGTATTGAGTCAAAACGTTTAACTCCTTTGCTTAAGTAATTCATGTAGAGGGATAATGATTTCAACACTGAAGACATACATATCAACTGAATATGAAAATGAAATGCGTAGATGTAATTTAAGAGGAACCAAGTACTTTCGATTTGTTTATAGAGTGTTTCTTCAGTGTCTCATGACCGACTAATCACTTTTTCGCAAATATCATACAAAGGTACAGAACTGTCATGTTAACCATGGCATTGCACAATAACAGTGTGACTTAAAAATGAGGATTTCAAACACGCCAAAATAAATGGTTTCAAAAGAGTAATAAGCATTTATAGTCAATTGTACTAAAAGAGCCTCGTCCATAATTGTTTGAGGGATTTTCCTATCAAGAAACTTGTTTTTTCTTCCTTCCGCATTAAATGGGATGCCTCTTATCTTTGGAATGTTTATAATGGCCCTTATGATCGACAGAAATAGTTAATGCCAATATTGGACAACATCTTTTTTGACGATCATAGTAGTAGATAAAATCCTTAAGATTATTTTAGGAGTTTTCAAAAACCGACATTACAATTTTTTAATACATTAAAAGGCTTAGTTGTCAACAAACTGACTGTCAGATGTACCTTAAATTTTAAGATATAATTTGTTTAACTATAAATATCATAGAGTAAAGAAACAATTCCTATATTTTACCTTTTAAATTTGGGTATTTTTAATATCATTATTTATAGCTTTTCTTATAAAGGAGATCAAAACAGTCTAAAAATTTCCTCTTTCACCAAGCCCTCTTAAGGATGACGTTTACTCAGAATGAAAAAAAAATCTACTGATGACAATGAAAAGCCATATTTTGTATGATATAGACTTTCGAATGCAGTGTTTTTTCTCTTTCAAAGAAAATCCCAAAAGATTTTACACTACTATTGAGATTTTCGTCATTGTGAAACTATTTCAATTAATTAAACACTTTAAAATGTGAACTGCAGTTTATAAATAGAATGGCTTTAAATGGATTTAAAGCAATAAATTTCAGCATTGATTTTTAAAAAAAAATATTCCAGTCCGAATTTCCTCTTTCAGTTTTCAAATCCCTACCCACTTTTGATCCAATTTTACAAAAATTGAATGATGATAACACAAAAACATTTATAGTATTAAACTACTTATATTGACCTTATTCTGTTGGCATAAAATTTATATGAGGTCACTGATAAAAATTTTGAAATATGGCGTCTTTTATCGTTTTTGAGCATTTTTTGATATTTAAGCAATTCGTGCCTTACGATTATTTCATTGAATAAGTACATAAAACTTACAGAAAATAAGCAAAATTATATAAACTAAAATAAAAAAAATATTAACTTTATATATAAGAGAACTGTCAATAATGTTTGAGCGGAAAACCCAAACTGCAATCTTTAGTCCAATTTTCCTCTGTTTGTTTTTGTTTTATTGTTTGAGCCTAATTCCATAATATAGTAGTAATATTCTCTGTAATGACAATGATAATTCATTTCATAAATACTTTTTGTGTTAAGAACAAATTTTACTCATAAC